>NC_089250.1:252138032-252795116 GCF_963930625.1 Muntiacus reevesi | reverse complement strand
AAAAGGAGTGTGAATGGTTAGCCAATGATCACCAAATATTTGAAGTCTTCACTACTAACGTGAGAGAAAGAAAAAAATTAACTACGAAAGGAACAAAGCCAAAAGCAATGCATGAAGAAAGCTTTAAACAAAAAAACTCTAAAATCCTAAAACATTTTATATTCATGAAACCAGAATAGTCCCTACACCAAAGAAACATTCAAAGGACAACAAATAAACAAACAAACAATAAGCAAAGCTCCTGGGAATTAAAATGTACAGGAATTTAAGAAAAAAAAATCAATTCACAATTCCAAATATAAAATAGAAATAACATCAAGTAAAAACCTGTAACAAAGACAAAGAGATGGACAACAGGAGAGAGAAATTATCAAAGAAATAATAGTAAATATTTCCCTAAACTGTAGAACATGAATTCCCACACTGAAAGGTCCCACCAAATACCTAGCAGATGAATTTTAAAAGCTCTACGCAAGGTATATCACAGTGGCACTTCAGATCATGAGGAGTAAGACAGGAACCTAAAATTTCTAAAGGGAAAAAACACAGTCACATACAAAGGAAAGAGACGGCATCGGATCTTTTAACAGCAACACATAAGACAGAAAGCCTTCAAAATTGTTTCGACTTTGAATTCTAAGTAGACAAGTTACA
The DNA here is from genome assembly GCF_963930625.1 of Muntiacus reevesi. Taxonomy (NCBI): domain Eukaryota; kingdom Metazoa; phylum Chordata; class Mammalia; order Artiodactyla; family Cervidae; genus Muntiacus; species Muntiacus reevesi. The sequence continues at coordinate 252,794,462 of NC_089250.1, read as the reverse complement.
AAAAGCAGGAGTATAAAAAATATTTGCAGACATGCAAAATTTCAAAAACTGTGTCTCCCACACACCTTCCTGGAAAATCACTGAAGGTTATCCTCTGGTGGCTCTGACGGTAAAGAATCTGCCTATAATGCAAGAGACCCAGATTTGGTCCCTGGGTTGGAAAGATCTCCTGGAGGAGGAAATGGCAACTCACTCCAGTATTCTTGCCTGGAGAATTCCAAGGCCAAAGGAGCCTAGCCGACTGTAGTCCATGGGGTTGCAAAGAGTTGGACATGACTGAGTGACTAACACACACACACACATCCCCCCCCCCCAATCCAACAAAATGAGTAAAACCTGAAAAGAGATGCCATGGGAACCAAGAAATAGGAAATAAATAAGAGGTAAAGATATGATACAGTGATAAAGGAAAAGACTAGGAAGATAGACATTCTTTGAAATTCAAGATGGAAGCAAGTACAAATCAAAGCAAGACTATGAAGGACTCTAGTACAGAGGTCTCCAAGAATAAAAGTGTTTGGCTGAATTAACATACAAAACTTTATGCAACAAACAAACAGTAAACTTCAAATAAAAAGTTGTTCAAAAATGGAAATGGAGTTACAGTTAAGCATGAATGCTGATTAAACAAAAATTGTAATAAAAAATTTTTAAAAGATTGAGGGACAGGGAGAAGAACATGTAAAATCAATTATAGGTAGGCAACTGATACTACATAAAATTGGAAAAAAAAAGAATCAAGAAAACAGAATATGCAAAGTACTTGGGAAATGTACATAAAAAGAACAAAGCAAAACATTAGCTTAAACACTAGACGAAATATCTATGGAATGAGGACTAGAAGCAGAGAGGTACACAAAAGGATGCTACTTTTTCATTACTATATTTTAAGGTATATTTTAAGCTATCTACATTTATTACGCAGATAAAACCAAAAGCCATAAATTTATACTTTGTAACAAAATACCAATGTATTTAAGATATACCTCACTGAAGATACTAAAGGATACACATATTGCCTCATAAGATAAATCACAAAGTTTCTTACCAGCCATATCATATTATCTGCAATACATATTCCACAAACACTTAAACAAGTGTTTCAAATGCCCAATTTTCATCATTCATCAGAAAATCTAAAAGCATATAGTAAAAAGGAAAAAACAGTCCATTCAAAAGAACAAAATAAATCTCCAGAAACTCCCTGAAGAAACACAGGCATCAGATATACTAGAACAAGACTTTAAAACAACTGCCTGCATATATGCTCAAACAGCTAAAGAGAAATACAAAGAACTAAAGTAAATTTTAAAAACAATACATGAAGAAAGTGAGAACATCCACAAAGTGATAGAAATTATAAAAAGGAACCAAACAAACTCTGGAGTTGAAAAATATAACATCTAAATTCAAAAATTCACTATAGGGTCAACAACATATTTGAACAAGCAGAAGAAAATCAGGATCAGTGAACTCAAAGATTAGACATTTGAAATCATCAAGTCTAATGAATAGAAAGAAAAAGAATGAAGAAAGTGAACTGAGCCCAAGGGATTCATGGGACATATCAAATAGATTAATACATACATTAAGGAAGTCTCAAGAAGAAGAGAAAATGGCAAAGGGATTATCTGAAGAAATAATAGCTGCCAAACAAATTCTAAATTTGCCCAAAGATCAACAAATCAACAAATCCAAAAAACTCAACTAATTCCAGGTAGAATAAACCCAGAGACCCACACCAAGATACAGAATCAAACTTTTGAAAGACAGAGAATCTTCAAAACAGTAAAGAAAAAGAAAATCATCACAAGAGATCCTCAATAAGAATATAAGCAGAATTCTCAATAGAAAGTTTGGAAGTCAGAATTCCAGTAGGCTTAAAAGGCTGAGAGAAAAAACTCTCAATAGAGAATCCCACATTCATCAAAACTGTCCTTCACATATCAAGGGTAAATTAAGACATTTCCAAATAAACAAAAGCTGAAGAAGTTCCTTATTGTTATGCCTGCCCTACAGGAAAAACTTAAGGGAATTCTTCTGTTGAAATAAAAGGACACTAGACAATAACTAGAAGCTATATGCCTCTGGGAAAGGCAAACACTGGCAAAAATTAAAAACAGCACAACGGTCATCATGGTTTGTAACTCCACTTTTTATTTGCTACAGAATGTAAAAGAGAAGTGCATTAAAAAATCATTATAAATCTGTTAATAGGTACACAGTATAAAGATATGATCTGTGACACTAACAATATAAAGGAGGAACAGAGCTATACAGAAAAGTTTTTCTAAGTTATTTAAGTTAGAAAGTGAAAGTCGCTCAGTCGTGTCTGACTCTTTGCAACCCCATGGACTATACAGTCCATGGAATTCTCCAGGCCAGAATACTGGAGTGTGTAAGCCTTTCCCTTCTCCAGGGGATCTTCCCCACCCGGGGATCAAACCCAGGTCTCCTGCATTGTAGGCAGATTCTTAACCAGCTGAGCCACCAAGAAAGCCCAAAGTGAAAGTGAAAGTTGCTCAGTCATGTCTGACTTTGCAACCCCATGGACTATACAGACCATGGAATTCTCCAGGCCAGAATATTGGAGGATTGAAGTTGGAACCAATTTAAAATACATTGTTACAACTTTACAATGTTGCAAGTAATCTCCATAGCAACTACAAACAAAATACTTACAAACCATTAACAAAGAAATGAGAAAGGGGATAAAAACACATTACCACAAAGGAAAAAACCCAACTAAACACAAAGGAAGGCAATAATGAAGGAAATGAGATATATAAAACCTGTACAAAAGACATATCAAAAAATAATAAAATGGCAATACTCTATATAAAGTTACTATAAATGTATTAAATGACAACAGAGTAGGAAGGTACAGGCTAGGAGAATGAACTGGAAAAAAGATCATTTAACTATACGATGTCAACAAGAGATTCATTTTACTTCTCAGAAGATATATAGGTTGAAAGCAAAAAGATAAAAAGATATTCCATGCAAACAGTAATGAGAGAACTGGAGTGGCTACACATATTATCTCCTATTAGATATGAAGCAAAAAAAAAAAAAAAAGGCTACAGCAGACAAAGGGTATTTTACACTGATAAAAGATTCAATCTATCAAGAATACAATTATATACTTAGGAATAAACATCACCAAGGAAGTCCAAGCATTACATGCTGAGAATTACAAAACATTAATAAAGGAAACAGAATGATTCAAAGAAATGGAAAGATAACACAGGCTTTTGGACTGAAAGAATTAATACTGTTAAAATGATCATGCTACCCAAAGCAAGATTTCATGCAATCGCTATCAAATTGCCCGTGATGTTTTTCACAGAACTAGAACAAATAATCCTAAATTTTGTAATGAAACATGAAAGACTGAGAATTGCCAAAGAAATCCTGAGGAAAAGCAACAAAGCAGAAAGTATAACTTCTTCCAGTTTTCAGACAATACTACAAAGCTATAGGAACTTCCCTGGCAATCCAGTGGTTAAGATACCACACTTCCACTACAGGCAACATGGGTTCAGTCCCAGGTCAGGGAACTAAGATCCACATACCGTGCAGCCAAAGAAAAATAAAAATAAGAAATAAAATAAGAAGAGATGCTTCTAAATTATTTTAAAAACACTACAAAGCTACAGTAATCAAAACAGTGTGGTACTGGCACAAAAGCAGACATATGGATCAGTGGATAGCAAAGGGAATCCAGAAATAAACCCACATTCTTATCGCCAAATAATCTTCAACAAAGGAGGCAACAATACACAGTGGGAAAAATATAAGTCTCTTCAGCAAGTGGTGCTGGGAAAAGTTGGACAGCAGCATGCAAATTAATAAATTTAGAACACACCCTCACATCATACACACAAATAACCTCAAAATGACTTAAAGACTTGAACCTAAGACATGACACCATAAAACTCCTAGAAGTTTTAAACATAGGTAAACATTCCCTGACATAAATTTTAACAATGTTTTCTTAGGCCAGTGTCCAAAAAAAAACAGAAATAAAAAAGCAAAAGTACATAAATGGGACCTAATTAAATTTATAAGATTTACACAACAAAGGAAACCATAAATAAAACAAAAAGACGACCAACAGACTGGGAGAAAATATTTGCAAATTATGTAACCAATAAGGACTTAATTCCCAAAATATACAACCAGCTCATACAACTCAACAACAACAACAACAAAAAACAAATAACTCAATTAAAAAATGGGCTTGAAAACCTAAATAGGCATTTCTCCAAAGAAGACATGCAGATGGTCAACAGGTACATGAAAAGATGCTCATCAACACTAATTATTAGAGAAATGCACATCAAAACTACAGTGAAGTACCACCCTCACACCAGTCAGAATGGCCATCATCAAAAAGCCTACAAATAACAAGTGCTGGAGGGGATGTGGAGAAAAAGAAAGCCTCCTACACTGTTGGTGGGAACTCAAAACTGATGCAGCTACTATGGAAAATAGTATGGAGGTTCCTGAAAAAAACTAAAACCAGAGTTGCCATATGATCCAGCAATCCCATTCCTGGACATACATCTAGACAAAACTATAACTGGGAAAAAATACATGCACCCCTAAATTCATAGCAGCACTATTTATAACACCAAGACATGGAAACAACCTAAATGTCAATGGACAGATAAATGGATAAAAATGTATGAATATACAATGGAATATTACTCAGCTATAAAAAGAATGAAATAATGCCGTTAGCTCTACAATAAGAGTTGGAGATGTCAACAGAGGACAATAAAGGACAAAAGAACCAAAAAGGAGACTGATAAGGAAAGAGGACCTTAACAATATTATAGAACAAATAGACCTAACAGATATATTCAGAATATTCACCCAACAGGAACAGAGTACCCACTCTTCTAAGGGAAACACAAACATTCTTTAAGAAAGACCACATGATAGGTCACAAAACAAGTCTTAAATTTTTTCACAAGATTGGAAAAAATACTTTGTGTGGTTTCAATCCAATGAAATAAAACTAGAAACCAACGACAGAAGGCAAAATGGAAAATTAACACATACATGGAAATTTAACAAAACAATGAATGGGTCAAAGTAGAAATTATAAAGGAAACTAAAAATACCTTGAGATCAACAAAAATGAAGACACAACAGATCAAAATTCACAGAATGCAAAGAAATCAATGCTAAGAGATTTATACCTGTAAACACCTATATTTAAAAAAAAAAATCTCAAATCATAACCTAATTATATGCTTTAAGAAACTTGAAAAAGTGTTAACAAACTGCACCCAAAACTACCAGAAGGAAGGAGTAACAAAGATTAGAGTAGAAATAAGCACAACAGACACAAGAAAAACAGTAGAAAACAACCAACAGAATTAAAAGGTTGGTTCCCTAAGAACAACAAAACTGCAAGCCTTCACCTAGATTGGCAAAGAAAAAAGAGAAGGAAGACTCAAATGACTAAAATCATAAATAAAAACAGAGATGCCTTTATATATTCACATATAGAACCTGAAATATGAAGTAAACCTGCAGAGGAAGAATAAAACCCTGAATCTTAAATAAGAAGCATAGTAATTAAAAAATTAAAATGAGGTTAATACTACTTATTTTACAGAAATAGGAATATAAAAGAATACTATGAACAGTTAAACGCCAACAAACCTGATAAGCTAGATGGACAAATTCCTGGAAACATATGGACTTCTAAAACTGAAACAAGAACAGAAAATCTGTGTAGACCTAGAACAAGTAATATTTAATTAATAATCCAAAACTTTCTAATAATAAAAAGCCCAGAACAGATGGCTTCACAGATGAATTCTACCAAACATTCAAAGAAGAATTAACACCAATTCTTAAGCTCTTCTGAACCAGTGCAGAGGAAGTATGAGGCCAGCCAGCCAGACACCAAAAGAAAACAGGTATGTCTCAACAGCAAACAAAACTTACGGTCACATAAAAACCTGTAGAAAAACGTATACAGCAACTCCATTTGTAACAGCCAAAAATGGAAGCAAACCCAAATGTCTTTCAATGGATAAACAGAAAACCTGTGCTACATGAATGTAATGGAACACTACTCAGCATAAAGTAGTGTTTATACTACTACCTTTTCATACACAGAACTGGATGAGGCGTTATGGTGAGTGAAAGTAAGTTTCAGAAGGTTACCTAGTGTGTGATTCCACTTAAATGGCATTCTGGAAAAGGTGACAGAGACAGATTGGGGACAGAGATAGTATATGACCACAAAGAGGAAAACACAAGAGAGTTTTCCGTGTGGTCCTGTGTCCTGACTATGGTATATCCTGTATCCTATTCTGCTTCCTGATTGCAGTGCTGGTTAAACAAATCTTTAATTACAATTAGTTGTAACTAATAGAACAGTATACAAACAAAATGCCAACTTCACTCTAATCATTTAAAAAATTAGAAAACTAAAAAAGCTGCTCATATTCATGTTAAATGACAAAATGCCAGACATGAGCAAAAGGGTAAGGTACTGGGCTTGCCATCTATCTCTTAGAAGTCATCTTCCTCTGAGTTAAGCCTCTGAATCCTCTTACTGTTGTTGTGTTAAACCCATTTTGTCCTTTATTTTTACTACTTTTTAAACATTCAGTGACCTCCCTTCACCTTCCCCCACTACCTGGTTGACCCTGAGGTAAGGATGTTTAACCTGTTATATTTCTTCTGCCTTAAGAAAAATAAAGCACCTTTTCTTAATATATGTTAAGTACAATAATATAACTAAACAATTTCTTCAGTTATTATAAATTACTATAAAACTGTGTGAAGAAAACAACCATTTAGAATTCATTTACCAAAACAGATTCTCAAACATAATTTTATATATATACTCCAAAAAGATAAATATTGATCCCAAAAGCTATTGCTTTGGTCACTTCCTAAAACTGTATTTAACACTGGAAAGTGATTTACCAAAAAATATTTTGCTATTCTAGAGCTCTAGTCTATTAAAAGCATTCTTTCATTAATATAAGTCAAAATGATCCTAAAGATTTCTTGGCTGACATTTCCAAATGAAAATCAAAGAGAACAAATTTGAAAAGATGAACTGATTTCATATCAGCAGTTTCCCCAGGAAATAAAGCAAGCCTTCACCATTAAGAAAGACCTTTAAAGAATTATACCCATTCTCTTGGCTCTAATAAACATGACTTACTTTAATATAGTAATGCCAAAAGAATTATCACTGCCAGGAATTATACACAGGTCAAACAATAAGATTCTGATTAGTGTCACAAAAGATCAAAACATATATCAATTATAAACTTACAGGCATTGACTTGCATTTAGAGTCTCCAAATATAGATTCCAGAATTTCACTGAGTAAATGAGTTCTCCAACTAGTACCCACTCATATGTAAGTGAAATAATTTCAGCCTAAGAAAACTCAGCTGTTTTCTATCTACATGACCTCATTTAAACAGAAGGAACCTCAAAAATTTGTTTTCAGAGATACATTTAAGTAGAAGAGTAAAAAGCAGGTCTGGGTGACTGGGTGACATTATGCTATCAATTTAAGCATGCTATTACAGAAATAAAAACATGTATTAGATATTAAACAGATCTAATATTAAAATGCAACTAAGTTAGAACCCAAGTGAATCAATCCAAGTAAAAAATATATGTATGGATTATATATAAACCAACAAACACTATCTAAAGAAAACTAGAACGACCTCAATGAAATGAGGCAGAAACCTCAAACCATTTAGAGTGATGTTGTAGACAGCATTTCTCCACACCTGGTCTTTTCTTCTATAAAATGCAAATATGAGTTCTTCCAAATCATAACACACGTTTAAGAATTGTTTCTACTTCGTAAATAGGTATTTATCCTAGTCCAATAACTAGGAAGGAAATTCCTGTGTTCTCAAGTATTCTGGGGAAAAATAAGTCTTGATGCAACTAAACCAAACCAATTATAAAATGGAAAATGACCCCAATTCTTATATCTATCCAACTCCTATCTATAAAACCATGTGTGATAACTTTCATACTTGGTAATTTCTAAAAACATGCTAATGTGGGTGACATTTCCAACCCAGATGTTCCATTCTCCAGTCCACATTTTCAAATGCTGGATCTGCTCAAAGTATCTCCAATTCAACAGAATCGCAAATAGCCTAGATATCTGACACTTACCTAACAAATCAATGCAAGGCACTGTTAATAACAAACAGTCCATCAGCCTGGCACTTTGTGAACCAATAAATATCCAGCAAAGAAACATCATTTATAATTAGTACATACGTTCTTTCCGGTGCTCAACTAAGCCAACAGCCTGCTTTGCTGAACATTTTGCAAACCAATTGTCCCCAAGTAAAACAGTGACTTCATTAGTATGGACGAGTTTTCCTGGCATGAAGGCAAAGGGGCCAAATGGTACCTATTGTTCAAAAAAAAAAAAAGAGAGAGAAGATCAAAAAAAAATTAAAAACACTAAAAACTGCATTTTATGAAACAGCATTAAAAGCTCTGTGTGGAGGTCTTTTTAAAAAAATCTCACTAAGAAAAATAAAGTGTCAACTTCACGGACATTTAACATTATAACTTCACTAGGAAAACCTATAGAAAAAATTTAGGTTAATTTATCAACATAAAGACAAGGAAAGAAATGAGCATATTTACAAAAATAGCTTTCAGAGAAATCAGCATTGCTTCCAAACATATTTATTTTTTGCTCAGTCATAAATCTAAATGAAAGCAAACTAGAAATAAAGTATTAATAAATTGACTAACTTTGATTTTTTTAAACTGAAAATTATTTCTGAGAAAATAGTGTCTTTTGGGGGCAAAACAGGAATTAACAAATAAAGAGCTTTAAAAGGATTACAAAATTTATGAAATATTTGAGTTGATATAATAAAGAACAATATATTTTCTAACTTAATTAAGAATAGTCTTCATGAAAAAGAATATTCATGCAAAGAAAGAATCTAATTCAGGGCTTACAAATAGACTGATGTGTCAATATGAAGATCTGAATAATCAAAAAAAATTAGCAGCACCTTTATATATAAAATCTATGTTCTAGGGTTTAATTCTCCAAGATATATAACATTATGGTCTACTGCTGCTCTGGTTAACAGGAAATGACTACATGCCATATTTCTGTTGTAATTAGTTTGCTAACATAGTAAATTTGCATACCAAATATATCAAATTTTATGCTAACATTTATGCCATTTATGTCATCATAACATAATTTAATATAAATCTAAAAAAGGAAAAGAATACCAACTATTACCACAATTAGTGCATTATTATAAAGTAAAACAGAAACCTTTCTATGGTAGTTATCTCTGATCTAGTCCAGGGAGTCAACTTGTAAATCAATACACATAAAGCAAAGAAACACCTTTTTACTTTACATAGTTAACATCTTTACAAGAAACAATATTCTACTTTAAAAGAAACACATCAAACATACCATGATATTATAAGACAACTTATCAGGCAAAGTACTGAGTCTTTCTTGAAGAGCATTATAGTCATTATCTACCTTCTTCCTGTTGAAAAATAAATACCAAATACTAAATTAATACCCAAATTAATGATTCCTCAAGTAGACTATGTCTCATAAGCTAATCAAAAACCTAATTTCAGCAATTTAAAGATTAAAGTGCTTTTTAATTTTAAAATCGTGTTTTTACAAAATTTAGCAACAGCAGTATTCCGCCATACTCTTATCAAAGAATTAAGACTCTCAGCTTTTAGATGTAGAACACACATATCTTGAGAATTATTGTTCCCTAAATTAGCGGATCATCTGAACTAAAGAAAATTTGGAAATTAAGGGAGACAGTGAGTTTGGAGAGAAATGGGTTCAAAATGAAGGAAGGAGAGAGCTGAGAAAAGCTTTGAGAGAATAAACACTGGTTGTGAAATAGAAATCATCAACACAAAATCTGAGCAGATGCTTCAGTCCATCCTCCTCAGAAAACTCTGGGTTGAAATATCTAGAGTCATCAACTCTTCAGTTATTCATACTAATGTTATTGAGGTGAGAGAGAATCAGTCAGGAGCTAGAAGAAATTAGGTAGAGGTACTATAAAAAGTATTACAATTGGGCTTTGGGGTTTATTCCATGTTATATCTCAACAGAGCTACCTGATAAAAGTAATTTCAAACCACCAAAAGATACAAATCTGCAGGAGCGGAAGTGGTGACCTTTCCCACACTGTGAAGCATACTCAGCTCTCACAGCTGCTGGAACTGAACAGCCCTACACTGAACTTCTATCAAACCTTCTGTGGATATGTGGTTTCCAAAGGGTTCCCTGCTAGGCTGCAGGCTGCAAGCAAAACCAGAGGACTTAAACTTTTTAAAACAGAGGGATGGTTTTCTCAATTTAAAAAAAGTTAACAAAAACAAAAACTCACCAATTCAACAAGTAATTTAAAAGAACATGTAGAAATTATCATATTAAAATTAGGATAAATTGCAGTATAATCACTCTCCAGGTAATAAAAGTGACTGTTCATGGAATTGGTTTCAGTTTACTCCTTAGCTCCCCTAAAGCAACAAACATAATTAATAAAAATCATCTCATTTAGTCTTAAAAATATCAAGGAATTTCACATATTTTAATTCATCATAAAAATATTCCTGCAGTTAAGTGTCACATCAATATTTTCCTCTTACAAAAGAGAAAGCAGAAGAAAAATGGAAAAAACCACACATTTAAGAGAAATTAGATCCACTCTATTAAGGAGAGGTAGCAACGACCTTAACCGAGGTCTTCTGACCAGTATTCTTTCAAGCAAGCCTTTTCATTTTCTAATATTCAAGTGTTTTTTAAAAACTTTCCTCTCAAATCCCTTTTTATAAATAAACATAAAATGTCTTTATTTGTTTAAGGCAAAAGTCATCTTTCTGGATACACTTTTATATGAATAAAATGGTAGGAAATTTCAGGAACAGGCCTATATACCAGAAAGAACATGGCTTTGAAGTCAGACCAGAGCATCAATCCCAGCTCCACCATTTAACAAATTAATCCTAGACTTAGTATCTTCAATGGTACAAAACTGAAATAATACCTATCTCATAGATTCAAAGAGGACTAAATATAAATGGTTTAACACCTTGCTCAGCACTGAACACCTAAATATACTGAGCCTTCAATGACCCTGTTCCCATGAAGTATCAAAAACACCAATTCTAAAATTTGAAAGAAAGATTGTATTACCCACTAAGATAATTCCACTGTGTAAAATTCATTCCATTTGATACAAATAGCACAACTTACTTAAAGTCAGTATAACTAAACCTAACAACTCAGGAAGCTTTTAGAAACAGGATTGCTGTAAGCAATAAATTGGACAGTTTGGAAGAACTGAAGTGACACAATGCCTGCACACTGTGAACTCATTAAATCTATTATTTATAAATACTAGCAGTTTTACATAAGTAATTTGGCAAACGCTTAGATGATTAATGTTAGTAGCTAAGTTGTGTCCAACTCTTTGCAACTGCATGGACTAGATAGCCCACCAGGCTGCTCTGTCCATGGGATTTCCCAAGCAAGAATACTCAAGTGGGTGGCCATTTCCTTCTCCAGGGGATCTCCCCCATCCAGGGATCAAATTCAGGTCTCCTGCACTGCAGGCAGATTCTTTACCATATGAGCCACCAGGGAAGCCCTAAATGTTCCTACAATTGTTAAAAAGCTAATACTGAAGTTAGCATTCAACATGTACTATTTTAGTAAACACACCTGAAAAGGGGGGCAGATTTCTAATAAAACATCTCTTTTATATATTAAAAGAACAGAAGATTGTCAATCAAAGACACTATAAGAGGTCAATGTCAGTATTCTAAAGTATATTCAGTTTTAAACTAAATCAATAATTCTCTCTAGAAGAAAAAAACTGTGGCCACATTGGAGAACAGTTTAAGATCAGAGTTGTTACTTCTAAATTTTGAATTGTTTTCTAAAAATACAAAAAGAAAGGAGAAGATAACTTTAAAAACAGCTCATGCGGAAATCCTTTTTGAAGGGAGGCAAGTAGAGTCAAACAGTACCACTGGAAGAGATTACGGCTTGAGGAACTCTCTCCCTGAAATTCCCACTAGAGGAAATATTCAGGATCAAGTGTCTAGTCAAACAGTTATCTCCAAATAGTCCCTCCTCTAATACTTCAGGCTTAAAAAAAAAAATCCCGTAAAAGATCACAAAGCCTATACAGCAGAAAACACAAAATGACTCTAAGATCTAATGTGTTAGGGAAGGTATCTTTGTACCAAAATTGAATAAACTTTTTTCTCTTTTACCACTCAGAAATATATAACTAAACTTTTGGAGACTGTAAAATATGTAGTCAAAGAAGCCAACTGCTTAAAATAACCTTTTTTTCAGATGAAAATAAAATCCAGATGTAGTTAGGATAAATCTCTCAAGCCTACTTATTTATTCTGTTACTAGATAAGACTTCCTTGTTTGGTTTCACCATATCTGATCCTTACAGATTAGGTTCAACCTTCAATTCTTAAAAGAATTACCCAATAAATAAGATTTAATTTGCATCAAACATCTTCATATATGTTACTTAGAGAAAATAAGAACTAAAGCACTGTTATATGGCATAGAAGAAACTTTTATAATCTTCTTTTAAATCTTGCTAATCAGCCTTCTGAGACACAACTAAGGTTTTTATTAAAAAGCAGCAGCAAAAAAGGACATAACTACAAACTAGTCTTAACCTTAAGGATGAAGATCAGGATAGATCTCATGAGAAATACCTTACTTTCATAAGGCTGTAAAAAGTATGAGAGCGCAAGTTAAATTAACAAGTACATGCAAGTATTTACAGGTGAAGTATGCAGATGTCCACAATTTACTTTGAAATGCATCATAAAAAATGGACTAAGGGTTGAGATATGGATAGCTATGTGATCAAGGTTCATCTATATAATTCTTTCAATTTTTCTGTATGTTTGAAGATTTCCATAATAGAATATTAAAAAGGAGATGGGAGAAATATGAAGGGAACTCTTTAACCCTCTTCTTAAATGCATGATAAAAAAGAAAACCTTTGTAAAGCAAAAGAAAAAAGTTCTACATCCCATGTTTGAGGCAAGTGAGTAAAGACTCCAATTTCCAGCTTTCAATAGTAAAAACAGAAAATAAAACAATTCACTGAAACAAAATTTGTTCATTTTTCTCTTTAAAGTATGAAGTTGTAATAGGCAGAAAGTACTGACAATAAGCCCATTTAAAAAGAAAAAAACCTCTTATCATTCTCTTTACCTACTATCCTAAACAAAAGAGGAGAAAACACCAAGAGATGCTTAAAGGGGAAAAAAGGAAAGGGCTTTTACATTAATGCTAATATCTAGGTTGATCTTGGGTAGAATTTATTCTTTTCTTGTTTGTTAATTTAAGAAATTACAAAACCCAAAGATTTTGGAACATATATACAATTTTCTTTAGAATGATTCTTAGTCCATCATACCCACTCTGGAATGTCCTATTAAGCATCCAAGAAACCTTTGTTTCAATTCAATTCACCATTTATTGAGCGCCTGCTCTGCAACCAAGCCTTATGCCATATGCTGCAGGGATCATCACTCAAATATAGCATGTCTTTTTTCCTTTTTTTTTTTTTTTTTGCAATGCTTCTCTGTCTTGATGGATGCCTGGGTTTTTAACCTCAAAAATTAAGAAAACAGAGGAATGCTGAATTCAGGCATGGTAAAGAGAGAAACTTTCTCATTTCTAAAGAATAGGATGACTGATTTTTTTTAAAGTATCCTCTTAAACAGCATAAACAAATTATCAAGGTTATACTAAGCAATAAAAACATTCTTGAAAGAAGGGTCTACATTGTTGAGCCTTCTGTAATTGATGGGAAGTACACTTTTAACCATTTAAAAGTATCTGTACTAAATCAATAGCATTATTTTAAAATGGTCATGGTAAAACAAATTACTAGTAAGATAAATGACATCTACTACAAAATTAAGGCAATATGGTCACATATTCCTTTATCTCAACTCATACCTAGGAGACATATCAGAAGTTGCTGATGAAATAATTGAGGTTCTTTATATTTTATGAGTCCATGAGAAAACTTTATTTTTAGAAATAGATGAACCTAAATATAAAAACTTAATAATTTTTCAGAAGTTTAATGAAACAAAGTTATCTAAGAAGACACAGATGCATCTAAGATTCTACTGCTGCTACTGCTTAGTCGCTCAGTCGTGTCTGAGTTTTGCAACCCCATGAACTGCGGCCCGCCAGGCTCCTCTGTCCATGAGGATTCTCCAGGCAAGAATCCTAGAGTGGATTGCCATGCCCTCCTCCAGGGCATCTTCCCAACCCAGAGTTCGAACCCAGGTCTCCTACATTGCAGGCCGATTCTTTACCATCTGAGCCACCAGGGAAGTCTTAACCTTCTACTAGATTTTTTCAATTTAAGTTTTCAGCAATGAGACAAGAGTGTACAATGAACATACACAGCAAAGGTGAGGCAGGGGAATCTGTCTGTGCCCCATACCAATAACCCAGAGAAGGCAATGGCAACCCACTCCAGTACTCTTGCCTGGAAAATCCCATGGACCGAGGAGCCTGGTAGGCTGCAGTCCATGGGGTCGTGAAGAGTTGGACACAACTAGCAACTTCACTTTCACTTTTCACTTTCATGCATTGGAGAAGGAAATGACAACCCACTCCAGGGTTCTTGCCTGGAGAATCCCAGGGAAGGCAGAGCCTGGTGGGTTGCCATCTATGGGGTCGCACAGAGTTGGACATGACTGAAGCGACTTAGCAGCAGCAGCAGCAGCATACCAATAACCATGCACATGTAACTTGAGATTTATCAGTTACCACAGGTGCCTGTTTCTTTATCAGTCTTCTTTTGCTCTATGAATAAAATGAGATGTGAATTCAACATGAGAAAGTTTAGAAGTTACAAAAACACATTACTCTATGTGTATATGAAAGAAATGCCCTCAAAGTGCCCAACTGCTTCAGGTGATGAGTTTACAGGTAATTTTTATTTTCTAAATTTCCTACAACTGATACATATTTCTATAACAAATAAAAAGAAGGAACTTTTAAGAAAAGATGACTTTAGATATGTTAAGTTTATAACTGACTTAAGCTTTGAATATTTGCATCAGTTTCTACTTAGTCTAACATAATTTGTAAGTTTTGTCATTTCAACTTGTTTTCTATATTTTATTTCTAAATTACATTTTAGAAAAAAGTAAACTGTTGTATGCTATTTTCTTAGAACAGTGACTCATAACTCTTTATGGCTACTGACACTTATGAAAAACTGATAAAACCCCGAGATCCTTTCCTCATAAAAAGGCCCTATATTTTGCATCGATTTCAATAGAAGCCCACTCGTAAATCCCTTGAGGTTACTATTTCTTTCAAGAGGTCTTATATGAGTAAAAAAACAGCAGTCCTGGCCAGGTATTTGTACCCAGCAAATACTTAAAGTTCTCAAAATTATTTTTAACTAGTTCCATTTAAATTTTTTTTAAAAAATGGGAAAACTGTCACCAATTTGGTCAAGAGTTCAAAATAAATTAGTAAAAGCACTAAATTGTACACAAGTCCAATTTTCTTTACAACTTACATTTCCCTTAACCACACACTGATATCACCACCTCATTTGGTCTTCAGTACATTAGAATTTAGACTTTTGTATCTCAAAAGCAAAGGCTTCCCAGGTGGCACTAGTGGTAAAGAATCTGCCTGCCAACGCAGGAGAAGCAAGAGACACGGGTTTGATCCCTGGGTCAGGAAGATCCCCTGGAGTAGGAAATGGAAACCCACTCCAGTATTCTTGCCTGGAAAATCCCATGGACAGAGGAGCCTAGTGGGCTACAGTCCATGGGGTCGCAAACAGTCAGACACACTGAGCGACTAAGTACACACATTTCAAAACAGAGCATGAACTCATGAGTGATCCACCTCTCAGTCAAGCAGCACTGATGCAATATTTAACCTGCATCCTCACACAGTGCTCTGTGCTTCAAAGTTTTATTGTATGCTGCTCTCATTGTATAAAAAAATAAGCAAAAATGAATGGAAAATGAAAAAACTCAGAATGCAAAGAAGTGTAGTTTTCAAACCTAATACGGTTAACACAAAGATGAAAAATCATGAGGTAGCCAAATCAAATTGAAATGTAGCCTCAATCAGATATACCAAAGTACTCACTGGACTTAAGCTGATTCTGGAAAACTGTGAAGCAAATAAAGTATATGGACACTGGAAACACATCATCAAAGACTATGTTCTAAATGATGAGATGTCACTAGGGATTCTTTTTATAATACTTCATAATACTCTCTGGGAGAAAAAAAATTCCCCTATAACATATAATTTTGCCTTTTATTTTCAGAAATGCTTTAAGTATCAAACTAGTGGGGTTTTTTAAAAAAAAGACATAAAGGCTAGGCAGGGGACTCCTAGAAGTAACAAATTGCAATTACAGTTTACAAATCATTAACTCTTTTAAAAGAAAAAAGCCTTACCCATTTACAACTTGACGTTAGTGACATAAACACACATACAGAATTAAAAAGCTGAAAGAAACAAAGCAAAATGTTTTAAAGAGAGGGAGAGAATTAGCTTCTCCTCAGAATTATGAGAAAATGTACCTTTGATTCTTTTCTCATCTCAACCTTTTTATAAATGTTTTCATTTTTTATGCAGAATAAAAAATTTAATACAGATTTTGTTTCTTAAAAAATCATTCTTAAAACATTCAACTTGAATATTTTTTGGGGGGGATTGATCTTAATTTGCTTTGAAACATCACACACAAGAATTTCAAAACTTACTTATTAACATCCCAACACATGACATCAGGACAAAAAAAGTATTTTTTTGGTCCAGTTTCCCTTGAAAAATAACAAATGTCACATCTGCTTTACAATCTCCCTCTCAAAGTTCAAAAGCTTCAGAATTTTTATGTCCAAATTTATTTTTTTCCAAAATTAAACATCTGAGCAATATAAAGGAGCTTATCTAATGTTTTCATTTAAGTCTGCTTCAGGTAATTTCATAGATACCTTTACTTAATACTTAAAACTCTCTTAAGATAATCCACAGTAAACAAGACTTTTTTTTAGCAATTCACATGCATTTAACTTATGATTACAATGCCTAACATATAGATGATGTCTATGTGCTAGGCATCACATACCATATTTCATTTAATTCTCACAGATCAACAGAGGTAATGAGACTTCTTTTTTCTGTGGAATGTATTCAACAGAAGTCATCTATAGTGCACTAAAAATGACCATAAATGTGTTGTCAACCCACTCACCAACAAATGGAGTCCATTTCCCCACCCTCTGAATCTGGTCTAGGTTTATGAGTTCCTTTGACCAACAGAATGTGACCTGGCAGCTTCCATTCTTGCTGCTCTTGTAGCACCATATAAAGTAAGCCAGATAAAAAGAGCACACGGAAAGTGAGGCCCAGCTAAGCGTCACACACTAGCCACCAGACTTGGGGGTGAGGCCATTTTGGGGCCGCAACCACACGAGTGAGTCCAAACAAAATCAGCAGAAAACAACACAGGTGAGTTCAGTCCAATATGCACAACCAAAGAACATTATACAGGCAAATGGTTGTTGTCAGTACACTTTGGAGTAATTTTACTAAAGAATAATAAAAAATGGATACAATAGCTTAGCAAGGATGTATTTTGAGTTGTAGAAATCATACTCTGTCCTGTGGTCATGGAGAGGGAGGTGGGAGGGGGGATCAGGATGGGGAATACGTGTAACTATATGGCTGATTCATGTCAATGTATGACAAAACCCACTGAAATGTTGTGAAGTGATTGGCCTCCAACTAATAAAATAATATTTAAAAAAAAAATAATAATAATACCAAAAATTATTTGGTAAAAAAAAATTAGACATTTGACACACCACGTAGTTCATAGGAACAAAATTAAGTAGTTAACCATTGATTAAAAACAATCTCAAAAGTATAGTATTATATAGTGTGATGAACAGTGTACAGTTTGATTGCACTTTAATCAGAGTGGGAGTATAATATATATAAACATATGTAAGAATATACACATACATATGCATGCATGTATGCATGCGTGCATGCATACATATATACAAACATACACCCCTTGGGCAAGTAATTTCTGCAAAGATTTGCAAGGAACCAGTAAAAATAAGCAGTTATTTACCAAGAAGAGAAGTGAGATTTTCAAGACAAGAGGGAAACTACATACCATTTATACCCTTTTGTACTTCTTAAAGTTTGAATTATATAAATATCAGTTCAGTTCAGTCACTCAGTCATGTTCAACTCTTTGTAACCCCATGGACTGCAGCATGCCAAGCTTCCCTGTCCATCACAAACTCCTGGAGCTTGCTCAAACTCATGTTCATCGAGTCAGTGATGCCATCCAACCATCTCATCCGCTGTCATCCCCTTCTCCTCCTGCCTTCCATCATTCCCAGCATCAGAGTCTTTTCCAATGAGTCAGGTCTTTGCATCACGTGGCCAAAGTACTAGAGATTCAGCTTCAGCATCAGTCCTTCCAATGAATATTCAGTACTGGTTTCCTTTGGGTTGACTGGTTTGATCTCCTTGCAGTCCAAAGGACTCTCAAGAGTCTTCTCCAACACCACAATTCAAAAGCATCAGTTGTTCAGTGCTCAGCTTTCTTCACAGTCCAACTCTCACACCCATACATGACAACTGGAAAAATCGTAGCCTTGACTAGACAAACCTTAGTTGGAAAAGTAATGTCTCTGCTTTTTAATATGCTGTCTAGGTTTGTCATAGCTCTTCTTCAAAGGCACAAGCATGTTTTAATTTCATGGCTGCAGTCAACATCTGTAGTGATTTTGGAGTCCAAGAAAATAAAGTCTCTCACTGTTTCCATTGTTTCCCCATCTATTTGCCATGAAGTGATGGGACTGGATGCCATGATCTTCATTTTTTGAATGTTGAGTTTTAAGCCAACTTTTTCACTCTCCTCTTTCATTAAGAGGCTCTTTAGTTCCTCTTTGCTTTCTGCCACAATGGTGGTGTTATTTGCATATCTGAGGCTATTGATATTTCTTCCAGCAATCTTGATTTCAGTTTGTGCTTCATCCAGCATGGCATTTCACGTGATGTACTCTACATATAAGTTAAATAAGCAGGGTGACAATATACAGTCCTGACATACTCCTTTCTAAATTTGGAACCAGTCGGTTGTTCTCTATTTCTAACTGTTGCTTCTTGACCTGCATACAGATTTCTCAGAAGGCAGGTCAGGTGGTCTGGTATTCCCATCTCTTTAAGAATTTTCCACAGTTTGTTGTGATGCACATAGTCAAAAGCTTTAGTGCAGTCTAAGAAGCAGAAATTTTTCTGGAACTCTCTTGCTTTTTGGATGATTCTACAGATGTTGGCAATTTGATCTCTGGTTCCTCTGACTTTTCTAAATCCAGCTTCAACATCTGGAAGTTGTTCACATACTATTGAAGCCTAGCTTGGAGAATTTTGAGCATTACTTTGCTAGCATGTGAGATAAGTGCAATTGTGCGGTAGTTTGAGCATTCTTTGGGATTGCCTTTCTTAGGGGTTGGAATGAAAACTGACCTCTTCCAGTCCTGTGGCCACTGCTGAGGTTTCCAAATTTGCTGGCATATTGAGTGCAGCACTTTCATAGCATCATCTTTTAGGATTTGAAATAGATCAGCTGGAATTCCATCAATTCCACTAGCTTTGTTCCTAACGATGCTTCCTAACGCCCACCTGACTTCGCATTCCAGGATGTCTGGCTCTAGGTGAGTGATCACACCATTCTGATTATCTGGGTCATGAAGATCTCTTTTGTATAGTTCTTCTTTGTGTATTCTTGCCACCTTTTCCTAATATCTTCTGCTTCTGTTAGGTCCATACTGTTTCTGTCCTTTATTGTGCCCATCTGTACATGAAGTGTTCCCTTGGTATCTCTAATTTTCCTGAAGAGATCTCTATAGTCTTTCCCATTCTAATGTTTTCCTCTATTTCTTTGCACTGATCACTGAGGAAGGCTTTCTTATCTCTCCTTGCTATTCTTTGGAACTTTGCATTCAGATGGGTATCTCTTTCCTTTTCTCCTTTGCCTTTCACTGCTCTTCTTTTCTCAGTTATTTGTAAGGGTTCCTCAGACAACCATTTTGTCTTTTTCATTTCTTTTTCTTGGGGATGTTCTTGATCACCACCTCCTGGGCAATGTTACGAACCTCAGCCCATAGTTCTTCAGGCGCTGCTGTCTATCAAATCTAATCTCTTAAATCTATTTGTCACTTCCACTGTATAATTGTAAGGGATATGATTTAGGTCATATCTGAATGGTCTAGTGGTTTTCCCCACTTTCTTCAATTTAAGTCTGAATTTGGCAATAAGGAGTTCATGATCTGAGCCACAGTCAGCTCCCAGTCTTGTTTTTGCTAACTGTACAAAGCTTCTCCATCTTGCTTTGAAAAGAATATAATCAATGTGTTTCAGTATTGACTACCTGGTGATGTCCAGGTGTAGAGTCATGATTTCAAATATTTTAACTTACAATTTAAAAAGTTAATATGGAATCCTTTATGTCTCTAAGATATATACTAAAATATGTCCACATGGAATGATATGCTTCAGACTCATGCCAAAAGAGTTGAGAGGTGGGGGAAGAGGGTAGGATACACTATTTTAAAAGGAAACAAACAGTTCAGATGAAGCCATGAGTTGATAATCATTGAAGCAGAGTGGTGGATACATGTGGGTTCAGTACACAACTCTGTCACCCTTTGAAACTCTTCATAATGAAAGTTTTTTTGAACATAATAAAAGCTTAACAATACCACTCAGTAAACCATCTCTCCCTCACGATAAAAGAAGATAATGGTGTTAACACAAAATATTCAAGAATATTTACAAAGCTTTGGAGGGTTTTTGGGTTTTCCTTCTTTCTTCATCTAACAATGAGTTTAAAACTTTTCAAAAAAGATTTCAGAGTTACTGTACTTATTAAAGGCCAGTCTGGATAGACTATAGATATTATCTCACACTTGATCATCAAGTTAATCACTTTACAAGAAGAAAACTTAAGAATCTTCATAATTCACCCAAGGTGACAATGTTAGAAAAGGACAGAATTCCAACATAGGTCTGTGCCTCCAAATCCCTCCATGCTCTTTAGGAAAGAATTAAAAGGATAAAAAATCACAAATCATCTACAGAGTTATCAGCCCCAAATCGATCAAACACTAGGAAGTACACTGACATTTTAATGAGAAAATAGTGTATGGATTTTACAATGCCTTATTTCCTGAAAGAATTACATGAGAAAAAAGATGTACCTAAAAATTTTCTTAAATCTTCACTAAACTGAAAACCACTAGTAGCTCTAAAAATGTTACACAAATTCTCAACTATTAGGCTCAAACATTTCCTGTTTATCTGTTATTAATTAAACGAATCGAATACTATAAATGTCTTTAAGTAAACCAAAGTTCTGGGATCTGAATTAATTTTCTCGAAGAGATTTCTGGGGGCAGATCTCATTGCTCTGGGCCATTTTTACTCCTTCTTTTCTATAAATATTTTTATTTTGTGCCCTACATTTAAAATAAATAGGATTATCTTTGAAGGGTAATATTCTAATTCATTACTCTTCCCTTTAAGAATTTTTTAAAACTGTACAAACAAACATAAACATCACTAGCCTAAGACACTTAAAAAAAATCACATATTTTGCTCCTCCTTATTATATTGGTATGTACTCATAAAGAAGGGGAACTTAGTTACATGAATTGTATTTTAGACTATAAAAACACCAAAGGTTAGTGAAAAGCAACATGCTTTTAAAAGCAGTGCATGAGACACCCTTAAAAATAATTCGTCTCTGTTTTGCTTCCTATCTCTAACCAACTAGCACAAAATTATTGTGATTTCCCTGTTTAGTGTCCAACTATGAATTTCTCCAGGGGTCCCTAACCTCTGAGATCTACTGCTTGATGAACTGTGGTGGAACTAATGTAATAATAATAAAGTATACAACACATGTAATGCACTTGAATCATCCCAAAACGACTCCTCCTACCCCTGCTGCTGCTGCTGCTGTCACTTCAGTCGTGTCTGACTCTGTGCGACCCCATAGACAGAAGTCCACCAGGCTCCCCCGTCCCTCCTACCCCTAGTACATGGAAGAACTGTCTCCCACGAAACGGATCCCCAGGGCCAAGAAGGCTGGGGACTGCTGACTCTCTCCACAGCAGGGCCTTCCAACTCCAAAGAGCAGGATAATGCTGGCATGTGGCAGAAACTCAACCATTGTTTCTGGAATTAAGATAATAAAAACATCACAAGAATTCCACAGCACTCCCAAATAGCAATTTCCTGGCTTTCAGAGGAATGGAGACACTTGGTTTCAGTTTTTTAATGTAATAAATTGGTGAATTCTCTGGCCATTTGGATTCCAGCAATATCAGATCCTCATTAAAAACAAACATAAAAATCTGTTTCCTGAGCCACATTAAAAATAATTCAGAGAAAAATGCAAATTAACTGGAAAAATTATTTTAATTGTTTAACATGTAGATAAGGTACTATATTACTTTAAGATATGTGGAGGCAAATATGCTAAGCTCTGTAGTTTGAAGCTACAGAAAATCTGGAAACTGAGACTGAGATTCATATGCATCTGCTCTGATGTGAATGACACATTTCTGTCTATCAATGTGCATCAGGCTTGGGTAACGCTATATAGTACTTCTAAAAATGCTGTACATAACTATATGGTACTTGTAAAAATGTTATACATAAACTAATCAAATATTTGGTCTTTATTTATTCAAATACTTATTAAGTGCCTATACTGTGCAAAACACAGTAGGAGGTGCTGTAGATAAAAGGAAGAAACATGTCCCTTAGCCTTAAAGAACTCTCAGTCTAGAAGGGAAAGAATCTTAAAACACAAACCAGAGCAAGGTGTCATTCACACACTGTGTAAATTGGTAACTGTTCTGAGTGAATCAACCTTTTACTAAGGTCCTGAATTCTTCACCAAAACCAATATAAGTCCACACTGTAAAACTTCACCTGGGAATTATCTGTAAAATGGATCACTTTTGCCAAATTAGCAGGTGAAAAATATTAATTCTTTGACCAAGTACTTGCATTTCAAGTTTCAACCTGGACTGAATGTAAAATGAAAAGTAAATGGTCCATTATGGAAATACTGACAGACTTAAACCACCAGTGGATGCAGTTACAACTCTCCATTTATTGAAAATTAATGAAGCCTCTGAATTTTTATTTATAAAATGGATATTATTTAGTTTTAGATTATTTCTGCAAGTCAAAAGTCAGAATTTAATAAGACGATGTATACAGATGGCACCAATTTTTACCCTTATCCACTGCTTGCAGCCTATGTGCATTTAAACCAAAAAACATTTGATATATACTAACTATAAATTATTTCCTTGAAGATCTCTCAGGCATGAAGAAAAAGCCTCTTAAAATAAATTTAAAATATTATATGCTTGATGGTGTATAACCAAAGGTTTAATCTCACCACTAAAGGGGCAGTTATCATGATTTTGCAATAACCCTGCAGACAATAATCAAGACAGCTCCTGTTGTTCTCTCAGTAAAATCTTCGTAAACACAGCATGGATATATTGTAATTTGATATCCATAAGATCAACAGCTATACCTCATGACAACTCATAAGATTTTATTCACCACTTAACTGAGCATTTTCCTCAGAAGACACAAGAAATGTGTTATTTACCAAGCACTGTCCTATTAACTATAGATTAGCACATTAAAATAGATATGCTTTCTTTCTCTCTATATTCTAAAAAGTGTGGTCTCTAAAGCAAGCTCTGAGATGCAGCCAATTAATGAGATTTTTCAAACTTTGGGAAAATGTATCTGTACATATTTCCATCACTATTTTAAAACAATTGATTCTAATTATTATTCTACTAAATATACAAAAAAACAGTCTCAACAGTCTCAAAATAAAGCTGATTAGTCAGGTTAAAAAATGCATCAGTCTCAACTTCATAACAATAGTAATATTATTCTAACTTTAAAAAAAGAAACGAAGGAAGGGAAAAAGAAAGCAATTAAAATATTAAACACAAATGGCGATGCAACTTCAGGAAATCAGAGAACACAGAATTCAATAAACAATTAAAGAAAATATAAATTAGTACCAAAAGGATTCAAAATGGAGATTACTAGAAGAATTCAACTACAGGATGCAAAAACTGTACTTTTTTTAAAATACAAATAAGTGACTCTATTAGTATTTCAGAAAGGTAATAAAACGATCTTTCACTCACCAATGCTGGATTTTCTCTTGGCAGTTAGTGACCACCTGTCATGAAAACAGATAACTACTCATGAAAAAACAGGGCAATGCACAAAGCTACAAAATCATTGTATCAGAAAACTACAGTAGTGGCTTTACAGATTTAAAAGCATCTCAATATACATTTTTATTTGTCAAATGCACAGAGATGTGAATGTTAGTTTTTAAGCAGCACACTTTATCATACCTCTCTAATGCAGGCTGATAACTGCAGAACAAATTACAGCTTTCCGATTCATACTTAGGTACAAAACCCACTTCATAACTATTAGGTGACATATGATATAAGATAACTAGTATTTTGTACAATCTGCAGGCCTGTTTTCAATGTTACATATTTTGCAGAATACACAAATGTTATAAATAACAAAAAACCAACGTAACATCCACATTTCATTAGTTTAAAAAAAATGACAGTAGTGAAAGTATTTTATTTTGTCAGTATATCTTCAAATGTTTTCACCTGTAATTTCTATTCTGATGCATTAAAAATGAGTACAGTGATATTTTTCTACTACATCTCAAGAAGAAATACTTGGGATAAAGAGCAGCTCTGAACGGCCCATTTTGCTCCCCTGGTGAATTATGATAAAATTTTAAGCACTTCATAGTCAGTTTAAGCTATGCTTATAATACTAAAACAACGAAATTAAACATAAAACTTACTTGTTTTCCTTAGAGATATTTCAATAGATTCTTAAAATGCTCAAAAAATTAAGAACAGTAACCAGTAAGGGGAGAAAAAAGAACATGTGAATAGCAACTTTAAAAAAAAGGAAAAAAAAACCCTTTTCAAAGATTACTAATTATGTTTTTAAACTGCCCATTGATAACAAAATTTTAAACAATGATTTCAAATACTGTAGCACCATTTTAGAGGAAGAGAAACTAAGGGATGAAATTACTATGCTTAATATAATGCTACCTGAAAAAGACAGCAGTGTTACAGTTTGAAACACTGTTCTCACTCACTGTTCTAAATACCAATATTGTATCTTATATAAGCACCATGTTTCATCTAAAAATCACAAGTCTTTTTTTTTTTTTTTTTTTTTTGGGGGCCTGTCACTAAATTCCTCTATTATAACATTTAATTCCTGAAGTAAATATCTTCCTTTAGGACATTTTAAATACTAAGGCAGCAATCCTGTACCGAAATACATGCTGTAATCAGATATCCAACCATACTACACATTAACTCAGCATAAAAAGTCGGTTTTAGAATAAAGCTCTCTCAATAAGTATCAATCACATAGCAACACTTAATAACAGTGATAACATATAATAGAGTACTGACTTTACATCTGGAAGAACCAGGCTAAAGCTACATCAATCCATTTCACTGTTTCTGATTCGACAGTAATTATAAAATAGACAAACAGAATTAAATGTAAATTGAAAAAGAAAAAATCTTCATGAAATCCTTTTTAAAAAAGTTCTTATTTAACAACCCCATTAAAAGAAGAGACCCAAAAACAGTCAGGATGCTTTCCAATCCCAATGCATGTGTTTCCAAGCATGAAGTGAGCCAAAAGCACAAAAAGAAAAGCCCTGCAAACCATAAGAGCAGAATGTTCATTAACCTCTACATGATAATCCTTTCGTGGCTGCATATTAACTAGTTACATATTCATAATCATTTACATTATTTAAAGGACCTTCGATGAAATTTTCTATGCAATATCCATTAGTGACAGTGTTAAAGGTTACAGAAGATAAGTCTACTTAATGTTTCCAGGAAGCCTTTTTAATTAGTAAATATGTAAATTTGCCACATATGCTTTTTATGTTTAAAAAACAAGTTCCTGGTAGAATGGCAAGTATTCTTGCCATCACCCTTTATGATCTTAACTCTCCATTTTGCTGTAGCTATTTTTCCCCATCCCTTTTCTTTCCCGAAATAAGTTTCCCCCAAGAACACATATTAAAGGATAAAATAACAAAAATCCACTTCACAATTAACAAGAGAAATTTTCACTGCCAAAATATTTTCTTCGTCAAAAGTATTTACTGGTTACATACAGGGGTTAGAACAAGAGTCTTCAGTTAGACATTATCCAAATGTAGGCTAGTTTTGGAAACTTAAAAAATAAAGGAAAACATGAAAGAGACAAGCATGAATATATACTATAGCCTTCTGATGATATGTCTACAGTTAAATCTTTGTTTACATTATTTATAGCCCACCTAATTCCAACAAACATTTGAACCCAAGCGGCTGTATTTATACTGATATTTTTCTAGTTTTCTCCTTTTATTCAAAAAGAAAATATTAGTAAATTTTTATGACTTAGTTGCCAAGGAAATCTGTGGAAAGGAGAAAATCTTATGATTCATCTGGAGTTTTAGTCTCTTTTTTCTGTTAAAAGTAATGGCAACTAACCTTATTCCTTCTGAAATGGACTAGATTAATTACTAAATAAACTGACTATAAGATAGTGAGACTGGTTCTAAAATCAACTTTTGAAAAACACAGTGAAACAACAAAAAACATTTCATCACTATACCACTTTTTAACACACATTCAATCTACCATTAGAGTGTTTACCAATAGCCCAATTGTTAAAAAATATATATATCTTTTGGAATGCTTTCTTTATAACTCAAAATTGCCCTTTTCCTAAGAAGTTCCTTGGACTGCAAGGAGATCCAACCAGTCAATCCTAAAGGAAATCAGTCCTGAATATTCACTGGAAGGACAGATGCTGAAGCTACCATACTTAGGCCACCTGATGTGAAGAACTGACTTCTTGGAAAAGACCCTGATGCTGGGAAAGACTGAAGCCAGGAGGAAACAGGGACGATAGAGGATGAGATGGTTGGATGGCATCACCGACTCAATGGACATGAGTTTGCGCAAGCTTCCGGAACTGGTGACGGACAGGGAAGCCTGGCGTGCTGCAGTAGCAAAGAGTCAGACACGACTAAGTCTGAACTAAGACACGACTGAACTGAACTAAGAAGTAATCATAACACTGGTAAATGCCAAACTTTATATGATGAAACAGTTCAACAAGATGAGTCTTCACTTCTTAAAGAGAGGAAACTTATGTTCAGAGATGGAGTAACTTCCTCAATGCTACAAACTGCCCGAGAACTGGTAAGAGATAAAATCCGTTTTAACGCCAGGTCTATCTAATCTCAAAGCCCATACTCACTGTACTGGACTGTTCTCAACCATCATAAATCTTACTGGGTACAAGGAAAAGCAGCTGCTTTGCATCTGCAGTTTTCCTTAAAATACTGACTGACGCTGCTGCTTCTTCACTTCCTCCACAAACCCACCCACACGCACTGACAAGACCTCGCCAATAATGCTAGGAAAAGCAAATAAATAAGCTTAACTGGACCAATTCACTAATGAAAATTTTTACTTCTTCCAATGCCTCATACACTCCTGGCCCTCTCAAGTAAAGCAACTCAGTATGAATATAAACAACAAATTTCCCAAGCCGTGTGTGTGTGTGTGTGTGTGTGTGTGTGTGTGTGTGTGTGTGTGTGTGTGTGTGTGTGTGTGTGTGTGTGTGTGTGTGTGTGAAAATTTTTACTTCTTCCAATGCCTCATACACTCCTGGCCCTCTCAAGTAAAGCAACTCAGTATGAATATAAACAACAAATTTCCCAAGCCGTGTGTGTGTGTGTGTGTGTGTGTGTGTGTGTGTGTGTGTGTGTGTGTGTGTGTGTGTGTGTGTTTTGGGAGGAGAGGGTGGTGGACCAAGTCTATTGTGTATTTTTAAGGCACTTACAACTAATCAAGTTAGATGCCCAAGATGACAATGATAGTCTACCCAACAACCTATTTTTCTTTAGTTCAGTGTCCAGCTAACATATATACACATTCAATTATAAAATAATTGGCAAGTCTTAAAATCAGTAAACTATATACAATACAGGAATATTTTCCTCTTTTTTCCCTCAGAAGCAACTTTTTAAAAATTATTATAAAGAAAGGAATGAATGACTTAACACGTATTAAGATCTCCATTACTTAGTTCCATTTGTGCTATTTGCTTTGGTTAACAGACCACAAGGGGGCATCAACCTATGAGTTTTCCATGTTAAGAACAGCACCACATTAAAACTAGACTAGAATAGAAAGGCTAAAGGGTAAGTTTGCATAAATCTTAAATGATATTTCTCTCAAAAATGCTTCACTTTACTTCTAAAACGTCTCTCACTGCACTGCAATTTCATATTCTCCCTGTACAGGTTAATGCATAAAATAACAATCTGAGGATTATACTAGCCAGTGCTTTCTACATTTACATGATTTGCTTCTCTTGCTAGACTGTGTCTTCAAAAAAGACCATATAATTTTGGGTTTTAAAGCCACTGAGTCAAAAAGGAAAAAAATTATCCATGGTGACTAAATCCAATAGATAGTGGACATGCACGATTATCTGGCAGCTACTTAAATGGCTGAAAATAATTTCTTAAAGGACATACTGTCAATTAATAGATGTAGAGATGCCATTACCAAAGTATATAAGAAGTACACGTAAAGAAAATTGGTAAAATATTATAAGTCTTCTAAATAAGCCTCTCTGCAAAGACGGTAAGAAATGACTACGGGTTCCTAACAAAGAAATAGCAATAAGCAGTAATAAACTATAATAAACTGTTTCTGTATAAAAACTTTAAACAAATTTATTTTTAAATATGCTAAAAAGTGAAAATAATAGAACTATCAAAAGTTAACATTAATTATAAGCTGCTGTGAAAACACTTAAATGTTTTTTCCAAAATCCAGGACACTCTAATTGTACTAGATAAAAGGTCAATGAGATATGGGCCAGGTCTCCTTTATTCACCAATGTGTTCATGTGCCATATAGTAAGTGTGCAACAAGTCCTTTTAAAGGAGTACAGATCTACAATTACGTAGCCAAAAATCTCAGGGAAAGATGTTTCTCAATTCAGAACTTCTCATAATTTAGTCAAGTTATATCTTGCAGTAGTAGAACACCACCCTGTATCAAATACAGTGACATTTTCAGGGAAACATGAATATTCAAAGTGAAATAAAATACCTCATTCAAACCAGTTTCATCAACAAATGAATATGACAGAAACTTAGGAATAACTTTATTTTCAGTTTTTAAGACTTCTGAATTGCAGATATGAAATGGTGACCTGTACTTCTCAATGTGAAATAATGCCTGAATTGCAGCTTGCCTGTCTATTGTTTTATTAGAGATATCAATCATTTCTTCTCCATTCCCACACGTTACTTTCTATAAAACCTCACCCTCCTCTCATTTGCAACAGGCAGAGGACCCCATTTCCCCATCTGGAGCCAGTGTAAATGGGGAGGATCCACGCAAATTGAGCCAATTAAATTTAGTTTGGACTCAAAGAGAGACTCAGTGATTACAGATTCTGGACTGGAAAAAGTGACCACCTAGGGATTTGCACAAGCTAAATCTAACAAAGTTCCCCTACAAAGTAACGACATAAATGTACAAGAAAGTGAAACACACACTCACATACACAAAATAATCCTATCCCTGAGTTCCCCTAACTTTTTATAGTACTTTCCAAACTTGCTTCCAAGCATTTCTGTGGTTTATAATTGATTAAGAAAACTTTGGGGAGGGGGGATTGGGATGGTGAATACATGTAAATCCATGGCTGATTCATGTCAATGTATGACAAAAACCACTACAATACTGTAAAGTAATTAGCCTCCAACTAATAAAAATAAATAAAGAAAAAAGAAAAAGAAAATTTCGTAAGTAAGCCAGTTACATAGATTAAAATGAGAACATGCCTGTGAGAATCTCCAAGAAAACAAGTAATTCGTTAAAGAACAGAAATAGTAGCTGTGCTTAGCCGCTCAGACGTGTCCAACTCTTTGCAACCCCATGGACTGTAGCCCACCAGGCTCCTCCATCCAAGGGAATTCCCCAGGCAAGAATACTGGAGTGGGTTGCCATTTCCTCTAGGGGATCTTCCCAACCCAGGATCAAACCCAGGTCTCCCACATTGCAGGTGGATTCTTGACCACCTGAGCCACCAGGGAAGCAGAAATAATAGAATGATAGGGGAAAATATCTTGACAAGTAAAAAGGAAGTCAAATTGAAAGGCCCTTGCACCAATTAGAGAAGTACATTTTTATTTTAAAGAAACACTAACTAGCAGTGACTAGAGCAAAATTAATACTAAATCATTAGCAAATAGCTATGTAACTAACCTCCAAGTTGGGACAAAAAGCTTATAACAAACCAGTAATTCCTCTGAAAACTAGCAAAGCCAGATGAACACAAAATCATCTCTTAGAAGGCACCTAAGAGTTGCCCAAGCAGTTGGAACAAGAGGGACTAAATTCAGGAGATAACTATGGAGAATTAAGTTAATGCTCTTTTCTTGGACAACTCAAAGTACAGTGAAGAGGCTGAGAATTATACTTTGTCCTGAGCAGAAGTTTAAAGGAGTCTGAGAAGGCTGTAGTAACAAAATCAGAGACACGAGAAATCTTCAGCACATGGCTGTCTTTTCCTCTCATGGCATGTATGAACTTCTGAAGTTGAAACGGACAAAAAACTGAAAGTCTGAAGAGCAGAGCTCGGGGAACTGATGAAACAAAACGTAAGAGCTCAGGAGCCTCTAAGGGAAGGAGTCTGGTGAACAAACTAGGCATCCAGAAGAGAGCCAAGAAAGAATCAAAGGAAGCCGATATTTTACAAAAAACAAAACGCAACCTGCACTCCATCCATTCAGTACCTGCCTGAATTGAGGTGTCCCAACTCCTACTTTATCAACCTAGTGAAGAAAGGGTGAAACTTTTCCGGAGGTAGATATACTCTTCAGA
Source organism: Muntiacus reevesi (assembly GCF_963930625.1). Taxonomy (NCBI): domain Eukaryota; kingdom Metazoa; phylum Chordata; class Mammalia; order Artiodactyla; family Cervidae; genus Muntiacus; species Muntiacus reevesi. The sequence goes on along the minus strand of NC_089250.1, from coordinate 252,763,247 downwards.
AGTAACCATAATTTTAAAGACTCTAAAATATTAATTAAATTAATATTTTATATAATTGTATTTAATTGTAAATACTTCAGGAGTATTTACATTTCTGGCATTAAAAATAATTACATTACCAAGAAATAGGACCATATGAGCAAACCTCAAAAAGAAGAAAAACAACACAAAATAGAACCAAATAAGCAATCTACATATTCAAGTTAACCAACTAAGACATTAAAATATAATTATTAATACGTTCAAGAAAACAGTGGAAAAGATTGAAGAAATACATGAAAAGATGGCATATTTCCCTAGACAATTAGTATCTATACAAGAAAAGAATCAAAAGGATAATATTTAACTGAAACATCTAAAATGAGTGTTAACACCATTCAATAAATGGTGTTAACAGGAGATTAACACGAAAGTCAGAATTTTGAACTGGATGACATGTCGATTAAAAAATACCATAATAAAAGCCCAGAGATTAAAAAACAGAAAGTGGAAAATACAGAAAAGACTAATAAGAGACATATGAAACACTACAATTGAAGATCTACAGAAAGAACAGATCTGAACAACAAACCTCTACAAGATTTTCTAAATATAAGAGGAAGGTATTAACCAACAGATTTAAGAAGCTCTAAGAATTTCAAGAAAGAGAAATTAAAAAAGAAAAATTGTATGAAGGCACAATATAGTTCCACTTATGAAAATCACAGAAAAAGGGAAAATTTTACAATCAGCATGGGGGAGAAAGGGCAGGGAGGAGATACAGTACCTTCAAAGGAGCAGTAAGAAGAGTTAAAACTAGAGATAACTTCAATGAAAACAATGATAGAAACCGGGAAAATGGGATAAAAATCTGAAAAGTTTTAGTAAAAAAAAATAACTGAAAATTTGTAAATTATGTACAGAGCAAACAGATCCTCCAACATGAAGGAAAAGTAAAAACATTTTCCCACAAAAAATTCTGCAGCAGAGAATTTTCCTGGAAGAAATACTACAGGTAACGACGTGCTGTGACAGAGGAGTGAGCTGGGCGACAGCTGTAATCGCCATGCGGCACACAGACGCACACCTGAGGCTCACACAGCGGTGTATGTCAGCCCTGCCTCAGTGAAGACGCACCATGGGGCAAGAACTACTACTAGAAGCTACTTGGAGCAGCAGACATTCAGAAAGAACTAAAACGCAACTGCAATTCTGTAATTTTGTCAAGGTAAGGATAATCAGTATTGATCACAGAACAATTAGATACTGTACTGTGGTATTTAAAACACACAGAATTAAAATAAATGGAAGCAATAATGCAAGAAGTGAGATGAATAAATGAATATATGTTGCAATCTCGAAGAATAATTTCTCCAGTAAAAAAGCACAGTATAAATATATAATATATTTAGTGGCAACATCTACATAAAATAAGAGTACTAGGGTACCAGAGCAAAAAAGAATGTATTTTGAACGAGTTACCAGAGGGGAGAAAATAGGGTATGTCTGATTAAATCAAAGGAAGGTACACCAAAAAATAAAAAACAAAGAGGGAAAAAAGAACGTAAAAGTGGATCAAATAGACAAACTTCACACCTACTGTGTGTGCTAAGTCACTTCAGTCTTTGTGACCCTAGGGACTGCAGTCCGTCAGGCTCCTCTGTCCATGGGATTCTCCAAGGAATACAGGAGTGGGCTGCCACGCTCTCCTTTAGGGGATCTTCTCAAACCAGGATCAAACCGTGTCTCTCACATCGCCTGCACTGGCAGGCGGGCTCCTTACCACTAGTGCCACCTGGGAAAACCCTTACACCCACTAGAATTTTTTTAAAAATAAGATGTGTTGGCAAGGATGTAGAAAAACTGGAACACTTCATTCAAGTCGTGTGTACTGTTGATGGGAATGTAAAACAGAACAGCCACTGGAAAGTAGTATGGTAGTTTCTCAAAAATGAAACACAGAATTACCATATAATCCAGCAATTCCACTTCTGGGTATTTACCCAAAGGAATTGAAAGCAAAGACACAAAACAGATATTTGTACACTAGTTCACAGCAGCCAAAAAGTGAAACCAATCTATGTCCACTGACAGATGAATAAATAACAAAATGTACAATATACATACAATGGAATATTATTCAGCCTTTCAAAGGAAATTTTGACATGTTCTGTAATATGGATCAACCTTGAAGGCATGAGTCTGAGTGAAATGAGCCAGTACAAATGGACACACATTGTAAGATTCCACTTATATGAGATACCAAAAGTAATTAAATTCATAGAGACAGATAATGGTAGTTAGCAGGGGATGGGGAAAGGGATAAGAGTGTTATTGTTTAATGGGCAGTATCAGTTTTGCAAGGCAAAAGAAGGCCTGGAGCTGAATGGTGGTGGTGATAGGACCACAATGTGAATGTATTTAATGCCACTGAAATGTACACTTAAAATGATTTAAATGACAAACTTTGTTATACATATTCTACAATAACTTTCAAAGTAAAATATAAAAAACTCAAGCACAAAAGTGATAAAAATGAAACTAAATACATCAACTACTGATGTATTTAGTTTAGGATGACTAAACATCCTACACAAAAGATAAAAGATGTCCAGACTGAATTCTTAAAACCACAACTAAATGCTGTTATAAGAACATACTTAAACACTTTGTACACAGACTAGAATTAAAAGATGAAAAAATTTATCATGAAAAGAAACAAAAGTAAAATATACTAATGCAGCCATATCTGTAGTCAATAAAGAATACCTGAAGGCAAGAAATATCACTAGAGATAAAATACTTATGAATGATAAAAATGTCCCCTGATCAGGAAGCTATTAAGAGTCTTAAATTTGTATGCACCAAATAATGTAACTTTAAAATGTATAAAGCAAAGGCTGAGAAAAGGATAAATCTATAACCACAGTGGAGATTCTCCTTATCTCTTCATAACTGATTGAACTAGAAAACCAACAAACAAAATTAACAAACATATCAAATAACTGTACACCACATTCAATCAACTTGAACTATGGAACTCAAAACTTCACAAAATTCATATTCTAAGTAACTAATGGAAAGTAACCAAAAACAGATCATATACCAGGCCATAAGGCAAGTCTTAAGTTTCTAATCAGAACAGAATTAAATATGACATAAACAATAGAAAAGTAAAAAAATACTCAGTGTTTAGAAATTAAGGAATATTTTCTAAGTAATTCCCAGATCAATACATCTCAATAAGAATTAGAAAATATTTCAACTAATTAATGATGAAAATAACATTCAAAACGTGCGGGGTGCCTAAGGTAATTATTAGAGAAAATTTTAAAACTCAAAAAATACATAAAGAATAGTAAAATCTCTGATTTTTGTGTCTCTAGTAGCCTTCATCTCAAGAAGCTAGGTAAAAATTATAGCCAATGAGAAACTTTTAAAAGAAAAATATAAAAGCAGAAACCAATGAAAATTAAACTTACAAAAGAAAAATCAATAAAGTGAAACACTGGTTCTTTAAAAAGACAGATTAGGACTAATAAATCCCTGAAAAGATATATCAAGAAGAAAAAAGACACACATGAATTGCAAATAACAAATTAAAAAGAGGACATCACTACCAAACCTACAGATATTTCTAAATTTTAAAATATCCATACAAGGAAAATATAAGGCCAAGACAGTCTCACTGGAAAATTAGTTCAGATATTTAAGGTAGAATCATACCAATAAGACACAGTCTTTTTACAGAATATACAAAAATGATAGTTGTTCTATGAGGTCAGCATGATTCTGAAACCAAAACCTAATATGGACATCAAGGAAAAAAAATTACAAACCAATATGATGCACAGCCACAGAAACAAAACACCATACTCTATACGGAATTAGAGCCATGACTTAGAAGCTAGCCATGACTTCATGCTAGAAATACGAGCAAAAATGAAACAGGCCAGCCCTAATAAAATCCAAAATAACTCTCAACTGAGCTGTGTTGATCCACTAGTACTCTGGCTGCTTAAAGAAAATTTATCCCTCTTTGAAGGATGGTAACAGCATCAGTAGCCTACGATATTTTCACTATACTGTCTGACATCCAATCAAAAATTACAAGGCAGTCTATGAAAACAGGAACAGCAGATGAGAAATCAAGAGAAGAAATAAACAGAAACATAGCTTCATTTAATTTACATATTGCAGTTACAAGACATACTTTTATTATTAATATATTCATGAAAACAGAGGGAAGGTTAAAGATGTCAATACAGGCCTCAAATTTATTAAAGAAATGTCAAAACAAATTCTAGAAAGAAATACTGTAACTGAGATTAAGCATTTAGTAAAAGAATTTACCAGTAGATTAGATCTGTAAGAACAAGATTAGTGAACAGGAATAGAGGTCAGAAGAAGGTATCCATAAAGTCATATAGATCAAGAGGAAGCAAGGAAGGACAGAAACGAGAGTTAAGACATATCAGACAGTGAAAATCTAATATGTACATTCAGAGTACAAAAAGTGAAGACGACAGTGAAAAAAAACCAGCATACAGAAGAGCAGACAATTTTCTAACCTGACAAGTCATCAAATTACAGATTTAATAAACTCCATATTCAAAGCAGACCAACCAAATCTACACATAAGGAAAATCAAAACTACACATCATAATCAAATGCCTAAAAACCAAAGATGGAAAGTCCAAAAGCACATAGAGGGAAGATATACCCAAAATTTTCAGTGAAGGAAACAGTAAGACTAATAGCAGACTAAAAGAAATCAAAGAAGTCAAAAGATAATGGAATGGCATCTTTCAAGTGTTGGGGGAAAAAAATCCTCTCCCAGCTCAGAACTAAATAAAAATTACAATAGAGTATCAACAAAAATAATCTTAATTTGGGGGAATGAGGTGAATTTTTAAAAACATGCAAAAGTAAAATATATGACAATAGCACAAATGAGGGAGGGTTCATGAAATTAAGCCATCAAGAGATTTCTGAATAATTTCCTAAGTGGCAAAATTTCAGAAGATTTTGTGAAAAATTTCCTACTAATTTGTGGTACACTGCAATAAGAGATACTATAATTTTTAGGATAATAACGAAAATGAAAATAGAAACCATCTAACTATAAAGCTAAAAGAGTTTTATTTTTTCCATTTATTTTTATTAGTTTAAAAGAGTTTTAAATAGAATATTTTAATAACACAAAAGAAAGAAATAAAGGAAAAATAACAAATGTGAAAAGTGGAAAATCTGTGGCAAAATGAGTAAACAAACTCCAAGTGACAGATGAGAAAATTTAAAGACTAGAGATATACATGTTCACAAATTAGAAGTCAAAAATAAAAACACAACGAGGGAACATTAGAATGCTAAAAATTAAAGACTGACAATATTAAAAAGCATACTAACATTTAACAGAAAAATCTCACATATTATTTTTCAAATAAGGGTTTAATTAAGACAAGTTAGTGGGAGTCTTAAGATAGAAGGTATAGATCATACATAAAGAACTGACAGGGAACTCCTTGGCGGTCCAGTGGTTAGGACTTGGCACTTCCACTACAGTGACCTGGCTTCAATCTCTGGACAGGGAACTAAGATTCTGCAAGCTATGAGACACATCCAATAAGTAAAGTAAGTTTTTAAAAAAGAAAGAACTGACAAGATTTAGTAAATCAGAAGACGGATCAGGGCAAGCTGAAAAGATTCTGGTTTGAATACTGTTGCCCAGAATCAGAGTATGGTCCCTATGTCCCAACATTAGGGACGAAGACGATAAATTAATATTAGTAAATGAGACTGAGCTGCTTGTGGGCCATCCAAGTTAAGCTGCCCAAGAGTTAACAGGCCTGGAAGAGGTCTGGAATATAGGAGTATCCGAAGGCATGCAGTGAGGAAAGACAGCTGTCAATAATGAGAAGTATAGGGATTACCAACATGTGAGCATTAGATGAAGAGACTAGAGAGACCAAGTAGGCACAGAGAAAGGCAGAGCCAGAAAAAAAGAAAAGTTACAAAAGTTCCTATGGTACAGAGAATTTCAAGTTTCCCAGGGAACAATTAAAGTTTCAAATAAAGCAGAGAGGTCAAGTAAGGCTAGATCTGAGAAAGGGTCCACTGAGTTTGGCAAGTGAAAAACTTTCAATAGAATAATTTCAAAGAAAAGACAGAGGCAGAAAAGAGTTTATAGAAGGCTGAAAAGCAAAGAATTAGAAGGAGAACAATTATCACACTACATTAAGCTTTCTGTTAAAATGTTTGCAAACAAATTTTTAAGTCCCTTGAGGGGAGAAAAGAAATCCTGTGTATCACTGTATCTAGGACAGTACCTGGCACATAACTCGGTTTTGTCTTTTTGTTCTTTGGGGGAAAGCACTCATTTTCTATAACTCTTTAACAGTTCTCAATTCACAAACATCAGGAAACCAAACAAGGAACAATGACCAAATCTATACATTAAATGGGATACTTTTTGCTATACTGTATTAGGATTTTTTCTTAAAAGGTTTTTTTTTTAAAAAAAACAAAACAAAACAAAAACACATTTAGGGTGTTTAACTTTCAAACACAGTAGACAATTCAGAAATTTTTGTTTTCTGTCCATAACAGGAAAGAGAAGATAAGTGACAGACAAAGACACTTCACCATTAGTAAACAGATTACAGTATGAATAAAAAAGAGCAGCTTTCTTCACCAGCATCATCCAGAAGAATTTTCTACTATGATGGAAATCTCCCAACTCCACATTGTCCAGTGCAATAGCCAATAGCCACATGTGGCTACTGAACACTTGAGATGTAGCTTTGTAACTAAAAATTTTTTTAAATTTTACTTTATTTGAATTTTAAATTTAACAGTCACATGTAGTTAGTGGCCATCATATTGGATAGCACAAACAGACACAGATGATGGTGAAAATATAAAAGTAAAATAAGACTTAGCTTATGAGTCTTCAGGTTAACAGTACCCTAGATAAACTTCCTCAAGTTTCAACAACTGGGGAAGGAGGCAAGATAGCAAAAATGGAAGACATGGGATTCGTCTCTCCTCACAAAAAGAATACATTCACATGTGGCACAATTCTCACAGAGCACCTACTAAACACTAGCAGATGACCTCAAACACATAAAGGGATAAGAAAAATCCCATGCAGCCTCATAGGATGATAAAAAGACTAAAAAACACAAAATAAAAAATAAAATGAATAAAAATTGGAAAAATAAATAAATAGGAAATAAAGAAAAGAGGAAATGGGAAGGAACTGCACCCCTGGCAAAGAACTTAGCGTGAGGAGAAGTTCACGCACTCAGAAAAGCCCATTTGTGGTGGGAATATCAGCTGGGGCAAAAAGGAACCTTTACGGGATCAAAGCAGAATGCAGCAACCCGTCTATGGAAGCCAAGACAGAGTAAGAACTGCAGGCATGGTCCATGCTACAGCCCTGAAGCGTGGCCTAAGTCATGTATCTTCTGGTGCAGCCATGGGCAGGGTGCAGGGAAATGGGGTTTGGAGAGTGGACCCAAAGAAGGGACAGCTGCTGGCTGTGAAGAGAAAGCCTGAAGAGACAGGAGTAAGGAGCGCCACAACCAGGAAAGTTTCCGGGAGAAATGCAGGCCGCTACAGAAGCAGAGTGCCACTGATGAGTGGCACGCGAAGGGCACTGAGTCCAAGACACTGGACCACCAGAAAATCCCTGGCCCAAGGAAATCTTAATCAGTGTGAGCTCCCCCAGAGATCGCCATCACCCAGCTCCATCCAACTGCCTGTAGACTCCAGTGCTGGACACTTCATGCCAAACTACCAGCAAGACAGGAACACGGTCCCATGGATCAGCAGACAGGTTGCCTAAAGTCGTACTAAGCTCTGGTGCCTGTGTGCTAAGTCACTTCAGTCATGTTCAATTCTCTGCAACCCCATGGACCTCAGCCCTCCAGGCTCTTCTGTCCATGAGATTCCCCAGCAAGAATACTGGAATGGGTTGCCATTTCCTTCTCCAGGGTACTAAGCTCACAGACACTCCAAAACACACCACCTGATGCAGCCCTGCCTGTCCAGGATTCAAGACTCAATTCTGCCCACCAGAGCACAGGCACCACTACCTCCCACCAGGAAGTCGACACAGGCCCCTGGACCAACCTCACCCACCAAGGGGCAGACACCAGAAGCAAGAGGAACGACAACCCTGCAGCCTGCGAAACAGAGACCACAAACACAGTAAGTTTAACTCAGACACTCAGTCGTGTCCAACTCTGTGCCACCATGGACTGTAGCCCACCAGGCTCCTCCATCCCTGGGATTTTCCAGGCAAGAGTACTGGAGTGGGTTGCCATTTCCTTCTCCAGAGGATATTCCCGACCCAGGGATCGAACCCGGGTCTCCCACATTGTAGGCAGGTGTTTTACCATCTGAGCCATCAGGGAAGCCCTAACACAGTAAGTTAGACAAACTCAGACAACACAGAACACGCTGAAGGCAAAGGAGCAAGGCAAAAACCCAGAAGACCAAATAAATGAAGAAGAAACAGGCAATATACCTGAAAAAGAATTCAGAGTAATGTTAGTAAAGATGATCCAAGATTTTAGAAATAGAATGGACTCACGGATAGAGAAGATACAAGAAATATTCAACAAGGACCCAGAAGAACTAAAGAACAGTGATGAGCAACGCAATAACTAAAATGAAAAAATACACTAGAAGGAATCAACAGCAGAATAACTGAGGCAAAAGGATGGATCAGTGAGTTTGGAAAATAGAATGTTGGAAACAGCTGCCAAGGAACAGAATAAAGAGACTGAAAAGAAATAAGAACAGTCTCAAAGACCTCTGGGACAACATGAAGGGCACCAACATTTGTGTTATAGGGGTCCCAGAAGAAGAAGAGAAACAGAAACGATCTTAAAAAATATTTGAAGAGATTATAGTTGAAAACTTCCCTAACATGAGAAAGGAAACAGTCACCCAGGTCCAGGAAGGTCAGAGAATCCCATACAGGATTAGCCCAAGAAGAAACACATCAAGACACATTTAATCAAACTAACAAAAACTAAATTCAAAGAAAAAACATTAAAACCAACAAGGGAAAAGCAACAAATAACATACAAGTGAATCCCCATAAGGTTATCAGCTGATTTTTCAACACGAACCCTGCAGGCCAGAAGTGAGTGGCAAGATATATTTAAAGTGATGAAAGGGGAAAACCTGCAGATCACCCTACCCAGCAAGGATCTCATTCACATTCAAGAGAGAAATCAAAAGCTTTGAGGAGGAGCAAAAGCTAAGAGAATTCATCACCACCAAAACAGCTTTACAACAAATGCTAAAGGACTTTCTCTAGGTGGGAAACTCAAGAGAAGAAAAAGACCTAAAGAAACAAACCCGAAACAATTAAGAAAATGTCAAAAGGAACATACAAATCAATAATTACCTTTTAAATATAAGTGGATTAAATGCTCCAACCAACAGACACAGATTGACTGAATGGATACAAAAACAAGATCTATATACACTCTGTCTACAAGAGACCTACTTTAAACCCATGGACCCATACAGACTGAAAGTGAGGCGATGGAAAAAGATATTCCATGCAAAAAGAAACCAAAAGAAAGCTGAAGTAGCAATATTCATATCAGACAAAATGACTTTAAAACAAAGATAATCACAAGAAATAAAAAAGGACACTACATAATGATCAAGGGATTAATCCAATAAGATAATATAACAGTTGTAAATATTTATGCACTCAATACAGGAGCACCTCAATACACAGAGCAAATGCTAACTACCATAGAACAGGAAATCAACAGTAACACAGTAATAGTGGGGGACTTTAACAGTCCACCTTACACCAAAGAATAGATCATCCAGACAAAAAAATTAATGAGGAAACACAAGCCTTAAATAACACACTAGACCAGATAGATTTAACTGATATGTATAGGACACTCCATCCGAAAGCAGGAGGATACACGTTCTTCTTAAGTGCACACAGAACATTCTCCAGCATCCTGGGTCACAAATCAAGCCTCAGTAAATCTCAGAAAATTAAAATCATCAAAATGAAAGTCACTCAGTTGTGTCCAACTCTTTGCAACCCCATGGACTATACAGTCCATTGAATTCTCCAGGCCAGAATACTGGAGTGGGTAGCCTTTCATTTCTCCAGGGGACCTTTCCAACCCAGGGATCGAACCCAGGTCTCCCTCATTGCAGGCGGATTCTTTACCAGCTGAGCCATCAGGGAAGCTCAAGAATACTGGAAAAGGTAGCCTATCCTTTCTCCAGCGGATCTTCCCAACCCAGGAATCGAACCAGGGTCTCCTGCATTATAGCCGGATTTTTTACCAACTGAGCTATTTCAACTCAAGCCTCAGTAAATCTCAGAAAATTAAAATCACATCAAGAATCTTTTCTGACCACAACGCTATGAGATTAGAAATCAATTACAGGAAGAAAAATACAAATGCATAGAGGCTGAACATGCTACTAAATAACCAATGGATCACTGAAAAAATCAAAAAGAAATTTAAAAATACCTAGAAACAGAGAGGCTCCTAAGTAGATTCCACTTTTTTCCACCAAATACTTTACTGATATTGGTAAAAACTGATTTAGTTAAACGAAAAAAGGGGAGGTGGGGGGGAAATGATCCAAGTTCCCTCTTGTCCCTATATCTTCTGACAGAGAATTAACAGTAAATAAAATCTCCAAGGAAAAAAGAAAAGGTAACCATCTAGGATAGATATTTGAATAAACTGCATGGATCCACTCCGGAAAAAGAAATAAACCTGCTTAACTGGTGTTCAAACCAACAAAGAACCATTTGTTAGGCCCAGAAATTATTTAGCAATTAAAAGATACAACAACCCAGCTTTCATTAAAATTAATTAGGTTTTCATCATAGCCTTTCTTGAAAAAAAAAATCCTATTCAATGTACTCACTTTTAGGTAAAATAGGAAATGAAATTGTGTGCTTTTAAAACATTTAGTGGTACATTCACCTATATAAAGTGTTAATAGGTATATGTTGGATTGGTCAAAAAGTTCATACCTGAAAGAACTTTTTGGCCATTCCAATACACATAAACATAATTAACCACACCACATACTGTTCTATAATTTTTAATAGCTGCATAAAAATCTCCTCATACCAATCCCCTAATGTTGAATTTTTAGCTTTTTTCATTATTAAAAATAAATCTGCAGGAAACCTTTCTGTGCATGTCTTTTTGCTAGATTCTTAAAAATAAAACAAACAGAATCTTTCACCAAAATAATTTTTTTGAAAATGTCAGCATTGATGCCATTAATGACAACAATATTCAAACACTTGATCCTATCCATTTACTACAGATGTCATTCACTGAAGTTGTGGATCATTCTTGCCTCGCCTTTGTCTTTTCCCTTACGTTACTAATTTTTTTTCCTTGTTACTCAGTGCTCCAAAGGAAAATCAAGGAAAAAACAGAGAGAGGGAACCATGGTTAAATGTGTTATATTCCTTACTTGAATTAAAAAACAAAAAATTTATGAGCAACATTTAAACCATCTTTACCTACCCAGGTAAAAGCTTGATCTTCCCAACCCAGGGATCGAACCCAGGTCTCCCACATTGCAGGCAGAGTCTTTACCAGCTGAGTCAAAAGGGAAGCCTAGGAATACTGGAGTGGGCTGCCTATCCCTTCTCCAGCATATCTTCCTGACCCAGGAATTGAACCAAGACTTCCTGCATTGCAGGTGGATTCTTTACCAACTAACCTATCAGGAAAGCCTCTTTACCTAGCAGCCACTGTTAATCAAGATTCCCAGAGAAAATAATGGCCTGAACCAAAGGTATCCACTGAATATAAAGAGTTCGTTTCTCTCCTCTGCAATTAAGAGCCTACTAGCTAGCTACCAAAACTGGCGGGGTGGGGGAGTCATTCAAATCATTTTCTTCATATTTTATTCTCTCACAGAGGCCTTGTAGGGAAAAGCAAGTCCTAAAGCACACTTAATTAGACTTACATAAAGTAATACTGCTATACTAACTACTATGTCTTTTACCCCCTTTTGCCTTCAGTGTCCCAACACTTCCTACTAGAGTTCACTGTACGCCTACAGCTGCTAGGTTAGTTTTAAAGCCTACAGTCCCTCACAAAAATATGACGTATTTATTTCTTAACTATTTACTAGATAAAGTTTTCCCACACTGAACTGTAATTAAAGGACAGCTAACTAACCAGTGGCCTCATGGGCTAATCTTGTGGCCTTATGGGTCTCTCCTGTCCACTGAAGCAGACTGGTTAAAACATTTGTTGCTATTTACTCAGAGGCTTTATCATGGACTGAGAACGATCTTACACACCCATGACAGACAAGCACACGCTTGTTTTACACGCCAAAATAACACTGATTTACATCACTCAGTCGTCTCCGACTCTGTGCAACCCCATGCACTGTAGCCCGCCAGGCTCCTCCGTCCATAGGATTTTCCAGGCAAGAATACTGGAGTGGGTTGTCATTTCCTTCTCCAGGGGATCTTTCCCACCCAGGGAGCGAACCCTGACCTCCTGCAATACAGGCAGACTCTTTACCATCTGGGTCACCAGGGAGGAGAAAATAACATTAACACTGCACAGAAAAGTAATTTGGCAACATACTCAACTTTCTACTGAAACTACTATTCAGGTTCCTACAGGACTGGAAATGAGAAGGGAGGTTTCAAACGCAACTGGATACCAGACCAGAAAGCTGTTCAGGGCACTCCAAACCGTATCCTTTGTATTTCAGCCACACTAACATCAGAATAAAATCAAGGATTTCTCTTTTCAACAGGCCAAATGGGAGAAAACATATCAAGTCAGCAATACGCAAACATCATACTATGAAGGAGAGAGTTAATTCCTCAGCAGAAAGAAGGGCAATGGGAAAACTCTTTCTAGGGTCTGTTTCACATTTTCTAAAATAAAAAATGTAAATAGTTTTGCCAGAAATTGGTTTCATGAAGGACAGTCTTGTCTTTTTTTTTTTTTTCTCTTGGTGGGGGGGGGGGTGGTGGTGGAGGACATTGTCTTACAATTTAAATACAGTCAGTGAACCTGAATTTTTAAGCCCCCAATTTGAAAAAAGCCAAGTTTAAAATCCACCCGTTGTATATGGTATTAGAGGGAAAGGGGTTCTCAGAAAGGGAAATCCAACGCACCAAATAATTTAGAACAAACAGAACATAGTAGCAAAGGTTCCCAAAATTTATCCTAGAGGTTGTTTCCAAGTAAACCAGGATTTTTTAGGTTCTATGAAAAGTCCCTCATTCAACTAAAGATTTGTTTACCCATGTAAGTTGTCATTTTTATACAGAAATGCTCAATAGAAAAGTTAGTGATTCCCAGTGCCTACAGGTTTTGAACCACTTCCTAACCTTTATAACCATGATACTCTGAATAAGATCACAAGACATATTAAGTAAATTAAACGCTGCCTTTCAAAGTAAGAATCTCAAACTTTCGGAGATGGTGAGAAACAAATGACAAGGAACCCAGAGGGGGTAAAAATCTCAGATCAAAAATCTCAAATTAAAATAATATTGTATTTCTTAAATTGGTATACTTCGCATGCAATCCCATTAGGAAATACAAAACTTTCTCTCCTCTTTATTGGTAGATTAAAACTCATTTATATAACTGAAGTTAAAATTTAACAAAACACCATTCAATTTTGACAAATACGAAACTAAACCTAGAAATGCACAAGAAGCGTTATCACTAGGAGTATACATTTTAGCAATGATTAGAGAAATGGCTTAAAAAATAAGGTGAACGCTTCCATTTACAGCGTGTCCTTCACCAAGAATATTCCCACGCATCGCGGTACGCATTGAGATTTAAAATCCACTTTCATACAGAAGGTAAACAGATTATTACATCTCTTTTCCCCCAACCCTCCCCTCCCTTCGAAGGTCGAAGGGGTCCCAGACAAAAGACAACAAAAGCACGTGACAAAAGTTTCTCCTAACACGCTTCCCAGGCCTAGAGGCTACGCTTCTCCCTCGTTCCGGGTCCGGGGGGCCTGGGCCCAGGCCAAAGGGCTGCGGCCCACTGAGTGCAGCAGGGGGTCGGCCCGGGGTCAGGCCCCAGCCACCGGGAGGGGGAACCGGGCGCCAAGGACGCGCCGGGGAGCGGGCGCCTCCCGAGACCACTGGCATAAGCGCGGGACGGAGCGCGGCCTGTTACCTTTTCCTGCTCCTCACGGAGCCGCGCCACCTCCGGGGCGCGCAGCGGCGCCGCGGCCGAGGCGTGGGGCCTGGGGTCTGGCGGGGCCTCCATGAAGGGGGTGCCGGGGCCTCAGCGGGGCGAACGAGTCCTAAACAAGTGTTTATGGAAACGTCGTGGCCGGCGGCTGCCCAGCGCCCGCGTGCTCGCCTTCATGCACTGCGCGCCCCGCGCTGAGGAGGCCGCGCCCGCCTTCTCCGCTACCGCGGCGACCGCTGCTCGCGTCCGGGCTGCCCACGGCCGCATCTCACACGCTCATGCCGCCCGCCGCTGCAGCCGCCGCCGCCGCCGCGGGCTCGGAGCAGCAGGCCGGCCGTTGAAGGCGAGAAGCGCCGATCCGGTAGCTGGGCCGAGCGAGGCGTCCTGTGGCGGCCGCGCCTCCTCCGCGCCTCCTCCGTAGGCCCCGCCCCTCGCTCCGCCCTGCGCGGCACGCTGGGAAGCGCACGCAGCCTCCGCCCTTCGTCCCGCCCCCGGTGAGTCACGTGGGGCAGGAGCGGCGCAGCGGCGGCTGGCTTATCCTGAGGCTGCGCTGCCTGGAAACTTTAATTCTACGGAGGATAGACGCTCAGTTCACGGACAGGATGCCTACCTTGGCCTTCTGTCCCACATATGCACTCAGTCGTTGAGCGCTGCATTTGGCCTCAGGAGCTTAATTCATATACTAATACTGCTTTATAAGCATTTTAAATTTTAACAAATTCAGCCTTTCACTGTACCTGTTTAATGAATTAAAATATGCAATTAAATTTTCCCTGTGTATTAATTACTGCACACATAACGTTTACATATATGAAGGTATTGTGCTTTAATTAATATATTGCTATGTATGGGCTGTTTAAGAGACTTCAAGGATAAAGTTGACCAAACTTTTCCTCTTGTTTCAAACTTCTGTGACCTCTTTCTAGTACAGTCTTTGTACACAGTAGGCACTCAGTTAATGCTTAATGAATGGAATGGGCCTTGACGTAATAATCATCTCTGCTCCAGTACTTAACAGAGAACTGCAGTTCCCACCCTGGTGTGCTTGCTTGCTAGATTTCTCTCCCCTTCTGGCCAGCTCCCCAATTCAGATACACTCTTTTTACATTTGCTTCAAAGAAAGAAGGAAGGAAAATTTGGGCAGATGGTAAATATTAATTGCTGTCTTCTCTTACTACATATCAGACATCCAATTCCTCTGAAACTGGCCGTCTCAGACTGCTCTAACACCACCATCATCTGTGTATCCTCAGCTACTTCAGTAGCTTCTGCTCTTGTCGCCCAGTTCTCACTTTCACCCTTTCCAAATGGATGTTGGCAGCTGCCCACCATGAAAGTGAAAGTCGCTCAGTTGTGTCCGACTTTTTGAGACCCCATGGACTATACAACACGTGGAATTCTCCAGGATGCTGGAGTGGGTAGCCTTTCCCTTCTCCAGGAGGTCATCCCAACCCAAGGATCGAACTCAGGTCTCCCTCTCCCGCATTGCAGGAGGATTCTTTACAAACTGAGCTATCCGGGAAGCCCCATCTTATCTCCCTTCATTCAAGTATTCAAACCTAGCCTGTTTAGCTCCTGTGTCTGTGGGAAGCTGACCCACCCTCAGCTCCAGCGGAAGGGTAAATACATTTATCTTCTAAGTATTTGGTTCTATATGCTGTCTACAAGTGACTCACTTTAGAATGAAAAACACAGAAGAGTTGAAAGTAAAATGGAAATTTGGAGACACTAAGAAAAGCCAGAGGCATGCATACCACAAGCATAAACACATGCAGAATCAGCAAGAAGGCATCCAACTGCAAGCCAAGCAGAGAGGCCTCAGAGTTAGCCAACCCCCTTCACACCTTGATGTTGGAATACCATCCTCTATAACTGTGAGAAAATAAATTTCTGCTGTGTAAATCATCAGTCTATGGTATTCTGTTATGGTAGCCCTAGCAAACTAATATATCAATAACCTAACTGTACTTTAAGGAACTAGAAAAACAAGATCCAAAGCTAGCAGAAGAAAGAAATAACAAAGAGACAAACAAAATAGAAAAACAACAGAGAATACCAGTGAAACCAAAATTGGCTCTTGGAAAGATTAATAAAACTGACAACCTAAATTAAGAAAAAGAGAAGACTCCTACTAAAATCAGAAATAAAAATGGGACAAAATTACAATTTTACAAAAATAAACAGAGAATATGAGAACACTATGAACAACTGTAGAAACCAGATGAAAGGGACAAATTCCTAGAAAAACAAAAGCTAGCAAAACTGACTCAAGAAGAAATAGAAAACTATGAAAGCCAATTAACAGCTAAGGAGAATAAATCAGTAATCAAAATCTTCCCAACAGAGAAAAATCCAGATGGCTTCAAAGGTGAATTTTAGACATTTAAAGGAGAATTAGCACCAATTCTTCTCAAACACTTCTGAAAAAGTGAGAAAGAGGGAACACCTTTGAGGTCAGCAAGACCAAGACACTGAAAGAAAAAAACTACAGACCAATGCCCCTTATTACTGTTAATGCAAAATCTCTCAATAAATACTAGCACAATGAATCTTGAATTTGGGACCATAATAAAAGAATTATACACCAGAATCATGTGAAATTTATCCCAGGAACACAAAGGTAGTTCACCGTATGAAAATCAATCAAAATGATATACCACATTAATAAAATGAAAGGGGAAAAAACTACATGATAATCTCAGTTGATGCAGAAAAAAGCACTTGACAAAAACCCAACATCCTTATAAAAACATTCAGTGAGCTAGGAAGAGAACAAAACCTCTTCAACCTTATAAAGGCCATATATGAAAAGCCTCTGTCTAACATACCCAAGGGGGAAAGACTTAAAGTTTTTCCTCTGAGATCCAGAACAAGATAAGTATGTCTGCTTTTATCACTTTTACTCAACATAGTACTGGAAGTTATAGTCAAAGAAATTAGACAAGGAAATAAAACAATGCCAAACTGAGAGGGATGTAAAATTATATCTATTGGTAGATGATATGATCTTATACATAGAAAATGGTAAAGAATCCACAAGAAAAAAAAGCATGTTAAAGTAATAAACTCAAAAAAGTTGCAGGACACAGAATCAACAGACAAAGATCAGTTAAATTTATATACACTAGCAGTGAACAATCTGCAAAGGAAATTAGAGAAATAATTCCATTTACACTAGCATAAAAAAGAACAAAATACTTAGTAATGAGTAGGTAAGGAAGCACAAGAATTGTGAACTAAAAACTATAAAACATTATTGAAAGAAATTAAAACAAACACAAATGAATGGAAAAACTCTATGTTCATGGGTTGTAATACTGAAGTTAAATTGAGATACTATAGTTAAGATGAGAACTATTGTGAACTGTATATGTTGAAGCCCTGACCTTCAATGTACTGTATTTGGAGATAGGTCCTTTATGAAAGTATTTAAGGTTAAATGAGGCCACACGGGTGAGGTCCTGATCCAATAGGATCAGTGTCTCTCAAAAAAAAAGAGAGCTCACTCTTTTCATACACCTACATTGAGGACAGGCCATGTGGGACATAGTGAGAAGTCAGCCATCTTCAAGACAAAAAGAGATCTCTCACTGAAAACTGAGTTTGCTGTCACCGTGATAAAGGACTTCTACTCTCCTGAACTGAGACAATAAATTTCTCTTCTATTTTGCTATAGCAACCCAAGCAGATAAATACAAAAATTTCTCCTTGAAATAACTGACAGATTCAGAGCAATCCTTATGAAATCCCAATGACATTTTTTGCAGAAGTACGAAAGTTCAGCCTAGCTCATATGGAATTGCAAGGACTCTCAATAGCCAAAACAATCTTGCAAAAGATAAAGTTGGGGAAAATCTCATACTTCCTGACTTGAAAACATACTAAAAAGCTGTTGTTGCTCAGTCACTCAGTCATGTCCTATTCCTTGTGACCCCATGGACTGCAACCCTCCTGGCTTCTCTATCCCTCATTATCTCCCATGGTTTACTCAAACTCATGTGCCTTGAATTGGTGATGCTATTCAACCATTTCATCCTCTGTCTCCCCACTTCTCCTCCTGCCTTCAATCCTTCCCAGCATCAGAATCTTTTACAATGAGTTGGCTCTTGGCATCAGGTGGCCAAAGTATTGGAGCTTCAGCTTCAGCATCAGTCCTTCCAATGAATATTCAGGATTGACATCCTTTAAGATTGACTGGTTTGATCTCCTTGCAGTTCAAGGGAATCTCAAGAGTCATCTCCAACACCGTAGCTCAAAAGCATCAATTCTCTGGTGCTCAGTCTACTTTACCAGCTGTTACATCCATACATGACTGTGGGAAAAACCAGAGTTTGACTATATGGACCTTTGTTGGCAAAGTAATGTCTCTGCTTTTTAATATGCTGTTTAGGTTGGTCATAGCTTTTCTTCCAAGGTGCAAGCATCTTTTAATTTCATGGCTGCAGTCACCATCTGCAGTGATTTTGGAGCCCAAGAAAATAAAGTCTCTCACTGTTTCCATTGTTTCCCCATCTGTTTGCCATGAAGTGATGGGACCAGATGCCATGATCTTACTTTTTTGAATGCTGAGTTTTAAACCAGCTTTTTCACTCTCCTCTTTCACCCTCATCAAGAGGCTCTTTAGATCATCTTTGCTTTCTGCCATAATGGTGGTGTCATTTGCATATCTGAGGTTATTGATATTTCTCCTAGCAATCTAAATTCCGTTCCTTCTTCATCCAGTCCAGCATTTCGCATGATGTACTCTGCATGTAAGTTAAATAAGCAGGGTGACAGTATACAGCCTTGACATACTCCTTTCCCAATTCAGAACCAGTCCATTGTTTCATATCCGGTTCTAATTGTTGCTTCTTGACCTGCATAGTTTTCTCAGGAGACAGGTAAGGTGGTCTGCTATTCCCATCTCTTGAAGAATTCTCCACAGTTTGTTATGTTCCATACAGCCAAAGGCTTTAGCATAGTCATTGAAGCAGAAGTAGATGGTTTTTTGGAACTCCCTTGCTTTTTCTATGGTCCAATGGATGTTGGCAATTCGATCTCTATTTCTTCTGCCTTTTCTAAATCCAGTTTGTACGTCCAGAAATTGTTGGTTCACGTACTGTTGAAGCCTAGCTTGAAGGATTTTGAGCATTACCTTGCTAGCATGTGAAATTAGTGCAATTGTGTGGTAGTTTGAACATTCTTTGGCATTGCCCTGCTTTAGCATTGGAATGAAAACTGACCTTTTCCAGTCCTGTAGCTAAAAAGCTACAATGATCAAAACACCATGTGACTAGAAATGTAAACACAGAGACTAATGTAATTAAATAAAAAATCTCAAAAATAAACTCTCCCTTATATGGTAAATTGAGCTTCCAAAGTCGTTCAGTGAGGAAAGAACAGTGTCTTCAGTGACTTATTCTGGGACAATTGGATCCCATATGCAAAAGAATGAAACTGGACCCTTAACTTACACCATATACAAAAATTAATTCAAAATGAGTTTAAGACTTAAACATAAGACCTAAAACTATAAAATTCTAAGAAAAGATCATTGGGGCAAATCTTAATGATCTTGGAATTGGTAGTTGCTTAAATATTACATCAAAAGCATAGATGATAAAAGAAAATATAGGTAAATTTGACTTCATCAAAATTAAAAACTTTTATGCATCAAAGGATATCAGGAGAGTGAAAAGAAACAAAGGGAATAAATACTTACCAATCATGCCTTAAAGGATAACAACAAAACCAGTTTGAAAATGGGCAAAGGAACTTGAATAAACATTTCTCCAAAGAAGATGTACAAATGGCCAATAAGCATTGAAAAAGTTGCTCAGTGACCCTAATCTTTAGAGAAGTACAAATCAAAACCACAATGAAATACAACTTCATAGCCACTATTATAAAAAATATTATATTATTGTTAAAAAAAAAGGAGGGAAAGAAGGTACGAAAGAAGAAAGGAAGGGAAAATAAGTGTCGGCAAGGATGTAAAGTAGTTGGAATCCTCTTTTATTGATGGTAGGAATTTAAAATGTTACAGCTTCTGTGAAAAAGTGTAGCAGTACCACGAAAAGCTAAACATAAAATTACCGTATGACTCAGCAGTTCTACTCCTACATATATATGCCCCAAAGAGTTGAAAAGAGACTCCAACAAATCCTTGTACAATTCTGTTCATAGTCGCATTACTCACAGTAACCAAAAGATTAAAAAATTCATATTTCCATTAGTGATGAGTGAATAAATAAAATGTGGTGTGTGTGTGTGTGTGTGTATATATATATATATATATATATAGTGTATGTGTGTATATGTATATGAATGCTACTCAGCTTTAAGGAGGAAGTTCTGATGCATGCTACAACATTGATGAACCTTAAAAGTATTGTAAGATGAATATGAAATTATGAAGACTGAAATATGAAATTATAGACAAATGAAATATGCCAGATCTGATAGCTTAAATAGTATATTATTTCCCTTATATGAAATGTCTAAAATAAAAGATTATTGCTTAATGGCTATAGAGTTTCTGTTTAGAGTAACGAAAAAGTTCTGGAACTGGCAGTGACACAGCATTGGTTAAATGGTTAAACAATAGTATGAATGTACTTAATGCCACTGGACAATAAAGATGGCTAAAATGGTAAATTTAAGTTATGTACATTTTACCATGAAAGAGAGAAAGAGAAAGAAGAAAGGAAGAAAAGAAGAGGAAGAAATGCTGAGGGGGTTTGTTACCTCATGTAATTGGGGA
This sequence comes from Muntiacus reevesi, assembly GCF_963930625.1. NCBI lineage: Eukaryota > Metazoa > Chordata > Mammalia > Artiodactyla > Cervidae > Muntiacus > Muntiacus reevesi. The sequence continues at coordinate 252,742,301 of NC_089250.1, read as the reverse complement.
AAAAAAGTTTAGTGATGGCTTCAGGTAAGGCTAGATCTAGAAATTCAACATATAGCACATGAATATGTCTTTCTCCTCTTATTTTTACTTTCTTCTAGATTACCTTTATTCTGAAGTAGTTTCCTTGTACACATGGCAAGAAAACCATAAAGAACTTCTAATATTCTAATTCATCATTGCATTTATTTTGCAATCTCAGTGGAAAGAAGCTACCTCTTTCTTCCTAGATCAGCTGGATTAATTGTCCACACCTAGAGCCTCAAACGGAGAAGGCAATGGCACCCCACTTCAGTACTCTTGCCTGGAAAATCCCATGGACAGAGAAGCCTGGTAGGCTGCAGTCCATGGGGTCGCGAAGAGTCAGACTTGACTGAGCAACTTCACTTTCACTTTTCACTTACATGCATTGGAGAAGGAAATGGAAACCCACTCCAGTGTTCTTGCCTGGAGAATCCCAGGGACAGGGGAGCCTGGTGGGCTGCCGTCTATGGGGTCGCATAGAGTCGGACACGACTGAAGCGACCTAGCAGCAGCAGCAGCAGCAGAGCCTCAAAGGAAGGGATGAGTCAACTCCATTCCAAACGTTATAACTACAGGTAGGAGAAGATGTTTCCCAAAGAAAATTTTAAAAAATAGGAGAGGACACTATGCAGGTAAAACCTCATGCCTACAACAATCTCTGGGCTTTCAACAAGAGCTGCTGGCTCCAAGGAATGTGGATTTTCCTTGTCTTTTAAAGCTTCTTATTTTTTTTTAACCAACTCTTTTCCCTGATACAGAAGTTAGCCAACCATAAATCGATTAAGTAACACCAGAAGAGGAAAAATGAGAGCCCAAAAACGACCCAGTTAGTGGATGATCAAATGCCTGTGTCCATTAGGATGTATTAAGTTGCAAAAGCATTATAACTGAACACAAACTGACTTAATTTAAGACAACTTATTGGCCCTATAACTGACAGATTCAGGAGTGAGTCTGCCTTCAGGTGTAGCTACACCACACAAGTGGGCTTGCTTTCTCTTCTCTGAGCTCTGCATTCTGCTGTTTACATCATTCTCAGATCTCTGGAGCTCCAGACTCCCAACCTCTAGTTTCAAATGGGTAATCCTGCCTGATCTGAATGAGGAAGAGAACTACCCATCTCCCAGTTTTCCCAGCAAAGGCTCAGGGCATCGCACTGGCTCTGATTGTGTCACATGCCCAGCCCTGAGCCGATAATGTGGCTAGAGGAGAGTGTGAACTGGAGCAGCACCACCCAACCCTGTGGAGCTCAGGCGCTGCTACCAAAAGAAGAGGAAGGGATGCTGGGTCATCAAAATCAAGTGACTGTCCAGGATTCTTCATGTACGCACAGGAGCTTGGTAAAGACGGGTAGTCTTGTCATTTAGTTGGCAAACTGGGATTTTCAGCTTGGAGCTAAGGGCTAGAGATCCCCCGACCTCTGACCACCTCACTCCATGAGATTTCTCTGAGCCTTTTCAACTCTGAATGGAATCAGCCTGAGGGTACAGAGAAGCCAGGAAGGAAAGAGGGAGATTTGTGGTCCAATCCAATTCTGTCACTTACCAGCTGAGTGACCAGGCAGACTGCGCCTGTCTGTGAAGGTCTGTCATACCCACGGCCCCTTCTCCAAGAATCTGCTTCTCTCCTTTCTTCTGAGTGACCCCACACCCAAGCCAGAACTGGTCCTCTGAGAAGCAAATGCCAAGACAAAGTTAACATGTAAGAAATTTATTTGGAGAAACTCCTATGAGGGAGAACAGGGTGTGTAGGAGCAGAAGAGGCTGCAAAAGCTTTGGCTCTACAGCTTAGGTCTGACTCCAAGTGAAGGAAAGATGGAACGATGGAAAGCAATTCGTATGGAAGCATCTAAAGATACAATGCAGTTTTAAGAAAGTTCAACAAGGCCACTGAAGAGTCCTCAAGCCAAGTCGGCCCCTCAAAGGAGTCCCATGTCTTCCATTAATGGGTCTGATTTAGCATCCTTGCTATGCCTGGTTATAAACTGGGAAGCATGGCCTTGGCAATAGGTTTCAGAGCATAACACCTGAAGGCTTTGGTCAGTTACATCCCTGAAATCAAAAATGTGTCACAGTCCACCTGGACTAGTCTGCCACCCAGGACTAAGGAGTGGATGTCTCGACTGGCTGGGCTGCTTTGATCACTCTGTCAAAATGTCCCTGAGGCACCTAGATCAATGAAATAACAGAGAACATCAACAACAACAACAACAAATCAAACGAATTTTTACAAAGACAACGTAATGGAGGAAGAAGTCTTTCAAACAGTGGTGCTAGAAAAGTTGGACATCCATTTGCAAAAAAAAAAAGAAAGAAAGAATGTCTACACATATTTCTTAAATTGAAGAAAGAAGGGATAACTACTAGGCCATTCAGGTATGACCTAAATCAAAACCCTTACAATTATACAGTGGAAGTGACAAATAGATTTAAGGGATTAGATCTGACAGACTGCCTGAAGAACTATGGATAGAGGTTTGTGACATTGTACAGGAGCCGGTGATCAAAACCATTCCCTAGAAAAAGAAATGCAAAAAGGCAAAATGGCTGTCTGAGGGGGCCTTGCAAATAGCTGAGAAAAGAAGAGAAGCAAAAGGCAAAGAAGAAAAGGAAAGATATACCCATGTGAATGCAGAGTTCCAAAGAATAGCAAGGAGAGATAAGAAAGCCTTCCTCAGTGATCAATACAAAGAAATAGAGGAAAATAATAGAATGGGAAAGACTAGAGATCTCTTCAAGAAAATTAGAGACACCAAGAGAACATTTTATGCAAAGATGGGCACAATAAAAGACAGAGACAGTATGGACCTAACAGAAGCAAAAGATATTAAGAAGAGGTGGCAAGAATACACAAAGAAGAACTATACAAAAGAGATCTTCATGACCCAGATAACCACAGTGGTGTGATCACACACCTAGAGTCAGACATCCTGGAATGCGAAGTCAAGTGGGCCTTAGGAAGCATCGCTATGAACAAAGCTAGTGGAATTGATGGAATTCCAGTTGAGTTATTTCAAATCCTGAAAGATGATGCTATGTAAGTGCTGCACTCAATATGCCAGCAAATTTGGAAACCTCAGCAGTGGCCATAGGACTGGAAAGGATGACTTTTCATTCCAGTCCCAAAGAAAGGCAATGCCAAAGAATGTTCAAACTACCACACAATTGCACTCATTTCAAGTGTTAGCAAAGTAATGCTCAAAGTTCTCCAAGCCAGGCTTCAACAGTATGTGAACCGAGAACTTCCAGATGTTCAAGCTGGATTTAGAAAAGTCAGAGGAACCAGAGATCAAATTGCCAACATCTGTTGGATCATAGAAAACGCAAGAGAATTCCAGAAAAACATCTACTTCTGCTTCATTGCCTACACTAAAGCCTTTGACTGTGAGCATCACAACAAACTGTGGAAAATTCTTAAAGAGATGGGAATAGCAGACCACCTGACCTACCTCCTGAGAAATCTGTATGCAGGTCAAGAAGCAACAATTAGAAATGATACAGAATAACAGACTGGTTCCAAATTGGAAAAGGAGTATGTCAAGACTGTATATTGTCATCCTACTTATTTAACTTATATGCAGAGTACATCATGCAAAATGCTGGACTGGATGAAGCAGGAGCTGGAATCAAGATTGCTGGGAGAAATATTAATAACCTCAGATGCACAGATGATACCACCCTTATGGCAGAAAAAAAAAAACAGGAACTAAAAAACCTCTTGATGAAAGTGAAAGAGGAGAGTGAAAAAGTTGGCTTAAAACTCAACATTCAGGAAACTAAGATCATGGCATCCAGTCCCATCACTTCATGGCAAATAGATGGCAAGACGATGGAGACTGAGATACTTTATTTTGGGGGCTCCCAAATCACTGCAGATGGTGACTGCAGTCATGAAATTAAAACACACTTGTGCCTTTGAAGAAAGGCTATGACAAATCTAGACAGTGTATTAAAAAGCAGAGATATTACTATGCTGACAAATTTCCTTCTAGTCAAAGCTGTGGTTTTTCCAATAGTCAGGTAGGGCTGTGACAGTTCGACCATAAAGAAGACTGAGAGTCGAAGAATCGATGCGTTTGAATTGTGGTGTTGGAGAAGACTCTTGAGAGTCCCTTGGACTGCAAGGAGATCAAATGAGTCAACCTGAAGGAAATCAGTCCCAAATGTTCATTGGAAGAAGTGATGCTGAAGCCGCAGCTCCAATACTTTGGCCACCTGATGCAAAGACCTGACTCATTGGAAAAGACCCTGATGTTGGGAGAGATTGAAGGCAGGAGGAGAAGGGGACAACAGAGGATGAGATGGTTGGATGGCATCACCGACTCAATGGACATGAGTTTGAGCAAGCTCTGGGAGTTGGTGAATGACAGGGAAGCCTAGCGTGCTGCAGTCCAAGGGGTCACAAACAGTCGGACATGACTGAGTGGCTGAGCAAGAACAACAGGTATTTCACATCTTATAGAAAAATTGACTTAAAATAGATCACAGACTGAAATGTAAAATCAGTTCAGTTCAGTCGTTCAGTCATCTCCAACTCTGCGAGCCCATGGACTGCAGCATGCCAGGCTTCCCTGTCCATCGCCAACTCCCGGAGCTTGCTCAAATGAATCGGTGATGCCATCCAACAATCTCATCCTCTGTCATCCCCTTCTCCTCCTGACTTCTATCTTTCCCAGCATCAGGGTCTTTTCCAAGGAGTCAGTTCTTCGAATCAGGTGGCCAAAGTATTGGAGTTTCAGCTTCAACAACACTCCTTCCAGTGAATATTCAGGACTGATTTCCTTTAGGTTGACTCTTTTGATCTCCTTGAAATTCAAGGGACTCTCAAGAGTCTTTTCCAACACCATAGTTCAAAAGCATCGATTATTTGGCGCTCAGCTTTCTTTATAGTCCAACTCTCACATCCATACATGACTACTTGAAAAACAGTAACTTTGACTAGATGGACATTTGTCAGCAAAGTAATATCTCTGCTTTTTAATACACCATCTAGATTGGTCATAGCTTTTCTTCCAAGGAGCAAGTGTCTTTTAATTTCATGGCTGCAATCACCATCTGCAGTGATTTTGGAGCCCCCAAAAATAAAGTCTTTCAGTGTTTCCATCGTTTCCCCATCTATTTGCCATGAAGGGATGGGACCGGATGTCATGACCTTAGTTATTTGAATGTTGAGTTTTAAGTCAACTTTTTCACTCGCTTCTTTCACTTTCATCAAGAAATTCTTTAGTTCCTCTTCACTTTCTGCCATAAGGGTGATGTCATTCATATCAATGTATGACAAAACCCACTGAAAAATAAAAAAAAAATTTAAAAAAAAGGGTGATGTCATCTGCATAGCTGAGGTTATTGATATTTCTCCTAGCAATCTTAATTCCAGCATCCAAAATCAAAATTCTGTGCTTCATACAGCCCAATGTGTCACATGATGTACTCTGCATAGAAGTTAAATAATCAGGGTGACAATATATATTCTTGACATACTCCTTTCCCAATTTGGAACCAGTCCATTGATCCATGTTTGGTTCTAACTGTTGTTTCTTGACCTGGATACAGATTTATCAGGAGGCAGGTAAGATGGTCTGGTATTCTCATCTCTTGAAGAATTTTCCAGTTTTGTGATCCACATAGTCAAAGGCTTTGGCATAATCAGTATAGCAGAAGTAGATGTTTTTCTGGAACTCTATTGCTTTTTCTATGATCCAACAGATGCTGGCAATTTGAAATGTAAAATACAAAACTATAAAACTTCTAGAAGGAAATATAAGAGAAAATCTTCACGACCGTGCATTTGGCAAAATAGATAAATTGAAAACATTTGTTCTGCAAAATATATTGCTAAAAGAATGTGAAAAATAATCCACAGGTTGGGAGAAAATATTTTCCAATAACATACCTGGTAAAGGACTTGTATGCAGAAAAAGAAAGAACTCAGTTTAACAGAGAATACAGACAACCCAATTTTAAAAAACAGTCAAAAATATCTGAATAGATACTTCATCAAAGAAGATACGTAGATATCAAATAAGCATGTCAAAAATGTTCAACATCATTTATCATAGGTAAATGCAAATTAAAATAACAATGAGATACTGTTACACATTACTAGAACGCTGCAATCCAGCAAACAGGTGATGCCAATTTCTGACTAGGATATGGAGCAACAGAAACTCTCTTCCATTACATGGGATTATAAAGTGGTAACAGCCAGTTTGGAAGACAGTTTGGTGATTTTGCACAAGGTTAAACTTAGACTTACCCTGTGTGTGTGTGTGTGTGTGTGTGTGTTAATATCTCAGTGGTGTCTGACTCTTTGTGACCCCATGGACTATAGCCTGCTAGGCTCCTATGTTCATGGAATTCTCCAGGAAGGAATACTGGAGTGGGTAGCTATTCCCTTTTCTAGGGAATCTTCCCAGAGATTGAATCAGGGCTCCTGTATTGCAGGCATATTCTTTATCATCTGAACCACTAGGGAAGCCCCTCTACCCAGCAATTGCTCTCCCAGGTATTACCCAACTGATCTGAAAATTTATGTCATCATAAAAACCTGCATGCAAATATGTATTGTAACAAAACAATAAATATTTGCATGGGTTTAGTTAACATAATATTGTGCAAATTAAGAGCTGCCTGTTTTGGATTTATTACTTCCCATCTTGGAGCTTCACTTTTCTCCAACAAGGGGAGTGAGCTAGAGATTTCTGAGTGCTTTTTACCCTGGCATTGGAGGACTCAGGAGTCTATAGATGTCCCTCCTCTGTTGAGGCCTAAATATACCTTAATCTGGCTTCACACCTAGGGTTGCCAGATTTAGCAAATAAAAACATGGAAACATGGTTAAATTTGATTTTCAGATAAGCAATATATAATTTTTAGTATGTCTATATAATAATTGGAGCATCTCATGCATGCATATAATATTTGGATCATACTTAAAAATCTTCATTGTTTATCTGAAATTCAAATTACCTTGTCCCCCTGTATTTTATCTGGCAACCTTATTCACACTCCTACCCCTGGGACCTTCCCTGCTTCCCTTGCATATCCACTCTCTTTCATTGCTTTAAAAATAAACATCTCATGCATCAAGGACTAAAGCACTGATTTTAAAGTTCCTGTTGCTTAAACGGATCACTTTTATCTACCAGGAACTAAAGATGGAAACCAATGACAAGGACAAAAGGAGTTGTGTAAGGGGAAGAAGGAGAATGAGGGGCAATTCGTGGAATTAACCCAGCTCAAGCCTTAGGGTTGGTTTATAGTAGTGGTTCTCAACCTTGACTGCACGTTGGGGCTCAGAAGAATATTAATGCTTGGATCTAGCCTGGATGTTGGGAATTTTTTAAGCTCTTCTGAAACGTCTTCTTAATAGTGAAGGGTGCTATTTTCTTGCTGCCAACAAACCATCCAAACTTAATGGCACAAATCACAGTTCTGGAGGTTGACAGGGAGTCCTCAGAATCTCATGCAATTGCAGTCACCTTGAAAACCTCTTCATGGACAACTCTAGACTTGAGGTTAGCTGTCTCCTGAGACCTCAGAAGAGTGGTCAGCCAGAACATGTATACGTGAGCTCTTCTCTTGCTTAGACTTCCTTACAGCATGGTGGCTGCATACCAAGGGAGAGCCAGCTGGAAGCAGTACCACCTTTTCTAATCTAGCCTTAATAATCACATAGCATCACTTCACCCACATTTTATTCATCACAAGCAAGTCACTAAAGCCAGCCCATATTCAAGAGGTAGGGGAATTAGAGTCTATTTTTTGATGGGATAAATGTCAAAGAATTTGTGGTCATAAGGTAACATCACCCAATGTAACATTTGAAAAAGAAGTTTCTGGAATTCATTTCCTTTTCTACACTCCCCCAGCCCAAACTCCTGTCACTACTCACCTAGGAAAGTCCCGTGGCCTTGAGAAAGCCAGTGTCTCCCTGCTTCCCATTTCCACCCTAGTCTGCCCTCCACACTGCAACTGGAGTCTTGAAGTCTTTAGCTCAGCATCTTTCATGGCTTCTTACTGCCCAGAGCAGAATCCAAAGCCTCAGCAGGCCTGCAAAGATGTATACAGGACACCCTTTGTGTCTCTTGCCTATTTCACGTCCAGCTCCAAGGCAGAGCCCATGCTCTCCTGGGCTGTGACTCTGATGATTCCCAGGCTGACAGGCCTGCCTTCCTGTTGCAGGAACAGCCCACCTCACCCCACCCCAGCCTCGGCCTCTTGCTTCTCCTTCAGGACTTTCTTCAGACCCCACCTCTAGGAAGCCTTTACTGAGCATCCTAAGTACCCTGTACTTCCTTTTACTACATGCATGTCCTTCCACAAATTTTCTCTTAACTTTGTACTGAAGTGCAACACATATACAGAAATGTGCACTGATCCTATGCCCAGCTAGAAAAGTTCCGGGGCCTTGAGAAGGCCAGTGTCTCCCAAATGAGAGCTTTTTACTAAATGAGCACACCTGTATAACCAGCTTCCAAAGCAAGAGACAGAACATTCGTGAACCCACTGAAGCCTTCCAAGGCCTTTTCTGTTCACTGTCCCCCACCTTGCTCCCTCCTCACTCAGCCCCCATACCATCACCCCTACTTCTGCCCTTTAGATTAGTGTCACCTGTTTTCACACTTCATACAAATGGACTTGCACTGTATGTGCTCTCAGTTCACACAGTATTTTAATCAGAGTATGTGATTAAAATCACAGTATTTTAATCACTAAATAATTTGCAGGCCCAGTGGAAAATGAAAGTGCAAGACCCCTTGTTTGAAATTGTTGAGGATTTCAAGATGGTGAAAACAGGGCATAAATCAAGTGTGAGGCCCTTCTGAACTCCTATGTGACTGCGTCTGTTGCACGCCTGTACAGCCAACCTATACAATCACCTGTCTGCTCGTGTGTTTCCTCCTTGGGAGGAGGGTGGTATTGGCTTCTGTTCATTGAATGTGAAGGAGACAAGGTCCCTTCAGGCTGGTTCCCAGGTAATTCATGGGAACAACATAGGCCCTGAAGCCTGGAGGGAGGGTAACCATTCTAAGCATCACACCCACTTTACAAATGCAGAGTCCAGACTAAAGATGCCCCATGATGAAGCCAAGCCCCAGAGTGGGCGAGCGCTGGGGCTAAGCCTCATGCTCAAGTCCTCTGGTGCCAAAGCCCCTTTCTTGCCATTAAGCCACACCAAGCTCTGGGCTCAGGAGGAAGCGGGTACTGCCCACAGGCACGTACAATTCAAGTGGAAACAAAAACAGGACTTAAACACAGGAAGAATTATTTACCAAAACATTTATTCTTTAAGTATGCCCTGTAGCTACAAGAACGGGAGGTGGCCTGTCTCTCTAAGCAAGAGGACTCCATTGGAGGGGGCTTGAGTGAGGCCAAGAAGCTGAGGACAGATTGTGTAGGAAACTCTGAAGACGGAGGAAGGGGACCACAGCCTGGCTTCAAGCACCCTGAATTTTCAGTGCCTGCATTGCTCTGCACAGTCTCAGAATAGAGTCTGATTGGGGACAGTTGCCCAACCCCTGGCTGTCTTAAGGTTGGTGGAGGAAGGGCCTGGCCCTTTTAGTCCCCACAGTGGGAGGTAAGAAATTCACCAGAAGGAAATAAAGGTCCACAGAATGGAAGGTTGATGACTGCAAAATGGCAAAAATCCCCAGCAGTGTACATAGCTAGTACAGGAAACAATGTTGAGGCGCTCCTGACCTGGAAAATAGCTTTGCCTTTGCTTGCGGAGCAGCTAATAAGCCATTACAGAAGGCGAGGCTGCAAGACCCCAAACTCTGGTGAAAGCAGGCCTATGGTAAAGCCCATACGCTAACAGAGAAAAAGCTACAGCAGAGGCAAGACTCAACTCACCACTGCGCCAGCTGCCACTCTCCTGAGAGGGACGTCCTTGGAAGTAAGGCCATGCTAACAACAGGGGTGATCTCCAGAGAGCCTGGAAAAGAGCCGGAGGGTCAGTTGGAAGGAATTTGGAAAGAACACCTACCTATGACACTGACAGAGGCCTAGAGTCTGGCAGGGGCACAACTCCAGGCCTCAGATGGCACAGCTGGGATAGAATACAAGCCTAACTTCTCCCTGCTTTGGCTCCAGTCCCAGCTCATAGGTCTGTCTGCTGAGAAGCAGATGATGAGGGTCCTCCGAGTTTGTGAAGGAGAGCCGCCTCTTGTTCCCTGAACAGAGCGAAAATTGCCCTGTCTTCTCCCTCTCCCCAGTGCTGGCAGGCTAATATTACTGGCCCAACTCGGGTACAATTCTCAGGTGGTGCAGTGGTAAAGAATCCCCCTACCAATGCAGGGATGCAAGAGATGCAGTTTCAATCCTTATGATAGGAAGAACTCTGGGGTAGAATATGGCAACCTTTTTCAGCATTTTTGCCTGGAAAATTCCATGGAGAGAGGAGCCTGGTGGGTTACAGTGTATGAGATCACAAAGAGTCCGGCATGATTGAGTAACTGAATACACACACACACACACACACACACACACACACACACACACACACACAACCAGGGTACACATTTGTGAAAGTTTGGAAATGCTTGATTCCACTCATATAAGCCCTTCCTGTTCTAGGTCTGGGTAGAACACAGCCACAGAATAGGGATGGGAGCTAGATGCTTCTTATCCATGTGTCACTTAGCTATTGCTGGGTAACACACCACCCCAAAGCTTGATGGCTCCAAAGAAGAAGAAGGTCTCTTCTTCCTGAGTTTGTGTGTGAGCTGGGGATCTGCTTTAGGTTGTGCTTGGCTAGAGCACCTCAGTGGAGTCAGCTCTGTTCCACTTGTGTCTGCCTCACATCTTCCTCCTTGGACCAGCCAACTTTGCCCTTATCTTATGAGAGAGCAGAAACACACAACACACAGGGTCTCTTGAGGCGTAGGCTGGCACACCATCACATTAGTCTCATTCTGTTGGCTCCCAGAGATATCATGACCTGCTCGGGTCAGAATGAGAAGACGCTGCAATTACTTGGCAAAGAGTGTGGATATGAAGAGAGGCAGCAAACAAGGCTAAGAGTGCAATTACTACTTGAGCATGAGTGGAACAGGAGGGCAGAGACTCAGAAGTCACCTTGACTTACAGGGGCTGCCAGGGCAAGCAGGGGCCCTGCAAGGCCAAGAGGCCACTGAGTTAGCTGGCTGAAAGTGGCCTGAAGCAAGCAGGGGCATGCACTGAGGACCTGGGAGGAGAGCTGTGCCGGGCAAGTCCCAGGCAGGGGATAAAGACGAGAGAGGCAAGAGGCCACCAAGTTGGCTGGCTGAAAGTGGCCTCAAGCAAGCTGGGACTGAGTCTGGACCCAATCACCTTCTCCTTGTGCCCAGAAAGGGCTTGAGACAGATGCCCAGGCCCATAAAGGATCCCTCCAAGGCAGACCTGTCGCATAAGTCCAGAGCAATTTTAGATGTTATCTGTTTTTATTTAAAACCGTGTTTTCTGAGCCTTATTCATTTACATTCCAATTTTATCATTTTTGCCATATGTGCTTGCCACTTGTACTAATATTAACTTGATATTTCTATTTAAATCAACTCATTTTTAATGTAAAGGTTTAATTTAGCAACAATATCCATGAAATCATGAACCTATGTGCTAGTTATATTTTTATCTGACACCACAGTAAAATAAATATATAACCTCCAGGATTAAAAAAAAGTATTCATGTTGTAGAATGAAGAAAATAAGTCATAAGACTTATTTTTATAGATATCAAAAACAGTCAAAACTAATGAGATCCTTATATATCCAGGGTAAAGTTCAGAAGAGTCATCTTCATGAGAGACACGCAATTCAGGAGTGGACACCTAGGGAGGGGGTAGGGATGGAAATGGGGTGAGGACACAGGAGCTTCTAGAACAGCAGTGTATTTTCTCATAGGCATATATTAGAAGTGGTGTTTTCAGATATTCTGTGTTTAAAAAGAAAGAGCAAAAGAGTAAAAAAAGGAAGGAAACATTATTGTTGAAATATTAGTTATTAAGCAAAACAAAACCAAAAACTGCCTACCAGGGACACACCCAAAACGATCTGTCTTGCTGTGCTTTGAAAAGCTTTATGTGAAGGTCAGCCCAGCCTGTGCAGACACTTTTCCAGGTGCAGAGTGACTTTCGTGGAACCACTGTGTTTTCTACACTGAGACTCCTGTGCTGGGCAGGGTGAAGAGCAGAAATGAGGCACACAGAGAGCTGGCCAGAGACAGCAAGAAGCAGACAGTGACATGGAAGATGCAGAAAGGCACCAGGTCAAAGCTGTGGGCAGCCCCTGGGAACCATGTCACCTGCTGGGTTACCAAAGGAGACCATTTATTGCCCAGATCTGTCTCCTGTGTCTAGAGGAATTGAAGATCCCTGGGCCTCAAGTAGGTGTTGACATCCCACAGGAAAACACCTGCAGTTGGCAACACCCTGATTCCTAGGCCAGGCATATTTCTTTCTGGGGCTCTGCTTCCTCTGACTGGGCCTCTCATGGCCAGTACTGCCCTTAATAGAGCTGCAATTGGGCAGTTGTCACAAGAGCCCCAGGCTCTCATTAGCATTCTGTCAACTCTGGTCAGCTCCTCCTAGAAACCCACTCCATAGTAGACAGACGGTCCAAGGATGAGCCACAGCAGTAGATGTTAGTGTCTGATGGCCTTTAGTTCTGGTGGAACTTGGGAGGTTCTTGGATCTCCCAGGGTTGCTGAGAAGGAAGCTTGGCCCAAAGGGTGCTTTATTTTCTGGAGAAATGAGGCTCTACAACTATGCCAGGATTTGGGAGGCATGTGTGTGCTTGTGTACATGTTTCATCTGAAATGTTTTATCCAAAGCAACTGAGGCTTATTTAAGGCTCTGACAGTCAGAAGGCACATACTGATGCCAGTGTTTACTAAAGAATGACTATGTGAGTGGAAGCTTGTATTACCTTCAACCCCAAAGGGTACACATCTTCTACTCTAAGACCAGATCACTCTAAGTGATGCCTTGGGATCTATTCCTTACTAGCTTGGGACCTTGGGAAAGTTTCTAAACCTTTTCTGAGCCTCAGTTTTCCAATACGGAAAATGGGGTGATAGTCATTGTACGCACCTTATATAGCTATTGTGAGGATTAAATGAGATGATGCATGCAAAGAACTTAGGACAGTCCTTGGCACAGCAGAATCTTTCATGATTCAGTGTGCAGATGGTGCTGCTCAAACTGCTGCTATTGATGATAATGAAGTTAATGTTGATGAACATGTAAGTTGTTTCTAGTTCTTTGCTTCACTCATCTCTGTTTTTTCATTGAGCAGCATTCTCAAATATTTTAGCCTCAGATCCTTTGCATGCTTAAAAATTATTGACAAGGGTTTCCTGTTCAAGATGGCGGAGTGGAAGGACATGTGCCCATCTCCTCCCACGAAAGCACCAAAATTGCAACTAGTTGTTGAACAACCATCGACAGGAGGATGCTGGAAGCCACCAAAAAAAGTTACCCCACATCCAGAGACAAAGAAGAAGCTGCAGCGAGACGATAGGAGGGGCATAATCACGATAAAATCAAATCCCATACCCACCAGGTGGGTGACCCACCTGGGTGACCCACCCACTGGAGAACAATAATACCAAAGAAGTTCTTCCACTGTTGTGCAGGTCCTAAACCCCGTGTCTGGCTTCCCAGCCTGGAATCCAACAAAGGGACTGGGAATCCCTGGCGAATCTGGCCTTGAAGGCCAGCGGGATTTGATTATAGGACTTCCAGAGGACTGGGGGAAACAGAGACTCCAGTCTTAGAGGGTGCAAACAAAATTTTGCACACAGCAAGACCCAGAGGAGAGGAGCAGTGACCCCATAGGAGACTGAACCAAAACTACCTGCTAGTGTTGGAGGGCCTCCTGTGAAGGTGTGGGTCAACAGGGGCACACCACAAGGACCAGGGCACTGGAAGGTTCCCCTTGCCATATACCCTCTTGGAGTTTGCCATTAACCATAGAGCCTGTAGACCTCAGGGCTGGGTTGCCTCAGGCCAAACAACTGCCAGGGAAGGAGTGCACCAATCAGCAGAGAATTAGATTAAAGTTTTATTGAGCAAGGCCTTGCCCATCAGAGCAAGATCCAGTTTTTCCAGTTGGTGGCTCAGAGGTTAAAGCATCTGTCTGCAATGCGAGAGACCTGGGTTTGATCCCTGGGTCAGGAAGTTCCCCTGGAGAAGGAAATGGCAACCCACTCCAGTCTTCTTGCCTGGAGAATCCCATGGGTGGAGGAGCCTGGTGGGCTACAGCCCACGGTGTCGCAAAGAGTAGGACACGACTGAGCGACTTCACTTTCACTTTCACTTTCCAATCAAGAAGCTTACATAATCCTCTCAGTCTCACCCATCAGAGGGCAGACAGAAGAAGCAAGAAGTATAGTCTCATAGCAGCTAAAACAAAAACCATATTACAGAAAGTTAATCACGATGAAAAAGCAGAAAGTTATGTCCCAGATAAAGGGACAAGATAAAATCCCGGAAAAACAGCTAAATAAAGTGGAGATAGGCAACCCTCCAGAAAAAGAACTCAGAATAATGATAGTGAAGATAATCCAGGATCTCAGGAAACAATGGAGGCAAAGATTGAGATGATGCAAGAAATGTTTACCAAAGACCTAGAAAAACTAAAGAACAAATGAACAGAGATGAATAATACACTAGAGGAAATCAATAGCAGAATAACTGAGGCAGAAGAATGGATAAATTCTGACCTGGAGGACAGAATGGTGGAAATCACCGCCACAGAACAGAATATAGGAAAAAGAATGAAAAGAAATGAAGGCAGCATAAGAGACCTCTGGGACAATGTTAAATGCACCAACATTCACATTATATGGGTCCCAGAGGAGAAGAGAGAGAGAAAGGACCTGAGAAAATATTTGAAGAGATAATAGCAAAAAGTTTCAGGAACACGGGGAAGGAAATAGTCAAACAAGTTCAGGAAGCACAGAGAATCACAGGCAGGATAAATCTAAGAAGGAACACACCAAGACACAGAGTAATCAAACTGACGAAAATTAAAGACAGAGATAAATTATTAAAAGCAACAAGGGAAAAATGACAAATAACATACAAGGGAACTCCCATAAGGTTATCAGCTGATTTCTCAACAGAAGGGAATGACATGATATATCTAAAGTGATGAAAGGAAGAACCTACAACCAAGAATACTCTACCCAGCAAGACTCTCCGTCAGATTTGATGGAAAAATAAAAAGTTTCCCAGACAAGCAAAAGTTAAGACAATTCAACACCACCAAACCAGCTTTACAACAAATGCTAAAGGAACTTCTCTAGACAGGAAACACAGAAGAAGAAAAAGACCTACAGAAAGTAAACCCAAAACAATTAAGAAAACAGTAATAAGATCAATGGGAAATAGCAATAAGATCAGTGGTTCCAAACTGGGAAAGTAGTACGTCAAGGCTTTATATTGTCACCTTGCTAATTTAACTTATATGCAGAATACATAATGCAAAATGCTGGACTGGATGAAGTACAAGCTGGGATTAAGATTGTAGAGAGAAATATCAATAACCTCAGATATGCAGATGACAGCACTTTTATGGCAGAAAGCGAAGAACTAAAGAGCCTCTTGATGAAAGTGAAAGAAGAGAGTGAAAAAGTCGGCTTAAAGCTCAACATTCAGAAAACTAAGATCTTGGCATCAGGCCCCATCACTTTATGGCAAATAGATGGGGACACAGTGGAAACAGATTTTATTTTCCTGGTCTCCCAAATCACTGCAGATGGTGACTGCAGCCATGAAATTAAAAGATGCTTGCTCTTTGGAAGAAAAGCTATGAACAACCTAGAGAGCATATTAAAAAGCAGAGACATTGCTTTACCAACAAAGGTCTATCTAATCAAAGCTATAGTTTTTCCAGTAGTCATGCATGGACGTGAGAGTTGGACCATAAAAAAGCTGAGCACCAAAGAATTGATGCTTTTGAACTGTGGTGTTGGAGAAGACTCTTGAGAATCCCTTGGACTGCAAGGAGATCCAACCAGTCCACCCTAAAGGAAATCAGTCCTGAATATTCATTGGAAGGACTAGTGCTGAAGCTGAAACTCTAATACTTCGGCCACCTGATGCCAAGAGACAACTCTTTGGAAAAGACCCTAATGCTAGGAAAGATTAAAGGCAGGAGGAGAAGGGGACGATAGAGGATGAGATGGTTGAATGGCATCACCGACTCCATGCACATGAATTTGAGCAAGCTCTGGGAGTTGGTGACGGACAGGGAATCCTGGCATGCTGTAGTCCATGGGGTCACAAAAAGTTGAACATGGCTAAGCAACTGAACTGAACAGGATCATACATATCAATAATTACCTTAAATGTAAGTGGATTTAATGCACCAACCAAAAGACATAAGACTGGCTGGGTGGATGAAAGCATGTGCATGTATGCACTGCCACTTAACACATCACTCTGCTTGACCCCCCCTAAAATTGTATGTAATTATTTTATATTGTTAAGTTAATCATATTCCCATTATGGCTTGTGATTGTAATTACCTTTTTTTTTGGTCTGGCTATTGATTATGAAAACTGACAAACATCTTTAACTCTTGTGATTAGGTAACTATTACTCACTTAATACCATTGTACCATGATTGGTCAACAGAAAAATAATAGAACTCTCTGTATCACCAAAACTGGGATCCAACAGAAAAACCTGCAATCACTTTTTAAAATCCAGATACATATCAGAATTATCTTGAAATTTTCTTGAAAAATACAAATGCTCAGGTATTGTTTTTTCTCCAGAGCTCCAAATGTGTTTCTTTTTCTTTTTTTTTAATTAGTTGGAGGCTAATTACTTCACAACATTGCAGTGGGTTTTGTCATACACTGACATGAATCAGCCATGGAGTTACATGTATTCCCCATCCCGATCCCCCCTCCCACCTCCCTCTCCACCCCCAGATGTGTTTCTAATGAACAGTCATATTTAAAAACAATTGGACTATATGATGATCTTTTACTTTTATCTAGTTTCACTTTTTATATTTCACATTCATTGCTACCATTTCATTTAGTTTATGTTCTCCGATTTCTTCATCTCTTCCTTTTTTTTTTTTGGTGTTCTTTCTCAAGGCTTTATTAAATGTAGTAGAAAACCTTTTGTATACATATATATATGTATAATATGTATATTTTAGAAAACATGAATTTTTGCCTAACTAACAAAATTAGGGCATTTTGATTCCACTTGTTTGACTTAGTATGACTAGAATGCTGATTCCTAATTTAAAAAGAGATACGCAATAAGAAACAAAGGCTTACTGTACAGCATAGGGAACTAGAGTCAATATCTTATAATAACCTAAGATGAAGAAGTTTCAAAAATAATATGTGTATTTGTATAACTGAATCACCTTGCTGTGTACCTGAAACATTGTAAGTCAACTATGCTTCAATAAAGTATAAATTTTTTTAAAAAATTATTGACAGGAATTCCCTAGTGGTCCAGCGGTTAAGACTCTGTGCTTCCACAGCAGGGGGCATGGGTTCCACTCCTGGTCAGGGAACTAAGATCCTGCATGTCACGTGGTATGGCCAAAAACACAAACCACATTGACTCAAAGTCCCATTTCAGATTTACTGAATCAGACTCAAGAGGGGCCTTTTAAAAAATAATAACACAGGCTAAAAAAAAAAATTCTACTTCTTGAAATTTAGTAATGTTTATCTTTTTGCTAGTTTTTCTAAATGTCCTATGGAAATTTAATAACATACAAGATACAAAATTTTAAATACATTCGAGTAGGATATAAGATTAACATAAATTAGCATAAATATAATCTATTATATTCAAATTATTAATGACATCATTCAAGTTCTCCTATTCTTATTTTTTCTGCACTTGATAAGATATTCTCAGAGAAAAGTTAACATCTCACTATGATTATATATATTTTTCTATTCCCTGTATTTCTTCTGGGTTTTGCTTTATTTATCTTTGTTTCTTTGTTGTTAAGTGTCTAATGGCTTATGACATCTCTCTTCTTTGTGAACTGTACCTTTTATCATAAAAAATATTCAACTTTGTTTCAAATATGTATCAGTTCAGTTCAGTTCAGTCGCTCAGTCGTGTCCGACTCTTTGCAACCCCATGAACCGCAGCACGCCAGGCCTCCCTGTCCATCACCAACTCCCGGAGTCCACTCAAACTCACATCCATCGAGTCAATGATGACATCCAACCATCTCATCCTCCGTCGTCCCCTCCTCCTCCTGCCCTCAATCTTTCCCAGCATCAGGGTCTTTTCCAGTGAGTCAGCTCTTTGCATCAGGTGGCCAAAATATTGGAGTTTCAGCTTCAACATCAGTCCTTCCAATGAACACCCAGGACTGATCTCCTTTAGGATGGACTGGTAGGATCTCCTTTCAGTCCAAGGGACTCTCAAGAGTCTTCTCCAACACCACAGTTCAAAAGCATCAATTCCTTGGTGCTCAGCTTTCTTTATAGTCCAACTCTCACATCCATACATGACCACTGGAAAAACTATAGCCTTGACTGGACGGACCTTTGTTGACAAAGTAATGTCTCTGCTTTTAAATATGCTGTCTAGGTTGGCCATAACTTTCCTTCCAAGGAGTAAGTGTCTTTTAATTTCATGGCTGAAATCACCATCTGCAGTGATTGTGGAGCCCAGAAAAATAAAGTCAGCCAGTTTCTACTGTTTCCCCATCTATTTGCCACAAAGTGATGGGACGGGATGCCAAGATCTTAGTTTTCTGAATGTTGAGCTTTAAGCCAACTTTTTCACTCTCCTCTTTCACTTTCATCAAGAGGTTCTTTAGTTCTTCTTCACTTTCTGCCATAAGGGTGGTGTCATCTGCATATCTGAGGTTACTGATATTTCTCCCAGTAATCTGGATTCCAGCTTGTGCTTCCTCCAGCCCATATAAGTTAAATAAGCAGGGTGACAATATACAGCCTTGTCGTACTCTTTTTCCTATTTGGAATCAGACTGTTGGTCCATGTCCAGTTTTAACTGTTGCTTCTTGACCTGCATACAGGTTTCTCAAGAGGCAGGTCAGGTGATCTGGTATGCCCATCTCTTTCATTATTTTCCACAGTTTATTGTGATCCACACAGTCAAAGGCTTTGGCATAGTCAATAAAGCAGAAATAGATGTTTTTCTGGAACTCTCTTGCTTTTTCGATGATTCAACAGATGTTGGCGATTTGATCTCTGGTTCCTCTACCTTTTTGAAAACCAGCTTGAACATCTGGAAGTTGATAGCAAATGTACTGCTGAAGCCTGGCTTGGAGAATTTTAAGCATCACTTTACTAGCACGTGAGATGAGTGCAATTTTGCGGTAGTTTGAGCATTCTTTGGCATTGCCCTTCTTTGGGATTGGAATGAAAACTGACATTTTCCAGTACTGTGGCCATTGCTGAGGTTTCCAAATTTGTTGGCATATTGAGTGCAGCACTTTAACAGTGTCATCTTTTAGGATTTGAAATAGATCAGCTGGAATTCCATCACCTCCACTAGCTTTGTTCGTAGTGATGCTTCCTAAGGCCCACTTGACTTCGCATTCCAGGATGTCTGGCTCTAGATGAGTGATCACACCGTTGTGGTTATCTGGGTCATGAAGATCTTTTTTGTACAGTTCTGTGTATTCTTGCCACCTCTTCCTAATATCTTTTGCTTCTGTTAGGTCCATACCGTTTCTGTCCTTTATTGTGCCCGTCTTTGCATGAATTGATCCCTTGGTATCTCTAATTTTCTTGAGGAGATCTCTAGTCTTTTCCATTCTATTGTTTTCCTCTATTTCTTTGTATTGATCACTGAGGAAGGCTTTCTTATCTCTCCTTGCTATTCTTTGGAACTTTGCATTCAAATGGGTATGTTTTTCATTTTCTCCTTTGCCTTTTGCATCTTTTCTTTTCTCAGCTATTTGTAAGGCCTCTTCAGACAACTATTTTGCCTTTTGGGGATGGTCTTGATCACTGCCTCCAGTACAATGTCACTAATCTCCTCCCACAGTTCTTCAGGCACTCTGTCTATTAGATCTAATCCCTTGAATCTATTTGTCACTTCCACTGTATAATTGTAAGGGATTTGATTTAGGTCATACCTGAATGGTCTAGTGGTTTTCCTTACTTTCTTCAACTTATGTCTGAATTTGGCAACAAGGAGTTCATGATCTGAGCCACAGTCAGCTTCTGGTCTTGTTTTTGCTGACTGTAAAGAGCTTCTCCATCTTTGGCTGCAAAGAATATAATCAATCTGACTTCAGTATTGACCATCTGGTGATGTCCATGTGTAGAGTCTTCTCTTGTGTTGTTGGAAGAGGGTATTTGCTATGACCAGTGCGTTCTCTTGGCAAAACTCTGTTACCCTTTGCCTTGCTTCATTCTGTACTCCAAGGCCAAATTTGCCTGTTACTCCAGGTATCTCTTGATTTCCTACTTTTGCATTCCAGTCCCCTATAATGAAAAGGACATCTTTTGGGGTTGTTAGTTCTAGAAGGTCTTGTCTGATGGAGTAGAAGGACGTGCGCTCATTTTCTCCTGCAAGGATTCCAAAATTACAACTTGCTGCTTGACTCCATGGTGGGGGTAAAGATCATCTCCTCCAAGGGGACTTTTGCCAGCATGCCAGCTTCCCAAAACTGCTGCCGCCAGTGCCCCTGATCCCATGGCAGGTCACTGTCAACCCACACCTCTGCTGGAAACTCCGGATCACTTACAGGCAAATTTGACTCAGTATCTTGTGGGATCACAGCTCCTTTCTCCTGAGTCCCAGTGGGCACAAACTTTTCCAAGAGTCTCTGTTTCCCCAGTCCTGTGGAAGTTCTATAATCAAGCCCAGGTGATGGCATGAATCAAATTTGTGTATCTGAAAATCTATCCCCAGAACCTTTTCTTGTTAATGTATCTCACAGCTCCTGCTTCCAACTGGGGTAGGAACATGGCCCAAGCCTGGGTATTGTTATAGTTCCTCTCCTGTGGAGGATCAGACAATAACTGGGAAAAGGGGACTTCTCTAATGGTCCAATGGTTAAGACTCCACCCTTCCATCACAGGGGCCATGGATTCCAACCCTGGTCAGGGAAGTTCTGCATACTGTGCAGGTGTGGCCAAAAGAAAAAACTTGTCATAAGAACATTTAACTTGAGCCCGAGCCCGTTAACTGATTTTTAAGCACACAATACAGTAGTGTTAACTATAAGTACAATGTTGTGCAGATCCCTGGAACTTAATCATTTACATAATTGAAATTTTATATCTGCTAAATAGCAACTCTACATTTCCTCTTCCTCCCAGCTCCTGGTAACCATCATTCTACCTATGTGTTCATCTAGTTCCTCGGATTCCTTACATAATTGCAATCATGCAATATTTGTGCTTTTGTGACTGTCTTGCTTCACTTAGTGTAATGTCCTCAGTGTTCATCGAGCTGTCACATGTGGCAGGATTCCCCTTCCAAAGCTAAATATTTCATTGTGTGTTTATACTATATTTTCATTTTTCCCTTCAGCCATCACTGGACATTTAGGTTGCTTACACATCTTGGCTATTGTGAAAAATGCTGCACGAACATGGGAATGCAGGTATCTCTTTGAATTTCCAAATTTCAATTCTTTTGGGTAAATATCCAGAAGTGAGATTGCTGGATCATATGGTAGTTCTATGTTTAAATTTTTGAGGAAGCTTCTATAATGGCTGCTCCAGTGTACATTTCAACCAACAGTCTACAAGGATTCCGATTTCTCCACTTCCTCGCCAACATTTGTTATCTCTTGTTTTTTGATGATAGCCATTCTAACAAGCGTAAGATGGTATCTCATGGCTTTAATTTGCATTTCCTTTATGATTAGTAATGCTGAACATCTTTTCATACATCTGTTGGACATTAATAATTCCTGAATATCCAATATCTAGTGAAGGTTCAAATTTTGTAAACTTAAAAAAATCTCCTGGACCTTGCTTCAGACCTGCAATATATGATCTCTATATTTCAGCAAGCTCCTTGCTGGTTCTTCCATGGCCTGGCTTGGGTAATCTTGCCATGTCCAGAAATCTCAGTTGGACATATCTCCAGTGATGGGAAACTTCCATTTGAACGCAGTCATCCCTGTGGGAAATGCTTCCTTTTAAAACTTTTTGCTCTTAGTGGAGGCAAAACATGAATGTATTTCCCTTTGAAATAAATAATTAAAACATTGCAGATAAGACTGAAATGTCACTGGACCACAGCCTCCAGTGCTGGTCCCTGGCTTCACCACCTCAGAGCTATCACAGTTCGGTGAGTATCCTTCCATATTATTGTCTAATGCTCTCAACATTCTTTGTCAAGCTGAACCCAAATTTGTTTTCCTAGAGTTCCCAAACTTTTGAAATCTGTTTCCTATGTTCCTTAATTGGCTCAACAAAGTTTGAAGATGGTCCTTGTAATCTCACAAGGTTTTCTTTCTGCAGTTTGGTGTCCCCTCTTTCCCTGGCCTTGACAACGTCATGGACTTGTTGAGTCCATGGACTCAAGGACCTGAGCCAGGACACTGGCTCTCTGTGTCCTGAAATCTTGCACAGGGATGTATTTCTCCCCAGGGCTCCTGGCTCCCCAGTCCCACAAGCATGTAAAGAGAAGCAAATATGACCATGAGTTGATAAGAGTTGAAATTGGGGAATGGGCATGCAGAGGGGGTGTTATACTATTTCATCTACTCTTATATATGCTTATATTTTCCATAATAAAAAGTTGGAGGTAAAACAACAATGAAATACCACTACACACCTATTAAAATGGCCAAAATCCAGAACACTGACAACTCCAAATGCTGGTGAGGATGTGGAGCAACAGGAATTCTCATGCAGTGTTGATAGGAAAGCAAAATGGTACAGCCACTCTGGAAGACAGTCTGGCAGTTTGTTACCAACCTAAACATATGCTAATCGTATAATCCAGCAATCATGTTTCCTGATATTTACCCAAAGGAGTTGAAAATATGTCTACACAGAAACCTGCACATAGATGTTCATAGCAGCTTTACTCATAATTGCCAAAATTTGGAAGCAACCAAGATGTCCTTCAGCAGGTGAATGGATGAATAAATAGTGTTAGATCCAGACAATGGAATATTATTCAACACTAAAAAGAATTAAGCTATCAAGCCATGAAGAGACATGGAGAAGACTTAAATGCATGTTACTACATGAAAAAAAAAAAAAAACAATTTGAAAAGGCTACATGATGTCTTTTCCTGCTACATGGCGATCTGGAAAAGGCGAAATTATGGAAACAGTAAAAAAGATCAGTGGTTGCCAGGAGTTTTGAGGGACAGGGTGAGGGATAGATAGGCTGAGCTCACCACTTTTAGGGGCAGTGAAAATACTCTGTATGATACCATAGTAATGGATACATGTCATTGTACCCATGTAGCGTATTACAACACCAAGAGTGAACTGTAACGTGTACTATGGTGATTATGATATGTCACTGTAGGTTATCAGCTGTAACTAATGCACCACTCTGGTGGGGGATGTTGATAATGGAGGAGGCTATGCATATGTAGAGGCCAGGGATTATGGGAAATCTCTGCACCTTCTCTTCAATTTAGCTGTAAACCTAAAACTGCTCTAAAAAATTGCTTTAAAAATTTTTTGAGGGGTGAGAGGTGGAGAGAGACTCAGTGGAGTGCACCATACTGGTCTAGCCCTGTGCCAAGTCCTGGTGTGGGAGATAGAGTGCACATAGGGCAAGGGCTGTCTGCCCCCAAGAAAATGACCTTTGCTTTCAAATAGCAAGTCAGGAGCTTTAAGACTAAGCAGGCCTTAGGCTACTGCCTGGTTACAGGCTTCGAAAGAGAGCCTGACTTCCCCCAAATCACACACCCTCAGCATCCTTCCCAGGTTGTTACTGGTCTAGTCAAATCACTGGCAGGGCAACTGCTCAGCACTGCCTTGGGATTTAATGGGCTCCATCACCACAGGCTATAACTGATGCATCAGTCTTCCTCTTGAGAAACTGGTTAGTTCTTTTCTGCCACTTCATAACAATCATACCAAGAAAGAAATTTCTAACTTCAACTGTATAGAAACATATCATCCCTGTCTTTTCTAGAGAAAGCAAATTTCACCTGATGAATTATACTTTGCTCCGATCTATAAATGGTGCCCTCATATTTTTCTAATTTGTCTTTCTCATTCTTGTTTCACTTTTTCCTCAGTGATACAAGTGGCCAAGCAGTACCATTGCTCATTATTTACATGCAAACCAGGACTCCAGGGTTATAGTCATCTATTCTCTGGAGGAAGTGAGGTCGATGTTCTCTTTCGCCAGCTGCATATATTATTGACCTGGGGGACCTCCCAGCCCTAAGGGATGCCCTATCTGTAAATGTACCCTGGGCATGGTAGCAGCATATACCATATATCATCATAATGTAAAAACAACCTCAGGGACTGAAGAACTACTTTCCCTGGCTTCCCTCTAATTCCTCCTGATGATGCGGGCTTGGAGCTCAGAACAAGTACAGCCTTTCCTGATCAATAAGGGGTAGAAGCAAGGCAGAAGGAATCCCATTTCACAGATGGTAAAACCAAGCCTCTAAAATTGGATAACTTCATCCAGAGAGGTGAACAACGTGTCTCCCTAGACATTTTTAGAATCCACGTATTTTTTTCTCTTTCTAAAATTTACAAGTAGTAAACAATATGCTCTTTCATTGTGGTTTCCAAGTGAAAATCATCTTCTTTCTTTTTTCAAGTTCAAGTTAATACATGATCACAAGAGAAAAATCAGGAAATACAGCAAAGCAGAAAGAACTTAAGGAAACCTGTAATTCCGTACACTTCAGGTAAGAGATACTTATCTTGTCTATATAGGTCCTTCAGTATCCCTTTATTTCATTCATTCATTTTACAAAGGTGTTTTGAGATACTAAAATGTGCCAGGTGCTATGCACAGGTAAGAAACAAAGTCATCAAAATATGGTTCCTGCCATAAAAGAGATAACCTAGTGAAGAAAGAAAACTAAACAAGCAATAACACTCAAAGCTTTTCTGTATATATAGTATCCATGTACACAGAAATATTCTTTAAAAAAAAAAGAAGCACATGATAAATGATATTAACTTAATATATCAGGGGAAAAATTCATATCAGTAGTCATTTCACAACAACAAAGTAAACCTAACAAGAACTGTGCAAAACCTACATGGAGGAAACCAAATATTTTTTTCTAAAGATTATTAAAATAAGGATTTCTAAAAATCAAGATATAAATCATATGCAATAACTCAATGCTGCCAAGACTATGATTCTCTACAAATTAATCTAGGTATTTGATGCAACCCAAACAAAATCCACATAGATTTTGTTATGAACTTGTTAATATTCTCAAGTTCATCTAGAAGTGTAAATGCCAAGAATAAAAAATTTGTGTAAAGAGCAATTGGGAGTACTTTTCCTGCAAATACCAAAATATAGTTTAAGACATCACAGTCAAGTGACATGGTATTGACATAAGACTATGAGAGATCAGTGGAATAGGACAGAAATTCTAGAAGCAACTCTTAAATAAAATTTAATTTTAATTTGGCATTCTAATTGAAGAGGAAATAATAATGGAATATTTGATAAACACTGTGGAATAATTACCTATTGATTTGAAAAAGAATCTTATACTTAACACAATATAGTAACCCAAAACTAATGTAAGATGATTTGAAGATTCAAAACAACAAAAAGTATTATAAACATAATGAAGAAAATACGATTTAAAAATTTAATACTTTTTAAATAAGAAAAGCATTCTTAGGCAAATCTACTAGACATAATGAAAAAAACTGATTTGACGTTGCATTAAGCTTCTCTCATGAAAAACATTACAAAGTTTAAAAAGAAGCTTCAGAATTAAAACATTTGCAGTATTTTAACAGATTAAGGATTAATATGCAGGATATATAAAAATCTCTTACAAATAATCAGGAAAAAAAGAATGAACAAAACCAAGCAAAGAACCTAACAGGAAATTCAAAGGAGAAGAAAGAATATGAAGGGGCAAATCAAAGGAGAAGAAATATAAATAACCAATACATATATGAAAAATTATTAAACCTCCCTAATACTCACGGAAATGCAAAATTAGATAGATGTTATATTTTACTTACTAAATAAATGAAAATGAAATTTTTTAACCTCTAGTTTTGGAAAGTGTGAGGAAGAGTACATGCTTATAAATGACTGGTTGGGAACGTGAATCAGGATAGCTTCAGTGAATGTGTGTGTGTTAGTCACTCAATTGTGTCCAACTCCTTGTGACCCAAAGACTATAGCCCACCAGGCCCCTCTGTCCGTGGAATTCTCCAGGCAAGAACACTGGAATGGATTGCCATTTCCTTCTCCAGGGATCAAACCCGGGTCTCCTGCATTGAAGGCAGATTCTTTACCATCTGCGCCACCAGGGAAGCCCAAGGTTTAGAAATATTATTTAAAAATTTTAAATGTCAAACCCTTTGACACTGCGGTTCTTTTAGAAATAAATCTTAAAGAAATGCTTTTTACTAAATGAGCCAAGCTTTGCTTAGCATGGTTCACTTTGCTAATTGTCCTTCAATAGGAAACTGGTAGACCATAAACTGTGTCAGTCAACTATAGGTGCTTAACAAATCACCTCCAAAACTCACTTACTTGAAACAAACACCTGTTGTGTCTGTGAGATGGTGGATTAGGCTTTGTTAGATGGCTCTGCATTAAGTATCAGGGCCAACTAGACTGGGCTGTGAGTTGGACTCATCTCTGCTCCACAAGTTTTTATTTTGCTTTTTTTTTTTTAAAGATCAGCAAAATCGATAAACTTCTGCCTAGACTGATCAAGATAAAAAGAGAGAAATGGACAAATTTCTTGAGAAATACAACCTGCCAAAATTAGTAAGATATGAGAAAATCTTAATAGTCTTACATATCTATTAATGAAATTGAATTGGTAATTAAAACCTCTCAACAGGGGAAACTCTAAGCCCAAAAGTCTTCACTTGGTGGATTCTATCACACTCTCAAGGAAGAAATAGCAACAATCATACACAAACCCTTTTGAAAAATATAGAAAAAAAATCAGCAGAATCTAATGCCAAAATCTGACAAAAGATATTTAACATACAAATGTCAATCAGTGTGGTTCATGATATTAACAGAATAAAACAGAAAAACCTAATAATCATTTCAATAAATATAGAAAAAGCATTTGGCAAAATTTAACATCTGTTTGTGATTTTTTAAAAATTTTCAGCAAACTAGGAATAGAGGAGGACTTTCTCGATTTGATCAAAGACACCTGCAAAAAGTCTACAGTTAAAATCATCCTTAATTGTAAAATAGCAAATGATTTCTCCCAAGATTGGGGACAAAGTAAGAATACTGTCTCCTGCCTCTTTTATTCAGTATTTTACTGGTATTAATAGTTCTTGTCATTGCAATAAGATGATAAATAGATTTTAAAAGAGTAAAATGAAATACAATTAAAATAAAATATGATGTAAAATAAAGTATACAAATATTGGAAAGGAGTGATAAAACAATCTCTTTTAAATTATTTGATTGTTTACATAAAATATGCTGAAGAATCTATAAAACAACTGCTGAACTAATAAAGAAATTTAGTAAAGGTGAAAAGATACAAGGATAATGTAAAAATCAATTATATTTTGAGATACTAGAAGCAAACAATTAAAAATGAAATTTTAAAAATAACATTTAAAATGACATCAATAAACAAAATATACCTTTGGAGTAAAAATAACAAAAGATAATGAAGTCTTCTACAATGAAAACTACAGAACTTTACTATACTACAAATATACCACATCTGCACTGGATGTTTCAATACTGTTAAAATGTCAATTCTCCCAAACATATCCATAGATTTAAAGCAATTCCAATGCAAATTCCAACAGGACATTTTATAGAAATTGACAAGCTAACTCTAAAACATATACAGAAATATAAATAACCTGAAACAAAGCTGAACAATTTACCCTACCTGATTTCAAGTCATACATCTGCTGCAATCAGAACAGGGAGGTATTAGCAAAAGGATGAAAGATGGACCAGAATCGAGAGTGGGGGAAAGACATACATGTATATCTTCCATTGCTTTTGACAACAGTGACTAGGCAATTCAATAAGGAAAAAAATTTCAACAAATTGAACTATTGGTCATCCATAAGAAAAAAAGCACACTGTTCATTAACTCACATCATACACAAAATTAACTTAAAATGGATCAACAGACTAACTGTAAATTGTAAACAATAAAAATTCTAGAAGAAAACATAATAGAAAATCTTAGAGTAGGCAAAGATTTCTTAGAATACAAAAAGCACGACCCACAAAAGAAAAAAATATATGATAATAAAAAATTTTGGCTCTTACTTAAAAAGTAAGTCACACACTGGGAAAAAATGTTAATAACACATATATCTCACAACATACTTAAACCTGGAATATATAAAGAATCCTTGCAATCAGACATAGTAAAAGTGAAAGAAAGTGAAATCGCTCAGTCGTGTCTGACTCTTTGCGATCCCGTGGGCTGTAGCCTACCAGACTCCTCCATCCACGGGATTCTCCAGGCAAGGATTGGGTTGCCATCTTCTTCAGGGGATCTTCCCGACCCAGGGATCGAACCAAGGTCTCCCGCCTTGCAGGCAGACGCTTTACCCTCTGAGCCACCAGGGAAGCCCCAGCAACAACAAAAGGGCTAAATATTTGAAGTTTATAAAAGAAAATATACAAATGACCAATGAAAACATGAGAAGATGCTTAACATCATTTATCATTAGGGAAATGCAAATGAAGCTACCGTAAGATACCACTACATATTCATCAAGAATGGCTAAAGTAAAAAAGATTGACAATACCAAGTGTTGACAAGGTTGTGGAACTAATGGAACTTGTATATGCTGCTGGTTGGAATATAAAATGGCAAAACCACTTAAAAAAAGCTGACTTTTGGCAGCGGGGTTGGGGGTTGGGTAGAGCTAAACATACACCTACCATGCAATCCAGCCATTCCACTTCTGGTATCTGCCCAAGAGAAATTAAAACATATCCTGTGGTAGGCAGAATGGCTTCACAACTTCCTCTGGAACTTGTGAATAGGGTAAAAGGGCTTTACAGATATAACTAAGGGAAGACTATCCTGAAGTATATAGATGGGCCAAATCTAATCAAATGAGCACTTAAAAGCAGAGAAATTTTTTCAGCTGGTTACAGAAAAGGTGATGCAGGAAAGAAGGCAAAGATATTCTGAGCAGAAGAAAGATTTTACAATGCTTCTGATGCTCTGAGATAGAGGCGGCCATCTGCGAGGTCAAGAGGGCAATCTCTAAGAGCAAGACTGTCCCAGACTGGGAACTAGAAAGGAAATAAGGACCTAAGTCCTACAGCTATAGGAAATCAATTAGGCCACAAGGAAATGAATGAACTTGGAAAGGGACTCTTGATTTCAGATTTATTAAACTCTAAGTAAAGGATCCAGTTGAACCCTGCTGTATCCAGACTTCTGAACTACAGAATTGTGGGTATGGTTTTAAGCATTAAATTTGTGGTAATTTGTTACAGCAGTGATAGAAAAACTAATGGATATCCCCACTAAGACTCATATACAAATAGACATTGTTTATACAAAATTATAAAAAACTGGAAACAACATAAATGACAAAACAGGTGGACTGATGAACGGAATGTGGTATATCCATACAAAAGAAAACTACTTGGTAATAAATATGAACAAAACATGTGGATAAGTATCAAAAGAATTTTACTTAGTGAAAGACACCAGACACAAAGGAATGCATACTGCTTAATTTCACTGTATAAAATCTAGAAAATGCAAACTAATCTTTGCTAACAGAAAGTATTAATAGATTAGAGGTTTCTGGGTCCAGGGACAGAGGGATGGAGTGACTGCACAGGGTCATAGGAAACTTTTGTGGATAATGGAAATACTCTGTATCTCAATTGTGGTACTGCTTTCAAGGGTCCATACATTTCCCAAACCCATCAAAGTGTACACTTCAAATGGGTGCAGTAGTTTGCATGGAAATTGTACTTGACACAATTAAGTTGATTAAAACAAATAGAATTCAGAGGCGTTGAGGGGTGCCTTTAGAAGTTTTTAAAAGAAAAGCATATAAATTTGACAGAATGAGTTTTCTTTTACTTGATTGGAGTTACACTAAATTTGTAAATGAGTCCAATGGTGGTGGACATAAATTTGGTAGCAAGTTATTCCATTTAGGGACATAGTAGGTCTTTCTTTCTGCTCTGGGACAGTTGAAATAGCATTACCTAGTCCCTGTGTGTGTATTAAGTTGCTTCAGTCATATTTGACTCTTTGCGACCCTATGGTCTGTATGTAGCCCACCAGGCTCCTCTATCCATGGGATTCTCCAAGAAAGAATACTGGAGTGGGATGCCATGCCATCCTTTAGGGGATCTTCCTGACCCAGGGATTGAACCCACGTCTCCTGCAGCTCCTGCATTGCAGGCAGAATCTTTGAGCCACCAGGGAAGCCCACTTCGTCCTTATTCACCCATAAAATGATCTGGGCTGAGTGCCACGGGAAGGGGTGGTTGGTGGCCAGGAGGGGCAGGTGTGCTTTTATTGTTAACAAGGGTTGAGTTTGGTTATAATTCAGTTATTCTGAGTCACTGTTTAGCTTTTTACTACTTTATGAATAATTCAAGGTTAGTGGTCTCCACTCAATT
Source organism: Muntiacus reevesi (assembly GCF_963930625.1). Lineage (NCBI taxonomy): Eukaryota > Metazoa > Chordata > Mammalia > Artiodactyla > Cervidae > Muntiacus > Muntiacus reevesi. The sequence continues at coordinate 252,711,550 of NC_089250.1, read as the reverse complement.
TTAGGTTATACACTCATTTCAGTGAAAAATTTACAAGCACGGACCTTTATGCAAGTACTGTTGAGGGCCACCCCTATCTTCTCAGCCCATCTCTGATTCACCAACAGCTGTGATGGGCACTCTCACACAAGCAACTTCCTTCCCACCAGCACTGGATCCTCTCTGTTTTTTAGGCTAAGGGGTTTTCCTGCATCAGAGATGCTTCCTTGGCCAACTCACAGGGCAGCTTGAAAATGACAGGGAGTTAACATCCCAAGGGTGACTCTCACCCAATGAAGGAAAGAAGGTAAATCTCCCAGCATCACCATCCCTTGATGGGACAGTCTGACACCTCAGATGGCCTCTGAGGGGGTGAGGGAAGCCCTCACCTATGCTCCCCTCTCTGTCTCCCTAACCCTTCCCCTCCCTCCTGTTTCCCCAAATCACCTCCGAAATAAACAACCTGCACTCAAATCCTTGTATCAGTTTCTGCTGTATGCTACAGTATTATTTCAATGTTTGTAATGGAACATACACGGAATACACATTTTTAAAGGATAAGATAGAGATAAAATAAACAGTATTTAAATAACTTATTTATTAACAACACAATCTTTTTGCTCTCACCCAAATATTAATTATGATATTCTTAGTAAGTGGCAATGTGATTAAACGTTCTTCATTTATTTTTTAAAATCTTGATTAACACTTTGTGATGCAGCAATTTGGAAGCCTGATTCTGAGTTTATTTTATCTTGATGCTTGGTTTAATGGTTTCGATAACTAAAAAGGCACTTCAGAAAGTTATGCGGATCCCAATGGAGAATAGGCATCACTAAATTACGTGCTCACATTCCAGTCCCATCACCAACGTTGCAAAGCTTTCTGTTAAAGTCTGGCCAGCAAACGCTGGTCTTCCTGATGTGGGTCAGTATTCCTGCTCACTAATTGGAAGATGTTGCACTTTTATATTTCCAACTAACAGGTTTTAAAACCCATGGAAATTATGCATTTTTGGAGACTGTAAGTCTGGTTAGACAGGTACACATATTTGCCAAAACCTATTGACTTTAAGCTTTAAAATAGGTGCCTTTTAAGGTGATTTGATACCGCTTTTCAGGTAACTTGATGACGCCTTGAAGGCTATGCCCAGGGAAATCCTCAGAGGCCAAAGCCTCTAGGAAAATTCAGGCAGTCACCTAGGTCGTTCTCTTCTGTCTTGAGTGAAGCAGAGTTGTTCTGCTTTGGGGTCTTGGAGGCCTTGTAAAGCAGAGCTGTTCTGCTTTGGGGCCTTGGTGGCCTTGCAAAGCAGAGATAAGGCTGGGAAGTCAGGGAGCCTAGGGCAGAAATAAATCATCTGTCAGGTGTGTCCCCCCACACAGATGCTTCCTTTCTTTGCTGTCAGCCTGACCTGACCCTGGGCCTTGCCCCTCCTTCCTAGGTCTGCCAAGGACCTCAGATGGGAGAGGCTAGATGCCTGGGCTGCACTGTGCGTGGATGAAGGCCTGCCAAGAGGAAGGTGGGAGGTGATGCTCTAACATCACCATCAGCTTTGCCACAGTGCAGGCTCCCTGGCCCCACCAAATGTGGCTCTAAAGATGGCACTTACTCTCCCCCGCCTCCACCACCTTCTCCCCCTCAGTCTCTTGAGAAGGAGAAGTGAGCCTTCTTTGGGAAAATGGGGTGCCATCTCAGCTTCAAGAGAAGTTCTGTTTGACTTGAAATTGCATCTAGGTCTCATCAATGCAGGCTCTGTTCTTGACAAAAATGAAAGCGTCATCCTAGACCTAATTGCTTGCAGGAGAAAAGCAGAGTGGGGTCTACCCACCACCTTCCGACCTTACAAGACTGGAAGAACTGGTTGGAGAGCTGGTTGGTCTGCATTGTTTAAACCTCATGGGTTAGCTATTATTATGTCCATTTCACAGATAGGGGTATGAAAGCTAAGGTGTTTACCTGAAACCCACAGCAGCTGTGGGCTCTTACAGGCGCCCAATCGTGAGAGAAAGGAGTGATGTGATAATGATGGAATAATGCGACTGTAGGTTGAATTTTAAATGACAAAAAAAGGCACATGGGACATCCAACAACTAAGGAGATACAAATTAATCAACCATGAACACATATAAGAAGAAAATTTAAGTCCTAGTATTAGATAGGGTGGCAACCCACTCCAGTATTCTTGCCTGGAGAATCCCCATGGACAGAGGAGCCTGACAGGCTACAGTCCATGGGTTGCAAAGAATTGGACGTGACTGAGCGACTAAGCATGCACAGCACATCAGATAGGGTGTTGGAAAACTCTCACCTTACGGTGGGAATGTTCAGGGGGTAACAAAGAGCAAAGTTGAAGATGCACTGCATATCCAGACACATGGGACCCTCACAAGTTGGAAATCAACTAAATGCCTATCAGTAGGCAATTGATATCTTACTTTATATTGTCTGCTACTTTTTGATCTTTAAAAAACAAGTCTGAGGCAGAAAGGACAAAAGTGCTAACTGGTATTTATCATTCTGCATTATTATCTGATTTTTTTAATTATTCAAAAGCACTCTGATGCCTTACAAAAGTCCAGCTTAGCTTGATTAAAATTGTACCAACAGCCCAAGAATGTCAACCACATGCTGATCTAAAGCTAAATCTCAACCAGAGTCTTCTCTGGGAACCAGAGGTTGGGGTCCCAGAGCCCAGGGATGTTTTTAGAGTCTGGAGTTGTCCCCTCAATCAACCTATCTTGACAGTGTCATGGGGCTGAAAGGAATGCCAGCTTCTTGCCTGCCCTTTGGGAGCTTATGATATAATAGGGGATGTGGATCACAGACCCAAGCCACGTCAAGGACATCACCTTCTTCCTAGTGACTAGAACGGCATGGCCTGAACACCACTCCCACATCCTTTGAACGGTCCCAGGGCCTCGCAGCAGATTCCCCCATTCACGTCCGGCTGAGGTGTTCAGCTTTAACCTTTTTTTAAACTCTCCACCTGCAGTCTAGGCCTCTGTCTCTGTTGCCGCCTCCACTCAAACGTGGATGCAGCCACTGCGCCTTGATTTCCTCTTTCCACTCCAGGGCGCAGAAAGCTAAGGACCTCACGAGAGGTCTGCAGGTCCAGCCTCTGGGGCTTCAAAACAGGGAGAGGAAGTACAATGGAGCTGAAAGTGAAAGTCACTCAGTCATGTCCAACTCTTTGCCACCCCATGGACTATACAGTATGGAATTCTCTAGGCCAGAATACTGAAGTGGGTAGCCTTTCCTTTCTCCAGCGGATCTGACCATCCCAGGAATCAAACTGGGGTCTCCTGCATTGCAGGTGGATTTTCTATCAACTGAGCTATCAGGGAAGCCTCAATGGCAATGGTGCTGGGCCATGCAAAACGAGATGACGAGATGTGGCATTCCAGAGGGCATGAAAGGTTATGGGGGACTAGCCAACCAGCCAAGGAATGCAGCTGGAGCAGAGGAACTCAAGATACCTGGAAACACTAGGGATAGACCTTGGAGAGCCAGGAATGCTGGACAAGAAGGGAATTCTTGCCAGAAAGAGCTTGCATCTTTGTTACTAGTCTGGCACGTAAATTTGCTAGAGTATACCAGCCCTGTGCATCTGTGACCCCACATCAAGCCACATTCTGGGCCACGGACCTCAGGATGATGCTCAGCATGACCACAGCGCACTCCCTGCAGGATCCACATTTGCTGCACCTGCCATCTTTCACTGATGTCCGAGGCACCCAGGGTGAGGATTTGGCCCGGCCAGTCCTTCTAGAGCCACACCCAGGTTCCTCTCCAGCTCCTTTCTCCTGTTGTCCAAGCTGCAGAAGCTGAAAGGCTGCGTCCTCCACTCGACACTACCTCAACCTCAGATTGTCTCAGAGAGTTCAGATTGTACATCTTCCATTTCTCTGCTCTGTTAGCATGAATCTTCTGGTTGCAAGTGATAGGAAACACAACTCAAACTGGCTAAAGGGAGGGTGTCTCAGGTGTAGTCCCAATCGTTGCTGGATTCATGAGCTCATTTAATGTCCTCAGGACTTGTTCTCTCCTCTGTGCTGGCTTCAGCGTCAGATAGGCTCTCTCCAAGCTCTGGCCCCTGCCGCTCCTCCCAGGTCACGTCAGCAGATAAAGGCTTCTCTTCCCTCGTGTTTCTGGCAAAACCCCAGGATTTCACCTTGACCATATTCTGCCTGTGAGTCAATCACAGGGCCTAGAGGATGGAGATCACTGTTGGAAGGCCTGAGTCACATGCCCGCAGTCTCAAACCTTAGAGACTGTAAGTGGGGGTAGAGAGGCTCTTTAAAGGAAACTGGAGGCACCTCTATCTGAAGCAGGAGCACGTATGACATACAGGAAAAAGCAACATAATTTCTGCTTCATTTCTGTGCTCCTCAAGCTTAGGAAGTGTCCAGCATGAGGCCTGGGACATACTCATACCTCATAAATTTTTATAGGATGAATGGATGGATGGGAGGGACCATGTCTCCCATTTCCTCTGGTGCCCCCGTTGGGATGTTTGGCCAGAGCAGGGTCTGAGGTTACAAGTTCACTCTCTCCCCAGAGCTGAGATTCTGGCACGCAGGGCAGAAGTGCAGTGTCTGGAGGACTAGAGAGAGAAAGAAGGAGGTCTATACTGAATACCAGAACAGAAGGGCCAGCAAAATGAGTTGTGAGGACTGACAACCTCCCCCTATCTAGGGGACGCTCAGGAGCTACCCTGTGATGAAGCTGCCGTGCAGGCATATGTGGGTGCTGGAGTCTCTGATTGCACAGCCAGAGGTGCCTGGTTTGAAACAGAGCAGGGGGTGGCCTCTGCAGGGGAAGCTCCCTTGTCTGCTGCTGCCTACTTGCTTTGGCCCAGCTTCCAGCCCTGGAATCTCCCACCAAGACTCCTCACAGCCCAGGGCCTGGGACTCCCAGGGACCTTTCAACCTTCTTTCCTGAAGTGTCATCTAAGGGAAAAGGATGAAGTAACTAGGCAGTGACCGCTCTACCTTATTTGGCCTGGCTTTGTCCCTGGGGTAGCGAGGGAGACACGTGGACAGCAAATCACCAGACCCAGAAAACTCCATCCACCCTCCAGCAGATTTCCAGGGGCCAGGGACCCATTCCACCAGGCCTTGAAAAAGTCAGAAAACAAAAGATCAAAAAACATCTCTGGATGCAAAAGTGAAATCCTGGGTCATGAATATGGTAAGTCATCTTATTAGAATTTGCTGATTGATTGATTATAGACTCGCTAATTTCCTAGATTCAAATGTACCTGAAAAATATATGAAAAGTTGTGAAACTAGTCAAATATTGCAGGACACTTCTGAACTTGTTTCCTTTAAAGTGACTTACCCAACAATTTTTGACTTTAACTTCTGTATGAATATTTAATAAATATCCCATATATTTAATATTTAAAAAATTTTACACCATATCTACAGTACTTTGGTACCTGACTTGTATATTTATGTGACTATTGTTAGAAGTGACTAATTGGGTTTGATTAGCTCCATCATTAATATTCTGTCCATAATTTAACATGCTTCAATAAAATACCCTAAAGCAGTGTAATGATTAGATTTCAGGAATATGTGTTTTGCAATTAAGTTCCTCTTGATTTTGATATGCAGATGAAGAAATGGTGGTCTCATTTAAAAAAAAAACTGCCCTTATTAACTCAGCAGTATACTCTGAAGATTAGGTAAGAAATCCAAGATTTTCTCTTTGTATATGCTAGTTAAAATGTATTTCAATCAAGCCTATGTGGGCAAATCAGATTTGATTAGTTTAAGTTCACAGTCATTCTATCTAAATGAATAATGTGTCACCTAACATTGCAAAAATTTGATTAATAGTTTATCAGTTAATTAAAAACGGGGTTTAATTTTTCTTTTTTAGGAAAATGCAAGGTAGATATTCCTTGTGTTCATCATAAATGCAAATTATTTCAGCTTGAATCTATTGTTCCTTTTTTGCTTCTTAGCCAACTGGCAAGAAAAATAAAGCTCTTAGAAATATCTCTGGGAGGAAAGAGTAGTGAAACTTTCTTTGCTCCCACCAGGGGCTGTCACTTGTGTCCTGGCCGCAGAGAGCTCGCTCTTGGGTGGAGCTGGTCCCCAGCCTTAGCTTCTCCAGGCACCTCACCTCCTTGACTCACCCTTCTCTCTTCACTCCCCCTGTGGCCACAAAACTTTCCCAGATGACAACTGTGTCACACTGTTCAGTTTAGCTATCTGTAGGGCAGGAGCCAGGGAACCAGAGGAGCCTCTTTCCCCAGGAACCTGAGACTCCCCAGAGCTGAAGGGGACCACCAGCTTCACTCGCAACCCCCTCAGGGCTGGTTGCTCATGTCAGATAATTAGAACAGCAGGGAGCCTGCTTTGCGGACAGTGGATTCATCTGAGAGGCTGCTGGGCAGACTGAGCAAAGGGATAGTTCTTCCTGGTGCTGTTGTGGGTGCCATGGCAAGACAGGGGAGGGAAGGAAGCCTGCCCAGAGCAGGTGAGTGAGCAGGTTTGCTGCAGGGAGCCCAACCACCGGGACCTGGGACTCAGCGCAGACCTGGCATCAGCCCACCTAAGGGAAAGGGGGCTGGGCAATTTATCCACAACTTCTCCTCTCACTGACTGACCTTAATCCCTGGCTTTCCCACCTGCCCTGCACACAGGCAGAGCAAGCTCCTGCTGCCAGAGCTGGTCCCTAGGAGAGTGCTCATCACTTGTTGAGTTGCATGGAATGGAACAGTGAATGCTGAGGGAGCCGGGGCAGAGCATCCCTGGAGCCGCCCACAGTGGGTCCTGTGCTTATGTGTCAGCCCCAGCCACTCTCCTAAATTCATTCTTCACTTTGGGCGGACCTGCCATCCTCAGTGTTTATCAAGAACAACAATACTTGTAGGAAACCAACGCTGCCCTGGGTATAACTGTGGGCACGGTGGCCCAGCTTGTGAACAAGTCCACCTTCAGTCTTGCATTTCAGTGGCAGGAGATTGACACAGATTGTGGGAAGGGTAGTCAGGGAGGGCTTCTCAGGGGAGGTGACCTCGAGTTGCGACTTAAAGGGTGAGAAGCAACCTGGAAGATCTGGGAGACTTTTCCAGGCCTAGAGGAGAGCAAGGGTCAAAGTTCCAGGGCAGGAGTCAGTCTGGAGTGTGAGGGTCAAGAGAAAGTCTGTGGCAAGAGAGTGGGGAGCGAGGGACGCAGAGCAGAAGTGACATCGAGAAGGTAGGCAGGGCATGGTCGCTGAGCCGTCCAGCCCTCCACCCCTCGGGGCCACCGCGGAGCTCTCCACGCAGAGTGCCGCCGGTTACTCCCAAAGGCCCCGAGTCACCCGGGAACAGCAGGCTCACGGCTCAAACAGTAAATCTCGGGGCATGCTCGAGTCTGACAACCTCCAAGCCAGACTCAGGGAGTTCTGAGTGTTCAGACCTGTGCTGACAACTCCGGTTTCCTGGGCGTGAACGAGCCCGAGAGACCGTAGCACCCCGGGGTGTTCTGCCGGCCCAGTGCTCCCTTTTTTCACAGAGCCCCTGTGAAATGGCCCCATACACAGGAAGACAGGGCTGTGTCGTGGCAAGGACGGAAGCCACGAAACCCCAGCAGGAACTCGGCCCACGGTTGTCACCAATTCAAGCAGGCTGGATTTGGAGCTCAGTCTTAACTTGATCTGACCCACAGCGTCTCTGATGTCTGGAAAGTTCTGGTGACGATCTTGGTCACCTGCTGCCTGCCTCCTCAAACTGGTATTTCTGCTGTGGCTGTGCTGGAGAGTCAGTCCCGCACGGGACCTTAATCCTCTGGCTCAGGACCGCTCCAGAAGCAGCCCCCGGCCTGGGTTTAGATTCTGCCCTTGGGCATGCAGAGCACCATGGGCATCTGAGACGTGCCTGGGCCAAGAAACCGAGTGATGTATGTGCCATTGTTCCGGAGTGGGGGGTGGGACAGCTGCCAGCTTTATGGACTCCCCCTAGGCGACAGTCATGCACAGCCAGGGTCGAGAAACCCAGGGGCTGGTGTGGGAGGGGAGGTTTCTGGGAGGAAGGTCTTAGCTGTGCCTTACAGACACCTGTAAGGCAGGCCATGCAAGCCACAAAGAGTCAAAGAGAGAGACAACCAGGAGTTGGTTGTAGAAGCTAGAGCTTGCTGCCACCATAGGAACCAAGCACTGATAACATTTATGAAACCGAACACCTGCCACTGAATAATACCAGGGAGAATGGGGACATGCCAAGAGCTGAAACTTTGACTCGCTTAAGCTGCAAGTCACCTCAAACCGTTCTCCACTAGCTCTTGGACAATCCTAGGGCCATCGTGGAGGAGGGGATGCATCCCAAGGAGGCCAGTCCAGCCACAGGGCCTGGCCACCTTTCCAACACCCATCCACACACACCTGTGCAGGGCGCCTGCCTGTCTTCTCACTGCAGCTGCCCAGGCCAGCCTCTTCGAGCTGTTGTTGTTCAGTTGCCAAGTTGTGTCCTTCACGACCCCATGGACTGCAGCACACCAGGCTTCCCTGTCCTTCACTACCTCCTGGAGTTTACCCAAGTTCCCGTCCTCTGAATTGGTGATGCCATCTAACCATCTCATCCTCTGTCACCCTCTTGTCCTTCTGCTTTCAATCTTTGCCAGCATCAGGGTCTTTTCCAATGGGTCAGCTCTTCACATCAGGTGGCCAAAGTATTGGAGCTTCAGCTTCAGCATCAGTCCTTCCAAAGAATATTCAGGATTGATTTCCTTTAAGATTGACTGGTTTGATCTTGCTTTCCAAGGGACTTTCAAGAGTCTTCTCCAGCACCACAGTTTGAAAGCATCAGTTCTACCACAGAAGGAATGAGAAATGTATTAAGGGGAAAAAAAAAAAAACTACAATGAAAAGGAAAAGTCCCCAAAGAGAAGTGCTAGGGTTCAAGGTTGGAGGGTAGGTAGGTGATAGTTAGGAAAGCTATTCTGGAAGGGAAGAACTCTCATGTGGTTTTACAGACCAGGGAGTTCTATGAAGAGGAGCCACTAGGCTGTTTTCAACTCTGTTCTTTCTCTTCTGCAGGTGCCTTTTTCTTAATTACACCCAGAGAGCAAGGGAAAGTGGATGCCAGCGATATTTATTTTCTGCTCTGAGCCCAGCACAGGTAACTCACCAGGGGCATCTTTCTTAATGAGGGAAGAAAAATGTCAGAACAGTGATCAGCCACGATGCACCCAATGGACTTAAAAATAAGCAAAAATAACATGAACATTCATTTTGCACTACCTGGCTGTATAGATCATCACGAGATTAGATGAGGAGGATTTCTTTGAGCTGTGGTAAGGTCTTTTACTAGGGATTTCCTCATAAGTGGACATACCTTGTAGAGGGGATATTCGTTCTGGGAGTTATTTTATCCTATCTAAAAGAGCTGAAGTTGGAGGCCGGGGTCCACATTTGTTCCCCTTGGTCCTCCTGCTGTCTGAGGTCTGCATCCCCAGCCCCTCTCTCTGCTACCTCCTCACCCCCCAACCTGGGAGGGCCCCCTTCTATTTGAGGTTATACTTTTTATGTGTGAGGGGGGGAGGGGGGACACAGAAGTCCCTGCCTGCCACTTAATAATAACAACCCCCTGTGATCGTGCATCACCCCTAACCAAATCTGTGAGGTAAAGATTGTTACCCCTCTTTCATAGAAGAGGAAACTGAGGTTTGCATGAGCTTATCCACTATGCTACACAACCTCCCCATCTGTTCTGTCAAGAGCAGACACTAAATCCCTCACTGCTATTTATATATCCAGGGTCTGGCCTGGAGCCCAAGCACAGCGGTGCATCCTGTCAAATGACTGAATGAAAGGGTGGTGGGGTCCTGCCCCCTTCTGGACCATGTGCTCTGAGCACTGGCATCCAACGGCATTCATGAAGGCTGGGCACACAGTAGGCGCTCTCAGAAAGGGCTGCGTGGTGGCTAGAGGTGGTACAAGGAGCAGGGAGCTCCTCCTCGATAATTCCAGGAGAAAGCAGCAAGAAGGATGAGAAGAAGCGGATGAGGAAGTCATTGAAGTAATAAAAAGAAAGTAATGCTGATTGGCCTCATTTAGTGGAGCTCTAAGAAGGCAGAGAAGGGGATTGCATGAAGCCCGTCTCTGGGGCCTGACTGCTTCCCTCCTCTTGCTGGTATAGGCCACAGTGGAAGGAGCTGTTGGGCCCCCTGTAAATGGATCATGTGGGAAATGCGCCCGGTACCCAACCTACCCTCCCCCTTCTCAGAACTGAAAGTAGGGAGGATATATCTAGAGGAAAACAAAGAGATGAGTCAGTGAGAGATACAGATGGTGAGACAGCAAGAGAGAAATGAGGGCCAGCACAAGGAGAGGCAGGAGGGGGCTAGCAGGGTGGAGAGGCCCCAAGAAAGGGACCTCCCTTTCTTCAAGCTTAAGGTCTCCCTTCTGCCCTGTAGACCCTTCGTCACCCTCCCCTCCCTGCCCTGCGCACCTCCCCACACAGGCTGCCCCAGACGAACACATGGGACACATCACTGCCTACTGGATGGGTTTGAGCCTGGGTGAGGGTGGTGCCCAGTCGGAGCCTGGGGACAGAGGAGAGTGCTTGGTTGGCCACTCCCCAGGCTCCCCCTCCTGAGGTCATCACACCTGTCACATGGCACTCTCTGCACGGCCACCTCAGCATCCAGGGTCAGTAACTCCTCCTCCCCAGACCCGAGTGCTGACCCTCCTGCCCAGGTTCACGACCCCTGAATGATCCAGGTGAGCAGGCCACATGCTCCTTGTGGATCCTGGCTGCTTCCCAGGTCTCCTGGGCTTCTAACTTCAAGAGGAAAACAGACCCATCTGTGGAGGAGAAAGGGCTTCCCTGCTGGCTCAGTCGGTAAAGAATCCGCCTGAATGGGGGAGACCTGATTCAATCCCTGGGTTGGGAAGATCCCCTGGAGGAGGACATGGAAACCCACTCCAGTATTCTTGCCTGGAGAATCTCCAAGGACAGAGGAGCCTGGTGGGCTGCAGTTCCCAGGGTCACAAAGAGTCGGACACCACTGAACAGCTAAGCACAGCACAGTGGAGGAGAAAGGCCTCCTCCAGGTGCCCATGCCTGGCTGTTTCACCAATGCGTCCCCGCACTGTGATGCCACTGTCCCAAGCAGACAAACCTCAGGATACATAACGAAGCCTCCCCTGACTGTGCATGCCAGTGTCCAGACTCTGTGATCTATTTTTAGAATGTAGGACAAGTTTCTCCCAGAATAGACAAGATGCGCTAATCCAGGAGGGAGGCCTGGGAGACAAGAAGACAACGACTCTAGATATGAATTAGTCGTGAGTATATTATTTAAAGAAATGTTGAACAGCTAGGCAAATATTTGATACCTTTGAATTGGAGCCGGTGTTTTCACAGGCAGAATGGCAGCGGCTGCTTGAGATGCCCCCTCCCTGCTGGTGTACCTGGCTGTCACGCCGTTCTTTAGGCACCCCCTTGCTGCTCTCTGGGAAGTAATTAAAGCTGTGTGCCATGTGTAAGACATGACATGTGCACACACACACCGGACCCAAGTCTCAGGGACTGTGCCTGGTGCACAAATGAATGCAAGATGCTTTTTCTTTTTTTAAGGAGAATTTGCTTTCCTTAAGTATTCCATCATATTACCGCAAGGGTGAGGTATCTGCTTTAGTGTGGCCTCTTTTGGAAGGGGTCAGAGAGCACGACCCCTAATTTAGACCCACTGGTCTGTGGTTCCCAGAAAAGGCACCGAGATTCTCTTAGTTCAGAAAATATGTACTGTCTCCAAGGTGCAAGCCCCCAGGCAGAGCCTCCAGGTTTGGGCAGCAGCTGGGAGAATCTTTGCATTCTGGCCGAGAATGGAGAATCCGCCTCTGGGAGCTCACAGGTGGAAGGCCCAGAAGGCCAGAGACGTCAGGCGCACCTGTCCACAGAGAGGTGGAGTCCCCTTCGCGCCAGTTACCAGGAGTGGAAGCCAGCACTGGCATCTCCACTTTACAGATGGAGAAACAGAAAATTCATGGTACGGCCAAGGTTTCACACTGGCGAGTGGCAGAATGACGTAAAGAGACTGTGTGTGAAAAGCGGTTTGGGGTTTTATGAGCCACAGCTATGGGTCTGGGGCTTGACATGGGTCTGCCAAGAAGGCAATCCGAAGCCTTCTCGAGATCCGTAATTCTTTCAGCCCCACTTTACAGATGAGAAAACGCTGTTCAGAGAGCAAAGGGCCCCTGTGAGGCGGGCCAAAGCGCCAGTCGGGTGCGGGCATCAAAGTCCAGGCGCCGACCACTGCACCACACTGCCTCTCTTGGGATGCCAGCCATTCCCGTTCTGCCTGGGGAATCGGAGCCGCGCCGGGGGCAGAGGCGTGGGGCTTCTTGGATGTGTTTTGCTTCGAGAGGCCCCTGATGGGGGTGTTCCTGACCCTGCCTCCCTGCTCCGCGCCGCAGCTGCCCAGAGGCCGCCACCAGATGGCAGCAGACGCTTTGCGATCGCGCCGCCGGCAGGGAGCGCAAGGCCGGGCCAGGGCGCAGGCCCGCGGAGGCCACCTGCGGCGCGCCCCCGGGGAGCAGGGCGGTCTCTTCCAGCCGCCCGCCAGGCCTGCGCCGTCCGCGACCCTTAGCTCAGGAGCTGGCCCCGACCCCCTGCCCGGTCCCCGGGCAGCCGTCTCCCACGGTTCAGGCGCGGTCGTGCTGGTTGGCTTGGTTCAAGCTGGGGAAGCCGGACGGAGCAAGCCACTCCTACGAGGAGGGCGCCGGGGCGGGCGGTGGACAGAAGGCTGGAGGACAGGCCCGGCTTGCAGCCCTCCCTCGGCCGGCCGATCACACCGCTTGCTCTGTTGCAGCCCGGACCCTGTGGGAGGGAAGCTGTCACTCCGTTTGACCCCCGAGGAAACTGTGGCTGGGACAAGACTGGGGCCTGGCTGAGGGCGCACTGGTGGTTGTTGGCAGAGTGGAGCCCTGCACCGGATCTCCGCTCCAAGGCCCAAGCTGGTCTCCACATCGACGGCGCCCAGAGCCTGGAGATGAACTAGAAATGATGTATGGAGCCGTTTGGTCAAGGGTGGGTGCAGCCCCCCCGGGGCAAGCCACAGGCACTTTCTGAGCGCACCCGAGGCCGCGTGCAGCGGGGTGGAGTGGCGGCAAACGGAGGGAGGGCCTGGAGAGCAGTGGGAGTTTGCCCTGTGAGCCATGTGCGCTGGCGCAGAAGGGCCATGAGCTGGGAGCCAGCATCCTCTGCACCAGAGAAAGGTTCCGATTAGGGGCGCTTGGCCCTCTAGGCGGACCCTGGACCCCTCAGATGAGAAATCAGCCGGGAGGAGCCGCCGCATTCCGAGCTGAAAGAGAGCCAGGAGGCTGGCACTTGCTGAAACCTTTTAAAGAAGCTGGAGATAGTGTCTCACAGTGAAAGTTGTGAAAGCCACTCATAAGAAAGACCTCGGACCGAGCCATGGAAAGCTCACCTGGCCGCGCACACTTGTGTCCCAGCACTAGGCCTGCACGCGGAGGGAGTGGGGGTGCTAAAGAGTAAATAAAATCTAAGAGATTTTGCTAGGGTCTTAACACTCCAGATAAATATACTAAAATCAATGGTTTTCTCTATGCCTACTATAAATGATTAAAAATAGAAACGGGACATGGACAATGCTCACAAGATCAAGAAAACCACCAAGAAAAAATTTAACAAGGAAAGTTCAGCATTTATAACAAGACAACCTTTAGATATTATTAAAAGAAAAGTAAAGGAATTATTTGTAAGACATACCATGTTTCTACATAGGAAGATTTAATATAATAAAACATTAATTCTTCCCAGAATTGTATTTCACAGTAATTGGAATTACACTAGTCTCTTCTGTCTTTTCTGCCATTAAAGTGGTATCATCTTCATATCTGAGGTTGCTGATATTTCTCCAGGCAATCTTGATTCCAGCTTGTGAGTCATCCAACCCAGCATTTCCTATGATGTACTCTGCATATAAGTTAAATAAGCAGGGTTACAATATACAGCCTTGATGTACTCCTTTCCCAGTTTTGAGCCAGTCTCTTGTTCCATGTCCAGTTCTAATTGTTACTTCTTGCCCTGCATACAGGTTTCTCAGGAAATGGGTAAGGTGGTCTAGTATTCCCATCTCTTCAAAAATATTTCACAGTTTGTTGTGATCCACACAGTCAAAGGCTTTAACATAGTCAGTGAAGCAGCAGTAGTTTTTTTGTTTTTTGTTTTAATATCCTTGCTTTAAAGGCAGAAACTGAAGAGGAATTAAAGAGCCTCCTGATGAAGGTCAAAGAGGAGAGTGAAAAAGCTGGCTTAAAACTCAACATTCAAAAAACTAAGATCATGGCATCCCACCCCATCACTTCATGCCATATAGATGAGGAAACGTGGAAACAGTGACAGACTTTATTTTCTTGGGCTCCAAAATCACTGTAGATGGTGACTGCAGCCATGAAATTTTAAAAATGCTTGCTCCTTGGAAGAAAAGCTTTGACAAACCTAGACAGTATATTAATAAGCAGAGACATTACTTTGCTGACAAAGATCCATATAGTCAAAGCTATGGTTTTTTCGTGAGAGTTGGACTATAAAGAAGACTGAGCAGTGAAGAATTGAGGCTTTCAAACCGTGGTGTTGGAGAAGAGTCTTGAGAGTCCCTTGGACAGCAAGGAGATCAAACCAGTCAATCCCAAAGGAAGTCAACCCTGAATACTCTTTGGAAGGACTGGTGTTGAAGCTGAAGCTCCAATACTTTGGCCACCTGATGCAAAGAGCTGACTCATTGGAAAAGACCCCTGATACTGGGAAAGATTGTGAACAAGAGGAGACGGAGGCTAAAGGATGAGATGGTTGGATGGCATCACTAACTCAATGGACATGTGTTTGAGCAAACTCCAGGAGATGGTGAAGGACAGGGAAGCCTGGCATGCTGCAGTTTCATGGGGTTGCAAGGAGTCGGATACAATTTATCGACTGAACAACAGTAACAACCTCTGTCTTTTATGTATGCCATTTGTTTCATTTTCTTCTCAGAAACAGTGTGGAAAATAAACTACCTCCTAAGGGCAGTAGTTTTGTTGCTACAACTCTTCCCTGATTCTTAGTTGGTTTAGATTTTTTTCTATTGTTTGTAGTCTATCTTTTTCTAGAAGTTATCAATTTTCCTCTAGATTATAAAGTTTACTGCCATAAATGTGTATAGCATGGGCTCTGTGCTTGTAACTACTGTTTCATTTCTAATATTTTTGGCTTTTTTGCTTTGCTTTTTTTTTCTTTTTTAAAATCAGATCTGAAGGGAGTCTATTTATTTGGGTGTTTTTAAGACTCACTTTTGGGTTTACCATTATATCATTTTCCATTTTCTATCTCATTATTTGCAACTTTTACTTTATTAATTCCTTTCTGAAATGCACGTGTGTATGGCATAGCCTTTTTCTAATTCATAAACTGAATACTTAAACGAGTTTTTTCACTTTATTATTAATATTAAAATATTTTATTTACTGTAAAATTTCCTCTGATTTTTTTCCTGTCCTTAAATTTCAATGTGAAATGTTTTCCTCAATTCTTTTTTTTGATCCAGTTAATTCAGGAGAGATTGTTTAATTTCCAAATAGTACAAGCTTGCTTTCCTCAGTGATTTTTTTTTGAAGGGTTTTAAAAAATATTATTGCTTTCTGTATTCACTGGGATATGATCAGAGAATGTGATGTGTAAAATCCTGATTTCATTGAGATTGCCTAAGGTTTTGCTTGTGGGCAAGAACATGCTTTATGTTTGGGGCTATCCAGGAGACATAAGAGGGCAGTGTAAAGTCTCCATTTATAGAGTAAAATCTATAACAATTAACTGTATTATTCAAATATTCTATATCTGTATCTACTCAGATCTACCACTTTCTGGAAGAGATACAGGATATAATTACTCAAGAACAAGTGGACAAGGGAAAAAAGAAAAAAAACATTTTGAAGTGAATCCATTTAAGGAAAGGCAAAATTTCATGCAAAAAGTTTAAAAAAGGTTTTATTGGAACTATATGGTGAGAAATGAAGCAAAATATTCTGAAAAAAATTTATCCAATATTTACTAAATTTAGGTTATAATTATGCTCAGTCCCTCAGTCATGTCTGATGCTTCGTGACCCCATGGAAGCCTGACAGGCTTATCTGTCCCTGGAATTCTCCAGGCAAGGATACTGGAGTGGGTTGCTCTTTCCTCCTCCAGGGGATCTTCTTGACCCAGGGATTGAATCCGGGGTTCCTGCCAGATCTGAATTTCAGGCAGATTCTTTACTGCTGAGCCACCAAGGAAGCCTAGTAAGGTTATAGTTTCAAGGATGTAATTATGTTTGAGAACAAACAAATATAAATCTAGTGTACTTTTCCATGTGTGTTATACTTAAATGAGAAGTTTGCTTAAAAACAGTAAATCTATTGTTGACTTTTTGTAAGTATTGTTGTTCAATTGCTAAGTCGTATCTGACTCTTTGCAACTCTATGGATTGCAGCATGCCATGCTTCCCTGACTTACACTGTCTCCTGGAGTTTGCTCAAACTCGTGTCCATTGAGTCAGTGATGCTATCCAACAATCTCATGCTCTGTAGCTTTCTTCTCCTCCTGCCCTCAACCTCTCTCAGCACCAGGGTCTCTTCCAATGAGTTGGCTCTTCCCATCACGTGGCTAAAGTACTGGAACTTCAGCTTCAGCATCAGTCTTTCCAATGAATATTGAGGGTTGATTTCCATTAGCATCAACTGGTTTGATCTCCTTGCTGTCCAAGGGACTCTCAAGAGTCTTCTCCAGCACCACAATTTGAAAGCATCAATTCATCAGTACTCAGCTTTCTTTGTGGTCCAACTCTCTCATCCATACATGACTACAGGAAAAACCCTAGCTTTGACTGTGGACTATGCTTTTTAATACACTGTCCAGGTTTGTCATAGCTTTGGAAGTATAAAGTTTCCAACAAAATTGTGTGATAGCATGACAGGACATGCTTCATGTTTGACTTTTGCAATACTGCTCTGTTTTAGAAAAGGTGGCTTGAGCTATCATTCGCAGGGCTTCCCTTAATGTGTTGCTATTTGTATCCATAAGAATTGCACTTGACAGAAACCCAATTTAGCAATTTAAACAAGCTAAGAGTTTATTTTTCTCATAGGACAGAAGCACCAAGGCAAATAGTGAGGCTGGGGCCCCACTGCCCACAGGGAACATCACAGACATGACTCCTCTGGCTTCTTGTTCCGGCTCAAGTGGCTAGAGCACCTCCGTGCGTCATATCCATGTCCCAACTCAAAAAAGGGGGTGGAACTCGGCAAAAATGTTCACACCAGGTTAGTCTATTCCTTACTTATCAGGAAAACAATAACTTTCCACAGACACCCCACAAGCAGACTTTTCTATCTCATTGTCCAAAATGTCATCACATGGCTACTCCTAGCTGCAAAGGAGTCTGAGATGTGAAACTTTTTAAACTGAGCACATCATCACCTTGAACAGAATTGGGTGCTGTCAGGGAGAAGGGAATAAATATTGGCTGGCAGTTAACAGTTCTGTCACAATAATTAAACCATCTTCTTCTGAAATACTTTTTTAATTTTCGGCAAATTAATGCTCTTAGTCAGTGGTTCTGTATGTGATTCTAGTAATTCTCCAATATCACTTTTAAAAAACAAAATCCAAATTTATTATTTTTAAAGCCAATTAAAATTATACATATTTATCCTCTTTCATAAAGTCTACTTTAAAAAAATTTATAGTTTCACTTTGCAATTGACTTGCATTATATTCTATTAAAGGACATTTTTATGGCCACAAAAATGTTGATGCATTTGTCTAGGATAGATGCTAACTGCAAACTGAAAGGAGTGGTTGAATGGAGATTAACTTTATAAAAGCTTGGTTCATTGGTACCTAGATTCAAATCATGGCTTAATCTCATATTATGTGTGAAAATCTGGGCAAATTATTCAACCATTCTGTGCATCTGTGTTTTTATTTGCAACATGGAGATTATTTATCAGGTATCGATTTCTTTAAAAGAAACCACTCCAAAAAATTTGTAAACTGCAACAGTTTCCTTTTCTCATGATTCTTTTGGTCAGCAATTTGGGCTGGGCTTAGCTGGGTGTTTCTTCTGCTGTGCTTCCATGGGGTTACTCATGCAGCTACAGTCACCTGGTAATTCAACTGGGTCTGTTTGTTATAAGATGGACTCACTCACGTGTCTGGTGATTAGCACTTGGCCACAAGTATTGCAGTTTCAATACTTCAAGGGTTGTGCGTACAGAGTGGGGAGGATTATTATAGCCATTGTGACAAACAGATAATAATAATCAGGACATTCCCAGGTGGCTCAGTGGTAAAGAACATGCCTGTCAATGCAGGAGACATGGATTGACATGCATTTGATTCCTGGGTCCAGGAGATTCCCTAGAGGAGGAAATGGCAACCGACTCCAGCATTCTTGCCTGGGAAATCTCACAGACAGAGGAGCCTGGCGGGCTATAGTCCATGGGGTAGCAGAGAGTCAGAGGACACAACTGAGTGACTGAGCATGTAGTTTGTGGGAAGGGTTAATACATGCAAAGTACTTGGACCCTTAGCTGGCCTACAGTAAGTGCTCAATGTCTGTTGCTTTTTAGTAGTAGTAGTTTTTTGGTATTGTGTTTTATATGTCTTATATAAATAATATCCACTTGGATTTTATTCTTCCCAACTTGACAGGAAAATTCATAATTTATTGTGATAGACATAAATTTGGTTTAAATTCTTCAAATATATGTATGTATGTATATTAACTTCTTCAAATATTATATATGTAATGTATGTATGTATGTGTATGTGTGTGTGTGTGTGTATATATATATATATATATATACACACTACCTGGAGAAGGAAATGGCAACCCACTACAGTAATCTTGCCTGGAGAATTCCATGGACAGAGGAACCTGGCAGGCTGCACTCCATGGGATTGGGAAGAGTCAGGCATGACTGAGCAACTATCACTCACATACACACACATGCTTGCAGGAGGGGAGTGATGGTAGGAGGAACTCAGGGAGGACTTTCTGGAGGAGAAAATGAACTGAATTCTAAAGTGTGAGTATATTAGTTTCCTAGGGCTGACATAACAAATTATCACTAACGTAGCAGCTTAAAACAATGGAAATTTACTTTTCAACAGCTTTAGAGGCTAGAAGTCCAAAAATCAAGCAAGACCAGGTGTGCTCTAAAGGCTCTAGGGGATATTTTTTCCTAGTCTCTTCTACCTTTTGGTGGCCCCGGGCATTCCTTGGTTTGTGGCAGCACAGCTCCAACCTTCACCTCCCTCTTCACTGGGCTGTCTTTGTTTCTCTGCTCCTCTTCGAAAAAGACACTTGTTATCAACTCTAGGGCCTACCTGGAAAATCCAGGTGGCTCTCATTTCAAGATCCTAAATTAATTGTATGTGCAAAGACCCCTTTTCCAAATAAGACCACATTCTCAGGCTCCAGAAGGATCTGTTTTAGGGGAGAGACCATTCAACCCACTACAATGAGTAAGAGATAGCCAAGCAACGACAGATGGGAAGAATTCTCTCAGTAAAGAGATTGGCACAAAGGCATGACATGGCTTTCTGATCTGGGGAAGCCACAATGTACTCTAACTAGATCAAGAATTGTGAGGAGGAGGAATGTGGTAGAAAATGAGTGGAGAGGCAGTCTTGAAGGATAGACTTGGCACCAAGAAGTTTAAATTGTATCACAGTGGTTCAGGTAAAGATGCTGAAGTCCTGAATGAGGGTTGTAGGTGGGATGAGCATGTCTGAGAGAGGAAATCAACAAGGCTTGGGGAAAATTTTTATATGGTGGAAAAAAGCAAGGATGGTTGCTGGATTGATTTCTGGTTTGGGAATTGACTAGATGGTGATCTCATTAACTGAATTAGCAATAAGAAGGAAGATAAAGTCATTTGGGGGTATGTATATGAAGCCAAAAGATATAGGAGATTTATTTAATGTTGGACATAGCAGTTTTTAAATTCATATGGACACCCCGTAAGTGAATGCCCAAATAAGAGTTGAAATATGAAACCGACAGTCAGAGATTAAAAGGCCAGTATAAGTCTTCAGGGACTCATAGCCAACGACCATGGATGAAATCACTTAAGAAGAGCTTAAAGGAGAAGGGCAGGGGACCAAGGACAGAATCCTGGCGGGTGCTGATGGGTAAAGACTGGGTGAAGGACATCAACCAGAAAAGGTTCATCAGAAAGTTAGGAGGGAAGCTCAGGACTTTAAGGAGGAAATGCTCAGCTGAAATCTGGTGTAGGAGAGATCCAGAAAATGCCTTGAGGACTCAGAAGGTACCGTGGGATTGGACATGAAGGTCATCATCAAACTCTGCAAGTTCCTGAAGAGTGGTAGAAACAGAAAGATGGGCTTGGATTCTTTCCCTGACATGAACTATGAAGATGTGAGTGCTTCTCAGATGATGAATTCAAACTGCATGTTAGGAAAGTCAGTCCTCCTGGCAAACTACCAGCTGTAGTCAATAGGTATATCTTGTAAAATATAGATCTGCAAGGCTCCAGCCACCGGTACTTGCAGGGGGCAATGGTGGCCTGGCTTGCTCTTCTTTATCGTATGCTAATAATGGGCAACACACAGACAGCATCCTTTATCTCCAAGAAACTGTCCTCTTATAGGCACTAAGTGCTTTGCAGATCTTTGATCATTTAACCCCTACAACAATGAGATGAGTGTTGTGTTTATCTTACAGAAAAGAGGACGGAGGCTTGAGGAATTTAAGGACACTCAACTCAAGGGCACGTAACCACTAGATGGTAGAGCTGAATAAAAGCTGAGGCTGATCTGACCCCCAAACCTGTCCTTTCCACCAGGATGCCGGTCAGTGCCATGGCTTTCATCCTGTTGAGGTTAGGAGTCCTGAGAGAGAGTTCTAGCCAAGAAGCGCATTCCACCTTCCAACAATCAAATGTAGCTGCTCCATTGTCAAGCAGGGAGGTCAGTTCTCAACATGTTCAACAGCCTTGTAGATTCTCCCTCTTATGGCCCCCAAAGGTGCAAGTTACACAAGTCATCATATATTTGAAATCAATTCTCTCATTTTTTTAAAGAATGTAATATACATTCTGAGTAGAAAGATATACTGTGTTTTTGAATGAATATATCTAACATGAAACATAAAATATCCTAAATTAATAAATGAATTTCCTGAAATTCAAAATCATTTCAGAATTTTCTGTTTATGTGATTTTTAATTTGAGTAAAACAAAATACTCTAGACATTAATGGAAAACAGAAATCTGAGAAAAATCTATAAAATGTAAGCTAGAACACCTTTGAGGGGCTCGGACAGTGAAGTTGTCTTAGGAACTAGAAAAACTATTGTGTCACACTAATACAGTTTACATAGGAATACACAAATTTATACAACAAAGAAGATAAACTAGAAAATGACTTTAAGGCTTAAACATAAGACATGACACCATAAAACTCCTAGAAGAGAGCATATACAAAACATTCTCTGACATAAATCTCACCAACATTTTCTTAGGTCAGTCTCCCAAAGTAATAGAAATAAAAACAAAAATAAACAATTGGGACCTCATCAAACTTACAAACTTTTGAAAAGCAAAGGAAACCACCAAAATAATGAAAAGACAATGTACAGAATGGAAGAAGATATTTACGAATGATGCAACAGACAAGGGCTTAATCTTCAAACAGTTCATGCAGCTCAACAACAAAAAATATACCATCGAGTTGAAAATTGAGCAGACCTTAATAGATATTTGTCCAAAAAAGACAAATGGCCAGTAGGCATGTGAAAAGATGCTCTACATCACTAACTATTAGAGAAATGTAAATCAAAACTACAATGAGGTATCACATCACATTGGTCAGAATGACTATCCTTAAGAAGTCTACAGATAACAAATGCTGGAGAGAGTGTGGAGAAAAAGGAACTCTCCTACATTGTCGGTGGGAATGTAATTTGGTATAGCTGCTATGGAAAACAGTATGGAGTTTCCTCAAAAAACTAAAAATAGAATTGCCATATGATCCAACAATCCCATTCCTGGACATATGTACAGACAAAATTATAATTCAAAAAGATACATGCACCCCTATGTCCATAGCAGCTTTACTCACAATAGCCAAGTCATAGAGACAACATAAATGTCCATTGACAGATAAATGCACAAAGAAGATGTGGTACATATATGCAATGGAATACTACTCAGTCATCAAAAGAATAAAAGAATCTCATTTGAAGCAGCATAAATACAACTAGGGATTTTCATACTAAGTGAGGTAAGTCAGAAAGAGAAAAACAGATATCACATGACATTCACTTATGTGTGCAACCTAAAATATGGCACAAATGAATCTATCCACAAAACAAAAATAGACTCACAGACACAGAGAACAGACTTTTGGTTGCCAAGGCGGAGAGGGGGAGAGAGGGCAGGACTGGGAGTGTGAGCTTAGCTGATGTAAACTAGTATATATAGGACAGATAAACAACAAAGTCCTTCTGTATACCTATATTAAATATCCTGTGATAAACTGTGGTGAAAAGGAATATTAAAAAAAGAATGTGAAAAAAGGAAAACAAACCAGAAATAGATCCTAATATATATGATAATCTAATATATAATAAAGTTGGTGTTTGAGTCACTGTAATAGAATGAAATATGAAATGGTGCTACTGTTTCTGTATCTCTGTCAGAAAGAAATCAAATGTTACCTTTCAAACTATATTACAAATTGACAGTAATCAAAACAGTATGGTATCAGCATAAAGAATAGAAAACCCAGAAATAAACTGACACATATATGGTCAATTAGCCTACAACCAAAGAGCCAAGGATATACAATGGGAAAAGACATTCTCTTCAGTAAATGGTACTGGGAAAACTGGACAATTCTTTTAAATACTCACAATTACATTTCTGAGTATTTATCTGAAGAAAATGAAAATATTAACTCAAAAAGATATCTGTGCCCCATGTTCATTGCAGCTCTTTACAGTAGCCAAGATATGGAAACATTGTGTCCATCAGTGGATGAATAGATAAAGAACAAGGATATTCTGCTATTTGTACATTTGTAACATGGATGGACATTGAAGGCATTTAGCTAAGTGAAATGAGTTAGACAGGGACCTGTATGGTAAGGGTGCAATCCTCTATTGAAACAAAGATCTCTTTATATATAACCTTTGATTATTATTTTTCTATAAATCTACTTAATATTTTTTCCTAGACAAAATAACTTTTATGTAATGAAATGTGATTATCTTTTTTGTATGGTTTTGGTTGATAAAGTATGGTAAAGTATGCCTAATTTTACCCTAGATTGCACATGAATTCTTTGCACCATAAAGAACTGAATTTTAATAGGTTAAATAGATAGCTAGTGGGAAGTTGCTATATAACATGGGGAGCTCAACCTAGTGTTCTATGACAACCCATCTTTAGGAAGGGATGGGGGATGGGATGGAGGTTCAAGAGGGAGCGGGCATGTATATATTTATGGCTGTTTCATGTTGTAAGGCAGAAATCAACACAGCATTGTAAAGCAATTATCCTCCAATTAAAAATGAAAAAAAGAATTTACCTCTAAGTATCATGTAATTTAGAGGTCTAATTACATTTTCTTCAATTTTGTAATGTATTTGCTGGTTTTATTCATTTTTCTTGTGTTCACTACATTACTGTCACTTTGCTGCTTGCTCAGATTCCTCATCATTCCTTTCTCCTATTAATTTGGAAATTCCATGATACTTTTCACCCCAAGTGATTGCTTCCTTCCCATCCCTAATAATCATAGAAAGCGATATTTTTTTTTTACAGATTGTAATAGTTATCTATTGCTGTGTAACAAATTACCAAAAAACCTAGCAGTTTAAAACAATAAACATCGATTATCTCACAGTTCTGAAGGTCAAGAGTCCAGGGGCAACTTATCTGGGTGGTCCTGACTCATCATCTCTCAGGAAGCCGATGAAAGCCCTTGGTCATCCCTCCTTCTTTCTTCCTCCCGTTGTTCTCCACTCCTCTTCCACTTCCAGCGTCTGGATTTTGCTGATCTTATTCTGAATTAAATTCCAAGTTATCATTTGGTTTTCCTTGCTGTGCCCCGGTCCATCTCTCCATCAGCTTTGTCAGATGCGATACAAGATGTAGTGCACTCTGGAGCCTTGTGACATCGCCCTGATACAGTCATACTTTGTGTGGACATAGGCTTCTTGGGTTATTGTCCTTGCCCTCAAGAGTCTGAAACCAATGGTGTGATTGGGTGGCAGAGCATCAATAAGAAAGCCAATACTACCCTAATTTTTCTTTCCTTTGTAAGTAGCCCTCCTTTTTGTCTGGAAGTTTATTATTCAGGAATTACATCAGGGTCTAAGTTTATGTCTTTTAAATTAATCTTTCCTGGAACTTTATAAGCCCTTTTAATCAAGGCTTTTCTTCAGCTCAGAAAGAGTTCTTTAATTAATTGTTCAGTTATCGTTTTCCTTTTATATGTTCTTTTCTTTTCTTTTTCTGAAACCCCTCTCCTTTGAACGTTAGATTGCCTGGATTTGTCCTCCAGATCTCTTTCTTGTTTTACACTGAGATGAACTTTACTTCCACTTGAACTCCAAGGATACTGACTTATTTTTCGGCAGTGATCACCTTTTTTCTGAGCTCATCAGTTGAATATTTAAACTGAGAAGCCATTTTATCTTTTTAGTTACAGATAGTCCTTTCCTACCCCCATGCCACCCCCGGTTCATTTTTTTAAATTTATTTATTTTAATTGGAGGCTAATCACTTTACAATATTGTGGTAGTTTTTGCCATACATTGACATGAATCAGCCTCAGGTGCACATGTGTCCCACCCCATCCTCAACTCCCCTCCCGCGTTTCTCACCCCATCCCTCTGGATTGTCCCAGAATACCAGTTTTGACTGCCCTGCTTCATGCATTAAGCTTGCACTCATGATATATTTTACATATGGTAATATACATGGTTCAATGCTAGTCTCTCAAATCATCCCACCCTTGCCTTCTCCCACATAATCCAAAAGTCTATTCTTTACATGTGTCTCTTTTGCTGTCTTGCATATAGGGTTGTCATTGCCATCTTTCTAAATTCCATATATATATATGTGTTAATATACCATATTGGTGTTTCTCTTTCTGACTTACTTCACTCTGTATAATAGGCTCCAGTTCCATCCACCACATTAGAACTGACTCAAATGAATTCTTTTTCATAGCTGAGTAATATTCCAGATGGTGACTACAGCCATGAACTTAAAAGACACTTACTCCTTGGAAGGAAAGTTATGACCAACCTAGACAGTATATTAAAAAGCAGAGACATTACTTTGCCAACAAAGGTCTGTCTAGTTACGGCTTTTGTTTTTCCAGTAGTCATGTATGGATGTGACAGTTGGACTATAAAGAAAGCTGAGCGCCGAAGAATTGATGCTTTTGAACTGTGGTGTTGGAGAAGACTCTTGAGAGTCTCTTGGACTGCAAAGAGATACAACCAGTCCATCCTTAAGGAAATCAGTCCTGAATATTCGTTGGAAGGACTGATGCTGAAGCTGAAACTCCAATACTTTGGCCACCTGATGGGAAGAGCTGACTCATATGAAAAGACCTTAATGCTGGGAAAGATTAAAGGCAGGAGGAGAAGGGGACAAGAGAGGATGAGATGACTGGATGGCACCACTGACTCAATGGACCTGAGTTTGAGTAAACTCCGGGAGTTGGTGATGGACAGGGAGACCTGGCGTACTGCAATCCATGGGGTCAAAAAGAGTTGGACACGACTGAGCGACTGAACTGAACTGAACTGAATATTCCGTTGTGTATATGTACCACAACTTCCTTATTCATTTGTCTGCTGATGGACGTCTAGATTGCTTCCATGTCCTAGCTCTCCCAGTTCATCTTCTTAAGGACTTACTTTTTGGTTGACATTCTCTTTCCCCCTCAATAGGAATGCTACCCTGGTTTCTCAATGTGGACATCCTCCCTGAGGTCCCTCCCTTCTCACAGATGTGAAAGTTACTCAGTTGTGTCTGACCCTTCGATGACCCCATGGACTATAGAGTCCATGGAATTTTCCAGGCCAGAATACTGGAAGGGTAGCCTTTTCCTTCTTCAGGGGATCTTCCCAACCCAGGGTCTCCTGCATTGCCAGGGGATTCTCCACCAACTGAGTTATCAGGGAAGCCTCTCATAGATGGGATGCTCATTTTCCTGTCTCTTCAGGGCTGGGGGTTCCCTGGACACTGACAAAGATTCTCTCCTCAACCAATCTCAACTCAGGCTCCCGTGAACTCTTTTTCAACTAGACTTCGGCTTTTGGACTTTGGTGTTTTTCTCTGCGTTGTCCTATTTTAGCAAGAATCCTGCTGAGTCAGTTTAGCCAGAACCCCCACCTTTGATATCTGATCACCCTAGAAATCTCGTTCCTCATCCTCTGTCATCCCCCAGGTGATGTCTAGTCATCCTGGCCTGCCTTCAGCAAAAATCCTGTTGGGTTGGTTTAGTCCAAATTCCCATCACCCTTGATGTTTGCTTAGTAATTTTCCATCCACTGACCTCCTCGCCCTGCTCCGTGGCTATCAATTCCCACATTTTCTCACTGCATTTGGAGTAGAGGCCTGTCTATCTCCTCCAGTTCAAGAGTCCAGTGCAGTCGCCCCTGCATCTATCTCAAGGCTCACCCCCGCCTTGAGTAAAATCTGCCTTATCATCTTCAATAATCACTTGCATTAATTTTCTCTTTAACAACATCTGGGCAGTGTAGGCTGCTGCCATCTTTTGGGCAGTGACGAGCCTGCCCTGTAGTTTCAGCCCCCAGTGGGCAGCTTTGTGTGAACTGGTACTTTGGTATCCTTCTGTCAGTGCTGGCCATGTCCTCCCAAGCCTCGCAGGTACGCAGCCCACTAGGTTTCTGGAGGACAGCAAAGATACCCAGACTGCCAGTGTCCCATTTAGGGGAGTTGGGAGGGACTCGGGGCAGGGAGAGCCAGCAGTGGCAGCCTGCTTCCTCATGCTCCACTGCAAACTGGCCTTGCTCAGAGCTCTGGGGGTGGGGGTTACTTGGGAGGGGCAGGTTAGGTAGAAAGGGCAGGGCCCTACCTTTGAGTGTGTCCTGGGATGTAGCCAAGAGGTAACTAGGAATCCAGGCTGGAAAGATGACCTGAGGACCTGGGTATCTTAGAATTGCCTGGGGATCTTCTAATTTAGGTTAAACCCCAGGCTGTACGTCAGGCCAGTAAATCAAATCTCCAGGAATGGGGGCGTCAGCATCAGCATTTAAAAACTATGCAGGTGGGTGCTGCTGGTCAGCTAGGAACAGAAGCACCGGCCTAAGAATGTCATCTGAACCCATCTTACCTAGACCTTCCTGGTCACATTTGCCTATCTATTTACACATCTAAGAAGTCACCAACTGCATTGTATCTTTTCTGTGTGCACAGTGCCTGACATATCAATCAATAAATGAATGAATCTGTTTTTTAACTTGACCAGAAAACTACAGCACTAAAAATTCCCCGCAAGCCCATTTAGTCAATGGGTCCCATGCACACACTTTACAGATGGAGAAACCAAAGGCTGGCCTGGGTGGAACAGGGACTCCTAGACTCTCTCCCAGCCTAGAAACCGGGCTAGAAGGCTGCCATGGCCATGAAGCCAGTCTACCCATCATTCCGCTTGCCTTATTTTTTATCTCTTTTATATCCTTTATAAACTGTACATATGTACAGAGGGGTGCACGCAGACTGTCATGCTATAAGCAGTGAGGTAAGGTCACTGCACCCTGAGTCCTCTCTTGTGATCTAGGAACAGGTGTGGATATAAGCTGAATATGGGCAACTTGAGTCCAATTCAATCATCAAACATTTATTGAACATGTACTTTGTTCCAGGACTGTTCCAGTGTCCATGTTTGGGATGCGGTACATGGTCTCCAAAGATGGCAGCCAACAGTTCCACCGTGCCTACATACACACACCCCTCCTTCCATCAGGAGGAGTCTAATTCTCCTCTCGAATCGGGGCTGGGCTTGCTTTGACAATAGAATATAGCAGAAGTGAGGCTGTGCCAGCCCTGGGCCTAGCCGTTTAGAGAACTGGCAGCTTCTGATTTGGGTCTCTTGAAGCCCAGAATATAACATACAAAGCCCAACTAACCTGCCTGGAAAGGAGCTGAGACTGCTCTTTGCCATCCTAGCCACACCAGCTGAGGCACCAGGTGTAATCAATGCCATCTTGACTTTCCCCCTTCCAGCCAAGCTCCAAGCTGAATGCAGATATCTGAACAACCCCAGCCAATATCACCTGGGACAGAAGGACTGCCCACTGAGCCCAGTCACCCATGTGGTCACTAAAATTATAATTGCTGTTGCTTTAAGCCACTAATCCGTGGGGCAGTTGTACCAACAGATAACTAAAGCATGAGGGAAAACAATAAACAGCAAGCACAATAAGTATCATTTATTCTCAATTGTATTACTTGTTTTCAGTTATCAGTGACTCCAGCTTCTTCTGCTTTAGGTGCCTGAATACCTACCTTCTCATCTCTTGGGGATGAACATCCCCATACCCAGAACCTTCCCCACCCAGATTTTCCTCTTCTGGACTTGCACAGGTGGCTGAACAGCCCCCCAGCAGCAGGGCCCCCAGACCCGGCCCAGTCTCTCCAGGTGTCTGGTACACCATAGGTGCTTTCTCAGTGCATTAGGCTGGCTGTGTCAGAAAGCCCTCATCATCAACTCCAGCCCAGACTATACCCACCCCGTCTCTCCACCAGGGGGAGGAGTAAGAGATGACAACCCCAGCATTTCTGCAAACTGTGGGCATGATTTGCTCACGCTTCCTGCCTCCTATGCCAGGCTTGCCCCCACTCTCTGCCCTGGAGGGCACCCGGCAGGGTAGGGCTCAAGGCAGGAAGGCTTCCATGCAGCACATCACCCTTTCTCCTCTAATGCTAGTCTAGCAGCCTCCTGTTCCTCTTTTCTGCCCATATTCACTTGCTCTTTTTGTGGTAGCAGCCCTGCGGCATTTCTTGGGGACCCATCCTTCCAGAGACTGGGTCCATCAGACTCTATTTCCTGCTCTGTGGCCGGCACATTACCAAGCCAAGCCAGGCAGTGTATTCTAACCGTGGTCTTGGTGATTGGGTCAGGATTTCTCTTTGTAAGGATAACGTAAGCCTGGACCTGCTGGGCTACAGCAGGAAGAAAGGTTGCTGGAGGATGAAACCAGCATGACAGGATGCACAGGGGGATAGACAGAGGCAGAGAGATGGACAGAGACACAGGGAAGGAGGTGTTGACAGTGTTTGAGCCCCTGGATCCAGCTGTTCTGCAAAAGTTCTGATCTCACCGGCAGTAGCAAGAGTAGCCTGAGGGATTCATCCTTTCATACTTAGATGCCTCCATTTTTAAAAGCACAGGACATATTCAAGAAAACCCAGCATACTTTCCTGGCAGGTATATGCACTATTAACAACCATCATTTATAATAACTAATAAAGTCATTTTATCTGTACACAAGTGATATGATGATGAGGGAGGGGATTGGTTTTGGTCAAATCTCTTTTGATTACACCAAAGAGAGAAAATTGATTTCAATGACTTAAACAAGCAAGGCACTTACTGATCACCCATCCTGCCACAGAAAGAACAGGGGTGATTCTGTCTTCAGGAGAGCTGGATCCAGAGAATAGAACACTGTTGAGACTATTTTAGGCATTCTCTTTGCATGCCAGATTATTCTTTCTCTGGAAGTCGGGAACATGGCCTTAGGCAGTCCTCAGTTTACTTCCTCAGAGCCCTATAGCTAGAGAAAAAAAAATCTTTCTCCTCTAACTCCTGTTAGAAAAATCCTGGGGAAGGATTCTGATTAGGCCAGCCTGGGTTACTCATCCATCGTGTGGCAAAGGTCAGAATCTGTTATCACAGAGGTGAGCCCAAGAGCCAATATTAATCATGTGTCCTCCTGAACACATGGGGAGGAGGGGAGAACTGGGGAGAGGAGAGGAGGAGGGAGGCAGGGAGACTGTTTACAGCACAACCAGCCTGAAGTCTAATCAAACAATAATGCTCAGGGCATGGGTGCCCCGAGCCTCAAAACTGGGTTTTGTGATGGGAGGGGAAGGTCAGCACTGTTAGAAGTGGGGTGGAGAACTTGGAGAAGAAGCTGGCCGCCTTTGAGTTATGCAGAGTGCAGTGTCAGGGTGCCTTTCATAGCATCTAATTAAATATTTGCCACATTTAATTAATTAAATATTTAAACATTAAATAGGGAATCAGATGTGACTTAGTGGACATTATATCTCAATAGCCATTAAACATTCAACAGAATGGAACCTCTGCAGCCACAGCCTCCCCTCCCCTGCAAGAGAGAAGCCTCCAGGAGACACTTGGGGAGCATCAGTAATTAATTAATGATTAAGGCTGTAGTGGGCTTTGCTGTTTTAGAATGTCATGCTCACTTAGGTGGGGGTCTCTTCTGTAAGAGAGAGGGTCGCAGGGCCAACTTACAGGGAAGTGAAAGAGCCAGGAGCCCAGTTCCGGGGCTCACACACACCTACACACACCTGACACCTCCTTCATCCAAAATAGTTCCAAAGCCCCAAATTCCATCATTAGAGGTTACTTCCTTGGTTTCAGGCTGTGTCCTGTCCCCTTGACCTGCCATTATCCCAGGGGTTAGGAGCTCCTTGACAGCCTTAAAAAGGAAAAGTGCTTCCTCCAAATGGCCCAGCATGAGATGTGGTGACCTTCAGCTCCCCTTTGTTTAGTGTTCAAGGACCTTCTGATGCACCCACTTCCATCAGCTAGGAGGGCATCCTGAAGACAGCCTCTTCTAGCCCATCTTAGAGTGTCTGCAAGGCAGATCAGCTCCTAGTTATCCTTGGGGTTGAAGTTGTGCCCAGGCAGGGTGGGAGGCTCATTTGTCAGTGCCCTGGATGGGGAGAGGGGAGGTATAAGGAGGTGTCAGGCAGCTGCAACCACAGTGATCTTTCCAAAGGACAAATGGTTTGAGTGGGTTGGGGAAGTTCCCACTGCCCTCAAGATCAAGTCCAGACTCTTCACTCTGACTGCCCTGATCCTGCTTCCCCACCAGTGTCAACCATCATCTCTAACCCCCCAGCCCCCATCTCAATATTCTGTATCCCAGCCACACCGGCTTTCTGTCAGTTCCTGGAAGCACCAGGGTAAACTCTCTTCCCTCTGCCCGAAATCCTTTACTGCCTTTCAGGTTTTACCTAAGATGTCAACTCCTCCAGGAAGTCCACTTGCCTTGCGCAGGACCCAGAAATGGAGGGCAGGGGGGGCAGTCCCAGGCAGGGGCAGCTAGATGGCCATTCAGCTGCCCTTCTGGATTCCCTGCTCATCCCTGATCCCTGCTATGTGGACTGAAAAGCTTAGGGACCCCAGACTGGAGGAAGGCTGGGGTCCAGGAGGGAGGCTCAGAACTGCCACCTACTGGCCTAAGAGGGCTGTCGGGGAAGTGCAAAGAGTCCTTGAGCCCCACCTTGCCCTTCTAACCCCTATCTGGGCTTCCCTGAAAGGCATGGAAAGGGGAAGCCGGACTACTCAGAGGCTGCCAAAATCTTCTCTGAAGAGTCAAAAAGACATGCTATGGGAAAAGAATGTGAAAAAGGATGGATATGTGCATAAGTATAACTGAACCACTTCACTGTACACCTTAAACTAACACTGTTGTAAATCAGCTACGCGCTGTGCTCATTGCTCAATCGTCTCCAACTCTTTGCGACCCCATGGGCTGTAGCCTGCCAGGTTCCTCTCTCCACAGGGATTCTCCAGGCAAGAATCCTGGAGTGGGTTGCCATTGCCCTCCTCCAGGAAAATCAACTATACCCCAAAATAAAATACAAATTAAATTACAAAAATAAATGTTTAAAGAGAAATAAGTGCCACAATGAGGTTTTGGGAGCCATAGTCTGTTTAAAATATCGACAGTGGACAATATAAAACTTTTTAACACCAAAATATATACAATGCAATGATAATTAAATAATTTATCTAACAACACTGCAAGTCAGCTATATCCCAATATAAAATAAAAATTGTTTAAACATCTAAAAAGAATGCTACAACAAGGTTTCAAGAGTCATTGCCCTTTTAAAGTATTTACAATGAACAGTCTAATAGTTTTTAACACCAAGACATATACAATGCAACGATAATTAAATTTATCCCAAAAAATATTTGCTCACAAACACAACAGGTGTTGGATGGCTGTCAGCTTCTCTCTCTCCTCTGACTCTACACACAACCTCATTTGGAAATGACAGTCCCTGACACCTGGGTCAAGTGACTCACATGCTCCTTGTATGGTTGGAAAACTGAGGCTCAGAGCAGGGAAGAAGACATCTCACAATGGGCCTGGCAAACCAAGCTACCCACCCCATCCCACCCCATCCCATCCCACCTCTCCTCCCTGCTCCACAGAACTCTGCACCCTCCTCCAGGTGCCAGGCCTGGCCTGAACCTGCCTTCCAGGTTTCTTGGGTGCAACCACCTCTCCTGTCTCCCTGGGGTGCCAGGCCATCCAGCCTCCTTTTCCAGTATCCCTGCCCTTTATAAATATGCAGGGAGCCAGAGAGATGGGGGGTGGGGGTGGGGCTCTTTTTGAGGGAAAATTAACCACAATGACAAACTTAGTTATTCATGCAAACCATCAGCCTGTTATCCCTGATTATGCAGGACGCAAACTGTGAGGATCTGAGTGACTGAGCTTGCTCATCAAAGGCTCCATCAGGGCAGCAGCCCAGCCCACCTTGCCGGCCGCCTTTGCACGCTCTTCTCAGCCCCGTGCAGGCCAATGGGCCGCCTCCCTCTGACAGCGCCCGTTCCTGACGCAGGCACCCCTCCATGCTGTATTTTAAAGGATTAATTAACCTTGTGAGATTGGCGGGGAAAGCTCCACCTGGCTATCTGCTGCATGAAAGCTTCCGCTCACCAGAGTATTTTAAGCTCACAGTGCAGACCATATGGTATTTCAAAGAACAGAAGTTGAAAGTACAGTACATATTTATTCCTTCCACAGAGAGCATTAAAGGGGTTTAAGTATTTTATTAAAGTCTATATGTGCGGACATGTGTGTGCATGTCTGTACGTGTGTGTGTGCGTCTGTGTGTGTGTGTACGTGTGCTAAGCAAGCGGAAATATACTTGACGCATAGAAAAAATAAATTACACAGATTTATTTTCATCTCTCTGCCAACCCACCCCATAGCAACAGTGAAAACTTGGTCTATGTAAACTTGAGAAAACAAGAAATATTTTATCACATCTTCTCAACTCAACGGCCATTGCCAATTTTTCCTGTCTTTTTTGAAACAAGATCAGACTCCCTGGTGTCAGGACTGTAGGCAGAGAGAGGGGAGTCAGGTCTAAGACAATAAAGGGGGCCAAGTCACACCCCAGGTCCTGCCTTCAAAAGGCAAGAAATTCAAACACAGGGCCGCCCCACTTCTGCCCCAGGTACTTAAGCTTCCTAAACCTGTTTCCTTATCTCAAACCACACTGCTCTCACAGGGCTGGTGTGTGAATAAAATGAGAAATATGTGTACAGGGCAAACAGCAGTCCTTCCTTGAAGGGTCTTAGACCTGGAATTTTGAGAAAAATGTATTGTAGAAGTCTGTTGATTATTTTACATCTCCCTTCTCTTGGGGGCAGCCACGGGTTTTTCTTGAGGTGGCCCCCTTTCTGTCTCCCAAACCAGGTGGCTAGGTTGAAATTAACCTCACCCCTGACCATAAAGGTTGCTACTGGCCAAGGATGGCCAATCAGAGTCCTGCATTTCCCTGACCTCACTGACAGGGGTGGTCATGTCGCCTAAGACAGATGGATGAGGCTCAGTCCTGAGACTTTTGCTGAAATTACCAGGAAACGGGCTCTCTTTTCCCAACAGACTTGCTAGACTGGGAGCTTGCAGTTGAGTGCCAACCTAGTCTTGGGCAAAGCCAAAGCAAAAGGAGAGCCTAGG
Organism: Muntiacus reevesi; assembly: GCF_963930625.1. Lineage (NCBI taxonomy): Eukaryota > Metazoa > Chordata > Mammalia > Artiodactyla > Cervidae > Muntiacus > Muntiacus reevesi. Next base: position 252,677,558 of record NC_089250.1, on the reverse strand, counting down.
GCAGATGAAGACTCTGTCCAAAGGACCTCTCGTCACTCCTAAACAAGGCAGAAATTAAAATTCTCAAAATAAATTAATAACAGTTGTTGAGGAAAGAAATGAGATAGAGTTGGCAAGCTGGTCGGGTTCAGCTGCACAAGCTGTCTTCTCTTGACAAAGCCATAAGCCTTGAAGTCTGTGTTATCCTGCTGCTGCTCAGTCCTGTCTGACTCTGCAACCCCATGGGCCGTAGTCGGCCAGGCTCCTCTGTCCATGGGATTTCTCAGGCAAGAATACGGGAGTGGGTGGCCATTTCCTCCTATAAGGGATCTTCTATCTCACGGATCAAACCCAGGTCTCCTACCTGCATCTTCCTGAAATGGCAGGTGGATTCCTTACCACTAGTGCCTACTGAGCATCAATCTGGAAAGAGCTCTAGAAAATGCCAGGCTGCCCCTCCCTTCAAACCACTCAGGCTTTTCCTGCATTTCCAAATCTCCCCTGCCGGAGGCAGTACTGAGTCAATGGGAATCTGTCACCTGAGAGAAATGACGCCTCAAACAGTCTTGTTTCTTCAGTCGCTAAGTTGTTTCTGACTCTCTGTGACACCATGGACTGCAGCACTCCAGGCTTCCCTGTCCTTCACTATCTCTCAGAGTTTGCTCAAACTCATGTGCATTAAGTTGGTGATGCCATCCTATGTCACCCTCCACTCCTCCTGCCCTCACTCTTTCTCAGCATCAGGGTCTTTTTCAATGAGTCCACTCTTCACATTAGATGGCCAAATTATTGGAGTTTCAGCATCAGCATCAGTCTTTCCAAGGAATATTCATGGTTGAAATCCTTTAGGAGTGACTGGTTTGACCTCCTTGCAGTCCCAGGGACTCTCAAGAGTCTTCTCCAACACCAAGTTTGAAAGCATCAATTCTTTGGCTCTCAGCCTTCTTTATGGTCCAACTCTCACATCCATATGTGACTACTGGAAAAACCATAGCTTTGACTATACAGACCTTTGTTGACAAAGTGGTGTCTCTGCTTTAGAATGCAGTGTTTAGGTTTGTCATAGCTTTTCTTCCAAGGAGCAAGCATCTTTTAATTTCATGGCTACAGTCACAGTCCTCAGTGATTTTGGGGCCCAAGAAAATTAAATCTGTCTCTGTTTCCACTTTTTCCCCTTCTATTTGCCATGAAGTGAAGGGACCAGATGCCATGATCTTTGTTTTTTAAGTGTTGATTTTTAAGCTACCTTTTCACTCTCTTCTTTCACCTTCATCAAGAAGCTCTTTAGTTCTCTTCAATGTCTGCCATTAGAGTGGTATCATCCACATATCTGAGGTTGCTGATATCTCTCCCAGCAATCTTGAATCCAGCTTGTGATTCATCCAGTCCAGTATTTCACATGATGTACTCTGGATATAAGTTAGATAAGCAGGATGACAATATACAGCCTTGACATACTCCTTTTCCAATTTGAAACCAGTCCATTGTTCCATGTCCAGTTCTATCTGTTGTTTCTTGACCTGCATACAGGTTTCTCAGGAGGCAGGTAAGGTGGCCCAGTATGCCCATCTCTTGAAGAATTTTCCACAGTTTGTTGTGATCCACACAGTCAAAGGCTTTAAAGTAGTCAGTGAAGCAGAAGCAGATGTTTATTCAGGAACCCCCTTGCTTTTCCTGTGATCCAATGAATGTTGGCCATTTGATCTCTAGCCTCTCTGCATTTTCTCAATCCAGCTTGTAAGTCTGGAAATTCTCAATTCATGTACTGTTGAAGCCTAGCTTGAAAGATTTTGAGCATTACCTTGTTAGCATGTAAAATGAGTGCAATGCTATTGTAGTCTGAATATTCTTCGGCATTGTCCTTCTTTGGGATTGGACGGAAAACTGACCTTTTCCAGTCCTGTGGCCACTGCCGAGTTTTCCAAATTTGCTGACATATTGAGTGCAGCACTTTCACAGCAGCATCTTTCAGGATTGCTTCAGCTCAGTTGGACTCCCATCCCCTCACTAGCTCTGTTTGCAGTGCTGCTTCCTAAGGAACCACCGGACTCACGCTCCAGGATCAGGAGAGGCTGACGGAATGCCACCTTCCACTCTCCAATGCACAGCACTCTTCCACAAGACGACACTCAGCCAAGGACAGGTTATGGCCTAAAAGTTTCATAAGTAGCACGCGTGTTAAAACATGAATAGCCTTTGAAATCTCCCAGATCTAGTCCCCACACCATTCTACTAATGAAAAAACTGAATAACATGAAGATAATAAATACTTTCCACCCAGTCTCCCCCCGACTCCATATTTACCATCTTTATATATATAGGAGAAAAGATATTTTCAGACCGTAAGATGTAAATGGAAAAATGCAATTTTCTCTAATGTTCTGTAGGTGAGAATTGAACCTCCACTTTACGTGATGACAGAAAAGCTAATCTTCTTAGTTTCAGGTTTTCTCAGACACTTGGTGCTTTGCTTAGCCATTTCAGATTAAACTTAGTTTAGATTTTCCTCCCTACCCTTTTCTCCACGTGAGTTTCATGGGTAAAAGAATAGCAGTGGGCACATTGGCAGGAAGAGTGTTCTTCTTGGCCACTCAGTATCATTCCTTGGAAGTTCTGCTCTGCTCAGGGGCAAATAGCTCCTATCTGACCAAACCTTCTGTAGATAACAACCACAAAGTCTGACACTAACAGGAGAGTGACTGAAAGGCAGATGTTGGGGGAGAGTCAATACTTAGAGAAAGAAAAGAGCACTGTAAAAGTTTCCCATCTTTATGGGCTTAATCCTGATGTCAGGCTCCAGTCTGCCCCACACAAAACAACTAAAACTTAGATAGAAAACTTTGGATAGAGAAGTCCTACTGGCTTGAAGAACCAAGGCTCAAGACAATTGTGGGAAATAAAAAGTGGACAAATCCAAACACAGAGAGAGTCATTAAAGAGGAGTTCCAATTCAACATGTAAAATGCCCAAATCTCATCAATCCCAGAACTACACAGGAGTGAGGCAGTCACCATCATCTCCAGTAAGACTAAAAGAACTTAATTGAGATTTCAGCTACTATTCTCTGCAGGGAAGAGAGAGTTTACAGTTTGAATTCATCCAAGTTAATTGCCTGCTTAAATAAAAAATCAACATTCTTCAGAGGATTATAGACCACCCAGAGTCTCTGTAATGTATCTCCACGATGTCCGAGATAAAATCAAAGTTATCTGGTATATGAAGACATAGGAAAATTGCACCCAAACTCTAGAGTAAAGATAACCAATGGATACCAAACATAAAGTGACCTTGAAAATGAAAAGTGAAAAGTGTTAGTCACTCAGTCATGTCTGTGACCTCATGGACTGTAGCTCACCAGGCTCCTCTGTCCATGGAATTCTCCAGGCAAGAATACTGGAGTGGGTAGCCAATCCCTTCTCCAGGGGATCTTTTCGACCCAGGGACTGAACCCAGGTTGCCCGCAATACAGGCAGATTCTTTACAGTCTGGGCCACTAGAGAAGCCCAAAAGGTGTTGGAATTAGATAATTATTTCAAAGCAGCTATTTTAAGTATGCATATGAGCATAAGGGAAAATCTGATTATGATAAATAAAAAAATTAATTTTCTCAGGCACGTAATAAAAACTATCAGAAATAAACAAAAAGTTGATATCACCTTCCTATGTGTGGAGGGAAACCCACTGGTTATAACTGAGATATTTATACCTCCTGGCATCAGCTGAGAAGGCCATTTCTCCATTTGATCCACAGTTGTCAAGCCATATTAGCCCTTCTTCATCCCCATTTTGCAGGATAAGAGCTCAAATCAACCTATGAGTCCTCTTTTGAGAAATATCCTCTTCCTCTTTTGGGAATGGGAAAAGGTGACTGAAGCCCACAAAACATGGGGTCAAAGTAGCTCTCCAAGCTTTTTCCCTTGACACCCTACACATCTATAGTATCGTACCATACCCTGGGACAGGAGAAACATTCTCTGGACTAGATCTTTGAGCATTACGCAGCATAAGTTTCTAGAAAAAAAGTAGGTCTTACCCTGGAGCTTTGTTAGAATTCTGTTTGGCTTAATTTCTATAAATTTTTAATTTAAATTTTTAAAGACTTTTATTTCTACCCATAATGGAGTCATGGAGGATGAATGTGTTCTTCTACAATTAACAATTAGAAAATTAGACTAAACATGTGAAACAACTCTTTTCATACATTAGACAACAGGCATCAAAGAACCCATCCCTGAGAGAAGGGAAACCATATAAGCCTGTCACATGAACCCCTGGCTTTTTGCACTTTGTAGACAATAACTGTAGGGATCCAGAGAAGAGCACCACAGTCAAACTGAGGAGAAAAGCATTAGAGTTCAAGAAAAGTGAGGCAGCTGGGATTTGCAAGACAGAGAACCACAGAACAGGAACTTCATAGAGAAAGAACTTTAGAAATCTGCTTAGCATTCCATTCTCAGTCCATGGTTGAATACTAAGCTATGGTTGAATAGGGTGAACCCTATTCCAAGTAAAGAATAATTAGGTTACTGGAAACTGGAAACTGAACAATTTCCAGAGCTCATATAGGATGAGGAGAAATTTTCATTATGACCAGCCAGAGTAAATAAACAGAAAATCTTTAAAGTGACCAGGAAAAAAAAAGGCATCATGCATACAGAAGAACAAATATTGACTTCTTACCAGAAACAATTATTTTGGAAGACAATGAAATGACATATCTAAAATGGTGGTGAGGGTGGGGCAGGGGAACACTGAAACATAGAATTCTGTACCTAGCAAAATGATCCTTCAAAGATGAAGATGAAATAAAGATTTCTTTTGAGACAAACAAAAGCTGAGGGGATTTACTACCATCAGACCTGCACTACAAGAAGTATTCAAACAAGTTATTCAGAAGAAGGAAAATAATACCAAATGGAAAGTGAATAAAGCAGAAATGGTTAACATGTGGATAAACTTAAGAGGGTTTGTTTTCACTTAAAAATTTTTAAAAAGATAATTGACTGACTAAGCCTAAAATGTTAGCAATATATTACAGGGTTTGTAACATATGTAGAAATAAAACAGAAAAATGTCAAAAGGATTTGGGGGAAGGAAGAGTATACAACTGTGAAGTTTTTACATTATTTGTGAAGTAATGAAATATTCTTTAAATATAGATTATTGTGATAATGTAAAATCATAAACTCTGAAACAATGACTGAAATGATCAGGAAGAAAGCAGAGAATTTCTCTCTTTCTACTCAGATTCAACACAGTACTAGAAATCTGGCCAATGAAATGAGACAAAGAAAAAAATAAAGGACATACGAATTGTAAAGGAAGATCTAAAACGAGCTTTATTCACAGAAGACATAATTGCCTATCTTGTTGTTGTTTAGTACTAATTTGTGTCTGACTCTTTTGTGACTTCATGGACTGTACGTAGCCCACTGGACCCCTCTTTCCATGGCATTTCCCAGGAAAGAATACTGGAGTGGTTTCCCATTTATTTCTCTAAGGGATCTTCCTGACCCAGTGATCAAATCTGAGTCTCTTGCATTGGCAGACAGATTCTTTACCACTGAGTCACCAGGGAAGTCCATCGTCTATGTAGAAAACACCTAAGAATAAAAAAAAAAAGAAAGAAAGAAAAGAAACTGAAGAAGCTGTTATAATCAATATATATAAAATGGCATTTAGGAGAAGAACTACTTTGAAATGAATCTAACAAAACACTTATAAGGTTTATAAAACTCAGCAGTGGCCACAGGTCTGGAAAAGGTCAGTTTTTGTTCCAATCTCAAAGAAAGGCAATGCCAAAGAATATTCAAACTACCAAATGATTGAGCCCCTTTCATATGCTAGCAAGGTAATGCTCAAAATCCTTCAAGCTAGGAATCAACAGTACTGTGCTTCATTGACTATGGGAAAGCCTTTGACGGTGTGGATCACAATAAACTGTGGAAAATTCTTCAAGAGATGGGTACACCAGACCACCTTACCTGCCTCCTGAGAAACCTATATGCAGCTCAATAAGCAACAGTTAGAACCAGACATGGAACAATGAACTGGTTCCAAATTGGTAAAGGAGTATGTCAAAGCTGTATACAGTCATCCTGCTTATTTAATTTATATGCAGAGTACATCATGAGAAATACTAGGCTGGATGATTCACAAACTGGAATCAAGATTGCTGGGAGAAATATCAGCAACCTCAGATATGCAGATGATACCACTCTAATGGCAGAAAGTGAAGAGGAACTAAAGAGCCTCTTGATGAAGGTGGAAAAGCTGGCTTAAAACTCAACGTTTAGAAAACTAAGATCATGACATATGGTCCCATCACTTCATGGCAAATGGATGAGGAAAAAATGGAAACAGTGACAGACTCTATTTTTCTGGGCTTCAAAATCACTGCGATGGTGACTGCAGCCACAAAATTAAAAGATGCTTGCTCCTTGGAAGAAAAGCTATGACAAACCTAGATACTGTATTCAAAAGCAGAGATATCACTTTGCCAACAAAGGTCTGTATAGTCAAAGCTATGGTTTATCCAGTAGTCGTGTATGGGTTAAGAGTTGGACCACAAAGAAGACTAAGCACCAAAGAACTGATGCTTTTGAGCTGTGGTGCTGGAGAAGACTCTTGAGAGTCCCTTGGACAGCAAGGAAATCAAACCAGTCAATCCTAAAGGAAGTCAACACTGAATATTCTTTGGAAGGACTGATGCTGAAGCTGAAGCTCCAATACTTAGGCCACCTGATGCAAAGAGCCAACTCATTGGCAAAGACCCTGATGCCAGGAAAAATTGAGGACAGGAGGAGAAGTGGGTGACAGAGGATAGATGGTTGAATGGCACCACCGACTCAATGCACATGAGTTTGAGCAAACTCTGGGAAATGGTGAAGGACAGGGAAGCCTGGCCTGGTGTAGTCCATGGGGTCGCAAAGAGTCAAACACAACTTTGGGACTGAACAGCAACAACAATATGCTTAAATACTAAAAAAAATTTTAGAAAAGTTTGAAAAGACCTAAGTAAATGGAGAGATGCATCATATTCATAGATTGAAAGACTCAATACTGTCAAAATATCAATTCTTTCAAAACCAGTCTGTAGACTCAATACAATCCCAATCTCAGTAGGCTTTTTTTTTTTTTTTTAGTTAATGGAAATCTGATTTCTAAGTTTATAAAGGAATATGAAAGACTTAAAATGGCTAAAGCAATTAAAAATAAAAGATAAATTTGGAGAAATTTTACTATGTGATTTCAAGATTTATTATAAAGCTGCAGTGGTTCAAGATAGTATTGGTATATGAATAGACATATAAGATTAATAGAATAGAATAGAGTCCAGAAATAAACTCACACATTCACAGCCACTTGACTTTTCACAAATATTTCAAGATGATCCATTAGATAAAAGATAGTCTCAATAAAATTAAAAAAAAAAAAAAAAAAGATAGTCTCTTCAACTTCAACAAATGATGTTAGAACAACAGGAGATCCCTATGGAAAACAAACAACCCTTGATTGTCACTTTGTGTCACACAAAATTGAATTGAAATGTTAATAGTTCATAGATCTAAAGATGAAACCATAAAACCCCTAGAAGAAAATACAGAATAAAATATCTGTGACTTGGCAGCAGGCAAAAAAACTTATAATGTCACAAAAAAGCATGAACCATTAAAGAAAAAATAGTAAGTTTACACTTCATCAAAATTAAAACCTACTCTTCAAAATTTATTATTAAGAAAATGAAAAGGCAGGCCACAGGCTAACAGAATATATTGTCAATGTAGGACTTGATCCCAAATACTTAAAAACTTAAGAGGACAAATCACCCAATTTAAAATTAGGCATGGGGATGTAATGTGTAACACAGGAAATATAATCAATAATATTGTAATAACTTTGTATGATGATAGACAGCAACTAAATTTATCATGATGCACTGTACTAAAGGAGATCAGTCCTGGGTGTTCATTGGAAGGACTGATGCTGAAGCTGAAACTCCAGTACTTTGGCCACCTGATGCGAAGAGCTGACTCATTGGAAAAGACCCTGATGCTGGGAGGGATTGGGGCAGGAGGAGAAGGGGACGACAGAGGATGAGATGGTTGGATGGCATCACCAACTCGATGGGCATGGGTTTGAGTAAACTCCGGGAGTTGGTGATGGACAGGGAGGCCTGGCGTGCTGTGATTCAAGGGGTTGCAAAGAGTCGGACACGACTTGAGCGACTGAACTGAACTGAACTGAATGTACTAAAACATTGATTCACTATGTTGTACAACCTGAAATTAATATGTCATTTACATTTCAATTAATTAATTAACTAGGGAAAGTTTAAACAGCCAGTTCACAAAAGAAGATAAACAAATAGCCATGGCCACAAATTACATGAAAAAGATGTTCTGCTTATGAAGGAAATACAAATGAAATCCATAATAGCAAACTACTACACACTCACTAGAATGGCTAAAATTAAAAAGACTGCCAGCACCAAATGTTAGTGAAGATATGGAGGAGCTAGAACTCACATACTGCTGGTGGGAGTGCAAAATGGTAGAACTACTTTGGAAAATATGGTGTCAGTTAAACATAAGATCAAATATATACTTAACCATACAACCCATCAATCCCATTCCAGAAATTTCCAAGGGAAATGAAAACACAGACTTTTACAAAAAGGCCCATAACAATTTTATTCACAACAGCCCAAAACTGAAAACAACCAAATGTCCATCAAGGGATGAGCAGATAAACAAGTTGTTACACAATGGTGTAACATTCAACAAGACCAAGAGAAGTGCTACTGCTATATGCAACAGCATGGGTGAGTCTCACAGGGTTTTTTGCTGAGTGAAAGCAGCAGGACACAAGTAGGTAGTGTAAGTGATTCATATAAAACTAAAAAAGACAAAGCCGACCTATAAGGATGCAAAATTAATCAGTGGTTGCCAGTAGTGAGAGCAGGGTTGGAGACTCGGACTGCAAAGGAGTAAGAAGAAAACTTTTGTGGTAATGGAAGCATGTTGTATCTTGATTGTGGTAATGGTTTCACTGATGTAACCCTTTTAAAAAAACTTAAAATGGGTAAATTTTGTTATAAATTATACATTAATAAATTTGATTTTAAAACATACATATGTTGGGACTTCCCTGGCCATCCAGTGGTTAAGAATCTGTGCTTCCACTGCAAGGGCATAGGTTCAATCTCTGGTAAGGGAACTAAGATCCCACATGCAGCATGGTGCAGTCAAAAAAACAAAAACATGCATATGTTACTTCTTATTTTTCAAATAAATAGACTTGAAAAAGAAAATAGAAAAACAACAACCTAAGGGCCAATTTTGGGTAAATCAAATCAATATTCTGCACATGTATAGGATGGAGCTCCATGCAACAGTTAAAGCAAACTAAAAGCACACCTGTGCCTAAGGAAGGGTGGTCCTTGTAGTTACGGCTTTTCTTTAGGACTGGCTATGAAGCGGGCAGAAAGATGGACTTGAGGGGGATGTGGAGTTGAGTTATTAATACCAGCTGAGCTTAAAGAACACTTGAAGGTTTCTCGGTTTACATAGTGTCCAGAGTCACATGGGGCTTCCCAGGTGGCGCTAGGGGTAAAGAACCCACCTGCCAACGCAGGAGACATAGGAGACGTGGCTTCAATCCTTGGGTCAGGAAGATCCTCTGGAGAAGGGCATGGCAACCCACTCCAGTATACTTGCTTGGAGAATTCCATGGACAGAGGAGCCTGGCGGGCTGCAGCCCATGGCTTCCTAAAAAGTCAGACAGGGCTGAAGTGTCTTAGTACACACAGGATCACTGGGGGTTTGCAATCCCTTCAAGAATCAGGATTGTCATTTATTTAGTGTCAAGAAGGCTCACAAGTGCTTGCCCTCAGTGAGCATCCAGACGCTGAAGACAGGGTTCCAAGCCCGGTTCTGCACTACCTCGCTGATTTCCCTCATCTGGCCTTCAGTTTCTCAATTTATGACAGGAGCAGGTTGGACTAGATGAAAGTTTCCTGTGGCTATGCCTCTGAACATTTCCAGGGAAAGTTTGCCCCTTCATTCAAAGCTCAAGGGCTGTGCTTACTTCACACACACCACCCTTCCAGATCAACCCCACAGGGAGTTTGTGTCCAAGGCTATAAATAGCCGGCTATTTCCATCCTACATCACCCTTTCCACCTGGGTTGTTGCAGAAATTCCAAATCCTAGTGAAACTTCATAATTAGGTAGGAGTCACATGAAAGGCATATCATGTCACATCAAAAATGTTCTCCCCAAACTATATGCATTGACATCTTTATCACGAGAGTATTTTTAAAAGCACCAACCTATAAATAATCAAATGGCCATCAACTGGGAATGGAATATACAGCCTATGAAGACTGTATTAACACCAAAAAGTTCATGGTATTATGTAACTTTTTCTTTTTTTCTTTTTTTTTTTTGCCATGCTATGTAGCATGCAGGATCTTAGTTCCCCAACCAGAATCAAACCTGTGCCCCCTGCACTGGGGAGTATGGAGTCTTAATCACTGGACCAGTGGGGGAAGTCTTTTTTTAAAATGTAACTTTTAGAAAGCATATAACACTATATGTGCCTTAATGCCTACAACTTAGTGAATATGCATAGAAACAATGAAACGTTCCAGGAATTTCGATTCTTAGTTGTTTCTCAAACTAGTTGAAGCCTAAGACAGAATGAAATGACTGGTGCTTCTGAGAGCTGAAGCTGAAGGATCTCACATTATGTGACCAGAGGTCCATCTCTTTCTGGACTATGTTTTTCCAGCAAGGGCTCTCCTCCTGGGAGACAAGGATGGTAGTCAACAGATCCAGGTTTATCTTTTTATTGATCCAGTAATATAAGCAGAAAGTGAGAGCCTCTTTCTGGCAAAAGTTTTGAATTTCATTGGCAAAATGTGAGTCATGCACCCATCCCAGGGCTGGTTTCGGGGGTGCAGCCTCATAGGACCCTTAGTGTGGTTTAATGCTCTGCTGTGGCATCTTGAAATTCTTAAGAATTTTTGAATGAGACACCTTGCACTTCCATTTTGTACTGGGCCTTGCAAAGCTGGTCTGGACTGAAACCAACTCAAATCCCACAGTCTGAGAACAAGAAGATTGGTTCCCCAGTGGAAAATAGGGAACTGTTACCAGGAGGAAGGGAGGCTAAACAGAGAAACAGCAGACATTCACCACAGATGCTAACAACAGTTGGGCTAGGGCACTGCTGATTATTACAATTTTTATTGATATTATTACTTTGCTCTTTGATATTATTACTTTGTCTCTATTTCTCATTTAAATATAAAAAAAGAGAATCCAGTTCCTCTTAGAAGTGAGAGTTGTCAGAGAGGTGGACTGGGATAAAGGGCCCAGCTCCTACATGGGGGCTGCTCCAAAGCTTCCAGAGCTGAGCAACATCCAAAATAGTGCTGGTCCCAACCTCATGCTTAAAGTCTGGAGGGGTTGAGATGGAAATATCTGAATTTGATGGATGATCCCATTTGTCACCCACTGAAGTACATTCCCTGGCCCTTGGTTTCTGAAAGGCCTCCAGACTGCTATCCGGAGAATAGAAAAGTGTAGTAAAGACCCCTAAAGAATCCTCACTTGTCCATGCTGTTTGAGAAGCAGATAGGTTTCAGATATCTTCTCTCCTTGGACTCCTATGTTAAGCCTTATTTTTACTCCTGTCTCACTGGGAACAAACCTGAAGTTCACTATGCTGTGTTTTATGCCCAAGTTCACATCCATAGAAAGTTGAAAAGGGATTAGAACCTATGCACATAAACCCCAAAGTCCAAGCTTTACCCTCTAGATCTTTTCTGCCTCAACACAGAAGCCAGATCCTGAAACTTCTGGCCTCTCTTTCTTTATGTGACAGTGAAAACATGCCTAATCCTTCTCAGGTAACCCCAGGGCAACTCCCAACTTTCTCTCTCCCCTGCCAAGACCAAATGCAACACTTGGTGGAAGGGGCAGGAGCATCAGTGACAAAGGCCCAGAGACCTAGAACCCTCCCAGACAGAAACAGATGTCATCTTGGTCTTGCCTCATTTGTGAGAAGGTGGATGGAAGTCCTTTTCCTTGCTCTCAGTTTTACTCCTTCTCCCTACGGAAGACCCTGTCATTATCTTCACTTACCAAATACTGTTTGTTCAGTTCCCCCTTTCGGGGATCCTACATAACTGCTGGCTAAGTGGACTGGAATACATTTCTTAAGGAAGTTTCTGTAGGTACATATCAAGATTGGAATTGTCGAGTCCATAGGTACAAGGCTGGGACCAGATGGAAACAGTAAGGCACCCAGAGTGCACACGTAAGAAGGCCCGGCAGGGGAGGGTCGGCCGGCACAGTGAGGGCCTTACTTTTCTCACCCTGGTCTGAGCCCTGCAAAGGTACCTGCAAATTTAATTTCACTACATCTGCTGCATACTTCTCCCATCCCTCCATGGCAGCATTTAAGGCTATATGACCCGCTGAGATGAGTCAGCTGGCTGGGGTAATGCAGCACTCCTTTCCTTTACTTTGCCTTTCTCTGATCACCAGTGAGGGTAAGTCTCTTGAACACCTTAGCCAATCTGATTTATTCTGGGAATGACTTACTCATATCCTTCATCCATTTTTAAAAAATTCAGTTTCCTTTTTTTAGACTGATTTTTAGGAGTTCTTTGATTATTCTAGTTAGAGCTTGGAATATAAATATGTTGGTTTAAGACATGAAGAATGTCTTCTCCTATCTCATCACATATATGTTGATTTTGTCTACAGTAAAGTGACATTTCCCATCTTGGTGTCATCAAATCCATCATTTTCCTCCTCATGGATTAAGCTTCTGAGGTAATGATAAATCCTTTGCTATCACACAGATTTTATCCTATGTTCTAGTTTATGAGCATTATTAGCATTCTTACCTTTCCAACCAGATATTTAATTGATTTAGAATTTATGTATAAGGTCTGAGGTAGGGATCCAATTTTATTTTTTCTGCATTATGGAAAAAAAAATCAATATTCCCAGAACCATTTACTGAATAATTTAGATCTTCTCTAATCATTTGTAATTTTTTTCTCTACCACATACCAAGTTATATAAATGAATTCATTTTGGGCATTTCAAACTATTCCATTCATCTATTTGTTTCTATACCAATATCACAATATTTTAATTACTTGGTCTTGTAATCTGTTTTAGTGCCTGTAGAGCAAGACCTTCCCTTTGCTCTTCTTTTTCACATTTGCACTTAGCCTGTCATGGACCTTTATTCTCCCATATACATTGTAAAATCAGTTTCTCAAGTTCCAACACAATCAGGCTAGAATTTTTTTTTTTACTAGAATTGCGTTTTATATATAGATCATCCCTCCAACGTTAAGACATCCCATTATTTACCTATGTATTCAAGTTTCTTTTAGATATCTATATATTTGAATTTTAGAGTTAGTGTCCTAAAGATCTTGTGCATTTTTTTGTTAGGTGAATTCCTAGATAGTTCAGTATCATGCAAGTTATTTTTATTACAGTTTTAAGAAGTGTATTATTATCGCTGAGGGACCCATTGTTGGCTTTATAGTCTGATTTTATAAAGTTACCTTTGTTCAGTTCTTTTATTAGGTTAAGTAGCCTGTTGGTTCTCCTGTTTTCGATGTTGATGATGGTTTGACAGTAATAGTTGACAGAATGGATGAACTTTGAGGACATTAGACTAAGTGAGACAAGTCATTCAGAGAATGACAAATACTGTATAAGAGCCCTTATATGTGAAATCTAAATTAAAAAAAAAAAAAAAAGGAAAAACCGAACTCAAGCCCTGTTCAGTGACTAGGGGAATGGCGATGTTATTCACTGAGCGGGAGATCTGGGGAGAAACAGATTTAGGGAACGGTAGGTTCCACTTCAGATGTGTTTATTCAGAGAGGTTTGTGGAACATCCAGTGAGGGGTTGAGTGGGCATCTGGATGGAAGGATATGCAGTTGAAGGCAGTGGTCTCGGATGTAAAACAGATTTAGGTGTAACGCGTCCACGCGGTTATTGGTGAATAAGTCACAAAGCACTTACAAAAGTGCCCAGCACGTGTGTGCTAGCTACTGGTAGAACTATCGGATTAGCCGCACAGCAGTGGAAGTTGAAGCCAGAGAGTGGACCAAGTGCCCGAGTCACAGCCTAGAAGCCAGCGGTTCTGAGGCCGGAGACCTGTGCAACATCAACCGCGGAGCGGCAGAGGACGTCAAGGAGACCGGAGGAAGGCCGGCTGAGGAAGTCAAGGGGACAAAACCAAGGAGCCGGGAGTGGCTCTACTGAGATTGTAGAAGAATCTGGGACTGAATGTGCACTTCCGCTAATGACCGAGCTTCAACGAGTCCCACCTCTCCTGGAAGGATCTAGGAAACTGCGACCCTCACTAGAGCCCGGAGCTGTGGCGCCGAGGCACTGAAAAGGCCCGCCCCGCCCCCGGGACGGACCCGCCCCCGGACCCGCCCCCGGACCCGACCTGGAGGAGCGCCTGCGCAGGAAGGGCCCCGCCCGCGGGCCCGGCCCCATCCGCCCCGGACCCGCCTCCATCCGCCCCGGACCCGCCCCTTCCGCAGGGCGCACTCTGAAGAGCCCTCGCCCACGGGCCCGCCCCCAGTAGCTCCGGTCCCGCCCCTTCCATGGGGCGCACTCCGTAGAGCGTCTGCGCTGGACTGGACCCCTGGCTCATCCCATTTCGGTGCGGATCCAGCGCAGCGCCCGCGCCCGGCGTGTCTAAAGAGTGAGCAGTCAGCTTAGTCTCCTGGGCAGGCATCGGGGCGGTGTCAGGTCGCGCTCAGTGTCTCCGGCGCGGAGCAGCCGTGGCCGACAGCTTTCAGCCGCGAGCCAGTAGCCTCAGAGGGGCGGGAGCGGGAGTGGGGGGCGGGGCCCGGGCACGGTGGGCGGGTCGGCATCACGTGGGTAAACACGCCGCACGTGGAGCGCAGCCTGAGCCCTGAAGGTGGTGTCAGCTAGCTGCTCGCAGAGGGAGTCGGGCAGGCTGCCGCGGCGCGCGCCCGGTGGGCTGGGAAGCAGAGGCCAAGCCCAGGCCCGCGTGCGCCCCTCTGAGGCTCAGTTCCTTCCATTCAGCTAAACTACTAGCAATGGCAGACACTGAGGTCGGCTCGGCAGTATCAGGCCCTGGTCTAAAGGACGGTAATAAACGTTTGATAACCCGGTGAGGTAGGCACTATCCCATTTCCCAGATGAGGAAAGCGGAGCCCTCAGCGGCTAAGAATCTTTTCCACAGTCATGTGGTCAGAAAGTGGTGCATCCAAGGTCCCGATGCAGGCAGCCTGGCTCTTTTGTGCAGGGGCCGAGATCCTGCTCCTGGCGTCCTGCTGCCTCCGCTTGGGGCTGGGGCTGGCCTAGGGCACTCCGTGAAGTCTAAGATTCACAGTTTGTACAATGAGGTAGCAATGGTGCCCGCCTCCGGAGGAGGCTCAGAGGCGGCGCTCAGCGAATCGTCACTATAGCTTCCGCCAGGGTGTCGGAGTTGAGGGGATGAAGTTGGAGGGGACCTCTGGCCCTCCTTCTGGCCCACCCTTCTCTGGCCTGAGCCGGGGGTCATCAGCGCCCCCTGCAGCGGCGCGCTGGGCACTCGGGAGCAGTCTGCGCTCCTTCCCTGAGCCGACTTCCACTCAGGCCCTCCTCCGTCCTTTCTCCTCCTCTTCCTCCTCCGCTTCCTCCATCTCTCTTCCTCCTCCTCCGTCCGCGCCGCGTGACCTGGAGCGCCGCTCGCAGAGTCGGTGGCCGCCAGGGGGCCGGGGTGGCCTGGGAGGGGCGGGCAGAGTGCCCAGGGTTCTTCAAAGAGAGTGTCCTGGGCACAGGAGCTGGGCTGCCCGGCTCCCGGGGGGTAACAAGCGCTCTTCCCAGGGCCATGCAACCAGTGCACCCTAGGGGCCACCATAGGGCCCAAGGTACCAGAAAGCAGATACTTGGGCCCCAACCTTCCGTTTCGTTTGGGGGTTCATGTAAACTGGTTAATGGAATTACCAGGCCTTGGCTTTTCATGCAGTGCAGCCATGCAGTGAAACCAGCCTCTGTCGTGTCCCCTCCCCAACCCCATGACCTTGGACAAGTTGCTGAACCTCCCTCTATCTGAACCCTTTTGTCTGAAATAGAGTTGTGGGAGAATTAAATGACTAAACTAGAGCCTTAACAACAGTGCCGTGCACACTGTTGGGAGCACTCAGGCCAGGACTAAGAACTCGGCTTTCTTGCTGTCTGAATCGAAATCCAACCCTTGAAGTCAGTTCTTCTCTAAAGATCTTTTTTATGGAAGGTACTGTGAATACACCATGGAACAGCCACTTGCCCTGATGCAGTCCCTGAGACATGTCAGGACAGTCACACAAGCCTGTGTGGTGGCCCAGAAACTGAAGCCTTCTATTTGCCTCCTCCCAGCTTACTTACCTACTAGCCAGCGTCAGCATGTCTGTCTCTGATAATGCTACTTGTTTTCTCCCCACCCCCACCCCAGGACCAAGGGCCACACATGTGTGGCTGCCCCTGTTTTGACAGTGCCTCCCTGAACTGTAGTGGAATGTTGGATTCATACCTTTATTCTACTAAGGAGTGCAAGTCTATGCAGAGTGGTCTTCTGGGTGGCAAACAAACGCTTTGTGCCCAAGAGGCACAGGCTAGGTGCTTTGGCTAGTGAGGACCCTCCTAATCTCTGTCTTTTTTACTCCAGGCCAGATGGGGGAATCTTGGGTGCTGGTCTAAGGAAGTAAAACACAGGGAAACCTAGCAGACACCAGAGAGGAAAATTGCAGGGTTTGAGAGTAAAGCAGACTTCAGTGTTAGGCTGTTCCTACCCTGAGACCAGGTGTGGGGCAGGCTTTCCCACAGGGGTGTTAGGCTGTTCCTACCCTGAGACCAGGTGTGGGGCAGGCTTTCCCACAGGGGTGTCTAGAACCTTCCCTGAATCTTGGACCTGGCACAGAGACCAGCACTGTGGAGTCAACGGTGCTGAAGGGTTGAATGACAGTGGCCCCACACTTACAGTAAGATGAACATTGTTGAAAGCAGGATTTTTACAGCTATCTCAGAGCATGCGCACATCTTTGCTGTCAACCATTGTTTGGGAGAGTTTTGTTACTTGTTTCTGTGTTTACTGCTGTTTTCTCCACACTAGCATCCCTTCACCCCTTCTGTGAGGCCAGGTAGTTCACATGGCACTAATTCCATCCCGGCTGGCTCCTGCCTGGCTAATCAGAGCAGTACATCCTCCTGGCCACAGTGATTAGAGAAGAGACAGCCATGTAACCCACTGGACCCGTGAAAATCATTCCCAGGACTTCGGCTAGAGATTGAGGAGGGGCTTGCTGGTAGAAATATCAGCTTGGAGATACTGGCAGATGTCACATGGAAGATGAGATCGGCATAGAACAAAGCTAAGCTGAGCAATGGAATTAGATTCCAGAGGACAGCATGCAAACACCCAGATCCAGCCATGCCATGCCTGAGGCTAAATACCTCCCTGGGCTATCCAGAGGTCTGTACCCAAGAATTTCCTTTTTTCTCCTGACTGTTTGAATTGTGTTTCACTTGCCACTGACTGTCTTTCTGTCATATGACCCTCCGGTGGAGCCAAGACCGCAGCCATCATTTCTGGATGAGAAAGAAATGTGAGCCTTGGGTACTCAGGGTCACATGACTCATCAGAGGTGGACCCAGTCTAGAAGTGTCTCTTCTGGTGTCTCTAGCAGGGGCTCCTGCCTCCTCTAGCCTCTCTCTAGACCCCCTGCTCTGGCCTCCTTCTCTGGCCTTCCTGACCAGTGGGTCTGTGGCCACCCAGCCCACAGGTGACCTTCACTCTGTGTTTGCTGGGCTTGTGAACTTTAGGTCTGTGTTGTCTATAACTGTATCTTCAGGTTCCAGCATAGATGCTCTTGGCAAGTACTGGTGGAGAGAATTAATGGGAATTGTAATTCCTGTGGCCTGCTGGGATTTGAAGGTGGGGATTTCAGAAAATCAGGAACCCCCAGAGCTTCTTCTCTCCTACCCTGACACCTGCCCTTGACATGCGTGGCAGCCTCATGCCCCCACTTTTACTGACTACCTCAAAACCCTCCCTGGCGGCTCAACTGGTAAAGAATCCTCCTGCAGTGTGGGAGACCTAAATTCTGTCCCTGGGTTGTGAAGATCCCCTGGAGAAGGGAATGGCTACCCACTCCAGTATTCTGGCCTGGAGAATTCCATAGCCATATACAGTCCATGGGGTCACAGAGAGTCCATGGGGTTGCAAAGAGTGGGACACAACTGAGCGACTTTCACTCAAAACCCTCAACCATCAAAACCCTGTACCATCTCATGGATGGCCATGTGGCCAGTCTTGGGTTGTTGAGTGAGAGATGAGTTTTCACTCTTCCTCCCCACCCTGGATCCCCCTGCCCGACTCCAAAGGCCCAAGCACAACAGAAACACTCTGACAGGCCATGACTGCTCCCTACCAGCACACCAGAAGGGGTGAATAGAATTGTTCAAGAGGTGAGAGCTTGATGCCCATAAGCGGGCTGTGCACCTCCTGAAATGTGCAGCAGCACATCTGTCCAGAGAAAAAGGGAGACCCAGAATTGCAAGCTTTGTTATTTTTACTTTTTGGTGTGAGGGGCCATCTGTGCAGGTTTGAGCTTGTCTGGAGGAAACCAGGATTTGTAGATGAAATTCAAATGTAGGATTACTTTGCAGGCTGTCATGCTGAGACTTTCTCCAGGAGCTGGGGCTGCAGTGCTGATATTTTTGTAGCAGCGGAGTGTGCCAGAGGCCAGCAGCTGCTCGGGGAAAGTGAGCAGCCTCTCAGCACTGGGCTTCTCTCAGCGTGGGCTCCACCAAGGGCGCCAGCCTGGGTCACCAGCTATGCGAATTGGCCCCCACCGCCTGGGAAAAGGGGCCCTGGAGGATAGAAAGGTGGATGTGGCAGGGAGGAGATTGGCAGTGCTGGAGATGGGAGCCAGAGCAGCTCTGACCCCCTCCATCGTCACCATCAGTTCCTTCCAAACAACCTCAATAAACACTAAGTTGCAGATGCATCCTCAGGATATACCACAGCCCCTACCTTCAGCTGCAGGGCACTCTCAAGTCCCCTGCTTAGAAATTCCACAATTGTCCTGCCTGAGCTACAGGAGGATATGACCACATTGGGATCCCTTCTAGGATCTTCCCACAAACCAGGGCTACCTGGCATGGGGATGAGGGCACATGCTAGTGGGAAGTGTGCAGGAAAGCCATCAAAGCCCATCCTGAAAGCCCTCTGTGGGGTGTTCCAGCTGAGGGTCTGGTACAGGGCTCTGTAGCTTGTACACCACCCCATGCATCCTGGGCTAATGAAGTTGGTGTTCAGACAATGGCAGAGGTGTCAGGTGTGCACATTTGTCTCATTCATTTGTAACAGAAAACATTCTTTATCACCTGCACGCTTTCCTTGGGCTTCTCTCCTGGGACAGATGTGCAGCAACACATTATGGGGTAGCATAAGGAGAAGAAGGAGAAAAAGACACTGAGGTTTATCACACTGGAGTGCGGAAACTCTTCAAGGCCATTGCTGACAACTCCTCTTGGGTTCCGAGGTGGAAGGATGACAGCAGACGTGGGCAAATAAATGATTCATGACAACTTCAGTCACTGCCATGCCCCCGGCACATATACCCTTTCTAACTTATGCTAAAACAACAAAATTTAGTAATAAGAGATACTAAAGACTATGGGAGGAAAGCAACTCAACCTCCTTTTTTCTTTCTTCAAAAAGAACCCTGAGGTGAAAGATGTGATTTAAGATATATCAAATAAAGCAAGAGAATTCCAGAAAAACATCTACTTCTGCTTTACTGACTATGCTAAAGCCTTTGACTATGTGGATCATAACAAACTGTGGAACATTCTTAAAGAGATGGGAATATCAGACCACCTTACCTGCGTCCCGAGAAATCTGTACAGAGGTCAAGAAGCAAGTTAGAACTGGATATGGAACAATGGACTGGTTCTAAATTGGAAAAGGAGTATGTCAAGGCTGTATATTGTCACCCTGCTTATTTAACTTATATGCAGAATACATCGTGCAAAATGACGGGCTGAATGAAGCAGGAGCTGGAATCAAGATTGCTGGGAGAAATATCAATAACCTTAGATATGCAGATGACACCAGCGTTATGGCAGAAAGTGAAGAGGAGCTAAAGAGCCTCTTGATGAGGTGAAAGAGGAGAGTGAAAAAGCTGGTTTAAAACTCATCGTTCAAAAAATAAAGATCATGGCATCCGGTCCCATCACTTCATGGCAAATAGATGGGGAAACAAAGACAGACTTTATTTTGTTGGGCTCCAAAATCACTGAAGATGGTGACTTCAGTCACAAAATTAAAAGACACTTGCTCCTTAGAAGAAAAGCTATGACCAACCTAGGCAGCATATTAAAAAGCAGAGACATTACTTTGCTGACAAAAGTCCGTCTAGTCAAAACTATGGTTTTTCCAGTAGTCATATATGGATGTGAGAGTTGGACCATAAAGAAGGCTGAGCGCTGAACAATTGATGCTTTTGAACTGTGGTGTTGGAGAAGACTCGAGAGTCACTTGGACTGCAAGGAGATCCAACCAGTCCATCCTTAAGGAAATCAGTCCTGAATATTCGTTGGAAGGACTGATGCTGATGCTGAAACTCCAATACTTTGGCCACCTGATGCCAAGAGCTGACTCATTAGAAAAGACCCTGATTCTGGGAAAGGCAGAAGGAGAAGGGGACAACAGAGGACAAGATGGTTAGATGGCATCAATGACTCAAGGGACATGAGTTTGAGCAAGCTCCAAGAGATGGTGAAGGACAGGGAAGCCTGGCATGCCACAGTCTTTGGGGTCGCAAAGAGTGAGACACAACTGAGTGACTGAACAACAAAATCCTGCTATGCACGCATGCGCGCGCGCGCACACACACACACACACGTACACACATACACACACACCCCCTCCCTGCCTGTCACTCCACCCAGATGACTCATTACCCACGTAAGAGTACCTGTACATGGAGTTATGGAGAAGCAGGGTGGAGGAGGATGGGGGTAGGGCCTGGATGGGGACACAGCAAATGACCATCGCCAGGCAGGACTGCTGTTGGCATTGCCAGGGAGAGCCAGGGTGCGCAGATGATGGGGGAGGGGCCCAGAGGAGGGCTTCCAGGGCCTTGCTGGGCTCTCGGCTCATGCTGGGCCTGATTAACTGGGCAGACAGACCTTTTCTCTTTTTTTAAACAGAAACAAAAGGATGAAATCATTAGCATCAATTGAGCATATTCAGTGTAGATTACTGACGTGTCATTGTTGTGAGGATAAAAGAAATATAATTAATAAAACCCATCCAGACAGCCTTTTGTGCTTCCCATAAATTCTTTATTGGCTTCTGCATCTATCTCATCCACAGACAAGCCCTCTTTTTCTGCTGCCCTGGACACTGCTAAAA
Organism: Muntiacus reevesi; assembly: GCF_963930625.1. Lineage (NCBI taxonomy): Eukaryota > Metazoa > Chordata > Mammalia > Artiodactyla > Cervidae > Muntiacus > Muntiacus reevesi. The sequence continues at coordinate 252,656,110 of NC_089250.1, read as the reverse complement.
TGAACAGTGCAGAAAATCACTCCTGAGATCTGGAAACTCATCTTTTCCATGGTAATTTGTCTTCTTATGCCTCAGTTTTCTCCATCACAAAGGCAGATTTAGAGCATTTTCCAGTAGCACAGGGCAGAATTCCATTCAGGGAAGAGCAAAGCCCACCCTAAGGTCCAGGCTTCTGAGGGAGGCCTAAGGTCCCTCCCACTCAAGACCCTGTTCAGGCCACCTGGCAGGACCAGGAACTTTTCAGTTTCACCCTTTGGGTAGAGGTCAATTTTCTGGCAGCAGCCCTGGAATCACATCTGCCCAAACTCTGGCCTTGACGTGCCCTAGCTGGGCTGAAGGTCAAAGGTCACCCTGAGGGTCACCAGGAAGCCTGGAGAGGCCCAGGAGGAGGTGAAGCAGCTCTCAGCCCCCAGGAGGCTTCCCGCCACCTGCTTGCCAGTCTGACGTCTGCTGCATGCTCTTGCCTTCCTGACATCTAGAGAAACGAAACTCCTTTGCATGACAGGAAGTAGGGGGCGGCTCCCTAAAGTGTGATTGAGAACCTGAAAATACCCTAAACCCATCTCTTATCACCACCTGGAAGACTAGAGTCTGAAGAGAAACAGAAAGCAATTCAACCCCTCAGAGGCACGTGCTGTGGCCACACTGCCCGCTAGGTGGGTGAGGAACCAGAGGTCTAGGGCAGGCAAATGATGAGCTAAAAGCCCTATATGCCTTTGAGTGATGGCCAGCTGAGATTCTCCCGTAAAATCCAGAAGTCTGAAACTTGCCTGTGGGAGCCAGGCAGATAAAGAACATACCTTTGGACACCAAGACATTTTGTCCTGAAAATTAAGCATGTTCAAATATTCTATGCTTCAGAGAGAAATTTGCCCTCTCTGCCACTTTTCTTGAGACTTTCTACTTTCTTGATCTATACTGTTTTCTCACTTTTGATAAGAGTCATGGGTCACCTAAGGAAAGATCAAAGCAGCGGGTCCTGCGAGGCAGCAGGGAATATGGTGGGAATGCAAGTTCTCTGCAGACTGATGGTGCTGCCCAGCTCTGGGAGCCGTGTCTGTATGTGAACACTCCCAAGTTTTAAATGTTGGCTCAAGTGTTTTCAAACCCCTTTTTGCAGCCCAGACACAACAAACCCGGCACACCAGCGCAGGACACACAGCCCTGAGGTGGCACCTCTAGATCTGTCCTGTCTGCAGCAGGGGCCCCCACAGCCTCTGGGATGGGGTACACAGAACTCCAAGGGACTCACTTCAGACCAAGTCATTACTTCACACAGACCAAATGTTCACTGCTCATGTCTTAACAAGAGATAGCTTGGTTAGGTGCTTAGCAAGGGAGACACAGAACCTTCTGGATGACCTGGGCTGTGACTGTTAGGATATGTTAACTTTGTATTTTATTTTTCTATTAAGGAAGGCACTGCTAGGCTGCTTCACCATAGTCTGCAGAATGCATGATCGCTGTCTGATGATGCATTGGAGCCTGGGCACTTGCTTGTCATCCCATTCTTGCAACCTTCCCAGGAACTATATGGCACCTTTGCTCAGAGAAGGACTGTAACAGAGACAGAGGCCTGACTCTTTCCTGTTGATGTTTAGCTTTTCAATCTTAATGTTGGTAGTGTATATTCTCCTGGGCATGGAAAAGAAGAAACTTAATGAAAGTGATTATACATGTAAGAATCACTCCATGTACACATGGAGAAAATATTTAATGTGCCAGACCCTGAAATTATGTGCTAAGCAATGAAATAAATTGGCAAGCCACCACTGAAAAATAAAAACAAAAGAGCAAGTTTTTACGTGCATTTTAAACTACTTAGAGATGATACAGTTGAAGGAAACAACAAATATTTTCACTTATTCATATGCTAGTTGTATGAACAGAAAAAATTCTGGAGCAATGTACACTCTTTTAACACCAAAACAGAATGGCATTTCTGGGGAGTTTTCACTTTTGATGTTGTATGTGTTTGTAGCATTCCAACATTATAACAAACATGCTCCACTATTGTAATTATAGGAAAACCAACAAAGTTAAATAATAGCAATTTTACTGGGAAGAAAAGATGACATTACCAAAGGGCTGGAGCAGATGTGGGAAGGCAGGAACTCTCACACTCCTCACCTGGGAGAATAAATTGGCACAGTTTGGGGAAGTAACTGACCACGTCTAGCAAGTTGCAACAGCACATGCCCTTTGACGTGGCAATTCCCCATCTAGGAATGTGCCCTAGGGAATTAACACACATGGCACACGTGTGCACAAGATGTGGACTGCAGTACTGTCTGTGATGGTGAAAAAAATGGGAAACCTACACATATACATGTAGAAGGTATACATTGTGGCATATTCATTCAAGAGCAAACTCTTATCACAGTTAAAAATGAGTAAACCCTATCCTACAGGTATCAACGTGGGTAAATGTTGAAAATAATGTTGAAAAAGATAGCAAGTGGTATTATGATGTGTAAGGGATTTTTTGTTTGTTTTTTTTGTTTTGGCTGCACGAGCTATTCATTGTGGCATGCGGGGTCTATCTCTCGTTGTGGCTCATAGACTGTAGAGCATGGGCCCATCAATAGTTGTGGCCCAGAGGGTTAGTTGCTCCAAGGCAGATGGAATCTTCCCAGATCGTGGATCAAACCCACATCCCTTGTGTTGGAAGGCAGATTCTTAACCACTGACCACCAGGAAAGTCCTGATGTGTGAGGTTCTATTACACTTATGTGAATTTTAAAAACACCCAAAGCAGTGTTTCTGTAAATCTATTGCTTCTGAATCCAAATGTAAATGATAGAATTCTAAATGTATGTGTGGAAATCATCCACTTGGACCTCAGGGTGGTGGTGTCCTTTGAGGAGGAAAGAAACACTGTGGGATTAGGGAGGGTTACCAGGGGGCCAGCAAGTGTGTCTGTGTGAGAAGTCAGGGGAGGGCAGAAGGTTTCTGGAGGGAAGGTGGGGGTCAGCCGTGCGAAGTGTGGCAAAGTTGCCCCATGAGATGGAGGCTAAAGGGTACCACATGGCCATTAGCTTTGCTACGTGGCCATCTTAGGTGGCCTTGGCAGGGTAGTGTGTGGTGAGTGGGGCAGAAGCCCCACTGGAGGAGCCTGAAGGAGGGGGAGAGCAGGTGTATAAGATACTTTCCGGGAGGCTGCCCAGGAAGGGCAGGAGCGAGATGGAGCCGAAGCCTGGAGAGGGCCAGGGGGCAGGCCTGTGGGGAGGAGCCCATGGAGGCTAAGAGCACCTCAGAGCAAGTGCCATGTGTTCTTGGAGTCCCCACTGCAGGGCTACTCCCGGCTCAGGCCTCAGTCTGACAGCATACCTTTGTGTTACCACCACCAGCAGCAGCAATAATAGCAAGGGCAACCATCCATTATTGTTTCTTTTTAACATTCTAGGTGCTAGGCTAAGACTTTTTATGCATTCTCCCGTTTAACTTCCCTCTTAACTTATGGAACAAAGACTGTTATTATCATCCCCATTTCACATCTGAGGATTACTAGGCTTGGAGAACTTAAGCATGGTGCCCAAAATCACATTGTGAAATGGCAGGGAAAGGTCCCAACTCCAGGTAACTGCCTCCAGAGCCCAGTGAAGAAATGACATCAGTGTAGGTCCGGAAAGGGTCCTCTTACTGCAGGAGACGAGGTTTCGGCTGGCTGAGGTTGCAGAGGTGCAGAGGCCAAAATCACTATTGTCTGGGAGTGATGCAGGGCCATCCCCACTCAGGGCCAGCTGGAAGCTGCTTTTCTTGATGCCCCATCGCCTTCCTGCACAGTCACTTTCCTGTGGTGCAGAAGCATGACTCTGGGCTTGTTTTCTCAACCTCTGTGTCCACACATTGCTCTGAGCCCTCACTCTCCTCCTCTCACACCAGCTCTTCTGCCACAGCGGTGTCAGCCCCGTCTTGAGCTTAATGTGCAGAAGCCCTTTGTGATGTAGCCTCTGTCACCTCATCTGCCTTTGCCTCCTTCCACTCCACTTTTCCAGGACTGCTTGGAAGGACTCAACAGCCTCCCTCCCGAGCGCAAGCACAGCTTCCACAAATGCTTGCATTTCATACCGCTGCTCTCCGAATTCCAGCTGTTCTTCTGTCTCCCAGGCTCTCCCGAGCTCTTGGACTCTTCCCGCTGTGCGTTCATCTCCAGAGTTAGTACAGCCTAGCACACAGCAGGGGCTCCCATGGGAGGCCAGCTCAGTGTGTCATGCCAGGGAAGCCAGCATTAGACACTCAGATGCTACACAATTTTTGGAATTGGCATTGATCAGGAAAATTATTTGAGGGGGCAGAGAGAGTGTTTATTGAATAAAAGACAGCCTTGCCCTCTTGTCTGAGGCTCTTGGGAAATAGTACCTGTTAGCTTGTAAAACTGAGCACATTAGAGTCTTCTGAAGTTAAATTTGAAATTGGGATGAGGGAGGAAAAATTTATGCTCATTGAATACAAAATGCAATTGTCTGTCATTGTAGGAACTAAAGTATCTGCCACAAATTATATTTAAGACTCTATTGTCACAGGCAGATTAGCTAATGCTTGATTTTAAGTATAGGCTTCTAATGCTATTACTCCTGGTTAGCTCTGCCTGGCAGGTAACCTTGTGGAACAAATGACTGCATTGCTTGAATAACATATTTGATCAAACAGGACAATTCTTTCAAAAATTGAGTTCTCTGTGGCAATTTGAGACCTGTAATCAGCAAATTAGATGATTACAGCAGGGATAAAAATAGTCTTCTAACAATGTCCAAGGTATAAATGTGATTTGAATTTCAAAATGCTAAACATGTGGTAGGAAAATGCACGGTTGGATAAATATGACTAGACATTATCAGATTTGATTTCTCTTTCCATCTCTGCTCTGAGGTAGAGCCTAATTTTGCCCAAATAAACTTCAATCTCTTTTGTGCTGGAGTTGGAGAATAGAAGTGTATCCACATACTAAGCTCTAAGTCTTAATGGATCCACAACTCTGTTTACTGGTTCTTGGTCTCAAGAACAAGTCAAGGTGAAACACAGCATCTTATTCTCCCACTGGTATAAAATGACCTCTGTGAAACAGGCTGTCCAGGTTCCACACATGGGAGATGGCCTTGGAAAACCTTCAACAACCACCACTTGAAGATCTGTTGTCTTTCTTGGGCACAGGGGCCATAGACCTGACAGCAGCTCTAATGAGGACTGCTGTGTAAATTCTGTGAGTTCGGGTGCGACATGAGGATGTGGTGTGCTCTACCACAATCAAATCAGTCTTCATGATTGGTTGATAAATTACCCCTCCCTTCTCTGGGTCCTTCCTCTGACACATCTTTGCCTCATAGCATTTGTTCACCAGGGCTGACTAGAGCTGCCACTTCCACCCCTGCTATCTGTTTGATATCACATTGCCTCAGTTGGTTTCAGATGAATTGCAAAATAAATATGATCTGGCAAATGGGTATAGAGCCAACCAGTGAGGGGTCAAAGTTTGTACTGGAACAAGCTCCTTCAAGAGGGGAAACTTGATTTTACTTACTAGTGGCTTAGAGAGTTTCTGGCAGAGTCATAGAAAATATTGGATACTATGGATTTCACCTATCCATCTGGGATTTATCCTTTATTAGCACAGATTATCAAGAGCTGCCTGTGGCAACACTGCCGTTTAAAAGAATACTGATCTCCAGAAATACAGCAGTCTGACAATTTACAAGGCAACCTCATCTCAGCTTACTCAGTAACTAACACTCTTTGCAGTATGACGGCTCACCAGTCCATGAAGTATTTACCTTAAACATGCTTTTGAGTCAGTGTTTCCTCACATCTGCCAAACTCTCAAACTTATAAAACAGAAATGTATTTAGTGCCATATTTTTGCACAGAAAATGTCAAATGTAAATTAACCCCTTTTAGGAGTTTTCAAGTCACAAATGATCACCATTAAAAACCCACTACTTTAAAGGCAAGAGTATCTCTGAGATGAATAATTAACTAAGTATCATTTGCTAAATGCCATTACATGTATATTTATAATGCATTTATTAAGAAAACTGCATTAAAATGACAGAACTATAACATCACAATTTGAAAAAGTAGGATCGCTCTCAAATTTCATATAAATATGGTAGATTAAAAGTGGCTATTTTTCTATTTCAGATAGATTTTTGCAAAATAACAAATACCAAGTTGAAATAAATGATATTTATTTGCTCATTCACCCTCCCTTAATAAACTCATACATAGACCAAAACACTGTGAGAAAATGAACATAAGACTTGACAAGGCCATCACTTTGAGAATGTCCCACAAAATGTGATGTGAACTGTGCACCTTGGGCCTTAAAGTGGACAGTGACCTCTTCTGTTAGCAAGGCACTTGGTGATTCCATCAATGATCAGGGAACAGACTTTACGAACATCACGGCCTTGAGTTACATGTAATTTTACTTTGCATTTTCTTCTTCAAAGTAGTTTAGGCTACTACATTAACAAGTTCTCCAAATAAAGATTCTTTAGGTTAAGCTTTGGATAAGGACGCAAAGAGTATTAAATAACACTAATCACAGATTCTTTATGACCTTTGTCCTGTGCTCGGGAAGAAATCACACATAAGAATCCTCTTGGATGCAGACGTGACTTCACTACTATCACCATAGCCAGCCAGTGAGCCCACCCGGAGTCACCACTGCACTTGGCATTGTTGGAAGATGCCAATCAGAGCCTCATTCTAGCGCAGGGGCCCTTGGGAGGCCTGTGAGGCTGGCACCTGAAGCTCACTTCAAAAGTTTTCTTTTAATATATTTGTTTGAAAGTCTTGAGCTTTGAGAAGCATGAAGTTAGTTAATTAACAAAGAGAACTTGATACAGCCACATTCAAAGTTGACTCCTAACTTAAATTACCAGACATAGCTCATAAAACCAGCTGTCTCAAAGACAGTGTTTTATCTTTATTAAAAAACGGATAAACATAGCAGCACTTGCAAAAACAATAGTTCATAAAAGGCATTGTACACTGTCAACTGATAGTATGGAAAGGCGAGGCCCCCAGCACAGCTGGTGGTGGGCTGTACATCACAACACTCACAACTGCCTGTCCACTTAATGCGACTCAGCCCAGAGCAGCCGTGGGGACACCAACAGCAACATGGCACGCTTCAACTTCAAGCCTTTGTTATTTGTGTGAATAGTCAATCAAGTCAAGTATCACCCTCCTTAGCAGCATCTGGAGCACTCATTGGTGTTCTGGAAGTGGCTGGTGTACTTGACCCACTTATTAAAAAAATCTAAGCATTCAATAAAAAACACTTCTCCCTGTCCAATGCCATCCACAGAAACCTGTTGCGAAAGAGACATGCCCTTCCATTTAAATATCTGTAAAAGCTAATGCACGCCTCTGCTGCAGTGGACAGGAGAGAACCTGGAGCAGGCACTTCTGCACAGCTGTCTTTGGTGAGGGTGCTGGTGTGATCATGCTGATCCCTGCCCACTGCTCTGCTTCTTACTGCTCTGTGGGGGGGTGAGGACTCCAGTGGGGAGAGGAGAAATCCTGTTTTCTTCAGATAATATGGCTTTCTTTGCTTGGGCTTTGTCCTGTTGATAAGAATAAAAGCAAGAAATAGAAATGTTACAGTGGAAGAATATATCCTCTGGGCTTCATTTACTTTGTGCTTTTTCCTATGTAGGTGAGTGAAGGAAAAAAAAAAAAAATAGCAAAGAACAATCTAAAAGCCCGTGGTCTATATGATACTTAAGAGATAGGATCTGTTGATCCCAATTTTTCTTTTCCAAGGAATTAAAAAGAACTGGAGTCTTTTTAAGATTATCTGGAACCTGTGTGAAGCAAAGTGAAGAGGCTGCCCAGGCAGTTTTAGGACTTTGTCTGGGAAACAAGGAACAGTACTGACCAGCAAATCCAAGCTGTTTATATGGGTCTGGATGTTGTGTGCATCTTCAGCAGGAACTCCCCTGAAATGCTTAAGTTTTGAACTTCCTGTCTCCCTTATAACTATGGCAAATGGAACCATCCACTTGACACACTTCTCTATATCACACCACTGATACCCTGCAATGAAAATACATGTTACGCTCAATTTGAGACGAACAACTGGTTTGTAAGTTTCATATATCTTGTTAATGGACTGGAAGGCCAACATACCTGAAACCTTTTGCATCAGTTCAGATGAAGAGAAATGATACAAGGCAGAAGCAGCAAGTACACCATAAGAAAATTCTAAGCAGCCGACATCCAGGACACAGAGATCTAAAAGCTATGAAGAAGAACAGAACACTAAGGGACAGGCCAACACGTATCGCTTCTAGAGTTCTCAGTCTAGTGGTGGGTTAGGGTGCCCCACAGAGGTACGAGAGCCACTTACCTCTGCAATCTGTATGAAGATTTGCTGAGGATACTGAGGCAGGAGCACTTCATACAAATCATTTAGATATGCAACCTGCATGTATACATTCAACCAGGACACAATGGTCAGGGGACTTAAATGCCACTTAAGGGCCTATGGGAAAACAGAAAACAAACCACTGGTTGAAAAAAGAAAAAGACATTTCTATTCCCTTTGGTCCTCTATAGTGTTGGTTGCTCAGTCGTTGTCTGGGACTTTGTGTTCCCACAGACTGTACCCCACCAGGATCCTCTGTCCATGGGATTCTTCAGCCAAGAATACTGGAGTAGGTTGCTCTTCCCTTCTCCAGAGGAACTTCCCGACCCAGGGACTGAACCCTGGTCTCCTGCATTGCAGGCAGATTCTTTACTATCTGAACCACCAGGGAAGCCCCTCTAAAGGAGTTTCAAAATGCAGCCATTTCCCCTGCCACAATGTGTCCAGCTGGAGAACACCTAACCAGATGCACTCACGCTGAATGTAGAAAAGATATTATGTGTGTATTTTTGAAAAGGACTGAAAAATTAACTTGTAACATACCTTCATAATGATTAATTCCATAGTAAGAATTTCATCTCCTGAACAAGCCCCATCTGTAACATAAGCAAACTGGTGCAACTTTGGAGGATAGATTTCCTGAAAGGAAATAAAAGATACTACTAGCAAAATGCCCATCTCTTATAGTTTTAACTTATATATTGCACCTCTCAAATTATTTTTTAGTATGCTAACACAGAAAGAAAGAGAGGGTACATTGATGAGATAAATGTAAGAGCTACTCTAGTGGTTCAAAATGCATTAATTGTAAAAGAAATGAAACATTCACCCTCATCAATCAACCAACCTTTTACTTACTGAAGAGTTTTTAAAATTTCACCTTTTCAATACCTTTAGCAATGTGTTTGAAAGTTGGGCCCATCTACCCTTCTAATCACACCAAAATTTTACTCCTCTCAGGGAGAAGTTCAATTTTTTTTGATTAAAGGAATTAAATTAACCTAAGCATTTTAAATACTCATACTTTTCTTGGTTAATTTCTAGCCTTTTTTTGTGTGTGGCTAAACTTTAGAAGGCTTCAAATTAGAAAAATACAAATACAGACAAATATCTGATCCATTCCCCTAATCTCAGTGGATCTCAAGAAAAGCATGTACTACATAAAAAAATTTGAAAATTATTTACCTCAAGTTTGGCAGCAATAAATAAAGATGAAATCCCAATAAGTTGTAAAAGTGTTTTTACAACATTTTGTTGTGTTGCCATATACCGATCAAAGAAATCCTGTGCCAAGTAAAATGTCTCTCTGTGAAGTTTATAGACTTCACATACCTGAAAAAATAGTAAGTTTTAGAATAGTTACTTGAGGAAAAAAAGAAAGACAAAAAAACTTGCCATGATTTTGGTGAAGGATAAAACCAAAGAGACAGAAGCTGGCTTTTCGTAAAGGATGGTTACCTTGTTTATCCCTAAGCACACGCACAATGAAAAACTGGAACTCAGGATAAGGATGAAATGTTCTGTGACCTAATATAAGAGCAAAAGCTCACAGGCTGCAGAAAGAAGGTACATTCACAGTCCAGTAAAAGCAGCGTTTCAAGGAAAAACAAAATTTTCTCAAAGAAATATGTCCCCCTTTGTAAGTTTCATTATGACGTGAAGAAGGAACTACAATATTTCTTCACAATGAACATCATCAGTATGAAAGTTTGAAAGCTGGAACATAGGTTTATTTAAAGACCACAACACTAAAACACTGTTAATCTAATCACAAGAGGCAAAAGCTTTATTCAAAAGCATTAAAGACTTAGAGACCTAGGTTCTATCCTAGGCTCCCCTTTAGGAAAACTGATTATAAAATTGAGACATTATAAATTAGTCCTGCTTTGTTAACCTCACAGGACTGCTGTGAGATAAAAGGACCAAAGAAATATTAGACCTCAATTCATTACTATCATCAAATGTTTGATTATGCATTTAAAACTGCTATTTCCTTCCAGGGGAAATCATTTCTTTAGGAAGTATCAATTGCATCAATTGCATTATATAAAACAGATCCACTAAGTCACAACATCTTTTGAGTTGAAGCCTAGGAGATTAAAGCATACTACAATCTAATGCTTCAAGGAATTATAAAAAGTTCCAAAAGGCCCAGGAGGGCTATGTGCCATGGTGGGTCTACGGACAACTGTAAGGCCTATAGTTTTAAGCAGGCCTGCCAAAGAATTTGCACATTTGTACATTTTCTATGTTGACATTTTCAGGAACCAATAAAGAAAAGCAAATTAAGAATGAAAAAAAGATGTTTTTATGTAATATCTTACATGGCCTACTATGTAAGCTATTGTTTGGTCACTAAGTCTGACTCCTTTGCAACCCTAAAAAGGAGATCTGTAGGCTGCAAGGCTCTTCTATCTACGGGATTTCCCAAGCAAGTATACTGGAATGGGTTGCCATTTTCTTCTCCAGGGGATCTTCCCTACCAAGAGGTTTCCCAGGTGGTGGAATCTGTGGCTGAGTGGCTCAGTGGTAAAGAATCTGCCTGCTAGTGCAGGAGACTTGGGTTCAATCCCTGGATCAGGAAGATCCCCTGGAGGAAGAAATGGCAACCCATTCCAGTATTCTTGCCCAGAACCCCATGGACCGTGGAGCTTGGCAGACTACAGTCAAGGGGGTCGCAAAGAGTTGGACATGACTTAGCACGCACACACACATGTAAGCTGTACTTCATATACACTATTTCTAATCCACACAAACTCTGTAAGGAAAATACTAATAGAAAACATTACAATGAGAAAATCAAGTTAAGTGACTTGCCTGACTGAGACACAAAGATGGTAAGTGGCAGCAGGAGATTTGACGCTAGGACAAGCACAACTAGGGTACACATATACCCCTGTCAATACAAATTTTCTGAAGGGTACACGGCACAGTTTGTTTTTAGGGAATACGTAGACTCAACTTCCATATATACTTTCATAAAATGGATCTGCCTAAGATACCTTTCCACTCACAGAAGAAAGCTCATTTTGCACCCACCCAAGGTTTACAGAGGTGTCCAGGTATTTTTGTTAGTCACTCAGTTGTGTCTCACTCTTTGCAACCCCAGCGACTGTGGCCCACTAGGCTCCTCTGTCCATGCCATTCTCCAGGCAAGAACACTGGAGTTGACTGCCATTCCCTTTTCCAGGGGATCCTCCCAATCCAAGGATCGAACCTGGATCTTCTGCATTGCAGAAGGATTCTCTACCATCTTAGCCACAAGGGAAGTGGTGTTCAAGAAATGTCCCTTAATCAAGCCACTACTGAGACACCCACACTTCCTCCCAGAAAGAGGTGCACTGCCTATACAACATAACTTCTTATATTTAACAATTATTTACTATAACTTATAATCTTGCTATTTGATCAATTTTTATATGATAATGTGAAGTATAAGAGTGTGATCAATAGAAGATTTGAACAATATATTTTGTTAGAATAAACTGTGGGGAAAGAGAAATGGGTCCCAAGGAGTTAAAATGAAACAATATAAAATTTCTGACTGTTAAAGATAAATTTGTTCATATATTTTTAAAACATTTGGTAGTAAGCTATCAAATAGCTGTTACACATTCTACTGTGTACACTTAAAAAGCAATTTAATTAACAAAGATCAAATACCAATATTTATAATTAATTGGAAAATACAACCTTTGCAACTACTTAAACTTTGAGAAAAAAAATCAGATGCCAACTTAAAAACATCTAAGGGATAAAGAGACTTCAGAAATTCTTTTAAGAAAGCAAAAAAGTTAAACCACTGTAGTATATATACCACGGAGGCACAGAATGTGTCAATGGAATCAAACACATGAAGAGATAACAACATCACAAAAGAATCTAGAAACGGTCAATGCTTCTAGTTAACCAGAAGGCTCAGCCTACCTCCATTAACCAATCCAGAAGAATTGCTCGCATTTTAGGCTGCAGAAGAGGGTGCCGCTGCATTAGGTGCTTGTCCCGCAAGTATGTCTTTTCCTTGTTTAACATGATTTTCCATACTTCCTCTCTATTTGCCCAGCTACAAAAAAACAAAACCAAGCAAGACACCAAAGACAGGAGTCAGCATGCATCCAACTAGCGAAGTGGAAGTGCCCACAGGGAGCAAGAACCCAGGAGGCACTCGGTGGTCAGCTTACTTCAGCACAGGCAGTGGCGACACTCTGGATGATGATGGCGTGCACCTCTGAGGCTTGTACGCAGCGTGTGGGTACAGAAGTTCATCCTCTTCTTTGTCAGGTGTGGGCATCAGGGAGCAGGGGTTTTCACAGGCTATATCACTGTCCCAAGGCTGTAAAATAAAGACATGTTAAAAAATGTTTGATGTAAACCAGCTGTTTTTATATTCATTGATTTGTAAAACAGCCAGTAAAACAAAAAAGAAGTCTTCATACACCTAGAGCAATTTCTAGGCCTAAATCAATATTCCGGCCTAAATTAAGATGGAGATAGCATAGAAGACACATTAATGACTCCAAGCTTTCATTTTCTCAGGAGTCTATGAAATAAGAAACTAAGAAAACTAGTCAGTAGCATTTTATTCTCCGTATCATCATCCTCCTATGAGGTGCGTGAGGGCACAGGAAGGGTAAGACAAAATGCAAACAGCTCTTACATTACCAAAAAAGAAAATCTACTCGTAGTTCAGTAAGACACTAAGCATGGCTTCAAAACAGTATTGTGAGATTTGGTCACAATTCAAAGACTTGGGTTTTTTAACAAGTACAACTAACCTAATAAAATGTCTTAAAAGTGAAAGACAAAATTTCCAATAAAATTATTCACATAAACACTCCACAACCACAAATATAAAACTGACTGCCATCTATATTTAGTCTCTTCATTTAATAAAAACCCACCAAATGTGACATCTTCCTTTGGTTGCAGGTCAAGCCAAATATATTGCATAATGAGGACCTTTCGTTTTCCTTAATTCAAATGGCAAAATAAGAGTATCTGCCTACTTAAAACCACATCAAGCAACAGTCACAGGATTTACTAAGAAGTTTATAAAGCCTAGATATTCCTGAAGACCTCTGAAACCCACCCCCAAAGCCTTGTATAGTAATAAATGCTAAACCATCATTAGAACTCAAACAATGCTTCTTTTAAAAAGTTCATATATTTAATTCAATTTTTAATATTTGGAAAATGTCATTTTGCCATTTAAAGTTTTTTCCTTTTAAAGCTACTCTTTTATCACCTTACTCTAAATAACTATGATTGCTTTTTAAAATTATAAAATAGTAAATTTATTGAAGATATGGCATATTAACAATCCTGTAAGCATGGACGCTCTGTTAAAGGTCTGAGACTCTTAGCAATTTTTTTTAAAGCAGAGAGATCATTAATGTTGACTGGAAAAGAGACAACGGAGAGGACTATAAATGAACATGGAAACTTGGGCTCTCCAAGTGCTGCTTGGAAGATATGGGACAGGGTGGCTATCACAGCACACCGGCCACTTTTAGAGGAAGCCAGAGCACTTTCAGGGTACTGAGAAGAGCAAAGTAGGCTAAAGCTCTCCTCCATCCAAAGTGCAAAGAATTGGGCATGCAAATTAACCATGACAGCTCTTGCCAGCAGCTGTTGGAGAAGGGCAACATCCTCTTCCAGGTCTAGTATCATGTGCTGGTATCGTTTCCTTGACTCAAAAGGGTCATGTTACAACTGCTTTAAGCTGTATTCATTCAAGAATGAATTCTAGTTTTGAAAGCAGAAGCTGGGTGTCACCCTCTACAGCCAAATGGTTGAAATAGTTGAGAGCAGACTTTTGGAGATAAAATGGTAACAGTTCCCAACCTGCAGTACACAGACAAATCAGGTGAACCACAAGCAGACAAATGGTCCCCAAAGTTGGCCTTTGACCACTGTATGAAGCAGAATAATGAAGTCTATATTCTTTAACTTGAATGTATACCATGTCTCAAAGAAAGCAAGATCAATCTGACTTTAGGAAGGGGATAAAAACAAGAGACTAATTTTGATTATTTCTAACCACCTCTTACTCTTTATGCCACTTTTAATGAAGAATGAAACTACCTTATGCAAAATTATGTTCTGAGATGTAACTAAGAAATTCCAGGACGCCATTTCAATAAACAAGTTGGGTCTCATGCAAAAAATTGAACAGAATGGATATGTTAAATAGACTTTAGACAAAAGAGCATTATTTTCATTGGGAAAAACCTAAGGTAAGAATCAAAGGTTCCATGTGGTCTTGATGTAGCAGTATCACAGAGTTCAGCATGATGGCTACAAGTAGCACAGGGCTACTGAACAGGGCTGAACTATGATAACTCCACAGAAAAATTCTGTGTAATTAACTGGCAAAAAGGTTGTTACCCCACAATTCTAGCTTCACGAATCTACAGAGAAATAACATATGACACTGACTGCTTCATAAATGATGGGTAATTTTCAAGCTATCTACTTTAGACAATGTGTAGAAACCTGTTGTCATTAATCTCTGAACCATGAAAACGCCTTCTAGTGGGAAATAGTATGGCTATTCACATATCACATGATCAGCTCTCTGCAGTCCAGGGACAGGTCCCAAGCCCTGTCTTAGGCACCCTAGGCTCTGCTCCAGTTATCTTTGGGACCGAAACTACTCTAAAATCCCAAGTCAACAGGGACAGCTTTGCTTCATCCTCAGTTAAAAATTCCAATTCAAAACATAGCTGGGAAGACAACCAATCTTGAATTTCACAAAGTTGAGATTCATTTTAGTAGAGACCCACAAAAATTAACTTGCTTGGTTTGAAGTCTTTACAGGGAGAAAATAAGAAAAAGAAAAAAAAAAAAAGGAAAGAACTTGAAATGCACTGTCTTATTTCTTTTCCTAAAACAAAGTATCTCTTCTTCCAATACAGCAAATAAATCATCAAGCTGTTGTTCAATATTAAGTGGAATCTCCCCAGAAATGCTAATGACTAGGGTCTTGTGTGCAGTAACAACAGCTTTAGCATGTATCCCATGGCTTTGAAGACCTTCATTCTTCCAGATCCAGCTGCTATGGCTGTTGCCCACTGTCCTACAAAGTGATGTGCTGCCACTGCTAACCTCAACAGAACCACTTTCCTTGGCTCAAATACTATTCCTGCTCAGTTTTTATCTATTATAGCGTCAGAAAGCCTAATCAGTTAGTTTGGAGATAGACTGCTTCCCCTATTGGGGCCATAACTACAGTCTCCAGCCATTTCTGGAGCCAGAGAGATAATACAAGCTTTTTCTGCTAGGTACTTCTGATATTATGATGCTACTATGAACATGCAAGAAATATGGCGGGAACTCCATGAAGGAGGGGCAAGAGAAATGGACTGACTAGTCAATTTGAAAAATGTGTTGAGATGCACATATCATTACACAGAATGTCCTACTAATACTCTGGTGGAGGTCCGATCAAGCTCCAGGCAGCAGTTATTACTGTAAGTAATTGCTGAAGAGGCTAGAAGAACTATCAGAAAGGGGGAAAAAGTTTGAAACATGACCTAAAGGTGGTGGGAGCAGGGAAGGGAAGTCCTTAAGCACCATGAGGAAATAAACACAAGTGTGGATGGGGCAGGGGGAGTTGCTTATGAGCACACTCAAACCCCCATCATCACAGTTACCCAAAGAGCTCTGTGTCAGGAGCCCTCCCACAGTTCACTAGCCTACAGCCTAGGCTATAGGACAGACTCCGCCCCTGGCTTGCACAGGACTCTGGGTTACTTTCCTCCTCTAACTGAATCTCAGTTTCCTCAAGGGCAAAAGGAGAGGACTGAGTTATGTGAGGTTCATTCTGGTTCTTCCAGACATCAGCGCATATTTGTAATCTCAGGGATGTCAGTCAGGAACACGGCCCTTCCTGGAATCCCAAGACTGGCAGAGGTCAGTGCCCACTGACAGGCACAGTGCTCAGTTATATGAACTGTGGCCACAGTTAGAGAAAAAGCCTTCAGCAGGAGGCAAGCAAGTATGAGACTCAATTTGACCCCAAACAAGGGGAGCCTCAACTTCGACCCAATCAGAAAATGTACCTACCTGACTGCCACACTGGCTTCTCACAGTCCTGTCAATTTTAGCAATTTCTTCATCTGGATCCTGCAAAAACTAACATAAAACCCCCACACCCCAAGGAAACACACCAAACAGCCCAAAGACAAAAACATAGACACAGAGAAGAAAAAGAAAGCTAGTAAGGTTCTGATCACCATTTCTGCCAAACGCTCCCCCCTTGATCCCTTATTAACAAATACGTGGGCAGAACCCATTCTGGTACCCAGGTAAGATTGGGGGGGGGGTATCCTCCCCCACCTGTCTCCTTTGTACTCACAACGGCTACATTTGCCTTTCTTTTCCTGGAGCGAACAGAGACATCAGTGCCACTTTCCTCTTTCATGGTGTCCGGTTCCTTCGCATCACTGCAAAACCAGGATGGCACCGAGGTAAGAGTTCTACCCAAATCTCGGCCCACCCCTCCCCCACCACTGCACACCTTCCCCTTTCCCGCAGCGGCCAGGCCACTCACCTCTCCTTTTCCTTCGGCATGGCGCTGGGCGTAGGATCAGACCTCAGGCCTGGGGGCACGAAACAGCAGTGGGGTGAGGACCGCAGGCAGAGGGGTCCAGGGCCCGCCGGCCTGTCCCGAGCACCCCTCCCCCTCCCGCGCGGGCGGCGGCGGCGGGAGCCTCCCGGGCCGGTCGGGAAAATGGCCGATGGGCCCGGGGTGGCCTGTCACCCGCGGCGCCACCAGCGGCCCGCGACGGCGGGTCGGAACCTAGGGTGGGGTGGGGGTGCTCAACGCCCCCAGAAGCTCTCGCCGGCCCATCGCCTCCCTGGGGACCCCAGCTGCCTCAGTCTTCCCCTCAACACCTCCCCGTAGCCCGCTTCTGAGTCGCCCTATCGGGGCACCCTGCGCTGACGCCTCCGGGGACCTGGCGACCCGGCCTCGCCCCACCCCCACCCGGGCCCGGCCCGACCCGACCCGGGCGCTCCAGGAGTTCTCGCCCGCCGCGCAGTCCGGCAGCTCGCGGCAGGGTCCTCACCCGAAGCCGTGTCTGAGGCAGGCAGGCAGGCAGGCGGCACGAGCCGAGGCCGGAGGCAGGAGGCAGAGGCGAGCGGGAAGCCGGGAGGCGGGAGACGGCGGCGGGCCGAGCGCGCGGCGGTGGCGGGATCCGCGCCTGCCCCCTACACCGCGCTGGCGGCCGAGCCGGCTGCTCCTGCGCCCGGCTAAGAGCGGGACATTTAAAAATCCCAGCGCGCGGAACCGGCCCCCGGACCGCCCTCGCGCCCTCCCGCCACCCTCCGCTCCGCCCCGGCCGGCTCGGAGCCCCTCAGCAGCAGCCAGAGGGCCCGGCCCCGCCCAGCCACCGCCCTCAGGACCGCCCTGCGCGGCGCAGGCCCGCCCAGGCGCTCAGGCCCGCCGGGGGCGGGGCGGGGCTAAGTGACAGGGCCTGCGCGCCGGAGGGGAGGGGCCCTGGGGCCGTGGCGGGGCCTGCGCCGCCCAAGCTGCGGAGCCCGCGCGGGGCGGGACGCGGGGGCCGGCGGGCGCGCGCGGTGGGGCGGGGCTGCGCAGGGCGGGACGCGGGGGCGGTCTGGCGCGAGTGCGGCGGAGGGGCGGGTCACCGGGCCCTGGGGGCGGAGCCGAGCGGCGCTGGGGCGGCAAAAAGCCGCGTGGCCGGCGCTGGTGGAATGTAAACACGGCGGGCGGCGAGGCTTCGTGCCCCGACTGAGGGGTCCGGCCACTAGACCTGAAGTCCGTAGGCCTGCAGCGCGCGCGAACTGTCTCTCCTTGCACGTTTCCCCCGCCCCTGAGACGCAGGGTTCCGGGCCCTGAGTCAGGGTGGGATGTGCCCAAGGTCACAGCGCGTGGTCACAGAGCCTAGAACTAGAGCCTCAGGCCGCCAGATCAGGGGCCGCCTGTGGAACAGCTGTTACTCCTGGACGTGCGTCCATCCATCTGTCCATGCGTGCGTGTGTTCATTCAGCTAATAGTCTAGCACCTTATCCTCCATGTGTGCCCTTTGCCACAGATTTTCCCCTGAGCATCAGAAGAGCATCAGAAGACCTTTTTGATGCTTGGATTCCATGCGGCCTTCTTTACCTTAAGTATTTACTTCAGCAGGTCGTAAAATCAAATCCACACTCCATGCCCTAGAGGACTCCACGTAGACCTACCCTCACCCCCTCTCAGACCTTTCCTTCACCTGCCTCCCATCAGAGCTCCTCCGGCCATCTCGGGACCTTGGAATTTGTTGTCCCTAGCTCCGACCCCTTCCAGCTACATCTTTCCTAAGAATGTCCAGGTCTTCCCCAGGAGTTCCTCTCCACCGCATTGCCCTGCTGTGGCTCCCTCACAGCACTTGCCGCCATGTCTCTTGTCCTGGTTTGGTTCTCTTCTCCCTGCCTTGTCTGTCTTGTTCACTGCTGTATCCCCCAGCTCTTGGCATAGTGCCTGGAGGAAGGGAGGCACTTCAATCTTATTTATGAAGGAATGCTTGAAAAACATGATGACCAAGCCCTTGTGGAGTTTACAGGCTAAGGAGACAAGTATTGAACTATCATCACTTCAAAGTACCTACTGTACTAAACTTCTAGAAAAGGCATATAGCAGAGGGCTCCTAAACATTTTCAAGGCCCTTCCTGATTTACAGTCTCAGTCTTGGGCCTCCTCTTTCCATGATTGTCTTTTTGAGGTTAGAGCCTGAATCTTATTGGAAGACACCACTTGTGTCATCCTCAGAGGTCCCTGCTAGCAGATTCTTGACCTTCCAGGGTCTCTGAGGTCAAGGCTGCTGAAATGTCTTGCTCAGATTGGCTTAGGTAGGCATGGAACCCAGGCTCCTAAATTCCCAGCCTTCTGTCCTTAGGTAGTAACAAAAATGGGTATCACAAACATTTCAAAAATAACAGCTTTGTCCTAAATACTTGAAAGTGTTATCTCAACTAAACTTCTCAATAATCCTATGACATTGATATCATGATTGTCTTATTTCACATATGACACTATCTACTTCTTAGGGTCACTGTAAGGATTAAGTGAAATAATGCAGATGAATTGCTGAGTACAGTGCCTGGCACATAGTAAATACCCAGTAAATGACAGTTGTTAATAATGATAGACAAGACAGTTTTCCTTAGTGGTTGTAGTAATTTATACTCCTATAGCAAAGAATATCACCAGCACTTCCCTGGTGGCCCAGTAGTTAATAATCTGCCTGCCAATGCAGGGGACATGGGTTTAGCCCCTGGTCGGGGAACTAAGATCCCACAAGCTGTGGAGCAACTAAGCCAGTGCACCATAACTAGAGAAAGCCTACAAGCAGCAATGAAGACCTACCACAGCCAAAAAT
Organism: Muntiacus reevesi; assembly: GCF_963930625.1. NCBI lineage: Eukaryota > Metazoa > Chordata > Mammalia > Artiodactyla > Cervidae > Muntiacus > Muntiacus reevesi. The sequence continues at coordinate 252,636,358 of NC_089250.1, read as the reverse complement.
AAATAAATATTTAAAATTTATTTTAAAAAAGAAAGAAAAGACAAAAACTGTGGTGACAGCAATCAGACCCCTCTGGCGGGGGCGGGGGCAGGGAGTCCTAGGTACTACTGCACACATGTTTTATATCTTGATCTAAGCAGTGGCTACATGGCTATGTTCATAAATAAAAGTTCAATGAGCTATATATTTGTTGTTTGTGCCCTTTACTGAGTGTATGCAATACTTCACTAAAAAAATAAAATGGTTAATTTTTTTTAATAATTGGAAAAAAATTAAAGTAAGACTTTAATAATCTTTGCCCACTGGGAGTTTCCAGTCTGAAAAGGAGGCAATCATGTAGATGGGCAATTGCAGTACAGAGTGATAAGGACTTGGATGGGAAAATTCTGGGGGCTACGATTTCATGTGGAGTTGGGAGCAAGGGCATTCAATTTACTCTTGGACACAGCTGCTTGGAGGAAGCAGCATCAAGGCCAGACAGATGAATGAATTCGGCAGGAACAGTATAAAAGATATGTTTAAGGCAGCAGAAAGTGCCTGCACAGAGACTTGGAGTCTTCAGAAGTCACCAATGGTCACTTGTCTGGAGCAGTTCACCTTTGACTCTTTGAGTCTATTTCATTTTGTGTCCAAACACTGACAGCCTTGAGGGAGACTAAAGATTACACTAAAGGTGACAAAACAGCTGCTGTGTAGGGAGGACAGCACCTTTCTTCTGCCATGAGACTTTGGGAAATTTCCTTAACCTCTTGGTGCCTCAATTTCCTCATCTGTAAAATGGGTGTGATTTTAATTATCCCAACCTGTGAGGAATAAATGTATTAATATGTATAATGGATTTGCCATAGTATCTAACATATAGTAAATGTTCAGTATGTGGCAACTATTATTATTATTCATAAAGAAATTTGGGGCATTGGCTGGTAGAGGTAGATGAAGGTAGAGGTTAAGGAACCAGGATGCAAGCATTAAGAAGTAAGCCCATGGGGGTTGCAAGGGCCAAGTTCTTCCCAGATGGGATTCCTTAATCCAGGGCCCGAAGACAGCCTTCAGGATCCCAGGCAACTGCCTACTGACAATGCCAGCCCATCAAGTTCACTTTCCCGGACAGCTGGTGCATAACTTTTACCAGCTCCTTAAAGGTACACACAAAAACTTAAGGAGCGCTGTCGAGGGTAGATGGAGGAAGGCGTGGGTTGTGACTAGTAGAGTTGGCCCAGGCTTTGCTTTCATGCAGAGCTGGACAACTGTGGCTGCCTGGCTGAGCCAAAGGTGTGTGGGGGATGGAAGGGTCAGGGGAGGGTCCTACACACAGAAAAACCAGAGGAAAGAGGGTCAGACTGGCTGCACCGGTGTGGGCTGTGGGGTGGGGGCCAGGCAGGATGAGCAGGATGCAGCGCCAGGGAACTGAGTGTGGGAAGGCCTCAGAGGCTTGGCTCCTGTCCTCCTGTAGCCCTGGGGACCTATCTGCACAGGCCTGCCAGGTCAGTCGGAGCCCTGGGCCCAGCTATGCTCCCCAAGACTTGCTTCTTGTTCAGACCAGACTCACACTGTGGTGGATTCCAAGGGGGGAGACAGGCAAACCAATGGGTGGCCCAGCCCTGGCCTAACCCTCTCTTACACTGGAAAGCAAATCCAGTCAACCCTTTGGACACAAGTTATGGTTAATTAAAAAACTCCAGTGAAAACTAAACTTTACCTTTAAACTCAGTGTATCATAGAACAATGATGGCAGCTGACATTTATGGATTCTGTCCCAAGCTCAGAGTTGCAAGGAACAGAGACTAATTTGAAGACATTTCATGGAGTGGGAGTGTGTGACCAGGTTTTGTGGGGAGGAGGGGCAGTTATGCAGCAACAAGCAACCCCCTTAGTATGGGCTGAGACACAAGAGAGCTTTGTTCTGTGTCTGACCACCATATTCCCAGCTTTCAGTTAAATCGTCTCATCTTGGGTTTTCTGAAAGCAGTCACAGCTGCAAGATACAGAGCAGGGACTTGGAGAGAGGAAGCCCTGGAATCTCTCTTCTGGTCAGGGACTCACATTTTCCTTACGGCAACCAGGCTCTTGAACTTAATGGGGGAGGGGGACTTGGCCAATCAGAGCCCTGCATTCCTGACTATGTGATTGGGTCGGGGCTAGGCACGTGAGCCAATCTGGGCCAATGAAAATCCTCTGGAGTTGCTAAGCTGATGGGAAGAGGTCTGGAACTAGGAGGCCATCTTGCCACTCAAGGCGACCTCCCTTTGAGGGAGGTCCTTTGGGGGGAAGGGGGAGGTTTGCAGGCAAGCAGAGCCAGAGGTGAGGGGAGGCAGCCTTGTGATTTGTTGAGCTGCTGGATCTAATCAAGCCCAAGACCAGATTACTAGGAATTTTCCGGATGCTGGAGCCAATTATTTTTATGTTTATTTAGACAGTAGGGTTTGGATTTCTCATAACTTGCTGCCGAGAGAGTTATGGGTGTCATTTGTGCCCACCAAAGAGCCTCTGGTGGTCTCCCGGACTCATTCAGGCCCTCCTCTATAAGGTCTGTAAATCTACAGTGGCATGGCTGGCTGGCTGGCTGGCATGTGGTTCTAGTGGTGCCAGGGCTGGTTGTGGTCTCAATTCCTCCAGAATCCTGACTTCCATGGCAACCTCCTTAATTACTTGCTGCCACCCGTCACATAGAACTCTGCTTATTAATCAGCCTGGCAGCCTCAGCACCCCCAAGTGCAGGTTGGTTTGGGGTGGACTGGCTTGACTCTGGCCTCCAGGAGCTCCCAAGAGCACCACACACCTTCTGGAAGCAAGTGAACTCAACCTGAGCAAGATTCACTCCTAACATGATCAGATAGAGGGTACAAACTGATGCTCCTGGTCCACATAGTATTAGCAAAAGCTTGAATCCTTGTACACATGAGGATTTCCGACTTGTTGAGCAACAGGATGATCTGGCAAAGTTGGGCCCATGTCTGTGCAGGGCAACAGCAGTCTGCTAACCTCTTTGGGTGGGGCAGCTTCACCCTATGTCTTTACTCCTTTCGGTATCAACCTTGGCCTCCTACTTGTCTGACCTTGAGACCCTGCTGGGAATTCAGAGCTGAACCAGAGCTTGTATAGCAGGGTCTTGGATGAGAGAGGTCAGGATTAAATAAACAAGAAGGAGAGAAGGAAGAAGGGATTGAGGAGGGGTAGACTGGGAGAAACCCAGACCTAAGTATTCCCCAGAGACCAGCACAGAGTCTGGACAGCCAGGTTTGCTGAATAAATAAGTGCATGATTGAATGTATAGGTGGCAAAGGTGAGAGGTACAGAAAGCCTTTTCCAGATGGTGACAGGAAGCTGAAGAGCCCAGGTGCGTGGAATGGGGGGCACATTCCTTTGCTGCAGCCTACATGGGGCTGGTATCAGGGTCACAGAGGGCTAGGTACAAGTAGCCTCCACAGTCAAGGCTGGGGCTTCCCCACCTCCCACACTCACACCCTCTCTTCTCTGTCTGAGAGCCTCTCTACCTTCAACGTTTCACTGTGAATTATTTTTCCCACTTAAATCTGTTTGTTTTAAAAAGGAAATCTACTGTCCCTATCATAAATGAAAAACCAACATCACCAGCCACAAAGAGAAGGGAAGCTTCAAAGAGTTGATAACCACAGACAGGACAATGTGAGACAGGCCATGAGCCTGAGGCCTGGTCTCTTTCTGCTTAAAACAGGAGATGACAGTATGATTCCATTTATACCAGGTAGTAGGGTAGTCAAATTCATAGAGACAGAAACTAAGAGGGCGTTTGCCAGGGCTGGGGAGCGGGAATGGAAGTTATTATTTAATGGGTACAGAGTTTCAGTTCTGCAAGATTCAAAAGTTCTGAGGATGATTGTGGTGATGGTTACACAATATTGTGAATGGATGCCACCAAATTAGACATTTAAAAATGGTTATGGTGGTTAATTGTTATGTGTATTTTACCACGTGTTTTGGAGGAGCTGCGTAGACATTAGAGAGGTGTCAGAGCCATCTCTTTCAAACTGAGACTTTCTCCTTGATTAATCAGAACATGTGAAGAATTGGAAAGAGAGTGACTCACCATGTAACATCATATTATTTCAAATCAGTATGCAAAACTGTGGTCAGAGGAAGAAAAGGGCTAAGCCAGAAGTTTAAGAAGGTGTGCAGAAGGGCAGCCGCTCTGCAGTGTGGGTGTCCGTGTGTCCTGACGTGAGGTCCTGAGCTGCTGCAGGCTGTTGTGAGCCCGTGCTGAGGTGACACGGGTTCCAGCTGCAGGGCTCCCAGCTCAGCGTGATCTTGGGAAAGCACTTCACCTCCTGCTGCCTCAGCTTCCTCCTCTGGCCAAGAGGAGAGGAAAGGGTGGACATGAGGTTGTAGTTGGGTGCTGTGTGGGAGAGCACTCTGCAGGCTCTCTCCCTGGCTTCCACAAGGAGCCCCCTTGGGTTCTCTCTGATCAGTTTTGGTGGGGAGATCTATGAGTTTGGTTCCAGTGTCTGGGACAGTTAGTTGATCAAACTCCCTGCTTTCACATCCCTCAAGATGCTGGCCAGTGGAGGAATCTGTGATCTTGCCATTGTCTCTTTAAGTGTCCATTGACAGAGTTCAGGGATGAATTCTGTTCTAGGAGCGTGAAGGTTGAACAAGTGTCCTGTCCTCAAGATGCTCACGCCCAATAGAGGAGAAAAGCAGCCCACCTGTCACCACAGAGCAGTAAGAGAAATGCAGGGAGGGACACATCTGGCAGAAGGGGTCCTGCTCCAGCTCAGGCGGGGGAGAGGGGCAGAAAGTGGAGTCACCAAAACTGTCTTTGTCAAGGTCACCAACACCCTCCATCTTACCAACTCCAAAGGGCACTTTCCAGGCTCTGTTGCTCAACCCTCGTGGGAGTATCGGTGTGATCGCTCACTGCCCTCCCCCCGAGAACACCACTGCCCTCTCCTGGGGTCCCTCCTCCTGCCCTGGTTCTCTTCCTTGCCGCCTTCGCTCCTTCTTTTCTCAGGCGACGTGGTGGTTCTCCCTCCCTGCGCTGTCTTAACACATCCAGTTCACACCTCTGCCCAGCCCCCTGGACCACTGCACGTGTCAGTCTCCCCGCCTCTCAGTGTAAGGTGCCCAGAAGTGAACTCTGGTTATCCCCTCCCTGCCTCAAAATTCCTCCACCTGGTGCCAGCCATTCATTCAGTTGCCTAAGCCACAGACCTGATATTCATCCTTGATTTTTTTCTTTTCTCTCATCCTCTGTACTGCATGCATCAGCCAAGCCCAATAGCTCTCTGCCCCTCCAAATATGTCCAGTTCATCTACTTCTCTGCTTCTCTACCCCATGATGGAGGGAGGCTGCTGTCTGCTTCCTGGACAGGTGCAATGTCTCCTGAGCTACTTTCCCATCATCATTGCCTCTTGCATGGAATGGCTAGTCTTCTCAAATTCACGTCCATAACCTTGATCAAACATGCCCCTTTTGAAAACCATTTGTCAGCTTCCCACTGGTTGCAGCAGCACGGGGACCTGCCTGACCCAGCTTCTGTTACTGCCCTCTCGTCCTGGGACCCTGGGCCCTCTTCCCACCTCTGCCTCTGCCCCAGCCTGGCAGGCTCACGGCCTCTTTCTCTGCTATGCCAAGAGCTTGATTCTGTTGGTGTGTTTGCACTTGTTCTCCACCCACTCCCCGCTGTCTGTCAGTGTCTGTCCCCTTCTTCAATATCCCCTCCTCAAGGAGGCCTTGCCTAGTTAACACCACCGAATTTCAGTTGTCTCCATTGAAGGACAGATATTTTCAATTTTTTAAATTAAAAAAAAAATTTGGCCATGTTGTGTGGCTTGTGGGATCTTAGCTCCCCAACTAGGGATTGATCCCTGGCCCCTGCAGTGAAAGTGCCCAGTCCTAACCACTGGCCTGCCAGGAAATTCCTAGTACACATGTTTTCTTTCTCAATGTCGCCAATTTTCTCTCAGCATCTTTTTTGTTTTTTTAATTACAAAAATTTCACATGTACACACAAGTAGAGAGAGAATAGTACAATGAACCCTCATAAGCTTGGTCTATAGATTTAATAATTAAGATTCTGTTGGGACTTCCCTAGTGGTCCAGTGGTTAAGAATCCACCTTCCAATGCAGGGGATTCAGGTTTGATCCCTGGTCAGGGAACTAATATCCCACAAGCCACAGACCAGCTAAGCCTGTGCGCCAAAACTGCAGAGCTCCAGTGCCACAACCACTGAATCTGCACGCTGCAACTACTGAGCCCACACGCGCGAGAACCCGTGCACTGCAAAGCGGGAGAAGCCTGCATGCTGCAGTGAAGAGCCAACACAGCCTCACCAAAAAAAAGATTTTGTCATATTTACTTCTTCAAGCCTGCAGCTTTTTTTTTTTTTTTTTTTTTTTGCTCGAGTCTTTTAAGGAATATTTGAAACATTATGTCATTTCACTTTTACATGCTCGAGTATGCATCTTTGAAAAATATGGATATTTTCTTACATGACCAAAATGCCAGTGACAGACATAGCGAAGTGGGTGGTTCTTGGTGTCATTCAGTACTCAGTCTAGAGTCAAGTTTGCCAGTTATCTCCAATATGTCTTTGAACCGTTGGTGTGGTTCGCAGCCTAAACAGGATCCACATACTGCATCTGCTCCGGTACCCTTTGCTCTCTTTACTCTAGAGCAGCTCCTCCTTCTCCACACTTGCCTCAGAAGCCAGGTCAGCCTCCTGCAGGATCATTCCATGTTCTGGTTTTGTCTGTTTGCTTCTCCACGGAGCCATCTTTCGTGTTCCTCTCTTCCCTGTACTTCCTGAGGGTAGGAGTAACCCGCTTAAATTCATATCTGTAGGTGATGCCATGGGCTTCCTGTGTCAGCATCCTGGAGGCCCATGGTGCCCTGCTATCCCTTCACGTGATGCTGAGACTGACCAGTGGGGTCAGGTGCTGACAGCCTCTTTCTCCCATGCTATCAGCCCTTCTCCTGTTGTTTTCATCCATTGATAAGTGTTTCCTGAGTTATTTGATGAGGGTTTGCCAAATGGTGTTTTTCCTATTTCCTTCATTTCTTCCAAAATAGAAGTGCACCCAGAGGGGATGGAATGTGGGAGTAATCCCCCCTGAGGCAGGCAGTTGGGGGTGCATTTCCTGTAAAGAACTTAAAAAAATCATTTTAGTTGTTATTTTATCATCACCATGGCCTTGCCATCCTAAACAACATCAGTGATGGACCACTGCTCCTGGCAGGGGCAGAGTGCACCTGCCCAGCACCCCATGACATACACTGCTGTTCCGAATTTATTCACTGGAGTCTTCTGTAAAGAAATTTTCCCTATCAATTAGGGCTACTTGGTTGCCCTGAAATACAGCTCAAATGGTAGAACACATGCCGAATTCTGAATTCTCTCCTTTTAATTAGGCTCCATATTTTCATTCTTCATAGCACTTGAGATATTTCATAATTGTGCATTCTTTTATTTGTTCGGGACCCTTCATCCTTCAGGAGGAATCTGCACAAAGACGCTTGGGAGGCTCTCGGTCTTCACACATTTGAGTGAAAGATTCACAGATGAAGGCTGGGAGGGCTGAGCTCGCAGTCTTAGAGGTGGGGCGGCAGAGGCGAGTGTTTGGGGAGAAGACTCAGAGGATAAAGACAGCACAACACATTCTGGGAGGACAGGTGCTGAGTGTGTCTGGGGCCAAGGCGGAGTGCTGAGGCTGAGGGGGCTCAGGGTCAGGGGCCAGAGGAGCACCCAAGTTGGACTCTATCCTGGGGACATGGGCCCTAGAATCTCTGTGGCCACCCCCCAGCACCTGCCTCATGGCCTCCTGGATGGAGCCTGCTCCTCGGGAAGCGCACCCAGTGTGGAGATTTGGCCGTGCTCTGCACAAGCGCCCGCCTTGCTCTTCTCTCTAATTGCTCTGTTTTCCTTCCACTTCACAAGTGGGTTGGCTAGTAACACTGAAGTCTGTTTTATGTACATATAGATAGCAAACACAAAATGTGTGGTAAGCTGTGTTCCATCTTTATGTTATTAACACACAAAAGCAAGAAAGCTCCAAGTTAGAGCATCTGCAATTCAGCCAAGAATGCAGCAAGCCATATGGTGAAAACTTGAAAAGGAAGACAACAGAAGCACGTCACCCGGCCTTCGTCTGAAGAGCTCCCTCAGCAAGTGCCGTGCCTGTCCTCTCTGAGGCCGGTCAGCTTTCATCCATGCATCCATCCACCCATCCATCCATCTGTGTATCAAAGCCTCACTGCAGTCCTGTCATGTGCCAAGTACTGCTCCTTTACTAGCAGTGGAAGAACCATGTCAGCAGAGATCAGAGGGGAGAGAAGATCAGGACGTAAGTAAGTAAACCAACATGTGAAAAAGATAAGATGTTTCCCAGCTGCTCTAAGAGCCGCTGAAGAAGTGATTGGGTGATGTGACAGAGTGAGCAGAGCAGAGGCAAACCACTTCAGGCTCGTGGCTTCAAGAAGGTCTTTCTCAAGAGGAGACATATGAGCTAAGACCTGAAGCATAAGTAAAATGCAGCAAGTAGAGCTGTGGGAACAGTGTCCCCGGCAGAGGGAACAGTGTGTACAAAGGCATAGAAGTGGGTACAAATTCAGTGTTGTAGTGGAGCAGCAAGAAGGCTGGAGTATAGTGAGTGAGGGGTATGGGAAGAGGGGTAGTGGGGGGAGAGGAACCAAGGTGTCGTCAGCTGCATGTAGGTAGGAATTTGGGTTCTACTCTGATGCTATTAGAAACCCTTGAAGGGTTTTAAGTAGGAGAGTGGTTCATCTGATTTACATGTTAAAAGGTCACCCTGCTGCTGAGGGGAGTGTGGACATGGAAAACGGGCATATCCTGGAGCCTAGGGACCAGTGGTGCAAGCCAGGCAAGATGGCAGCTTGGCCAGAGTTGGGGCAAGGTGGAGTGGACATGGGGATCAGATATGTTTGCAAATAGAGTGAGGGTTGGCTGAGAATGGGGACCTAATAGCCTTGAGGCCCCAGAGGCTGACAAGAGCCGAGGGTAGCTGTGAAAACATAAATCTCTGCAGCAAGGTGCCCCGTCTCTCTCATTCTTTGTGGAAAACCTAACTTTCTTTCCCGTCTCCTCACCTCTGTGGTCATAAGCATAGTGACAGGCCACTGTCATTCTTCTGGCAGGTGGAAATCTGGGGAGGAGGGGTGGCTGCGTGAGATCACTCAGTGACAGGGCCGCCTCCGGATGACCCCAGCTAGCCCCGGGTGTCAGACGGCCCTTCCCAGGGCCACCTGGCGGTACTGCACACCAGCTGGTGGAGAAAGCCTGGCCCTTTCACACCAGCAAGGGCTCATGTTCCTGTTCAGCCATAGCCGCAGGCCTTTGCGTCTCAGTCATGTGAGTGCCCCTTTGCCTTATCCTAGGAGAGGCACAGGCTTCCCTGGTGACTCAGCAGTGAAAGAATCCGCCTACAATGCAGGACACCCAGGTTCAATCCCTGGGTTGGAAAGATCCCCTGGAGAAGGGAATGGCAAGTATTCTTGCCTGGAGAATCTCCTGGACAGAGGAGCCTCGCAGGCCACAGGCCACAGGATCACGAAGAATGAGACACAACTGAAGTGACTGAGCATGCACCGCAGAACAGAGGCAAACTACTTGCTGCAGTTTGGGTTCTGTGGAAGCACACATCCAGAGGTGTGTCAGGGAGCGCCCGAGGGACCATCTCCTGGTGAAGGAAGGAGGGCAAGTGGGAGCGGGCAGGGGCCTCTGAGCTTTGGAGCCGCGCGGTGCTGGGCCACAGCGGCTGGACCTTGCTATCTCTGCTCCATTGTGACTGGACTGGTGGCTGGAGGTGGAGGGCCCACATTACTGCTAATAGCCCGGACAACAGGACCTTCTTCAGAGGGGTCTTGGGCGGCATGCTGTGTGTTCATCACACTTCACTAACTCAGACGTGACTGATTTGTAAACCAGCAGTTGGGCTTGTGCTCAAGGGTCATCTTCCTTTTCCTGAAGGAGGGCTAGCCAAAGGTCCAAGGCCATGAGCAGCAGACTCAGTGGGAGCCCCATTTTCAATACGTGCCAGCAGCTTAGAGGAGCAAAGACAAATGCCCCTTCAATGGAGGCTCTGAGCCAGGCCCTATTAGGCAGCCCTGGTCAATCTATTAATAATTCAGTTCTTTAGAACCATGCACTGTGCGTGTTCCCAGTGTGCTCAGGGCTGTCTGCCCTCATGGGGTTCACAGGCTCGTGAGGCAGGGAGACATCCATCACATGACCACACCGAGGACCACATCGTGAATACTGATGACGGCAAACATTGCTGCTTTAATGCGTTAGCTGCGTCGTCTCAGCAAGTACAAGATAGGACACCAGCACTGTCCACAACCTGATGCTGGTGTTAGTGCTAGCCTTTCCTCAGATCAGGTCACAGCAGCCCTCAAGGTCACCGGCTAGGAGACAGCAGAGCACAGGTTGTTGTTCAGTCGCTAAGTCGTGTCTGACTCTTTGTGATCCTATGGACTGTAGCATGCCAGGCCTCCCTGTCCCTCACCATTTCCTGGAGTTCTCCCAAATTCATGTCCATTGAATTGGTGATGCCAGCCAACCATCTCATCCTCTGCCACCCTCTTCTCCTTTTGCCTTCAGTCTTTCCCAGCACAGGTACCTGTACTGAAAGCAGGAATGGAGTTATCTGGAACCCAGTCTTATAGTTCAGATAGTAAAGAATCTGCCTGCATTGCAGGAGAGCCAGGTTCGTTTCCTGGGTTGGGAAGATCCTCTGGAGAAGGAAATGGCAACCCCCTCCAATATTCTTGACTGGAGAATCTCATGGACAGAAGAGCCTGGTTGGCTACAGTCCATGGGGTCACCAGAGTTGGACTCGACTTAGCAACTAAACCACCATCACCACCTGAACGGTGGAGGCAGCAGGAGGGTAGAGGTCCAGGATAGTTCCTCTAAGGAGTTGAGATTAGTTGATGCTTCAACTGAGAGGTACAGGATTGGAAGGAATTGACAGAGAAAGGAGGCACTCCTAGTGAAGGGAAGGGCATGGAAAAGGCCCTGGCACAGGTGAGACCCGGAGCTGGAAGGTGGCAGGGGCCCTGGGTGCTCAAGCTGGGGTTCAGGCCACAGTGAGTTCTCCCTTCTTCATACTGAGAGCCATAGGAGGAAATCAAAGATGTGTCCTAGAAAGATTCCTTGGGCTGCCCTGTGGAGAACAAGCTTCTGGGGGAGATAGATGCTGGAGACTACAGTGATCATCAGAGAGATGGTGGCTACCGGGGCCTGTGTATGGCAGGGCCAGGCAGGAAGAGGGTGGATTCAGTGCTGTTTGGAGTAAGATCAACTCGGCTTGCGTTGATTTGTGGTGGGGAGCAAGAGTCCAGAGATCCAGAATTTCTGGCTTGCAGAGCTGGCCTCTTATGACACCCTTCACTGGGGTGGAGAACCCAGGATTCACAGTCTGGGGGAGTAACACAAAGGCAAAAATGACCTCTTTCCCTCTGACTTTTCATATCAAATATATTAAAACATTGATGGAATAGTGTAATGAACACCTAACTCCCACTTGAATTTCCAGTTGTTAATATTTTGCTATATTTGCTTGTTCTCATTCTTTTTACACACACACACACACACACACACAACCCTTTTCTGCTGTACAATTGTAGACATCATGACACGTCACCCCTAAATATTTGTACCTTATAAGAATAAGGACATTCTCCTCCATAAAACTCATGGCACTTTCAAATATAAGAACACTAACAATTATCTCATAATACCACTTGATACCTAATCCATGTCAAAAAGCCCCAGTTGTCCCCAGGTTTTGCTTTCGGCCAAGATCCAGTCAAAGTCCCTACATTGCTTTTGGTTGTGGGGTCTGCTCTTTGTTCTTGTTCAGTGCAGAGCAGCCCTGACCCCATGCCCACCTGCTTTCTTCCCATGACTTCGGCTCTTTGACAAGTCCGGGCCAGCTGTCTTATAGGACATTGTCCACTCTGAATTTGTCTGATAGTGGCGGTTCCATGGTGTAATGGTTAGCACTCTGGACTCTGAATTTGTCTGATAGTTGCAATTCTTTTGCTTTTTCTTTTTTAAAAGAGCTTTACTGTGATATAAGTCATATGGCACGTAGTTTTCCCATTTAAAGTGGGCAATTAAATGGCTTTAGTTTATTCACCGATATGTGTAACCATCACTACAGTCAATTTTATAAAATTTTTATTACCTCAAAAAGAAACTCATTACCTATTACCCTTCTAAGCCCCTCTCCTCAGCCCTAAGCAACCACTGATTTACTTCCTGTCTCTAGATTTTTCCGAACCTGGCTTTTAATAGACTAGAATCATTATATTAATAGTATATGGTATTTGTGTCTGCCTTCTTTCACTTAGCATAATGTTTTCAAAGTTCATCCGTGTTCCTTTTTATGAGTGAATAATATTCCATTGTGTGAAAATACCACATTTTGTTTTGGGTTGTTTCTACTTCTTGGCTAGTAATAATACTACTACTATAAGCATCTGGGTACATGATTTTGTAGGAACATATATATTCATTTCTCTTCAGTATGTACCCAGGAGTAGAATTGCTGGGCCATATGCCAAAGCTTTTGACTGTGTAGATCACAATAAACTGTGGAAAATTCTGAAAGAGATGGCAATACCAGACCACCTGACCTGCCTCTTGAGAAACCTGTATGCAGATCAGGAAGCAACAGTTAGAACTGGACATGGAACAACAGACTGGTTCCAAATAGGAAAAGGAGTACGTCAAGGCTGTATATTGTCATCCTGCTTGTTTAACTCATATGCAGAGTACATCATGAGAAATGCTGGCCTAGAGGAAGCACAAGCTGGAGTCAAGATTGCTGGGAGAAATATCAGTAATCTCAGATATGCAGATGACACCACCCTTATGGCAGAAAGTGAAGAAGAACTAAAGAGCCTCTTGATGCAAGTGAAAGAGGAGAGTGAAAATGTTGGCTTAATGCTCAACGTTCAGAAAACTAAGATCATGGCATCCGGTCCCATCACTTCATGGTAAATAGATGGGGAAAAGGTGGAAACAGTGGCTGACTTTATTTTGGGGGGCTTCCAAATCACTGCAGATGGTGACTGCAGCCATGAAATTAAAAGACGCTTACTCCTTGGAAGGAAACCTAGAGAGCATGTTAAAAAACAGAGAGATTATTTTGTCAACAAAGGTCTGTCTAGTCAAGGTTATGGTTTTTCCAGTAGTCATGTATGGATGTGAGAGTTGGACTATCAAGAAAGCTGAGCGCCGAACAATTGATGCTTTTGAACTGTGGTGTTGGAGAAGACTCTTGAGAGTCCCTTGGACTACAAGGAGATCCAACCATTCCATCCTAAAGGAAATCAGTGCTGGGTGTTCATTGGAAGACTGATGTTGAAGCTGAAACTCCAATATTTTTGGCCACCTGATGCAAAGAGCTGACTCATTTGAAAAGACCCTGATGTTGGGAAAGATTGAGGGCAGGAGGAGAAGGGAATGGCAGAGGATGAGATGGTTAGATGGCATCACCGACTCAATGGACATGAGTTTGGGTAAACTCCAGGAGTTGGTGATGAACAGGGAGGCCTGGCGTGCTGCAGTTCATGGGGTCGCCAGGAGTCGGACACGACTGAGTGACTGAACTGACTGACTGACTGATGGTAACTCTCTATGGGCTTCCCAGGTGGTATGTTTGATTTCTGGGTCAGGAAGATCCCCTACTCCCCTGGAGTAGGAAATGGCAAGCCACTCCAACACTCTTGCCTAGAAAGTCCTATGGACAGAGGAGCCTGACAGGCTACAGCTCATGGGGTCTCAAGCAGTCAGACGCAACTGAGGACATGCACACATGGTAACTCTATGCTTAATCACAGAAGGACCTACCAGACTTTTCCCAAAGCAGTTGCTCTGTTTTATACTCCCATCAGCAGTATATGAGGGTTATGATTTCTCTGTATCCTGACCAACACCTGTTATTGTCTGACTTTTGGATGTAGTTATATTCAGTGTTCCACAATGGAAGATTTTCTCTAGGCCCATCTGACCATCCCCTCCTGCAGCCTCACCTTACCCCAGACCATGGAGGATGCAAATGGTGCACTGGGCTGGATGGCATTGCTGTCTTATTTTTGTACTTTGCCAGATCCTGCACTTCCCTACTACAATTTCATTCCATGTCCCAAAAGATCCCCAGGAAGCAGCCAGGGCAGAAGTTCTTAAGTTGGGGAAACTGAGGCCTCAGAGAGGTGAAGGTTGCCCAAGGGATCCAGTGCAGGAGACCGGGCTAGGGCTCTGGGCCTGCCCACTGGTTGCTGAGGCTGTCGCTCTGCAAGCCATAATGGATGGCACTGGGAAGGTGGCAGGAAAGAGGAGTTTGCTGAGAGCAGATGACCCCTAGAAATGAGCCCACCTTCCAAACAGCGTCCTCAAGCTCCTTCCACAGAATGCCTGCTGATGTTCCCAGTGCTGCTAACCAAGGAGGCTGCTCGTGCTGCGTGGGCCTGGCATCTCTGGAAGTGGCCAGGCCAGGATGAAACAGTCCATGAGCCAGGTCTTGAAGGCCGACGGTTCAGCCGGCAAGGAAGCTGGGTCCACATGTGGATCACAGTCTCTGATGTCTTGTCCAGATTGCAGTCCAGCCCCTGTCCTCAAGATGGCGCTGCGTCAGACCAGGCTGCCTGCCTGAGGTGGCTCTTCCTCGTGGTGTGCAGTATCTGGCAATTTGCTTCCCTGAACAGGTGAGGCTACAACAGGCATATGTTTACCCTGGCAGGGTCAGCCCCTCCTAGGGCCCAGTCTCCTAGTGCACCCCTGCACCAACTCTGCCACTTGGGAGCCAGATGCATCTGACAGTCTCACCTTTTCTTCTTTTCCCTCACTGCTTTCTTTCCTGATCTGTGCATCTATCCATCTTCAGCTGTCAACATGATTCAAGGCCTGGTCAAATGCCACCTCCTCCAGGGTGCTATCCTGTCTTTGCATCCTCCCTGAATGTCCTGTGAAGCAGTGCGTTTGCACTTCATTTTGATGCCTGGCACTCTGTGCTCTAGGTGGCCTGTAACTTCAGGTCCCATCAGCTACCATCAGCTCTCCTTAAGGACAGGAACCTGGTCCCACTTACCTCTGCCTTCTGTATTGATTTGGTCAGAGTTGTTTTGGTTGCCAGTAGCAGAATCTTAGTGCAAATTGGCCTTAGGAAAGGATTTTCCGATTCATGTTACTTAAAGTATGGTACTTCAGGTATAGCTGGGTTCAGGGCCCCTTTCATCAGGTCTATGTCCACTTCTCGGTCCTGATGTCTGGCAGGTTCTCCTTGAGTGGTGGCAGAAATGGCCAGCTTAACTATCCCAGCAGATCCTCCCGACTTGATGTCCACTGGTCTGGCTCACATTATGTGCTCATCTTAGGCCTGGAGGTGTTGCCATGGACCAAGAGTGAGAGGAGAGGTGCTTCCCAAGGGAAACCCTAGCTCCTGGCAGGCAAAACAACAGGAGCACCCTGCAGGTAATCTTTCCTGATTCCTTCTTCCCTCTCAGTGACCCATTCAGGGGTGTGCACGTCTTATTTACTTCCCTCCAGGCTATTTCTCACACTTGTGTCTTATTCTCACCAAGAATGTATCCCTTTCCCATCCCTTCCCTGGTCTACCATTGTCCCTTCTCCCTAAAGGGACAGCTGAGTGGTTTTTCTAAAACATAAGTTTTAGAAAATTTAGGTTTTTCTAAGACATAAAAAGATCGCATCCTGCTTAAAACCCTTGCTGGCTCCTCATTGTCCCCTGGATGAAGCCCACTCTTCTTTAAAAAGTATGTCCAAACTCTTGGTAATCTGATCCTGTGCCCCTCCAGCCCCATCTCTCCTTGATCTTTCCTCCCTCTGAGACTTGCGCAATAGGCTCTTCAAACCTCAAGTTGCCCCAAGCCACTGCTTGGTATGCCCTTTTTCAGCTTGTCTAACTGGCAAATTCTTCTTCAATACCTAGCTTAGCTGTCATCTCCTCCAGGAAGGCCTCCAGGACTTTACTGAGCAGTTAAGAGTTCCCTCTGTTGGGTGCCCAAAGCCATTCACCCTTCTGAACTAGGCTGACGCTGGTGGCATACTCTCTGGCCCCTGCATGCCCTGAAGGTGCTTCTTCTCGGCCACCTCCCCGATGCCTAGCCTGGTGCCAGGCCCAGTGATGGCACCTGGGCAGTGTCTGTTGACAGATCTGAGAACTCGAGAGAGTGAGGAACCTGGGTATGCCTTGCCTGCCTTGGGAAAACAGACTTACAAGCTTCCTCCCTCAGCTCTGTCAGCTCTCAGCTTAGGTGCCACCTCCTCCACATGGCCTTCCCTGCCCACCCTCTGACCTGTCGCCCTTCAGTCACCTTATCATAGTACTGGTTTTCTTTTCTTCCTAGCATTCAACCCAGCTGTTGTTTTCCCTGTTTGTTTTCTTATTATCTCTCTCCCAAACCCCCACACCCATGATTTTGTCAGCTTCCATGAGAGCAGATTTCAGTACCTGTCCTATCCAATACTTGCACAGCCTCCCACACCAAAGGGCCCCAATAAATATTCATTAAATGAACGAACTCTGGGTGGTCACTCCAGGTGGGGCTTTACACATACCTTTGGGGGAAATTGTCATGATTCTCAGGTTCAGGGAGCTGATACCAAACTGGGGGGAAGTTCCAACAAGGTTGGTGATCCCTACCCCCGACCCTCAATCTGGGGACCCCTGTCTACTCCAGAGCCCAAGCCTTTAGGTGGCAGAGGCTATTCTGGAGAGACAAGAACTGGCTCATTCCAGGCTGGGCATCTCAAGACCTAATTCTCAGCAAAACCACCTATAATACCAGAGCAGAGCATCTGCAGGTGGCAGGGGGAAGGGCTGAAATTTCCAGGGCGCTGCCCTCCCTCTAGCTGACCTGGGCTGTCATGCAGGCTCCCCCAACCTCACATTCCTGTCTATACAGCCTTGGACTGATTTCTCTCTCTCCCCACCCCGTCCCCACTTCTCTGCCTAGCTCTCTATGCCTCCTCCCTTTTCTCTTGCTCCTTCCCACCCACCATGCAGCAGGTGGCATACAGTAGGGCAGCCGCTATCGGGCTGGTTTCATTGACAACATTTTCCTCTTATTGGGGAAGAGAAGGCGATGCCCCTCTACCCTTCCCCAACATCTTCCTTCATCCTCAAGATTCCTGATGCAGAGTAGTTTGACACCTAGGTGTCAGTCTGCCCCTTCTGTTGCTTTTTTTTAAATCTGTTTATCCACTTGCCCACCCATCCAGCCATCTACCCCTCTGTCTACCCATCCAGCCATCCACTTGGCATGGACTGGCCTGGCCTGGGATCAATGCGATGCATCAGGTCGGGTGGTAGGTGCAGGACACGACAGACGCACCCCCAGATGTACTGTGAAGGGAGGACTACAAACTCAGGTGCCACAGGATGGGAAGTAGGCTAGGTGCAGGTCAGCCGGGCCTGGTGCCTGCTCAGGTATGGAGCCTCTCAACCCACCGGACTGACATCACAAAATACCCCTCAGCTTTCCAATTGCCAGCTGGCTGCCAGTCTGTGACTCTGACCTGGAGCTACTGGCGAGATGCTCTGCTGCGAGGCAGAGCCCACGTGGTTGGGGCAGGAGTGGGGACACTCAGCAGGACTTTCAGTAAAAGGGGGCATTTGACTTGGGCCTGAAGGTTGAGCAGAGTCCACAAGCCCATGACAGAGGCTTTGCGGGAAGAGGCAGTGGCCTCCTGTCAGCCCATTTCCTGGCAAATGTGTTATTTTCATATGCTCAGGGGAAGCCATTTTACTGTCCCCCTCCACCTCCACCAACTCAGAGGATAAAGGAAAACAACTGTCTGTTGTTCCTCTCCCTCTCCAGGCAACCAGTGGGGCTGTGGAGAAGACACACATGCATGAGTGTGCATTTACACACACACACACACACACAAATGTGTAGTTTGGGGGCAGGGACCTTGTGTGTTTATTCAGTGATGCAGTTTAGAACCTGGAGTAACAGTTAATGCTTCTTAAATAAGCAAATAACAGGAGAAGGGTACCTATTGAATGAATGAACTAATGTATGTATGAATGAAACAAAGGAATAAATAAGGAGGGCTTCATAATGGTTCGGGTTGGGGGGACTGTCCTGTCTCAGATGATTCTTTTAAAATAATCATTAACTTTTAATTACAGAAACAGGCATGAACATCCCCATAGTAAGTATGATCTAGACACAACAGGTAAGGCCCAAGCACCCCTTTCTCACCAACTCCAGAAACTCCTTCACCCCAGAGGGAGATATGGTCGATAGCTGGTGACTTCCTTCCCTGCTCTCTGCACATTTGACAGATGTGCGTATGTGGGTGTGTATATGCATACACACACCTGATCACAGTGTATGGCATCATTTTGTAAGACTTTTTTAAAAAGTGAAAAAAAAAAGTAAAAAGGACAAAAATAAGTGAAATCACATTGTGTGTTGTTTGCATCTTACTTTGTCTTAAATGTACTTTCTTTGTCAGGAAGAGCATCTCCAGAAGTTTCCTCTACAGGAGAGTGCATCTCAGACTTCTCACCCACTGCTGTTGTAGCCCATTTCCATGGCTTGTCTGCTGCTACCCTCCCGCTGTCAATTCAGGAGGTTCCTAAATACTAGTTCTTCTAGAGAGAGCTTCAGCAAACTCTTCACAGCTGGGTCATAGGTTGGCGTGACTGTCACTCTCCTGATGATCCCAATGGAAACAAGGCCCCTCCCTGCTGTTCCCGCCCACAACCCACCTGTTCTCTGATCTTTGGTGTCAGTGAGCCCCTGAAAGAACAGGCCTTGGAGATCCAGGAGCTGCAGGGCCTGAACGTCAGTGTGAAGGGCCCTTTCTCCAGAGGAGTGGTCCTCTGACCAGGTCTTGACTAAGGTTTGGAGGTACTTTTCTAGTACCTGTTATGTGCCAACCCCAGGCAGGGCACCAAGGCATGTTGCAGCCTCATTCTGCCCAGGGGGCTCCCAGTCCACTATGCCTTGGGTCAGTGCTGGGCTGGAGGTTGAGGCAAGGACCAGTGGGCCTGGAGTGAGTGATATCTCTGGGACCACAGAGTCTGGGTGCGCGAGGGCTTGATGGTCACCTGGCCCCCTCTTTCCCAGCGTCTCCACAGCCTGAGGCCCACTCTCACACCCCTGACCCTGGATGGCCCAGGGGCAGCCCAGTCCGAGCCCTCCAGCCCTCCCCTGTCCTCTGCTCTCCTTTCAGCCTGTGCTGGAAAGCAGCTCTAATTCCGGTGGGCACCGCAGTTTGCAGCTCCTCGGGCAAGCTCGGCACAGGTGCCAACTGTTATTTCACTCTCCCAGCTTCCATTTCCACAGCTCGGCACCTGCAAAGCCCCCCATTAGAGTCGTGCCAACGAGAGGGGGCTGCGGCTGTATGTACGCGTGCCCGCCTGCGAGCCCACGTGCCCGTCTGCCGGTGCTTGCAGGAAGCCACGAGGGAAATTTCCAGCACAAAG
Source organism: Muntiacus reevesi (assembly GCF_963930625.1). Lineage (NCBI taxonomy): Eukaryota > Metazoa > Chordata > Mammalia > Artiodactyla > Cervidae > Muntiacus > Muntiacus reevesi. The sequence goes on along the minus strand of NC_089250.1, from coordinate 252,616,893 downwards.
ACCGTATGCCTGAGAGAGGGGGGAATTGCTCAGCAAACTTCAGAAGCGATCAAAATGTCCTTTCCATAAAGTCCCGGCTTAAAAAATGTTAGCAGGTGCGTATACAATAGCGAGTCAGTTGGGATGGATTACTATAGAATACCATTTCCGCTCACTCCAGATTATGAATTCAGAGCATAATTTTCTGTAAATTGTCATTCTTGTCTGGTAAGGAAAGCTAATTTTTTCCTCATATGGAAAAAAAACCCACTATCCTGGGCCACTGCTCCCTGGAACAAGGCCTGCTGGAACCCCCACCTCCAGCCCATCTGGGCAGTCCCAGAGGGCTGATGGGGGGTCCCCTGGAGCAGCTGTGAGGCGTTTATTCCCAGGTTCATCAGAGGGGTGGCCATGGGTTGGTGAGAGGACTTCGGGGTTAGAAGAAAGACCCCTCACCACGGGGGCTGAACCTTCTCTGGAAGAAAGGTGGAGAGTGAGGGTGGGTTGCTCTGATGTGGTGCAAGTGAAGATGAAAGATGAGGGTGGGTGAGCAGGAGTTGTGAGTGTTATTGGCAAGGCTTCAAGGCTGGGTTCACCCTATGGTCTCTTTTTTTTCTTCCTTCCCTCCCCTCTGTCCCTCCCTCCCTCCTCTTCCTTCCCTCCTTCCATTCCTCCTTCCTCCCACAAGTGTTTATTGAGTGCCCAATGTGTAAGGGCTCTCGTTCAGGCCCTGTGGTCACCGTAACGCTAATTATCTTCTGTTCCAGGGGGCCGGCAGGTTCACAAGGGGTGGTGGGAGAGGAAGGAAATCACAGGGAGACTGGAAGGGGCTGGTCAGGGAAGGCCCCCGGGGAGGTGACAGCTGCCTTCCCACCGTGGGAGGTGGAGCAGGCGGTCTGATTCTAGAGGAGAGAAGAAGCCAGAGGGGCTGGAGCCCAGGGAGGGGGGAGTGGAGAGACCAGGCTGAGGCACAGCACTAGGCTGGCTGGAATCTAAGTGCAGAGAGACCTGGGTGGTTTTGAGCAGGGGAGAGACAGGGCTGGTTTCTGTTCCAACCTCCATCAGGCTGCTGGCTGGAAAATTGACATTAGAGGGTGTTGTGGTGGGTGAGGGTCCCTCTGGCTGGGAGAACCACAGGCCCCTCCCCAGACTTCTGGTTCTTAACCTTGATCTCCAAGGCACCCTCGGTGGGAGAGTGAGGGTGTGAGTGGCTTCATGCTAGCTCCTCCTCTCTCTTGACGGAACTCAAGGAAAGACAGTCCCTCCAGGGTGTTAGAGCTTCTCTCTTTGTTGTGATGGCAGGAAAAGTCTTCAAGGCTGGGGAAAGCTTGGTGCTTATTCTAGGGTAGATAGACCCATACTCATCAGGATTCGTTCAGCTAAAAGTGACAGAACCCTGAGTCAACAGGCTTAAGTGAAAACTGAAATAACATCAACAAATTATTGGCTCTTGCTGTCAAAACATCTACGGACTTCAGGTATGGCTGGCTCCAGGGGCTTGAATTCTGCTGACAGGACTCTTTCTTCTTTGTCTCTGCCTTTCTCTGTGTTGGCATTATTCTCGGGCAAGTGGTCCCCATGTGGTGGTAGAAGAGCTGTCGACAGCTCTGGTCTTAACCTCCTGTCAGCTGAGGAGAGGTCTTTCTTCAAATGAGATTCCTTTTGGGAGTCCAGAAAGTGAAGGAGAACAAGGAGCACTGCTTTGGCTGGAGTCAGAGGTGCCCCTTCTGCTCTTTATCCTCGTCCCCTTGGATTCCAAGCTCTGGAGACCACACCTGCAGTCCGTGTCTCCCCCGGCATTCCACCTGTCTGTTCTGGCTCCCTCTGCTGATGACCTGCAGATCCTCCTGAGGCCCCTCACCTGAGGTGGGAAACTGGGTGAGAGCAGCCTCTGGACATTCCACACACAGCCCACTGGGACGGAGGATGACCTGGAAACTTGACATGCTCCTACCCCACTAGGGCCCTCACATTCACATAGTAGAGGAGGTTCATTATGGGGAAGTTCACTTCGACCACCTCCCCATTAAAGCATACACCCAGAGCTGCCATCCTATTTCTGCCACTAGGATGCCAAGAAACCACTGTGGTTTGTCAAGTCAGACCTGTGTGCTCATCAAGAATGCAGGATCTGGGCACAGATGGCCTGAGTTGTTAGCTGTGTGACTTTGAATGGGTTACTTAACCTCTCTGAGCCTCAGGATCCTCATCAGTGAAGTGGGGATAGTATTACTAGGGCCATGTGAAGACTAGCTAAAGTGACAAAGAGTCACCTGGCATATAGCAGGTGCTCCACATGCATTAGCTCTGATCATCATCGGGTACGACTGATCATGGGGCCATGTTGGTCTAGGGTTTGACTGCAGGGACTGATTCCAGCTATCTCAAACCTAAAAGCATGTCCCTGGAGAAATTTGACTTCCCAGATGGACATTTCTTTCCTCGTTGTATCTTTCACTCAAGACTCACAGCCCTGTGGTCTGTAAGTCTAGCTCAAGGCCCCTGCCCTCTGGGTCTCAGAGAACCAACCCCACACAGGTTGGTCTGTGCACACAGGTGCAGTCTGAGCTGTTTGATTTAAAAGTCACTTCTTCACTCACCACTCAGCTCATGCTGGCACTGATGTGGTGAAATGCAGGGAGCATGGGTGGAGAAGCCTGGGGCTTGGGTCCTGGCTGGGTGTCCTGGCGTTAGCCCTGAGAGTTCCCCTGTAAAACGTATGAGCTGGGCCAGAGCAGTGACATCGCCTGAAGTCGTGATGTTTAATCAGCATCACACTCAGTGTCCTGGCTCCATCCTCCCCCACTGGGAGGAGCTCCAGGCTCCCGGCCCTTGGTAAGCTACGCTGCACAAGGAATATGGGAAAAGGCCAGCAGCAGGCCTTCCAAGGAAGAGGACAGCTGCCACCTTCGTCCTGGAGCGCTGAGACTCTAGGGGGGATGGTGCTGAGGCTGGCCGCTTCAGCGTACCGCCTTCTTTCCATCCCCAAAGTGGGGATGAGACACCTTGCTCACAGGCCACTGTGATGCTATGGGAGTCCCACACCACGTGCTCTGAGTGTGATTGGAAAAGACACCAGCACAGCCGAGGTGTTATTACTGTTATTATTGACCATAAAATACTCGACAAATGATATTAGATCTGCAGGCGAGGACTCCTCCTCCTTCCTGGGAGAGATTTGAGGGCTGGTTTAAGAGTCTTTTGGAGCCACAAACCCCAGCAGCGGGAGCAGGCTCCGTGGAAACTTTCAGGAGCAGAGCTGTTCGGGGGCTGGGAAGTCTTTGATTACTTACATCTGTTTTTATGGAAACTTCTGGGAGCTGCGGAGGGGAAACGGAAGTATAAACAGCGCAGACGGCAGTGGCCTCCTCACCAGATTGTTGATGGGGAATTGCCCTCTCGGCTTCCCCGCGCCCCGCGCAGATTTGGCCCTCGGTCTGTGGCAGGAGTTATTAAATGCTATGAGCACGCGGAGAGCAGGATGGAGCCGCAGAAGAGGAATCAGGGTTTTATGCCCCTTGGTTTTGTGCAGTAAAAGAAAATATCCCCGTTAAGTGCGAATTAATTGGCTCCTGTAATTGGCGTGTGTTGCTCCCCCCAGCCTCTTGGTGGGCTGGGAGGGAATCAGAGGCCTGTCTGCTGGGCAGCAGAAGACCTAAAGCCCTGGAACAGGGTGGGCGTCCACGCAGGCCCACGTGGCTGATGAATTGCTTCCTGTGTTCCGCCCCAGGCCGCTTCAAGGAGTGTGCAGCAGATGCATAGAACTGCCTACCAGGCTCTCAGCTTCTCACCCTTCAGCTGGGGGGTTGCCATCCTTGTTCCCATACTGATGTTGTTGCTATAAGAGGCTGCATCCTGGTCAGGCACATGGGACAGAGAGGTCCAGAGAGAAGGCCCCCAAGCGAACTGACAGGGTCAGCCCAGTCCAGACCTGACATCCTGGTCAGGGCTGTTGCACACAGTTATACATGTTGTACACATACAACACCATCTGTCCAGAACCTTTTCTGCATTCATTCACCATGTCATCTGCCCCTGGACTATACACGCCCAGGAGGGCACGTCTTCTCAATAGCACCGAGCTAGCTAGCAGAGTCCTGGTTCTGGTGTCTGGTCCCCTCACTTCCCTGATAGCTCAGTTGGTAAAGAATCTGCCTGCAATTCAGGAGACCCTGGTTCGATTCCCAGGTCAGGAAGATCCGCTGGAGAAGGAAAAGGCTACCCACTCCAGTATTCTGGCCTGAAGAATGCCATGGACTGTATAGTCCATGGGGTTGCAAAGAGTCAGACATGACTGAGTGACTTTCATTTTCCCTTTCCCCTTTCCCCTGACTGTAGACTCCACGTGGCATTCTCGCCCGAGACCCCCTGCCCCAGACGTACCACTGGGCCTGTCTGTACCGTTTTTCCAGCTGTGGCTCTCGTGTTCTCTCCCTGAGCATCCAAGCTGTCCCCACCCTTCGAAGCCCACGCAGATGCCACCTCCTCCTCTAAGCTTTCCCTGTTGTACTTTGCCTGTTGGCCCCTCCTTCATTCTGGAAACAGTATTCCCGCACCCCAACACACACACACATGCTCTTTTGGGGGAACTGCTCCTTCCTCTCTCCAGCCCCGCAGTCACCGTCCCTGCTCCCACCCCGCCCCTGCAGCAGCTGACTGGTCCCAGGTGGCTGCACCACCCAAGCCAGGTCACTCAGAGCTATTCCCTGAGCTGTCTTGAAACTGCAGCTGGAACAAGGGATTTGGTCCTTTTGTGAGAGGTAAGGATATGAGAGCTGGCAGGGGCCCTGGTCCCGCAGGCTGAGCCCTGACACGAAAGGGGCTAAGCAATGCCCTCTCATGGTTTAGGGAGTTGTGCTTACCAGAGGACTGTGAGCAGCCCAGGATCCTGAGAGGGTCTAGAGGAAAAGTGGACCAAAAGACACTGAAGAGGGTGACCCCAAAACACAGCCCCTTGTCTGCCCACTGCAGCCCTCAGCTTCCCCTCCTGCCCCTTCACATGGGCACAGGCCAAAACCAACCACTGGAAAGAGCCCATAGAATCTTTTTGAAAGTTCTCAGGCTACCCATTCAGGAGTCAGGCTGGAGTAAGGCATGTGGGCAGGGCCAGCTGGACCATGAGGTTGGCCCAAGGTGGGTCATAGGAACCCTTTGGGGCCATCGGGCCTCAGCCTCCCTCTTCTCTGATCCGTTTCTGGGGAGGAAATGGCAGGAGCAAGGTCCTGTGAACATTGGTGATGGCCTTGCGGTAGGTGCCCAGGGAATGACCTCAAAGTGTGGGATGCTGAGGGGTCAGACCCTCTACGCCCAGCCAGCGTGGGCTTAAGTGATGGCTCTGCCACTTACAGCTCAGTGCGCGCTCATGCAAGCACTTCCCTCTCCCAGCCTCAAGGTCCCCAGCACAGCGGCAGGGGCAGGGTTTCCCCAGGGTGTGGGGAGATGCCAGTCTCTCAACACGAACCTGTCCCTTCCTTCAGGAAGCAAGTTCTTGGCTTAAAGCTTTCACCAGTTCACATCCAGATGAGCCCTCCACGTTACCCTTGAAATGCCCCAAGCCAAAGAAGCCTGAGTCACTGGTCAGGCAGCCCCTTGGGGGGAAGCCTCCCCCCGGCAACCCTCCCCGACCTGGGAGCCCCAGGAGGACTGGCACCTCCCGCGTCCCTGCTTCTGCCGCAGAAGCTGCCCTGGTGCCGCCTGCCCCGCCCGGTGCGGGCTGAGTTGGTTGGAGCTGTTGGAAATTACAGGCTGAGCAATATGTTGAAAAGTGTCCAATTGTGTCTACAATGCAGCAGATGTCTCCACTGCCTCACACAGAAGTAGTGTCAGAACTCTGCTCTATGGCGGCAGGAGCCTGGGGGGAGCAGTGTGTGTTCATAAAGGCTGCAGACTCCGGGGGGCTTCCTGGCAGACACCCCCCCTCCCACCACCGAGTCCTGGAATCTCAGAGCCTTAAGGGCTTTCTTTCACACTGAATGTCCTCCTACAGCTTCTCATAGCTCTTGGGGGTAATATCCAGCTCCTTTTCAGGGCCCCTGTTGCCCCCTCCCTCTGCTCGCTCAGACTTCCGTGCCCAGACACAAGAACCTTCTGTCTTCTGGAACATGCCACATTCATTTCTACCAAAGGCCCTCTGCATTTGCTGTTTCCTGTCAGAAGAGCTCATCCTCCAGATATTGACATGCCTGACTCTCTTCTCATAAGAGCCCTTCCTACCCCATCCCCAAGACACTCTGTCAGTCACTCTGATTTAATATCATAAGATCACTTTTTTCAACTTGCTCTCCAAGCTTTATTTGGGTCCTGGCCATTGCACCTTGCAGCCAGACGTGCCCTCTGTGACAGCAGAGGTGGGTGCACCCTCATACCCCCAAGTCAGCGATTGTCCACTGCGTGGAGAGAACTGCACACGTGCTGCCCCCACCCCTAGGCCGGGACGCAGCTCTGGCACCACTTTTGGGGCAGCCTGGAGCTTCTGTTGTCTCCTTCCTTCTTTCCACTTGCTCACTGTCTCCTGATGGAGCCCATGGTATCATCTAGCAGCTCTATCATCTAGCAGCAGCATCTAGCAGCATCTATCACCTGGGCTCTCCCCTCCTCTCCTGCCCAGGGGACAGGCCTGCAGAGAGATGGGTGCACAGACAGGCTGCCTTCACTAGGGCTGGAAGTTGTTCTTCCCCTGCTGGTAGCAGTTGCCTCTTCCTGGGGTAATTCCCATCTGAGAAACATACTTCTTCCAACCCAAGTGGTTCAACTGGGGCTGTCCCCATGGATCTCCCCAGTTTCAAGATGAACCTATAGTGTGATGGTCATGTGATGCAAACTAAGACCAATAAGAGCTTTTATTAGCACTGTGTGTAATCACAGTCGTGATAAGTGTTGCTATGGAGAAAGGTGGGGTGTGATGACAGCCCTTAAGGGGAAATCTGAGCTGCTCTGGGGAAAAGGGGACACGTCAGGGAAGCCTTCCTGTGGAAGTGAGCTTTGAGCCAAGGCTTGAAGAATGTGCAGGAATTACCCAGAAGAGGGAGTGAAGAGGATTCCAGACAGCAAAGAGAGCGGCATGTGCAAAGGCCCTGTGGCCAGTATGAACACATAAAACTGGTGTGGCAGGGGTGTGGAACATGGAGATGCAAACAAGGGAAGGCTGAGAGGTGGGTGATCTAGACCCCACAGAGCCTTGTACACTCATGAAAAGTCTCTGGGAAGCCCATAAAGGTTTAAAGTGTGTATGTACTTTGTTGGGTGGAGGATACGATTTGTCTTTCTGTCTGCCCTCTGTCCATGGCTGGTAAGTGAAGACTCTTCTGAACTTCAGCCTTCAAGGAGATGAACTAAGACTGCTATGTCCCTGAGTGTTGTTCTGGGAGCCCAGTTGTTCAGGAAACTGACCAAAAGTTTCCTTCTCCTATCTTCTTTGACCTTACCCATCTTTTCTGCTCTCAGTCACCTCTCCTCTTAAGGTCACCAGAATCATGGAGAGCTGGACTCCCCACGAGGGGTTCAGGAGGAGGGGCCCTTGGCAGAGCTGAGACATCATTTCCTCCTTCCATAGAAGACATGACACACTCCATCACTTCACCCCACCACCCACTCCCAGGGCTGCAGTTTCCTAAACTCACTGCAGCATCCTTACTCAGGCCTCAGAATCCCAGGGGAAATCACAGGGCTGAAATGTATGTGTAGGTGAATTTAAAATTTGCCTAAACTAGAAGAGGATGGGGAGGAGGAATGGAAGAGAAGAGTGGAGCTGAGATTGTACTGGCCTGGGGGGAAGCCTGGTCTGCCCCAAGGAGGAGAGCCGGTAGGCGGGCAGACTGCACAGGGGAATACACAATCAGAGGGTCAGCACAGAGAGTTATCTCTGTGGGCCTCCTCTGGAAGCCTGAGCAGAGAGGCTCCCCCTTGTGTGGGACACAGAACAAGTTACTTAACCAGGGTCATGTGGCCCCCGTAACCAGATCATCACTGGCTGGAATCCTGGTGCTAAGGACTGCAAGGCCCTCTGGTGCAAAGGTATTTCATCTGGGGAAAGAGAAGAAAGGCTTCAGCCTTGCCCCAGCAGTGGAGTGAGAGATGCGGTCGACTCTGAACCTGAATGAGTCTCCTAGAGCTGTCTTAACAGACCTCTACAGAACAGCAGACACTTATTCCATCACCCTTCTGGAGGCTATCAGTCCAAAGTCAAGGTGTCAACAGGGCCATGCTCCCCCTGAAGGCTCTTGAAGAGGATCCTTTCTTGCCTCCCACTGGCTTCTGGGGGTTCCCCCAAGTCCCACCACATTCCCCATCCAGAAATCTTCCATGCGGTCTGAGAAGGGGTGGGGTCAGCCTCAGCGTTTACTGAATGAAGCTTTTTCTTCTTTTTTTCTTTTTGACTATTGAAACCTAATTAAGCAGAATCCACTAGAACTGAAAAAGAGTGCACCAGCGAGGCAGCATTTGCGCCTGTCAATACCCGAGGTGGGGGGACCCTCCCATGCAGGCCAGGAGGTGCCAACGGTGCTCACGTGACAGGCTCACGCACATGGGCAGCAGAAGCAGGTCAGGTGGGCACACAGCCCTCGCTGTGGGGCAAGAAGGAGCAGGTTCTTACCTCCTGGCCTGGGATTGAGTGCAAGTGGGATTCTGCCTCCCTAGACACACGTACATACGTACATGGGAGCAGTGCTGGGACGTTCATTCCCAGAGACACCAGCATTAAAACGAGGGGAAGGGAGAGCAGGGCCCTTAGCCTCGTCTATGATATCTTTATTGTTCTACCTGGAGAATGTCTTTAAAAATAATTAAAAAAACCATAATCTCCACTAGCCACAGCGACGTCAGTTCAGGCTCTCCCTTCTCTTATCCAAGGCTCCAGAAACAGCCATGAGGTCCAGATCACCCCTCCATGGGGTCTTGGGCCCCAGATGCATGAAGGAGGGTTTTGAAAGGGGTGGGGGGCAGGCCAGGCAGCCACGGCACATGCAATGTGCCCTAGAGGTCAGTCTCCATCTTTCTCAACCAGGCTGAACTTGATCTTGCGGGTCTTATGTTGCTGCCCCTGAGTAGAGGCCAGTGGAGGGGCAGGAAGTACAAGATCTACTGTGAGAAGGGGGGTACACACCCCTCTTGGCTTCTGAGTGCTCACAGTCTGGTTAGTAGCCTCACAGTCTGCTGCTCCAGAATATTCTGGTTGTCATCTGTGGGGACGGCCAGCCTGGAAGGTACGAGGCCTTCTCGGGTGGCTGCCCTGAGGAAGTACCCTGCCTGATGCTAAAGGAATATTTCACAACTATCAATCATATCGATGTGAGTTTTCGTGACTTTGACGCTTTGCCTCCCAGCTACAGAAATTATATTGATATTTGAAGTTTTTTAAAAACATATTTACTTATTTTTTGTTGCGCTGGGTCTTTGTTGTGATGCACAGACTTTGTACAGTTGCAGCGCGTGGGGGCTACTCTCTGGTTGTGGTCCATGGGTTTCTCATTGCAGTGCCTTCTCTTGTAGAGGAGCATGGGCTTCTAGGGTGCTTGGGCTCAGTAGTTGTGGCCCATGGGCTTAGTTACCCTGTGGTATATGGAATCTTTCCAGACCAGGGATCGAACTCTGGCAGATGGATTGGCAGATGGATTCTTAACCACTGGACCACCAGGGAAGTCCTCCTGATATTGATATTGGAATCAAGAATACCTCGCCTCCAGAAGTATTCATCTCCTGGCTAGTAGCTAGTTCAATCTAGCTTATAAAGTGCAGGAAAAGGCAGCTTCTCCGACACTCCACGACTCCCAATTCACCAGCACGCATGCATGTCCACAGTACCACGACAACAGCCTTGTGACCCCAGGAATCTGCAGGCTTGTGGTGCATCTGTTATTGACAAAACGTCTGAAGAGTTCCACGTGCATTCAGGAATCTATTACTTACAGGATTAGTGTTTTTGAAAGTGGGCATATAATCCAGTGGCTGTGTTGTACCTCAGAGCCCCTCACTGTTCAGGCAGATGTGGGCAGCAAGCTGGGAAGAGAAGGGCACTCCTGGTGTTGCCTGTTCTCCAAGAGTGTGAATCGTGGCTGGGTCCTTGAAGAGGCCTTAGGTTCCTCTTTGACAAATGGAAACATACATTGATTAGGGCTGTGGGCTTCCCAGGTGGACCTAGTTGTGAAGAAGTGAAAGTCGCTCAGTCATGTCTGACTCTGCAAACCCATGGACTATACAGTCCATGGAATTCTCCAGGCCAGAATACTGGAGTGGGTAGCCTTTCCCTTCTCCAGGGCATCTTCCCAACCCAGGAAGCAAACTGGGGTCTCCTGCATTGCAGGCAGATTTTTTACCAACTGAGCTATGAGGGACGCCCTAGTGATAAAGAACCCGCCTGCCAATGCAACAGATGCAAGAGAGTAGGGTTCGATCCCTGGGTTAGGAAGATCCCCTGGAGGAGGGCATGGCAACCCACTCCAGTATTAGGTCATGAGGAGTCAATTAGATCGAACTACAATAAGAATCAAGAGTATTGTATGGGATTAATATATACACACAACTGCGTATAAAATAATCAACAGCGGAGGTCATGTGTGCTCTAGTACATCTGTCAATGTGAAAGGGTGGGTGAGAGCTTGGGGATGTATGTGCGGGTATGTACCTGGGGCCAGTTTTGGGGAGTGGGTGCGTGTACATGTGGTAGTTGTAATAGTCTGCTAGGCTGCCATGACAAAATGCCACAGACTACAGGGCTTAAACAACACACATTGATTCCTCCCCATCCTAGAGGCTGGAGGTCGAAGGCCAAGGCTCTGGCAGCGTTTGTCCTGAGGCCTCAGTCTTCCAGATGCCACCTTCTCCGCGTGTCTTCACTGGGTCTTTCCTCGGTGCACACGCGGCGCTGGCGTCTCTTGGTGTCCTAACCTCCTCCTCTTATAAGCACACCAGTCAGGTTGGATCGGCAGCCCCCCCGCCCCTATACACAGCTTAATTTAACCGAATCACATCTTTATTTAAGGCCCTATCTCCAAATACAGTTGCATTCTGAAGTACCTGTGTTAGGGCTCCGACACGAATTCTAAGGAGACCGTTCAGCTAACAGAGAGTTAGCTGTGTGTGTGGGATCAGTGTGCGGACTTCACTCCTTCACCCCCCACTCCACCACTGCTGCCTCTTGTTATAGGAGCGGCTCTAAAGAATGAGGCAAAGGCCTTGATTATCACAGAGAGGACCCTTTTGTCCCATCTGGGATGTCCCAGCTTTATTCTCTTTGAATTTAATTTAATTTTGTGTGTATGATTCTGGGTACCCACCCCACCTGCCTGTGAGAAATTTTCTGTTCTTTTGGGGCTCCCCATGCTCCAGTATCATGCAAAGGGTCTGGTGTCTTACATGAACATTCGAGGGTCCCCTCTAGTTATGCTGAGATGCCTCTCCTGGCCACTTTCTTGGGCATGGGCCTTTTGGGGGGGCTCAGAGCATCAGGGCAGAGGCCCAGCATCCCCCCCTCCTCACTGAGGTCCATGGATCTGGAACCTGAGCACCCCAAGTTCACTCATCTGCGTTTGTGCATGTGGACCAGGGGATTAAGTGGTCTCACAGGGTGGCTCCCTACGTGGCGGGTAGCAGGGAGTGGTGGGGACTGCGGCAGACTGCAGAGGGTACATGTGCTCATGTCCAGACATGTACGTGTCCACACACACACGCAGTTGTGTGTGCGGATTTGGCATAGCCCAGCGTTACCACACCTTTTCATTTCAGATAAGCAGGGAATCTTTAATTTTTAATGTAATTTCTCCCAAATTTTAAACATTGCCAACTATTTGAAATTCTTTTAAACCATTGCTTTAAAACAAACACGCACCAAGCAGATGAAGACTTGACCCAGTTTTTCCCACTGGGGGAAGAATTCAAGCCCAGGGCCTGGAAACTCAAGGGGACTTTTGGTTGGAGTGGAAGGCCCCACCCTACTTCAGAAAGGTTTTATGAATATGGGGTTGAGACCCAGGTCTCACCCTAAGGAGCTTCCCCTCCCCATACCCAGGAGGAAGTTAAGGAGAGGGAGGTGTCTGGCTCAAGGACACACCAGGAGTGGATGGCAGGGCTGGCACTCAACGTCACCTGGCACCCCACAGTCCCCTGGTTCATTAGGAATGGATGTGTAAATGGTGAAGACAAGGAAACTTTTGGGGCCCTGGTCACAGACCTCCTGCTATACGCTGGGAGCAGGCATGAAGGCCCGGGGGCTGTGGTGCGGGGTGGGGGAGAGGTCCCAGTGGATGAAAAAGAGGGTTGATAGGAATGAGGGGTGGGTTCTGCCTTTTCTGGGCCAAGTGGAGCCCCCAGGGCCTGGGACACATCCCACTCGCCCACCTGCTGCACCACTTGGGGGTGGGGGTAAAGCGTGATCATGGATCTAGGACTCCAGAGTGCGGGAGGCTTCAGGATGACCCTGAAGATGTGAAGCTTGATGTCACAGTCACCCACTTTAGCTCCAGGCATGGTCTGCTCCAGCAGACCCACTGGCCTCTCTATGGCCTCTCTCCACACCGCACCTCAGCCACCAGGCCTTCACGCCATTCCCAGCCTATGCTGAGCATCTTCCAAGCCCAGTTCTCCTGCCCGGAACACCCTCCCTCCAGATTGTTATACAACTGGCCCTGTCTCCACATTCAGGAGGTGTCACTCCCAGAAAGTCCTTTCCTAGCCCCCCTCCCCTCCCGATCAGTCACATCACTTGTGTTGTTTTCATAGGTCTCATTGCTTTACAGAAGCATCTTGTTTACTGTGGCCTCCCTACAGTCCCTAGGGTCGCTACAGTCCCTACAGTCCCTACACTCCCTAGAAGGTCGACTCTGTGAATTCAGGGATCTGTTCCCTGCTCTATCTCCAGTGCCTTGAATAATGCCTTGTACATTGTAGGTACTTGATAAGTATTTGTTCAGTGAATTATTCAAAATGGATAACTGGATGAATGACAGGTGGATGGATGGATGGATGGATGGATGGGTAGCTGGACAAATGGTTTCATAGAACGTGAATGAGTACATGGACAGAGAGAGAGGGAGAGACAGACAGATGGATAAGGCTGTGGGATAAGCTAGGTTGAGAGAAGGGCCACAGCAGGCATGAGTCCCCAGGCTTGAGACTGTGAGGAATAGCCGGGACCGTAGCTAAGAAGCTGTGCTCCAGCCTGGGGCTGCTTTGCTAAAGCAGAGGAGCCAGCCCTGAGCTTAGCGCCTCGGGCTTGGCCCCAGTTCTGTTGCTCACTCACCAGCTGACTCCAGAAAAGTCCCAGGGTCCTCTTTGTTGTCCATGAGTTACAATTCCCCAAGCTGCCTTCCTCACAGGATGGTGGAGACTCAAAAAAGACCCACTCTGTGGCAGCTCTGGCAAGCTCAGAGTGTCTGCCTGGAGACACGTACGACCCGGGAGGCAAGAACAAGGATGCTCATGGTAGATTCACACACAACCAACAGATGGAAACTCCTTAAATATTCAGCTGCTCAAAGTGCGATCTCTGCGTGTTGTAGGGCATTGAACAGCACTCAGAGGCCAGCCAAACCCTGTGGTACCTGTGTGAGCCTAGAAAGGGGAATCCCTGCCTCTGGACCGACACAGCAGGTCTGGCCAGTGAGCAAGACTGATTCCAGCTCCTGCTCACCCCTTGCTTCAAGACACAATGTGATAATAATACATGATAGCCGAAGAAGGATCTTCAAGGCACAAAAGAGGGTAAGAGGCAAACTGAGGAACAATATGGAGCCATGGTGCTGGAAAAAAGCCCCAGAAAACAATTTCTGTGACTGCAAATCTATCTACTTATCCATCCATCCATTCATCTATCTACCTACCCATCTATCTATCTATCATCTATGTAGATGCATAGAATAAAGGTCTGGTAGTGACACCCCAAACTGGGTAATAACAGAAAGGTCTGAGGTACAATGAGGCTGAAGGGATCTTAGCTTTACTGCCAATTTCAGGTACCAACCAGGGGCTTAACAATAATATAATAAAATACCACGGGCATCCCCAGTCCCAGGTCTTGGTAGCTGCTGGAACCAGAAATCTGTGCAGAGCATTCAAATGGCACCACAAATGTCGCTCCTTCTCAGCTAATTGTCAGGAGAATTCTGTAGCTGCCTGTGAAGATGGAGGAGCTTTGTTACCAGGAGCTGTAGGTGGTTTTATGAAGTTTGTTTGGAAGCTGTTAGAAATCTGCTGGTAATGATGCTTTGGTGAAAGAGGCTGCTTTTAAAAATATCAGCAAAGTTGCTGAAAGTCACATTCATTATGGGAAAGTGAGAACCTAATACATGGCTGGTGTTACTGCAGTGCTGGCGTTCCCTGGGGGGACCACATGGGGCAGGTGGGTGCTTCCAGCCTGCCCCAGGCCGAGGCCCTGTGGACAGGAGTGTGGGACGCTGGGGGCAAAAATGAGCCCTGGCAGTCCTCCCACCCCAAGCCCACTGCTGCCCTGAAAACACAGCAGGGCAGGGAGACAAGACAGGCCCAGGTCTACCGACCTTCCTTTCTTCCCCTACTCTGTCTTTTCACTTACACAACAGTACACGGATTTCCTTCTTCTAGGAAGCAACAGTTTGAACTGGACATGGAACTACAGACTGGTTCCAAATCGGGAAAGGAGTACATCAAAGCTGTATATTGTCAGCCTGCTTATTTAACTTATATGCAGAGTACATCATGAGAAACGCTGGGCTGGATGAAGCACAGGCTGGAATCAAGATTGTCAGGAGAAATATCAATAGCTTCAGATATGCAGATGACACCAGCCTTATGGCAGAAAGTGAAGAAGAACTGAAGAGCCTCTTGATAAAAGTGAAAGAGAGTGAAAAAGTTGGCTTAAAACTCAACATTCAGAAAACTAAGATCATGGCATCCAGTCCCATCACTTCGTGGCAAATAGAAGGGAAACAATGGAAACAGTGACAGATTTTATTTGGGGGGGCTCCAAAATCACTGCAGATGGTGACTGCAGCCATGAAATTAAAAGATGCTTGCTCCTTGGAAGAAAAGCTATGACAAACTGAGATAGCATATTGAAAAGCAGAGACATTACTTTGCAAACAAAGGTCCGTCTAGTAAATGCTATGGTTTTTCCAGTGGTCATGTATATATGTAAGAGTTGGACTATAAATAAAGTTGAGCGCCAAAGAATTGATGTTCTTGAACTGTGGTGTTGAAGAAGACTCTTGAGAATCCTTTGGACTGCAAGGAGATCCAACCAGTCAATCCTAAAGGAAATTAGTACTGAATATTCATGGAAGGACTGATGCTGAAGCTGAAACTCCAATACTTTGGCCACCTGATGCGAAGAGCTGACTCATTTGAAAAGACCCTGATGCTGGGAAAGATTGAAGGCAGGAGGAGAAGGGGACAACAGAGGATGAGATGGTTGGATGGCATCACCGACTCGATAGACATGAGTCTGAGTAAGCTCTGGGAGTTGGTGATAGACAGGGAAGCCTAGCATGCTGCATGCAGTCCATGGAGTTACAAGGAGTCAGACATCACTGAGCGACTGAACTGAACTGAGGAAATAAAGTGAAAATATCACCCAGAGGAATTGCAGTTCCCTTTGATCAGCACCCAAACTCCCCAGGCTGCCTCTGGTCATCACTTCGTTTTGTGCCTTTGCAGACATTTCCCTGCATTTGGAGCCGGGTTTCTCAACCTGGCACTGTTGGCCTTTGGGGCCAATGATTCTGTGTTCAGGAGGGCATCCTGTGCCTCGTAGGATGTTTAGCAGCAACCCTGGCCTCCACTAGTTTGGTGCCAGTAACAGTAGCAGCTCCTGCCTAGTGTGACAGCCAAAACTACCTTCAGACCCTGGCACATGTGCCCTGGGGGCAGAGTCGCTTCCCATTGTGAACCTAAAAGGTTCTTTGCGCAGTTTCCAACATCTGTAAAAGTTGGGGGCAGGGGACACGAGCAACACCCTGACACCAGCTGGTGTCCTACAATTTAACTCAGTTCTGACACTATTACTCTGAGATAGCATCAGGTCCCATAGGCTAAGGGTTCACTCCCACAACCCTCCCTTCCCTCCTCCCCACTGCCCCCGGCCCGCACCACTTAGGGTGCCAAGTCCAGGCTGTAACCTGTGCTTCTGACTGGCTATAGAATGAGGTTCCCACGACCTCCTCCTCGGGTTTGATTAATTTGCTCGAGCGGCTCACAGAACTAAGAGAAACATTTTACTTTCTAGATGACCAGTTTATTATAAAACAATATACCTCTGAAACAGCCAGATGAAAAAGATGGCAGAGCAAGGTCTGGGCAAAGGGCATGGAATTCCCATGCTCTCTGAGGGTGCCACTCACCCTGCATCTCCACGTGTTTGCCAACCTGGAAGCTCTCTGAACCGGAACCCATCCTTTTAGGGCTTTTGTGGAGGTTTTATTTACAAAGGTAAGATTGTTTAAATCATTGGCCATTGGTGACTGATTCAACCTCTAGCCCCTCTCCCCTTCCCGGAGGTCATAGAGTGGGACCTAAAGTTCTAACCCTCTAATCACTTGGCTGGTTCCCTTGGCCATCAGCTCCCACCCTCAGGTAACCTAGGGGCCTTCCAGAAGTCATTCATTAACACAGTAAAAGACAGCTTTATAGCTCTCCACACTTAGGAAATTTTAAGAGCTCTGTGTCAGACAAGTTGTCACTCAGTCGTGTCCAACGCTTTGCAACCCCATGGACTGTAGCCTGCCAGGCTCCTCTGTCCATGGAGACTGTCCAGGCAAGCATACTGAAGTGGGTTGCCATGACCTCCTCCAGGGGATCTTCCCAACCCAGGGTTCGAACCCAGGCCTCCCGCATTGCAGGTGGATTCTTTACCATCTGAGCCACCAGGCAAGCCCCAAATGTCAAACAAGGGGAGAAATCAAATATTTATTTCTTATTACAAATCACATTGTAATAGAATCAGTGCCCAGAGGATTGGTAGAATTACTTTGGTTTTATTTTTTTAAAGTTAATAAAAACAAAAATACAGTCTTATGCATGCGATTCTTCAACTGTTTCCAGCCCAGTGGTGTATCAGCACATACCTCATGCTTCTTTTTTCTTGGAGGGGGTGGGAGGTGGCGAAGGGGCTGCCTTGGGTCTTCACCAGTGTACCAGCTTTCTCTAGTTGTAGCGAGCAGGGGCTACTCTCTAGTTGAAGTACGCCAGCTTCTCATCGCCGTGGCTTCCCTTGTTGCAGTGCACCGACTCTAGGGAGAGCAGGCTTCAGAAGCCGTGGTGCACGGGCTTAACTGCCCTGTGGGATGTGGGGTCTTCCCGGACCAGGGATCAAACCTGTGTCCCCTGCACTGGCAGACGATTCTTAACCACTGGACCACCAGGGAAGATCGTACGTTGTGCTTCTTCCCTGCTGCATCCTGTTCGCTCACAGGAACCTCACCCTGGCTGTTTAGCGGGGCCCTCTATCAACATCTAGGCACCTTCTAATCCTTCACTTTCACGATAGGCTGCAGTGAGGTCATTGCCCTGCTCTCTGTTTAGAATTTCTCCAGGGTAGCTATGAAGAGTGAAACTGCTGGGTTCTTGAGCATGTGTCTTTAAAGATGCCACAAGTTGCCTCAGAGATACCAATTTATACCGGCACCATTGACATATGAGTATTTTCCCATATCCTTTGCAAGACTTGATACTATCATACTTTACATTTCCTTCCATTTAATGGGTAAAACATTGTATCACCTCGTTCCCCCCTCCCTTTCTGCTCAGCCAGGACTCCCACAGTAGTTTCTTCCTCAAACATTTTAGGCTCTCTGCTGGGTGCTGGGGCTCTGACACCTGAAAAGCAGAAGCAGTTCTTGCCCGAGAGGGGCCAGCAGAGAGGTCAGGGTCCACTTCCCTGAGGTGGGGGTGGGGAGAGGAGTGTGTCCCAGGCCAGGGCTGGGAGGTGGTGGAGCCTGGTGCCCTGGAGGTGGTGTGACCCACGAATAGGGCAGGAAGCACAGGCTGATGTGAGCAGCGAGAGATTTGCAGAGTGCACTGGGGGCCACGGGAGCCTCTTAAGAGTCTGAGCCAGGGAGCTCAGGCCCTTGCGAAGCCAGAGGGGTGCACGTGGGGGCCACCCATCACCCAGCATCTGAGCTGCTGGCCACGCCCATGTGAGTTTCCTGAGGCTGCTTAACAGATTATCACACATTTGGTGGCTCTAAACAACAGAAACGTCGTCTCTCAGTTCTGGAGGTTGGAAGTCGGAAAGCCAGGTGTCAGCCGGGCTGCGTCCCCTCCGACGGTGCCAGGGGGCAGAATCCTTCCAGTCTGTGCCTCTGTCTTCACGTCATCTCCTCCCCACTTTATCCCCTCTCCTGTCTCTAACGACGACACTGTTCATTGGGTGTAGAGCCCGTCAGCTTAATCTCTGGGGAGTCAAGATATCTCCTCATCAGGGGCGCCTTCACTTAATTACATCTGCAAAGACCCTTTAACAAAAGAGGTCGTGGCCACAGGTTGGCTGTCTCCTGGGGGAGCGGTGCCTCCCGGGTCCGTGGAGCCCTCCGTGGGCGCACATCCCCCCTGCCTGTGCCTGGCGGCGGGGCCGAGAGCGCTGGCCCAGCCCTCACCCTCAGCGCTTCCTGTCGAGGTCAGCCACCTCCCTCACAGTCCAGGCTGCTAGTCGCCAGGCGGGGATTTGTCAAGATAAGATCTTTAAGTGAAAACCCTAGATTTTTTTTTTTTTTTACATGTTTCAAAACTTTTAAAAACACCAAACACACCGTCTGTGGGCCAGCTGTCTGCGCTTTCTGTTCTAGGGAGCGCCTCAGAGCTCAGGCCCCGCTCACACCCTTCAGGCCCCTGATGAACTGACACCACCCCTAACTGGGACGATTTTGTTATTTTCATTCCTCAGGGTAAGCAGTGGGTGCTCAAAGGTGAGGTCACCTGGCCAAGGTCAGGTCAGGTGGAGCTGGGCTTTGCACTCAGGCTGCCTGATTCTCAGACCCTTTGGTGTGAGAGCAAAACACCACAAGACCGCTGAGAATTCCTTGGCAGCATCCTTGCTGGATGATGTTCTCTGCCTGCATCCCTAATCCACTTCCTTTAGGCTCTGTGATCCCTTGTCCATCGATTCACCATCTCTGAGCCTTAGTTTGCCCAGTTACAGTGAGGGGCTGATGTCCCCAACCCTGCCCACTTCACAGAATCCTTTGGGAGCTCTCACAGCTACAGTGCCTGAGAAAACACCTTGAAAATAGCCTGTGCTCTGCTCGGAGAGAAAGGCAGAGTCAGCTCACGTTTAGGGTAGTTCTCTCCCCGCTGTTCCTATTACTAATCCAGGAGGGTGTCTAAGGGTTGCAGCACTGGTATTTTCTCATCCTCCTTGTCTAATTTTCTCAAACATCAGGCAGATATGCAGAAAACTGCATTTTCAGATGCAAATTTTTCTCTGAACCACGGAAGCTTTAAAACCACCAGATGAAGTATAGAAAATGCTTGACAATTTCTTTAAGAATCTTTCATTCTCTGGGTTAGAATATCACGCGAGTATATGTGTGTGTTGTGTGTTTTTTTAATCCTGCTATCATGAGCAGCAGGTAGCAAAATGTTGATCTTTAATGTGTTAGTAAAACAGCATACATTTGAATATTGGCTTTTTCTGCCATCTGCACCAGTTGACACTGTTTTTCATACCAGCTTATTACATTTCTTGTACAAACATACTTTTGGGTGTCTGTTGATTTATGCTAGAATTGCTCTGGTATTTGTGTTAAAATAGCATTTTAAAACTTATAAAATATTGCTATTTATTCCTTCTTTGATTCTTTGCCACTTGACAAGCTCTGGAGCAACTTACATTTCCTAAGGACTAAGTTTCAATTGTGGTTCTCTCTCTGGAGAGGACAGTGGGCTGGGAGAGGCCAGTCCAGATGGCTCAGGTTCAGGACACTGGGCACCCCTAGGATGTGGACTCACCAACTCCCACTGGGTTCACTGGTGCAGATTCCCCAGGGTTATTGATAATCCCAAGGGAGAAAAATAAAGCTCAATTTGTTCAAAAACCTTTAGTCTTAATTCTGTCCTCTCCTTTTGATGTCAAATTTTCCTTTCTTTGATGAATTGAAGGAGACTTTGGATTATAGTTTTCTTTTCTCTCTCTCTCAAATAGCTTTCCTTGGCAAAATCCTGCATTTTTCAGTTGGTTTGTAGGGTAATTTTACTGGTCTATGAAAGTCACTCAGTCATGTCCAACTCTGCAACACATGGACTATACAGTTTATGGGATTCTCCAGGCCAGAATACTGGAATGGGTAGCCGTCCCCTTCTCCAGGGGATCTCCCCAACCCAGGAATCGAACCGGGTCTCCTGCATTGCAGGTGGATTCTTTACCAGCTCAGCTACCAGGGAAGGCCTTACTGGTCTCTGGAATCCACAAATCTGGCCACTTGTGCAAAGCTGAGACGGGCACTGAGCCCCCCTGCAAGGTGGCGGATAGGACTGGGGCTGGGGTGAGAGGTCTGGTCCTCACCCTCAGGGTGGGGGTTACTCTGTGGCAGTGGAGAGTGCCTGCAACCGGCTGGCGCATAGATGAGGCATTCTGCTGCTCTAAAAAAAAAATCTGTGCAAACTGCTACAGATGGAAGGAAGAGCCAATATTCAGATTGGAGGCTGTTTTGCTAACACGTTAAAGATTAACGTGCTTTTACTGGCTGCCGCATACTATAGCAAGATGAGCTTCTTTTCTGAAAAAGAAGGAGAAGCAGCAGCCTGCTTAGGGGAATGCCGGGGTGGGAGTCCTGGGCAGCCCCTTGCTGCCTCCTTTTTTGCCCACAGCTGAGTGAGCTCAGGACGCTGAAGAGCAGCCTCATCTCCAGCTCTGACGCCCTTACCCTTTCACTCAGATACTCAGCCCACCTTCATGGGCCTCACCCAGACTGTGTCTTCTTCCTTCCGACTGGCAGATTCTAGCACTCTTTTATTTTATTCTATTTTGCTTACCATGCAGCTTTCAGGATCTTAGTCCTCCAACCAGGAATTGAACTCATTTCCCCTGCAGTGAAAGTGTGGAGTCCTAACCACTGGACTACCAGGGAAGTCCCTTTAGTACCCCTTTATTAAGGCTCAGCCCAAATATAATGATGGTACACATGCCCATATATAATGATGAGTAGAACTAAGATTTATTATGTGCTGACATCCATGCTAAGCACTTCCCTGCTTGGCCCTGCTGAATCCCTGAAGAGGCATTCCAATTGCCCTCACTTTACAAAAGGGAAGATGAGGCACAGAGGTGTTCATTAACCTGTCCAAGCTATACAGCTGGGAAGCGGCATTTGACTCCACACAGAGGGGTCCAGAGGCAGACTCTACCTCCTGCAGCAAAGCTCAGCTGGCCCCCACTCCGGTTCCTAGCCTCTCATCCGCAGCCAACAAGACGCTCCCTCTCCCGGGCCCCACACCCACAGTCAGCTCACATTCTTATTCTAGGGGCAGAGGTGGAACTCTTGCCTCTTCTTAGCCTGGGCCTAGCGACAGAACAGGGTTGATATGGGACTCTCTGTGAGGAGCCTAATTTTGACTTTTGCAAAACTGGGCACAAGGTGTGGACCTGGTCAGGGAGGTTTAACACCCAACAGAGAGACTGACAAGCAGGCCTGACAGCTCCCATCAGGCCAATGTGTGTGTGTGTGGAAGGTGGAGGGGTGGAGGTGGAGGTGGGGAGGGAGGTGTCAGGGAGGGTATCCATTCAGAGGTCTAGGGTCCAGTCCTAGTTGGCTGTTTTTGTTTTTTTTTTTAATTTATTTATTTTTTAATTGAAGGATAATTGCTTTACAGAATTTTGTTTTCTGTCAAGCATCAGCATGAATCAGTCACAGGGATACATATGTCCCCTCACTCTTGAACCTCTTCCCTTCCATCTCCCTCACCACCCACCCCCCTTCTAGGTTGATACAGAGCCCCTGTTTGAATTCCCTGAGACATACAGCAAATTCCCATTGGCTATCTATTTACATAGGATAATGTAAGTTTCCATGTTAGTCTCCTAGCTGTTTTCTTCTTGAACATGCCATGGGCTGGCTTCTTGGAAAAAGGACCCACTCTGAGCATGCCACATTTTTAGGAGCTGCTGGGCTAGGCGCCCTCTGATGGTCAGTGGTGGTAACACAGTTGACCTCTGCTCTCCAACAGAAAGCTCCAGGAAAGCTGGGACCTGGGATGTGTGAGCATCGGGCAAAGAAGGGCCTTCCAAAAAGAAAAAAGAAAAAAAGAAAGGCCTTACAGTGGGCAGAGAAGGGCCTGGAGGAGAGGTGAGCACTTTCCGCTACTCTCCCCAGGCTGCCTACTGGGGGGTAAAGCCCCTGACAAGCCCATCTTCTGTGCCTCCTATGGGTAGGGCCATCCCTCATGGGGCCAGTGGAAGGAACAGGACAGGCAAAGACAAGGGGACCCTAACGGTGGTCTCTAGTGAAGCAGAGCTGGACCAGCCCTGGGAGATTCAAGAATGCTGCTGTTTGGGAAAGCCCTCCCCACCCATATCCTGGGGGCAGCTGGATGGGAAGGGATGTTGCAGGAGGTACAACATGATGGGAACCAGCTAATCTGGCTAAACCAGGCCCCTGCCACTCTTTCTGTACCTTGGAGCCTCATTTCTTTATCTGTGAAATGGGCACAGTGGCGATCTCAGCGGTCACTGCTTTGTGTATCGGGACTCAGATTTCAGAGGGAACCTCTCCGCAGGGTGATTCTGGCAGCGCCCAAATCTGGTCTGAAAAGGGGAGATTCTCTCTGTGGGTAGAGGAGGACAGAATGGCCATGTGAAGGCCCACATGACCTGAGGTAAGGACTCAGCAGGAAGCAGCCTGGAAGTCCCCAGAGCCATGGGCCCCAGCCCTGGGCTCTGACAGGGGCCCACCGTCTCTTTCACATACTTGGTGACAACCATCATCAATCAACTTTTGTCCTAGACTGACTGTAAGCTGCCCCCACACCTAGGAAGTTGCCTACACACAGTCAGGGTTCAACAAGTGATGAATCCTGGGGACAGAAGAATCTCGAAGTCATCCCTGCCAAACCCCTGCCTAAAGGGACCGTGGAGCCCCTGCAGGCCCATTCCTCACTCTCCCCAGGTCTGTGGCCCAGCAGATTTTGAGAATGAGTATTTCACAAGTCCTTATGTAAAAGACTTATGTAACAAGAGCATAAGGCCATATACCACATGTCTAAATATTTAAGTTATAAGCCAAGATTAAAAGAACAAGCTTAAATATTAATAAGATGTTTTCTACACCCTAACTCTTGATGAATATAACTTCACAAAGATTTGGAGGGCCAGGTTCCACTTCAGAAATCTCAGATTTGGGGGCTTCACACTGGTGCATGGCAGCCTGGGTAGCGACACTGACTGCCTCTCACCTCCCCTCCCTTCCCACCCTCCACTCCACCCTGTGTCTCCCACTTATGTGCCTGAGGGCTGAGGTGTCTGGGTGCTCACTTTCTCTCCCACAAACATCCCTGGGGCCAAGGGCAGAGCTTCTCAGCCGGGACACTACTGACCTCTTGGGCCCACTGTTGTTGGGGCCATCCTGTGCACTGTAGGATGTACGCATCCTACATGCCAACCCTCCTCCAGTTGTGAAAATCAAAAAACGTCTGCATGCATGCTCAGTTGCTTTAATCGTGTCCGACTGTTTGCCATCCCACAGACTGTAGTCTGCCAGGCTCCTCTGTCCATGGGATTTCCCAGGCAAGAAAACTCGAATGACTTGTCATTTCCTTCTCCAGGGGATCTTCCTGATTCAGGGATCGAACCAGCATCTTTAAGTCTCCTTCATTGGCTGTGTGCTTAGTTGCTCAGTTGTGTCCGACTCTGCAACCCCATGGACTGTAGCCCGCCAGACTCCTCTGTCCATGGGATTCTCCAAACAAGAATTCTAATGTGGGTGGCCACGTACTCCTCCAAGGGATCTTCCCGACCCAGGGGTCAAATCCAGATCTTCCACATTGCAGGCGGATTCTTTACTGTCTGAATCACCAGGGGAGCCCTGGCAGGTGGGCTCTTTACCACCTGCGCCACCTGGGTGGGGGGACAGCAAAATCACTCCTCCCACCCCCGTGGGAATCACTGACCTAGAAGTGTGCAGTCCTGAGGCCCACTCAGGTCAAGGGCCATCTGGGCAGGGAGTCCCAGGGTATGGTCAGGAAGGGGCTGGGCTTTGGGCGGACACATCCCCCTGGGCAGGTAGAATCCTCATCCTGTAGGGAGCAGCTGGCCAGAGGAAGGCTGTCTGCGTGGCCACAGTGATGGGGAGACCATGGAGATAGCTGGTCCCTTCATGGCCCAGTGTTGACTAGCTCAGTGCACTTTCAGAATGGAGCTAAAACCCTTCCCCAAATAGAACTGCCATATGACCCAGCAATACCACTCCTGGGCATACACACTGAGGAAACCAGATCTGAAAGAGACATGTGCACCTCAGTGTTCATCACAGCACTGTTTATAATAGCCAGGACATGGAAGCAACCTAGATGCCCATCAGCAGATGAATGGATAAGGAAGCTGTGGTACATATACACCATGGAATATTACTCAGCCATTAAAAAGAATTCATTTGAATCAGTTCTAATGAGATGGATGAAACTGGAGCCCATTATACAGAGTGAAGTAAGCCAGAAAGATAAAGAACATTACAGCATACTAACACATATATATGGAATTTAGAAAGATGGTAATGATAACCCTATATGGAAAACAGAAAAAGAGACACAGAAGTACAGAACAGACTTTTGAACTCTGTGGGAGAAGGTGAGGGTGGTATGTTTCGAAAGAACAGCATATATATTATCTATGGTGAAAGAGATCACCAGCCCAGGTGGGATGCATGAGTCAAGTGCTCGGGCCTGGTGGGCTGGGAAGACCCAGAGGAATCGGGTGGAGAGGGAGGTGGGAGGGGGGATTGGGATGGGGAATACGTGTAACTCTATGGCTGATTCATATCAAAGTATGACAAAACCCACTGGAAGAAAAAAAAAAAAAAAAAAAACCCTTCCCCAGATACCCACCCTCCAGCAGCCTGCCCAGATCCTAGAGAATGGATGACTCCTTCCTCCCCGACTGCCTGTGGGGTCTCTAAGGCTGTGTAGCCTCCAAGTCACCCCTCAAGTCAGCTCCTAACTTCATGGAGGTCCCCGATTCCTTTGGTGATCCACCAGGGCGACGCATGGCTATTTTGGCAGTGCAGGCGGGGAATGGTGCTTATTTTAATCGTTCCAAGTGCTTTGCATATGTACTTGGAAAAAAAATATAGCACATCGGGCCTATGTTTTCACTCATGTCTTAGGCAGAGGATAGGCATTTAGAGGTGCTAATTTGCTACTGGCCAAAGATGGTGCAATCAGTGAGAATAATGTCTACAGTGAATTGAAACCAATGAGCTGTGCTTATGTCTGTGACTTTATAATGACATTTACAACAAAACAAAGCCTCACAGCCACCATTGGATAGGATGAACCTGTGTTTAGGTTTGCTGAGTGTTCTGATTTATACCCATTGCCCTTTTACTTGCACACGTATCCTAGTTTGCACGATAAAGTCACAATAAATCATATGGTCACCGCACCTTTGCAGGATGCAGGCTAACTAAATCATTATTTTGAAAACTGGCAAAGGGAATGGATGCAGCTTTATTCTATCTTTCCTCTCCAAACTGAATCTCAGGGGAACCAAGTAACTGTTGACTTAACAGGAGCAAATTCAGCTTCACAAAGTAAATAAGCTCATGAGGCCTAGTTCTTTCTACAGATGAAGACTCCTTGAGAGGCCAGCCCCAGTGGGGGCCATTGAAATTATACAAGAAACACTGACTGACGCTGTGGATGCAGAGGTGCAGGAGACATGCGCACAGGGGCTTCCTAGTGCCTGCCCTCCCCTTCCCCCAGTGCTAAAGCTCGCAGCTGTGTTCACTCTTGGAGGCAGAGTCACACAAATGAACTTAAAAATGACAAAACGTAAAGCCAAACATCTGGGCCCCAAACCCAAGTGTGTGATACAGAGGGGAGGACATGCTCCATCACAGAGGCGTGTATAGGGTGTGGAGTACTCAGCCGTAGCGGCCAATGTGGGGCTACAGAGCAAGGACTGTGGAGAGAACCAGTGCTCATTTTGGTTGCATTAATAGAAGCACAGTGTCTGAGACAAGGGAGGTGAAAGCCTTTTTTCCCTGCTAGGTTCTGCAAAGCGTGGCGGAAGCTCTGGCACAAAGGATGTGCAAGCTCTGACGAGGTTGACTTTATGGACAAGGGCTGTGGAAGGCTGGGAGTTTGCTTGCCCCCTGACCTACCACCACCACCCCCGCCCTGCCCCCCGAACAGTGGGAAGCAGAGCAAATGGGAGAGGAGCTCCTTTGGTGTTAGCAGAGGCAGCACGGGGCCTTCCCAGAGCTCTGGCCAGGTGAGGGAGAGGTGAGAGGCAGGAAGCATGTGTGTGAAGGGACTACCTGCCTCCAGGTCCCCTTTGTGGAGCCTCAGAATTTCCCTATATTTTTCTTGCTAAGGCTGACATAACGAAGTGCCACAGGCTGGGTGGCTTAAACAAGAGCAATTTACTTTCTTCCAATTCTGGAGTTTAGAAGTCCAAGTCCAAGATGTCAGCAGTGTCGGTTTCTTCTGAAGCCTCTCATCTTCACGTGGAGATGGCCTGGGTCTTTATTTAGTTGTCCCCCTCTATGTGTAAGTGGCCATGCGTCCTCTTTTTATGAAGACAGCAGTCTTCCTGGGTGCTGGCCCCCTACAGACCTCATTTTAACTTAACTGCCTCTTGAAAGTAACTCTGTCTCCAAATGCAGTCAGGTTCTGAGGTACATCCCTACATATGAACCTTCAAGTTGCAAATGTTCAAAGATGTTAGTGTGTGTTCGTAGGTCCAATTATGTAAGTTAGTTCACTTGTCTGGTGCACTATAAGATTAAAAATGTTTTCTTTATTTTTCGTGCTTGTTTTTTATGTATTATTTATGTTAGGTTTATAAACCTTATACAGTACAGCGCTGTATAGTTGATTGTGTTAGTTGGGTACCTAGGCTAATTTTGTTGGACTTAGAAACAAAGTTCTTGGAACAGCACTTGTTCGTATGTTGAGGACTTACTTCACGGAGGGTAAGGACTTCAACATTTGTAGTATAGGCTAAAGAAAAGAATGGGGCTAACATGTAGCTTAAATCTTTACAATACCTTTATCTTAAACTTCAAGATTAAAATGGACGAATTCTCATTTTATCTCAAACATCTCTACGATCTAAATTCCCAAACTCTCCATTTTCTCTATTCTCCCAGATTCATATGAACAAAAAACTTTCCCCAAAATTGGAGGGGACACAGTTCAGCCCTTAGCCAACCCAGGGACAGACCCACGTAAAGAAATTCCGCTTGTTCAGAGAGGCAGACCCCCCCACTGGGAACTGACCAGCCCCTGTTCTTGTAGAGCCTCAGCCCACTCCCAGCCACGATACCCTAACTGTGGAGCTGGTCCCCCAGTATGTCCTCGTCACCAGGCAGGACCGAATCTGTCTCGGGAACTTGCTCCTGTCGTGTTCTGTGCCCAGAGCCTCAGGGGCATGCCCCTTCTCTAAGCTATCCCTCTCCTCCAGTTGGTCTCTGCGTCTCCACACATTACCTTCTGGGTCATGTTACGACCTGTCCTGGATCCCTGACAAGCCCTGGCCCCCAGCCCAGCCCCCGTTGCCTCTCGATTGGAGTAGCGAGAAGTCTGGCGTTGGGCAGCCCTGATTCTGGCTTCCCTGGGCGCTGTGAGGCTCTGCCCAGCAGGTGCCCGCATCCCAGCCAATGTACCATCTCCTCGCTTCCCTGCCTGTCTCCTCCTCTGCCTGCCAGAATCCAGCAAGGATAGATCTTCCAGGCCCCCTGGTCAGGCCACAGACCCACACCCCGCTGGGAAGGGCAGGGCCCCAGTGTCAGACCCCCCGGGACCCAGCCTGCCAGGGCACCATCACACAGCCAGGGCCTCGAAGGACTGGGGCTCCCAAGGCCCCGCCAGCGAGACACGGAGTCCCTATCCTGAGTGCAGTGGGGAGAGCACTTTGCTTTGTTGAACATTTGTTGGCTTTTTTTTTTTTTCCCTTTTTAATGTTCAAGCTGTCAAAAAAGTATGTCTGCTGAGTTTGGCTGTTTGTTTTGGATTGTTGTTCTCTGCAACAGCCCTGAAGGGGAGGAAGCGCCTGCTCTGCACAGCCGGGATGGCGGGCAGTGAGCCGCAGGGCGGCCAGCGCGCCAGGGACGGCTGTCCTCGCTGTGTTCACAGAGTAAACCCCTGGGGCTTAAGGGACCCAGGCACCCATGATGCCCGCCCTGGCCTGAGCCCGCCCTGCATGGCCTCAAAGTGGCCCTGGCCTTCTGTGGGCCAAGCCCCATCATGCGGGTGTCAGTCACCTCTTTCCTGCTCTTTCCAACTCAGACTTCATGCATCTCCCTCCTCTGTGTGGCATCTGGACTTGAAGTGACATTTTGTGTCATGAGCTGTAAAACAGTCCATTGACAGCACCAGATTTGGGAGAATAAAAGACATAAAACCAGGCACACATCGAGCCTAAGATGCACTCTGATTTCAACATGTTAAGTGGATGGGAAAGAGTTTATAACCAAAGAAATCTGACGGTAATCCCTTTGCTGAAGGCCTTGCAGCCAGGTGGCTACAGAACTGAGAGAACACCTCCTATCTGCTCCCACACCCCACAGACTCCTGCTGTGCATGGCTATGGAGCAGGCTGGCTGCCGGAGGCATCTTGGTCCCAAGAGTACCTGCCTCACCTTCCCCAGGAGCCCAGGCAGTGAACGAGAGGCTGGTCTGGCCCCCTCTGGGAAAGGGGCCTCTGAACTGGGGAAGGGGGCAGACACCCGGTCACAGCACCCCAGCCCTGTGCCTATGCTAGAGGTGACTGCACTGCTGGAAATGCCAGGCCTCCTGTGATGGTGACTCCACTCTGGGCCTGGCGAGTGGACCTTTGCTGGTGTGGGCAGCCCCAGGGTCCATGCCATCCTCCCACAACAAGGTCCTCACCTCCCCTTCCTGCTCCATTTGAATGGGAGGGGATTTTAAAGTCTGAGGCCCCTACAGCAAGATAGGTGGCCAGTGTGAGAATGGCCAGGTGAGCAGAGGGAACCTGGGTGGTGGTGGTTGTCATTCAGTCGCTAAGTCGCGTCCGACTCTTTGAGACCCCATGGACTGCAGCACCCCAGGCTCCTCTGTCCTTCACTATCTCATGCAGTTTGCTCAGATTCGTGCCCATTGAGTCAGTGATGCTATCTAACCATCTCAGTCCTCTGCGCCCTCTTCTCCTTTTGCCTTCAGTCTTGCCCAACTTTGGGATCTTTTTCAATGAGTCAACTCTGCATCAGGCGACTAAAGTATTGGAGCTTCAACTTCAGCATCAGTCCTTCCAATGAATATTCAGGGTTGATTTCCTTTAGGATTGACTGGTTGGATCTCCTTGCAGTCCAAGGGACTCTCAAGAGTCTTCTCCAGTACCACAATTTGAAAGTATCAATTCTTTGACACTCAGCCTTCTTTATGGTCCAATTCTCACATCCATACAGACTACTAGAAAAACCATAGCTTTGACTATATGGACCTTTGTTGGCAAAATGGCGTTTCTGCTTTTTAATATGCTGTCTAGGTCTATCATAGCTTTTCTCCCAAGGAGCAAGGCATCTTTTAATTTCGTGGCTGCAGTCACCATCTGCAGTGATTTTGGAGCCCCCCAAAATAAAGTCTCTCACTGCCTCCACTTTTTCCCCATCTATTTGCCATGAAGTGATGGGACCGGATGCCATGATCTTAGTTTTCTGAATGTTGAGTTTTAAGCCAGCTTTCTCACTCACCTCTTTCACCCTCATCAAGAGGCTCTTTAGTTCTTCACTTTCTGCCATTAGGGTGATATCATCTGCATATCTGAGGGATTGACACTTCTCCCAGCAATCTTGATTCCAGCTTGTTTGATTAATCCAGCCCAGCATCTTGCATGAAATATTCTGTATATAAGTAAGCAGGACAATAATATACAGCCTTGTCTTACTCCTTCCCCAATTTTGAACGGGTCTGTTGTTCCATGTTTGGTTCTAACTGTTGTTTCTTGACGTGCATACAGGGAGCCAAGAGGCATTAGGAAACTTGATGACATTAGTAGAGGTCCTGCCCTGAACTGCCTGAAAGCAAACTTCCTTAGGCACTTATTTACAAGAGCTAATAGGTTTCTTTCTTTTTGTTTAAATATAAGTTTTATTTGGACTTTCTAACTTACAACAGAAAGCATACCCACCAATACACTGAACTTGCATTTCCTGTTTACCCTTGAGATGCTCTCCATGAATCTTACTGTAACCTACTGCCTCGGTTTCCTCATCTGTGAAATGGGGATTATACCAGCACTCACAGCATAGTTTGTTGTGACAGTTAAATGAGTTGAGACTTGAAGAAGGACTTAGAAGAATGCTTGGGCCTTAATAATTGCTACAGGAGAGCTGTGATTATCACCACTGGAGTTACCATCTAGGTGCCTTGAGGCTGCTCATCCCCTCCAGTGGTTCAGCCCCAGACAAGTCTAAGTTAGTCTTAGCCCTCACCTGTGGAGCCAAAAATGTTACAGAAACTCCTTGGCTGGGGTTGGCTTGAATTTCCAATAATTTATCAAGAATTGAGAGCCAGATTTCCTCTGGGAAATATTAGTTCTTGGGTTTACAAAGTGCCTTGGTTGTAAATATCCATAAAAACGACAATATGTTGGGCCATATTTATTCTTAAGCCGGTCAAAAGATCTTAGTGCATCTGACTGTGTAAATCTGCCAGCTCCTGAATACTCTCGTGCTCTCAGCATGTCCTCCCATGGGGGTGCAGGCAGGCAGGACCCCCCCCAGCCAGGACCACCGACCCTGAGCAGGAGTGGGGCACCTGCCTGGGGCCTGAATCCCGCAGGCAGAACCAGGGCAGGCTCCGGCCCAGTGAGGGGAAAACCTTCACACAGGGTGGTCCCGGGGCAGGGAGAGAAGGGGGGAGGCAGCTGATCTGACTGCTCGATGGAAGTAGTCGAGCTGGAAGAGGCCAAGCTTCCTCCGGTGGCTGAGAGAGGGCTCTCGTTAACTCTTTCGAGAGCATCTTCTGAGCCAAAGCCCTGAGGCTCCCTGACAGTCAGTGCTTCACCTCCAGACACCCTCCTTCCCTTGGTCCTTCCCAGCTGCCTTTGCAGCTGTACCTGCTGCCTGGAATGCCCTCCTCTCTCTGCCCTCGCTGACTCAACTCCACCCTTCTCTCTGAGCCGCCCAGGCACTAATAATACCATGCAGGAGAAATAGTATACCCTCCTTGGGACAGAACCTGGGGGCTAGATCTTCTTGGCCCTCTGAGCAGCTAGGACAGGGGTAGGCCTGTCACCTGGTCATACCTTTTGTGTCTCTGATGATGAAAATCAACAAACAGATATTGTCACCATTTACTGCCTGCCCAACACGGTAAGTTTATTTAATCCTGATTCCATTTAAACGCCAGAGGCTGTGCGGGGGTTATACTAGTTTTGGAGATGTGAAAACTGAGGCTCAGAGAGGCTTTGATCAGCTAATGACTAATCAAACTGAGACTGAAATGAAGGCCTCCATCCTGCCCAGACAGACGGTCTTCCTCTGAGGCTGTGAGCCAAAGGGTAAAACAAACAGAGGAAATAATTCCTGAAGTGACCTGGGTAATTCAGGAAGAGAGGGCTACTATTTAGGAAATATTTAGGATTTGGACTCTAGTTTCAACCCCCTGTCTGAGTGCAGACATGGCTCCCGAGGTCCTGGGCTAGTTTCTAGAAAACTGATTTCTGCCTGGGGAAATACTGAGTTGTAAGAAATACAGAAATCATGTAGGAGTTCGTAAGCAGCAACTAACACAGGTAAATGTTTGCAGTTGGCATTCAATAAAAGTTTGTGCATGGCGTTGATCAGCGAGGCCCGTGGCTCCACATGGCCTCCCTGAAAACAATGCCCAGTTACCACACAGGGTGTCCATCCCTTCTTCAGATGGGGTGCAGGCACAGGCAGGGTTTTTAAGTGCAAGAAGGAGATCAGAGCAGGCACAGCACTGGGGGCCGTGTTCAGGTGGCCAGGAGGGAAAGCGGCAGGATGAGTCAGATGCAAGATTTCATAGCTGAAGACTTCGGGGATCGGAAAAGACCTGGGGCCCCTCCCATGTGAGAAATCCTCACCTTCCCAGGTAAGCACTGCCCACTTCCATTTGCCAGATTGCTGATGAATCATGGGTTCTTCCTCACTTATAGACACTCTCTGCATTTTTATTCCAAACGTTTAACTTGCCGAGTTGACAGAAAGGCTATAGATTTCCCCCCAAATATCCATTTGCCTTCCCATTTATCTACTTCGATCTGAAATACAGAACATGATGGGTACCCTAGGTAAATCAAGCATTTCCTGTCTTCCAAAATGGGTTTGCAAACGCTTATTTCATGCCATTACCATTTTTCTGTTTCTAACAGTAAATCAAAAAAGTATGGCCCATTCATCCACTTTAAAAGTAATGCCTTTCTTATGCGTAATTACACATACCCAGTGGAGATCTGTGTGTGTGCACTGTAAATCTATTCCTTTAAAAGGTTTCCCCTTAAGTACATTGGTGACATAAATTGGTGTAGAGCAAATTTATTTATTTAATAGGTTTATTCTTTTAACTGGTCTGATAACCATTACTGTTCACTGTTTGGTTTGGGGGGAGGAGGGAGTTCTTATTAATTTATCTGATTTATTTCTATGGCAGATATTTATGTAAAAGGGTTTCTCCTGAAATGAGGGTGAGTGTAATTTATTGGTTTAGCAGGTTTATTCTTAACTGGCCTTCAGGCAATCAGCACAGTATTCATAGAAACCAGAAGAGTCTCTTAAAATAATTGAAATAAGAAAAGGAGGTGCAGCTGACCAGAGGGAGGGAATTTTGGGAGCCTGAATTTATATAAAACTTACCCCAAATAGTAAAATAAAAGAGAACAAGTCACAAAACTGAAGTGGTTAGGGGAAAGGGGGAGGGAAGGAAGGGGAAAGAAGGAAGAAAAGAAAAACGGAAGGGAGAGAAAGAGTGAGTCTCAGTAATAACATCTCTAAAATGTTTTGGCAAATTGAAGATAAAAGAGAATCTGCTAATCAGGCCCATGTAAACTTGTTCACTTTTGTAAATCTTGTTTGTAGCTCCTGATGGTGTTGGAGTGAAAGCAGACAGGCCCAGCTGGTGGAGGCGAGGGAGAGAAATGCTGAATTTTTAGCAGTTCAGGTTTATTTTTAGGCATTTAAGAGTATCTTTAGCTTCCCAGTAAATGAGTCCATCAGAAGGCTGTATATGAAATAATCAGGATGTAAAAACACAGAACAGAAATCGGAGGGGCCCCTGACCAGAGTGTGCAATGCAGGTCCCACCCCCACACAGACAATCCAGGTGAGCTCACTGCCCCCCTAACCCCCAACCTCCCAGCCCAGGCTGCCCAAACCCACCAGGAGAAGGCTACAGGGGCAAAAAGCACCCCAGGAACAGCTCACTGCCTTCTAAGACCTGCTCTTTCTCTGTCTTTGCTTGGGGAGTAGTGAGCTGGGACAGAGGCCAGAGATCCAGTGACCTCCTAGAAAACAGGAACGCAGTCTGCAGGGACGGGGCTGAGAGCTACGTGAATGACTGTGGCCTGGAGCTTGCCTGGGGGAAAGTGGACAATGCTGGACCGTCACCATCAGGAGCCAAGCCTTTCTAGATACGGAAAGGCGAGGGAGTCTTGGAGTATCTTTGGACTCCAGAAAGACCTGTGAGGTCTCCTGTTTTTTTTTTTTTTTTTTTTTGAGGCCCTGCCCAGCAGAGGCTGGTGAACAGAGGAGACCCATTTGCTGGGCCAAACACAATGACCCAGCCCATCTCATCATGAAGAGCCTGGCGGTACATCAGAGCCTCAGTTTCCTCCTGAACTCCTGGCTCTCCCCTAGGAACACAGACCCTGCGCCTGCTCCTCACACCTTCACATTCCCAAAACACTGACACCCTTTATAAAAGAAATACATACTTAAGCTTATGACAGGCCCTGTGCTGGCCTGGGGATGATACAGTTTTTTCAAACTGTGCTCAACCGCTACCCATAAGGTGAGGTCCATGTTCTGGGGGAAATGAACAGACCAACAATGAGGAAGGGGGAACATTGTCACAAACCAGTTTCTGTCAACTGCTGGGGGGGCCACAGCGCCTCTTCAAAGCATTCATCCACCCATTTTTCCCACGACCTTGAGGCGGGGCACGTGGTAGGTGTTCTTTGATGAACGTTGAGTGACGGATAGACCCAGTGAGACAGGCAGGGCAGAGAGCAGCATGCCCGCTTCACGGATGTGCAAGCAGGGGCGTGCTAAGAGCTGTGTAGGGCACCTGCAAAGTGGCCCCGGCTCTGCCCTGAGGACCAGGGCTGGGCTCCACGTCTCTGCCAGGTGGCCCAGGACGAGGCTCGGCAGCCCGCTGCATCCCTGTGTCCCTCCTACCTTCATCGCCGCAATCTCTGCCCATGTTCCAGAGCCTTGGGGTCTTGTGCCTGGTGACTCCTTCGGGAATGGGACAGCTGGCTTCCTGAGCAGGTGAGCTCACTAGGAGGGCCCTGAGAACAAGTCCAAGCCTTCTCTGAGCAGAAGGCAGGCTTGTACGTGGGCATGATCTTCAGGATTGAAGAGGGGAGCAGAGGCCAGGAAGCAGATGTCAGTGGCCTGGACAAGGGTCTGTGACCCCCAGGCCCTTCCCTGCCTGCCTACCAACCAATGTCTTAAAATCCACCCTCCAGCCTATTCCATCATGGTACCTCTTCATTTTCAGAAAACTGCTTCTAATTTTTTTTTTCTCTCTCCCTCTCTCTCCCTTAGGAATCATGGTTGTGTTGTGCTTTAAAGCTTTCAGCAGTTTTGTTCCACGTGTGCATCAAAACATCAGACAGCTTACAATTACCAAAAACACATGGAAAACATCACTGTGGTCACTTCCCACCCCCTACCCCACCGCTGGCCTGAACAGAGGTCACTTTCAAGCCTGTTGGTGAGCCTGGTGTGGTCAGATTCTTTCCTAAAATCAGAGAATCGATGAGGCTCCCAGGCTCCTCCTGGCCTGCCTGCCGAGGACTTAAAGGGGATGTACTAGGTAAGAAACGACAAACTTTGCCAACTTGACAGCTCTGCAGTGGTTTATTGTCTATCTGCCTTACACATCTACTTTCTTGTTTGAGGAACAACGGAAATGATTGTGTATGTGTTCTCAGGACAGTACTGGGGGAGCTGGCTCAACCTCTGTCTCTGACCGCACCCCCCCCCCCACCACGTGTAGATCTGGGTGCCCTGTGTGCTCAGGGAGCCCCTATCGGGGTGGTCAGTCAAAGGGCAGACAGAAACCCAGCAGGGGCCACCCTGGAACGCCCCACCTTCCAGCCCAGCGCCTCTGTCTGAGCTGTTTCACTCTGGCTGTTCCCTCCTCCCAGATCCTTTCTTGGCTCCTTGTTATCATCTGGTGCTTAGTACAGATGTTAGCTCCTCAGGGAGGCCCTCCCAGACCTCCTGCCCCCAAGTGCCCTGCTTCCTCACCTTATTTTCTTTTCTTCCCTGCCTGTATCATCTGGATTACCATTTTTCTTCCTGTCGCCTCTTCTCCCGAGCAGAAGCTGGGTCCTGTGGCAGCAGGGATCTTTCCCCGCAGTTTCTGCTCAGAGCAACGGTAAGCACAGGACCTTCAGCAGGAAGCCGGTCCCTGTCTGTGGAATGGGCAGGATGAAGGAGATACTTGCTCTAGAGACGGGCCATGCTGAGCCCGCAGCTGAGCCAAGACACCAAGGTTCCAGGCTGTGGGATTGGACAGTTACATGCCCTCCCCTGGCCTCACCCCCAGAGGTGCTTTCCCTAGATTACTCTCATAATTCCTCAAAAAAAAAAAAAAAAAAAGCAACTAGTTGACTGAAGGATGAGGGTGGAGTAGAGGGTAGTTCCTAAGGCTCATATTCATTGTGGTTGCCTCACTCTCTCATTCTCTGGGCTCCGCGCGCTCAGGTCTCTCTCGCTCTGTGTGTTTGTCCACGCGGCTGCCTGTGCCTTTCCTTTGACGGGTCGGCCAGCCCTGGACTCCTAGCCAGCTGGTTGACCTGGGCGAGGCAGCCAGCCTTCTCTTCCTTCTCTTCCCCTCATGGAGCACGTTTGCTACCCGGCCTCTGTTGCTCTTTCTGACGAGAGTGCCCCAGCTTTCCTGGGGATCGAAGCCTTCTTCCCACTCCCAGACCTTGCCCCGGGAGCCAGTTGTCATATTCCATGCCCTCCTCCAGCCACAGTGAAGGTTTAGAGGTGCCGCAGACTGAGCCTAAGAGAGGGGAGCCGCCAGGATCTGAACTGGAGCCCCAGGAAGGGGCTCTGGCTTCTGCCTGTCCTGGGCATTGGGGGCAGAGCCGGGGCTGTGACATGTGGAGTCGGCGCCCAGGGGAAGGGGCGAGGCCCTGGGGCAGCCCAGCTTGAGCCTCAGCCCTGTAGGACAGTGAGCCTCCGACCTCGCTCAAGCAAGTTCTGCCACGAGCTGCCAAAGGCCCTTGTCCATGTCTTGTGCCGACATGTCCTGTGAACACGGGGCTCCTTGGGAGAGACCTCTAACTCCACAGATGTATGGAGTGATTGTACCCAAGAACTCCGGTGACCTTGGTCACCCATGTTAGCCAGCAGCCGTGATCGCGTACACACAGGGCCTTGCTAGACCCTGGGTATGGCTGTGAAGATGTCCTGACCCCTAGGTTCCCAAGGTCCAGAAACCTGGCAATGAAAAGGATGTGTGTGGGCTGGCACGAGGAAGAGCTGGGGGCCTAGAAAGCACCCCACACCCAGGCCCATCAGGCCCTCTGGCCTGTGAATCTTCCTGTAGCTGCATCCTACTGTCTTTGTCAGCCGGGTTCTCAGAGTGGCCCCGGCGCGGCAGTGGGACTGAGACGCCACCAATCAGCCTCCCCACCGCCTCCCCGTGTCAATTTGCGCTGATGGCAACGAGCACATCTTTGTCTGGGTAGAGGCTCATCTTCACACTCTGGAGTGTGGAGGGTAAGCACCTTAAGCTGCAAATATTGTTATCCATAATAAGTTGGCAAATATTTTCAGATTAAGTGCCAAACTTTGGAATTATGTCAGTGAATCCTTCAGCTTTCCACCATCATTGTTCTTGCTTTGTTCTTATGCAAGGAGGCCCCAGAGTGGGAAGGCCTGTGCAGTCTGACCTCTCTCCATTGAATGTAGAATCTCCTCCCTCATTTCCCAACCCTGAGAGGCAGCTCACCAGCTTCAAGGGCAGAAAGCATTGCCTGGCGGGGCTGTTCCGACAGGCAGGGGATGTTTCAGGTGACTTAGCCCCATCTGCCCATCTCGTGTGCTGACGTGTGCATGCGTTCACATAGTCATTCAATAAATTTCCTCACTCATTTACCAGGTGCCTGGCCCTTTGTTCAGAGGCAGAGCCTCTGTTCAGAGCATGGCCCCTGGGTTGTGAGAACCTCACCTCCTGGGGAAACAGACAAGAACACACTCAGCTCTTGTGTCAGCCAGAATATGGGGCTGGGGGGCTGGGGAATGCAGAGTAAAGAACTGGGGGCACTGAGGAAAGCCTCGAGGATGCAGCATGCCCCTGTGGAG
Source organism: Muntiacus reevesi (assembly GCF_963930625.1). Classification (NCBI taxonomy): domain Eukaryota; kingdom Metazoa; phylum Chordata; class Mammalia; order Artiodactyla; family Cervidae; genus Muntiacus; species Muntiacus reevesi. The sequence continues at coordinate 252,579,274 of NC_089250.1, read as the reverse complement.
ATGGGAGTGATGGCTCAAAGTTGAGGCCCCTTCTCACAGGTGGGTCAGCCAAGAGGGTCCCTTGACCCAGAGGGACCACTTGGGCAGCCACGTAGGTCGGGAAGAAGGCAGGTGGGGGAAATGCATTGAACAAGCAGGCTGAGAGGCAAGGCCTCACCGTGGTGATTGACTGCTGCCTTCTCCTGGAGAGCCTCTCTGCAGCCTCAGTGACTCCCCACTCTCCTGACAGCTCCCTGCCTCTCAGGCCCCTCCTTGCCCCCAAGCCAAACGCTGCACAACAGATCTCACGGCCCCTCCTGCCCTCCCCAGAACATGGCATGTCCACTCCCCTACAGCCCCAGCCCAGACCCAGACCCTGACGCTCCTTTCCTCCGCTCCCCTCATCCAAACCATCACCAGGGGGGTACACCCTACAGTATGTGTCCTGTACCCCATCTGCTCTCCTCCCCACCCTGCAGCTACCAGGCCCCGAGCCTCCCTCATCTCTCACTCCACCAGACCCCCAGCCTCCCGTCTCAGTCAGCTCCCACAACACCACACTGCAGGCTGGGGTCTCAAAGGGTTGTGCTGCTTGCAGTTCTGGGGGCTGGAAGTCTGAGATCAGGATGCCACGGTCAGGTTCTGCTGAGGACTATCTTGCTGGCTTGTAGACACCACCTTCTTGCTCACGTAGCTGAGAGAGAAAGAAAGGAAGGAAGGAAGAGAAAGAGGGAGAGAGAGCATGTCTCTCCCTCTTCTTACAAGGGCACAAACCCCATCACAAGGGCCCCACCCTCATGACCTCCTCTAACCCCATCACCTCCCAAAGGCCCAGCCTCCTAATACCACCATGCTGAGACTGAAACCAGTGAATCTAGGGGAAATACAATCATCCATTCAATCCATAACACTCATCCCCAGTCCTTTACTCCTCACAGTTCCTGCTCCTCACACAGCTGGGTCATGTTTTAAAAGTCTTATCTGATCCATTTTTTGTAGGCCCAAGCCCCAACCCTGGGTTTCCCTGGTGGCTCAGATGGTAAAGAATCTGCGCACAATGTGGGAGACCTGGGTTTGATCTCTGGGTTGGGAAGACCCCCTGGAGGAGGCTATGGCAACACACTCCAGTATTCTTGCCTGGAGAATCCCTATGGACAGAGGAACCTGGCGGGCTACAGCCCATGGGTTTGCAAAGAGTCAGACACGACTGAGTGACTAAGGACAGCACAGCTCCAACCCTGGTGGTCCCGAAGGCCCGGCTGGCCCAGCCCCCCACCTGGCCCCAGCTGCCCTGAGTCTCCCTGGACCTCGGGAGCCTGAGGTACAGTGTTTGAGAGACTTGCTACCGTCACACAGCCGGTAACAAGGAATGTTGCTGAAGAAATGAATGAACAAGGCCTTGTCCTTCCTGCCCTTCACCAGTCCCAGTCCCTGCCTCTCCAGCCACACTGGGCAACCCTGCACACAGGTTTTAGGAGAGCTCCCTCCTTGGGCTTGGAGGCCCTGTCCTCCCTGGGCAGCTGCCACTTACAGATGGTTCTCCACCTCTTTCCACACCATGGAAAGCACCTTTCTTGTGTCTAGCACTTTTAGGATCCTATGAGACAGGCATCTAGTCAAGTCAACAATCCAGGCTAACGGGCTGCTAGGCGCCCTTTGGGTGACGGTGCTGCCTCCTTCAGGTCACATCTATAGGACTGTGGGGAGCTATCAGATCTTCACAAGAAAGGATTTGCAAAACGGTGGGGTTTGGGGCAACACATCAGACTCAACTGGGAGGGCGGTTCTATCTTGATCAAAAGGTATTTCTCTAGTAACTGCTTATAGTTGAAGTTGACCTCGGTTACTTTAAAGCAAAATAATGAAAGGAGACCTTTGCCCCTAAGCATGTATTAGGAAAGTTAGCCTAACGACAGGGCTGGCCCTTGTCACGATTCGCCTGGGTCCTCGGTGGTGCCCTCTCTAGCCTCCACCTTGGGGTCTGCATCTGAAGGGCACTGATTGTCTGTGGACACGCACCTGGGTGGGGAGGGGAGGCGGGCAGGTGTTCAGGAAACTGGCCTCAGGGACACCCCCCTACAGCAGCTTCTCTACTGGTGACCAGGGAAGTCCTGCCCACCCAAGCTTCATCTTTGCATCTGTGCAAGGAGCAAGGAGAGGCAGCAGGAGCATGCTTCCTGCCTGGTCTCCTGGGCTTTGAATAGCAATCTCCAAGTTCTCAAAACAAGCAACAGAAGCCTGCCCCTTGAGAAGGCGTCTGTAACCGGGGTGCTGCAGGTTTCTGGGTGAGAAGACTTCCCTCTCAGCCACCTGTCCAGCTGCTTAGGGTGAAAAGGGAAGAGGGGCCAGTCAGCCCCGGGGCACAGAAGAGGGCGGCCCCAGAGCCAGAGCAGACAGGATAGACTGTAGTCGCTTGGGTCGTAGCATGTAGGGCAATTTCCAGTGTCACCGGGGGCCAAGAGGACATGGTAGAAGACATTAAACATCCTGTTACCTGGAGGTCTCGTTGTTCAAAAGGTAAGGAAGAAGGTTTGGCCTCCAGGCAAGTCTCTGTCCAGGAGAAAGGGCTCTGACCACTCAAGGACTCCGATCTGTGAGATGGCTCTTTTCCTGCTGCCCAGTTGGGACCTTGGCCCTGTGCTGTAAACCCCAGGCTCATAGGTCAGGTGCTGAGCTTAGGAGTCATCAGTGAGACTTCAGTGAGTCATCAGTGAGACCTGGTGAGAGGGTCAAGCTCCCCCATTCTGGTGGGAGGAGGCAGAGGGAGATGCTTCACCCAGCCCTCCCAAACTCCAGCAGAGTGCATTCCATGTAGGGATCAGGAGGCTGGCAGGAAAAGGGGACCCCCACCTCGTTTCCACTGAGCACTGGCTGAGTTCAAGACTGTGTCCTGCAGAGGAAGTGAGCCGACATCCCCTCTGCGGGCTTGGTGTGTGTTCCTGGGAGCCAGGGGAGTCTGGACATGGACACAGAGATGGAGCACAATCTTTGTCTAAAGGTGGAGGATGCTGGTGCGTCCTGAGCAGTGGAGGAAGTCTGCAAAAAAAGACGGGGTCACATGCCCACCCCAGTCCCCTGTTGCCCTCTGAGGATGGGGACCTCAGCAAGTCCCCAGGCACCAGGGAAAGGGACATGGATGATGGCGAGGGCAAGGGGCCTGGGATGGATGTGTAGATAGAAGTCTGACCTTGATGGGGCAGAAAGTATCCTGGGTGACCCCTCAGAGGAAGTCTTTAAGTACAGAAGGGGCCAGGGTGATGTTGACAAATTGTCCACTGTAGCAATACCCCCAAGGTATTGGAAGGAGAAACTCGACATCAAATGGCTGAAGGCAGTACTTGGTAAAATAAAGTAATTTTACTTTTTCCATTCATGAGATGAGATGGCATAGAGAAGTAATCACAGACAATGCTCACAGCCCAGAGCTGGCACACTCACGGTAAGAGGTGGCTCTGTTGATTGTCTCCAATTTCGAACACTGAAATAACTTTAAAATATGCTTCCATTTTCTAAGACAATTCTTTTAGAGCAGTTTTAGGTTCACAACAAAATTGACCGAAGCGTGTACCCCATGCCCCCTTATGTGCATAGCCATTCCCTTCATCAGTATCAACAGCAGTGTGGTCTTTTCAACATCACTATTGCCCAGAGCTCACAGTTTATATTGGGGTTTACTCTGAGGTGTACATTCTGAGGATTTTGACAAATGATGGTGACACGTATCTACCATTCGAGTGTCATACAGAGTATTTTCACTGTCCTCAAAATCCTCTGTGCTCTGGCTATCCATCCCTCTGCGGCCTCCCTGTTAAAAACCACCTTTTAAAAAGCCCTAACAACAAGTTAGTGCAACTTGTTTTGAGTGTTAAAAATTGAGGAACTCCCAGGAATCAATTAGGAAGATTTTGAACTACACAATTAGAGCTGTCAGATCAGAGAAGTCCCTCGCCTTTTACAATAGTCTCCACTTCTCATCTCCTCCAGCAGAAAACAGAAGGCATCAGACCTAAGGGTCCCTGATTCCAGTTAGAATTACAAGGGAACTGCGTGACTCCTCAGAAGAAAAGTCCCCTCCACTATTCCACAACCCTGAGGCTCGCTCTGCTTAGAGAGAGGAGCCCTCCTGACCCCAGAGTTCTGCAGATATGTGCTACCAGGGAACAGAACACACACACACACAAACATACACACACACACACACACCACTCAAACTTCTTTTTTTCTTAACACCAGAGTTCCTGCCACGTGTCAGCATCTTGGTCTGACTGTAGCATGTTCTAAATGTACACCAATAAAATTAACATGGGATGCAAATAATTTAGGAAGTGAGACTGAAATTTCTGACAAAGATGAAGGATTTCATGAAGTTGATGAAAATGATGGTAGGGAGAGTCTGGAATCATGTGAAAAGCCTTCGAGTATTTGGCTAAGGTAGACCAGATAAGGATCAAAAGAAAGAAAATCGACAAGGATGTTGATGTGATAGGAGTTCACAAGAGAATTATTGGTATGTCAAATAGTTGAAACCTCACATATCTACTCCTAAAAATGAAACAGAAATAAAAATATAAAAGCTGTAAATAGTATATGAGATAAATATATAGCAAGATAAATTAAATAAAGTTACCAATAAGAAATAAAAAAATCATAGTCAATTCATTCTTTGTCTTAAAATTTAGAGCAGAGTGGAGGTATAATTTAGATTTTAATTCAAGGAAAATATTGAAAATAAACTTATTTTCAATAGTTAATAGGTTTAAATCTGAAGATAATAACCAAATCATGTTTTGTATTTGCTTTAAGTGAATTCTTTTTGTGCTTCTTGTCCAGTTCTAGCTTCTAGCTCTCAGCGAATGAAGATGTTCTATATCCACCTTCAAAGGTATGTTCTTTGTCTTTGTTGGATTTGGTTGTTTTTTTTTAATTTTAATAAAACTATAATGGTTACATTGCTAATTGAAATTATTAATGTATTAATTTATAGCTTATATTTTTAAATTATCTCAAACTTACATAAAAATTGCAAAAATAAAACAAAGAATTCCCATATATCCTTCACTCAGATTCTCCAAATGTTTTCATACTTCCAAATTGTTTTGGAACAAAACATTCTCTCCTGATAAATAGAAAATTTCCTTCCTGAAACACTTGAGAATAAGTTGCAGATGTAATTCCCTTTCTTCTTTAATATTTCTGTGTATATTTCCTAAAAACAAGAGCATTATTTTCCATGGAATTTTCCAGGCAAGAATATTGGAACAGGTAGCTACGCCCTTCCCCAGGGGATCTTCCCAATCCAGGGGTTGAACCCAGGTCACCTGCACTGCAGTCAGATTCCTTAGCATCTGAGCCACCAGGGAAGCCTTTATTTTACACAACCACAGCTCAGTTATCAAAGTCAGGAAATAACCACTGACTTGGTACTACAATCTAATCTATGGGTCTTATTCAGATTTCACCTTGAGTCGCTGTTCCTACCCTGTGGGGATCTACTTTACGAGGCAACTTGACTGATGTCTTGGGAAGAGTTTGAAGGAGATGGAATTCATTCATATGTTCACCTATCCATCCATCCAACATTTACTGACCCCTTGCCATGTGCCTGGAACTCTGTGTCAGTGGCGGAGTGGGGAGACCGTTGTGAGGGGGGTCAGAAAGGATTCCCACAAAGACCTTCTCCTTAAAATGGCTATTGAAACCAAGAACCAAAATGTCATGTATAAAATAACACTTGCGTGCTCTTCATTGCAGTATAGTCTGAACATCACAGTGGTGCCCTGTTATGACGTTATGCCAAGAGGACACGCTGAGTGCCAAGCAGAGCAGCAAGCACTGGAGGTCCTAGTGAGAAGCCACTTACACGCCAAGGGTAGACAGTAAGCCGAGAAGCATTCAGGGTGCATCCACATTGCCAAGGTTTCTAGAGGTCCCACTGGTCTGGAACAAGCCAGATGTCCCTTCTAAGGTGAAGCACATGTAGCAGAAATGTTGTGTCATCTACTACGAAGAAACAAACACAGTGCTTGGTGCACCCAGCCCCTGTGAGTTTAGGAGCAGCACACACTCCAGCATTCTTGCATGGAGAATCCCATGGACAGAGGAGCCTGGCGGGCTGCAGTCCATGGGGTTGCAAAGAGTTGGACACTGAGCAACTAAATAAAATCTTTTTTTTTCTTTCCGGGGAAGTGCACTGGGAACATACATACAAGTTACATGAACAGGTGGCCTAGATCCTCATGATCATTTATCTTTGCATGACACTTCTCCCTCTGCCCACACTCAGGGCCTGCTATGTTCTGAATATCTGTGCCCTCCCAAATCCACACATTGAAATCCTAATGCCTAAAAGTGATGGTGTTAGTAGCTGGGGCCTTCTAGAGATGGTTAAATCATGAGGGTGGAGCCCAACAAACCTCTAGAATGAGATTTGTTGCTTGTTGTTTAGCTGCTAACTCATAACCAACTCTTTGCAACCCCATGGACTGCAGCACACCAGGCTTCCCTGTCCTTCACTATCTTCCGCAGTTTGCTCAAACTCATGTCCATCCAACAACCTCAGCCTCTGTTGTACCCTTTTCCTCCTGCCCTCAATCTTTCCCAGCACCAGGGTCTTTTCCAATGATTAGGCTCTTCGCATCAGGTGGCCAAAATATTGGAGCTTCAACTTTAGTATCAGTCCTTCCAATGAATATTCAGTGTGGCAAAGTGATGACTCTGCTTTTCAATACACTGTCTAGGTTGGTCACAGATTTCTTTCCAAGGAGCAAATGTCTTTTAATTTCATGGCTATAGTCACAGTCTGCAGTGATTTTAGAGACCGAAAAAAAAAAAAAAAATGCTACTTTTTCCACTTTATCCCATCTATTTGCCATAAAGTGATGAGACCAGATGCCATGGCCTTTTTTTTTTTTTTTTTTTTTTTTACTATTGAGTTTTAAGCCAGTTTTTTTACCTTCATCAACAGATTCTCTAGTTTTTCTTCAATTTCTGCCATTAGAATGGTATCATCTGCATATCTGAGGTTGTTGATATTTCTCCCAGCAACCTTGATTCCAGCTTGTGATTCATCCAGCCTGGCATTTTACATGATATACTCTGCATATAAGTTAAATAAGCAGAGTGACAATATACAGCCTTGATGTACTCCTTTCCTAATTTTAAAGCAGTCAATTGTTCCATGTCCATTTCTAACTGTTGCTTCTTGACCTACATACAGGTTTCTCAAGAGACAGGTAAAGTGGTCTGGTATTCCCATCTCTTTAAGAATTTTTCCACAGTTTGTTGTGATCCACACAGTCAAAGGCTTTATCATAGTCAAAGAAGCAGAAGATGTTTTTTGGATTTCCCTTGCTTTTTCTATGATCCAGCGGATGTTGACAATTTGATCTCTGGTTCCTCTGCCTTTTCTAAATTCAGCTTGTACATCTGGAAGTTCTTGGTTCATGTACTGTTGAAGCCTAGCTTGAAGGATTTTGAGCATTACCTTGTGAGCATGAACGCAACTGTATGATAGTTTGAACACTCTTTGGCATTGCCCTTCTTTGAGTTTGGAATGAAAACTGACCTTTTCCAGTCCTGTGGCCTTGCTGAATTTTTCCAAATTTGCTGGCATATTGAATGCAGCACTTTAACAGCATCATCTGTTAAGATTTGAAATAGCTCAGCTGAAATTCCATCACCTCCACTAGCTTTGTTCATAGTAATGCTTCCTAAGGCCCACTTGACTCACACTCTAGGATGTCTGGCTCTAGGTGAGTGATCAAACCATCGTGGTTATCCAGGTCATTAAGACCTTTTTTGTATAGTTCTTCTGTGTATCCTTGCCACCTCTTCTTAATCTCTTCTGCTTCTGTTAGGTCCATACCATTTCTGTCCTTTATTGTTCCCATCTTTGCATGAAATATCCCCTTGGTATCTCCAGCTTTCTTGAAAAAAATCTCTAGTCTTACATCCTATAGCTTTCCTCTATTTCTTTGCATTGTTCACTTAGGAAGTCTTTCTTGCCTCTCCTTGCTATTGTTTGGAACTCTGCATTCAGTTGGGTATATCCTTCCCTTTCTCCTTTGCCTTTTGCTTCTCTTCTTTTCTCAGCTATTTTTAAGGCCTCCTCAGACAACTATTTCACCTTCTTGCATTTCTTTTTCTTTGGGATAGTTTTGGTTACCACCTCCTGTACAATGTTACGAAACTCCTCCATAGTTTTTCAGGGTCTCCTGAGGAGGCGTGGATGGGTGGTGGCCTGTTACAAGGACAGAAGCACTGGCAGCAGCAGTCCTGGGAGATGAGTGTTGGCATAAGGCTTCTCTGGAGATTACCAGTAGCCCTACCATAGAACCTATAGACTCCAGAACTGGGTCACCTCAAGCCAAACAACAAACAGGGAGAGCATAGCCCATGAATCAGCAGACAATTGGATTAATGATTTACTGAACATAGTCCTGCCCACTAGAATGAGATCAGCGCTCTTTTTCTAAAAGACCCCTGAGAGCTCCCTAGCCCTTTCCCCCACATGACAACACAGGGAGAAGTTGGCGATCTGCAACCCTGAGGAGTACTGTCACCAGACACTGAATGTGCTCGGGTCCTGATACTAGACTTCCCAGCCTCCGGAACTGTGAGAAATAAACATTTGTTGTTTATAAGCCACTTAGTGACAGCAGCCTGAAAGGATGAAGATGTGGCTTTATGGGCAGGGGAGGGGGAGAGGTGTCCCCATGCCCAGCTGAGCTAAGAATAACTGCTGCCCTCAGGGCTGGAGCAAGGGCAGCACTCATCTTGGGTGAAAAATTTATCAGTAGTCAAGATAAAAAATATGTTAATATAATATTTAAAAAGTCAAAATTAATGCAAAAAAATCCATGATGAGCAAAATATCAAAGTTTTAAATAAAGACAGGATCAGTAACAGTGCCGTGCTGAGCCACACAGCAGCCTGAGGCAAAAGGAAAATCAGTGATACAGATCTGTGGGAAATGGGCACCTGTGGGCCAAACTTTGGATTTATGCAAAGGCCCCCTGAAAAGCATCTCCTGCAGAGGAGGCATTTAGCAGCTAGGTAGACAAGATGATTCATCCTGTAGAGCCAGCATCAGTCACCTCATGCTCGGGCAGTAAGTAGTTCCCTGAATGGTGTAGCCATGGTGGCAAAGATCAGGTTATGCATGGGCCCAGCATCAGAGTTCTCTCTTATTAAGGAAAATCTGGCTACTGCCAATGCTGAATACCTTACTTGCCATTAATATAGACAAATATTGTGTCCTAAATATGGCACCGTTTCTTAAGGAGACCAGGCAGCCACTGGTGAGAAGTTAATGACCTGAGATCCCTCTACCTTAGAGGACACAGTGAGAGGTTCTCACCAGAACTGACACTTACTGTAGATAAGGATTTCCATCCCTATCAAAGTGCCTTCACCAGCATAACTATCCAAGGACTTACACATGCCTAGTTGATTGGCATGAGATCAAGCAGGTTTACCTCAAGCCAAGAGATCTGTCTTGATTGACAGGAAAGGAAGTAGACAGTGGGTTCATGACAACAAGATTCATGCAGAAGCAGCTGGCCTTAGAGAACATCTGAATGGCCTGTTTCAGGGCTGTGTGAAGGCAAAGCTTAGGGACAGTACCTTTTACAGTTGGGGTGCTACCCTCTAGACTAGAGCATGTGTGCTCTGCCACATATTGATCCTATGTTCCCAACAACTGAACATGTGGGTCTGGGAACCAAGGAATGGGAGCTAGACTGGCTCCCTTCCCCATCGCTCTCAGTGACACACTTGGGAAACGTGTGCTTCTTGCCCATACTTGGGTTGGGTTCTGGCCAATTAGCAGTCTTGGTTCTCGATGGGAGTGGAGGGAGTGGAAAAAAGGTGGACTCTTCTACTAAGGGACATCACAAATTCCACTGAACTTCCAAACATAACTATTGCGTGGTCACCTTGAACTTCTCGTGTAAGTGAGGCAGTAGGGAGGACAGAATAGGAGCGATTAGGACAACTGCGTTTCCACAAGCAAGAGAATTAAGAGGGATCCTCTACCTCATACAATAACAAATTTTAACTCAAAACGGATCAATGGCCTGAACATAAGAGCTAAAACCATAAATGTCTTAGAAGAAAACATAGGGGTAAATCTTTATGACCTTGGATTTGGCAATGAATTCTGATACAATGCCAAAAGCATGAGCAACAAAGGAAAAGATAAACTGAACTTCACCAAAATTTAAAACGTTTCTGCATTAAAGGACATTATCAAGAAATTAAAAATATAACCTAAGGAAAGGAGAAAATATTTGCAAATCATGTAGCTAGTAATAGTTTAATGTTGTTGCTGTTGTTTAGTCACTAAGCAGCATCCTGCTCTTGGTGACCCCATGGACTGCAGCTCGCCAGGCCTCCCTGTCCCTTATCGGAGTTGTCCGTAGAATTCTCCAGGCAAGCATACTGGAGTGGGTAGTCATTCTCTTCTCCAGGGGATCTTCCTGTCCCAGGAATCAAACCCCCGTCTCCTGCATTGCAAGCAGATTATTTACTCTCCAAGCCAGCAGGGAAGCCCAATAGTTTAAAATCCAGAATATATAAAGAACTCTTACAAAACAACAACAAAGAGAAACAACTCAAACAATTGTCCGAAGCACATGAAAAGACGCTCAACATCACTAATCACGAGGGGAGTACAAATCAAATCATTATGAGATACCACTTTTCACCTATTAGAATGACTACCACTGAAAAGAAAAAAAAGAACAAGTGTTGGCAGGAATGTAGAGATATTGGAGCACTTGTACAATGTTGATGGTGGTTTAAAATGGTACAGTTGCCATTGAAAATAAAGTATGGTGTCTCCTCAAAAAATTAAAAATAGAATTATTGTACAAACCAGCAATTTCATTCCTAGGCAAGAATACTGGATTTCCTTCTCCAGGAAAACTTCCTGATCCAGGGATTGAACATGCATCTCTTATGTCACCTGCTTTGGCAGGCAGGTTCTTTACCACTAGCGCCACCTGGGAACCCCCTCTGTTTCTGGATCACCTCTTAAATAAGCTATCCTTGCTCCATGTCTTTTTTCCAAGCTCTGCTCTTGGGAAGGACCCAGGTTAAGACAATGTCTGCAAATTCCAATTTGCCCTGGGAAAGAACTAAAATCTGTAAGTGGGATTTTTGTCCATGAACATAAAGTACTTAAAAGACTTGGTGTTTATCATACAACCTCGGTCTTTTAATTTGGAGCCAGTATTGAAATTCCATGTAATCCCAAGGGTACATAAATTTATCAAATTGAGAACATATAGAAAAATTTCATTGTAGCATAAACAGTGAAGACACACGCCATTTCAATGTACAGTTCTCACAAAGTGAAATGCTTAGTTTGTTAAGATTAAATTGGGTGCGTTTTGAGTTCTCCCCAGCCAACAGTTCCTGGATTTCCTGATCTCGAGCATCCCCTAGTGGTATCTTCAGTTCATGTCCTGAGCTCAGCAATGAAGCCTGGAATTTGGCTTCTGCAAAAGCTGAATTAGTGGAAATTTGTTACAGGAGAAGCTACTTTCACTGTTTTTTCTCTAAGGAGAGGTCATGAGGTGTTTGAATACTTGTATAAATCTGTTCCACTTCTATGTTTAAAACAAAGTGTCAGGTTTTATGCTTTGCTTCTCCAGCAAATCGTTATTGCGTGTCTGTGTAGTTTGTAGAAGACACCATGACTGAATATGAGGTTTCAACTGAAAATACACCACCTTCCCAGGATTAACAGTGAGGAAGGGTGCCAGACCAGTGTCCAAACAGGTGCTGCAGGGAGACAGATGCCGCTGTCTGCCTCAATTTCTCATGAGAATTCAGCATCCTACCTGGCTCAGGAACAGAAACAGGGAGCATATGCTCTCTTTACAGTTCCTCCCACAATCGATTTCAATACATCTGTGCAAGGGGACGTGAACTATCTTAAATGTCTTATAAAATAAAAAGACACCTTTGGCTTAATCAGAGCTTAGCAGCTTTAAATGTAGTTGAGTTAAGGCTTTAGCACACTCCAATTGATTGTGGGGTTGATTCTTACACACTTCGGGTAATTCATATGCATGAGAAGACATCATCATTTTTTCGTGCAGTTCTGAAGGGAAGTATTAAGGGCGAGAATTTGATTTTAAGTGATGGGAAGAAAAAAAAGGTGTGAATTTCACTCCATACTCTGCAGAGGATGAAAGAAGATGTTATGTTTCTGTTTGAGACGTTGCAAATCACTCAGGAATGCCCTCTGAACTCCTCCCTCAGCCCACCTGTCCACAGAATGTCTGGGATTCACTCAGTTCTGCCACGTCTCTGATAAATAGTCTTTGAGAACACACAATCTTTGAAAGTCCCTAAAGTCACTACATGGACAACAAATTGTTTTGCAAAATGACAGTATATAATAGCTGAGAAGATCTTAAAGAAATACAATCAGCAGTCTTGAGGGTATGTATGTGTATCTACACATAACCAAAATGAAAAATTGTGATTAAAAAGCCCCAGAAATATTGACTAGAGTGATTGTGTCTTCCAAAGAGAAGCTGGCAGGGCAGGGGTGGGGTGTTAATTCATTATGGGAAGAGTAAACTTTTATACCCACCACTTCCCTCCATTTAGAAGAAGGTTAGATATGAAGCTTAAAATTTTGACCATGCTAAAGGTAAGATCTCAGTTCAGAGCTTTGGAATCCCAGGACTGAGGCCTGTTACTGACAGGGGCTATGGAAACAGGAACCCAGGCAGAGTGCGGGAGTGAGTTGATGCTGGTCCATCGGGAAGAGAGTAGTATAAGGCCCTCCCCAAAAAACTGAGAGGCTGGCTGGGCCCCACTAACTTTAAAGAATCTGAGTAACTCAATATTCCCTCTCATGCTACTTGATGGGTCACATTATTCCATGGAACTCTTTCTAGACACTGTGAGTCCTCCGGCAAAGTCTGCAGGACAAGGCATCTGGTGTTAGAGATGCTTTGGGGAGTGCCTGTGATGCTCTAGAGTTCCCCATTCATTCAGTCCAGGCAAGCAGAGCAGGAAGAAGGTTGCTGATACAGGAGCTGGGAAGGGAGGCTAGGAGAGGAGCCAGGAAGTCAGGCTCCAGGGACTTGCTCTCAGGAGAAATGGAGTTTGTTTTCACCGCTCCTATCAGCAGTCTCTGGGATTCAGTGCAGATGTTCTACTGTAAGTGGATTGAGAGTTTGAGTCACTTTCATTTATTAATGTTTAGGGTGATTTCCATTAAGCCTGAAAGACCAGGGGAACCAACAGGCTAATAGCTATTAAATAATTATTACTAACGGTAGTCATTAGTGAATGCCAGTTACATACTAGTCATTCTTTAGGCACTAGAGACCCAGGGGTAAATAAGACATGGTTCCTCTCCTGTGGTTATCACATTCTGGGAGGGAGAGTGTTGTATTTAATAGGGGTGGTCCATGAGGGCTGTGATTGTATCAAAAGTCCATTTTATCTAGGTTGTTATTCTCCTAAAAGGTTTGGCTGGCAGCCACCTTAACGTAATGCCTGGGTTATTGGAGATTTCCAATCTAGGGAGGATCAATGTATACAGGGGGTTTCCTGGTGGCTCAGCAGTAAAGAATATGCCTGCCAATGCTTAGGAGAGGGGGGTTTGATCCCTAGGTCAGGAAGATTCCTTGGAGAAAGAAATAGCAGCTTACTCCAGTATTCTTGCCTGGGAAATCCCATGGAGAGAGGAGCCTGCCAGGCTACAGTCCAGCAGGTCACGATGAGCTGGCCATGACTGAGCGAACACACATGCCCATGCTTCCATATTGACAAATGCTAGACTACATAATCAGTAGGATGTTGAGAAAGTGGTGCTGCGTAACTTTCAAAGCTAGATCATAAAGATATTGTGCTTCTGCTTTGTTTCTGGATCACTGGCTCTGAAGGAAGCCCCCTGCTTAGTGATAAGGGTGGACAAGATAGGTGTGGATTTGGATAGGCAGATAGGTGCAGGTGTCAAGGAACCCAGGCCTTGGAAATGAACCCTCCTGTCCCAGTCAATCTTTCAAATGACTGCAGCCTCATAAGATAATCCAAGCTAGAACTACCCAGATAAAGCACTCCAGAGTTCTATGAGAGGTCTTAGACGTTTACAGTTGTCTGAAGCTACTAAGTTTTGAAGCAATTTGTTATGCAGCAATAATAACAAATACAGTGATATTACCCTGTTCTTAAATCCAACTATTGACACTTCCTCAGTCTTGCATAAATTTTAGAAAATGAGTTTTAGAAAATATTGTCTTTTTTAAAAAGTTGCGACATAAAACCCTAGTAAACTTAGGGTGTGCTTAGTTTGCAAATTCAACTTTAAAAGAAGCGCTTTAACCCCCCAGCTCCTTCCTACTGCGTTGTCCCCTGGACCCCCTCCTACACGGAGATTTTTGGAGTTTCCACCGCCCGAAAGATAGGCTAAGACAGGAGAGGTATTCCCAGAGCCACTGAGGACAGCGGGAACAAACGACGGGCGTCCCAGGAGTAGGCAATCCAGCTCAGCACACGGAAAGTTGAGATCTGGCCGGCGCGGGAGACCTTCCCTCTGGCCCACGGTGCACCCAGCTCGGGACAAATTATCTCAATAATAAAGGAAAGGAAGCCCTCATTTAATGCAAATAAAACAAAAACTCGGCCATAACTCATTTATTTTATTGAAATAGTATGCAAATTACTTGATGAAACTGAGTGAAAATCAGCCCAGAGGAAAAAACAGGCATTGTTTGGAGCGCTTCCCATCGGTCTCAAACCCACACCTGACCCTCCATCCGGGCCGCTCTGCTTCCCCACTGCACACCCTCTGGCTGCTCCGCTATTTGTCTGGCTGCTCCACTTGCTGCGTGTGGAGCCAGCAAAGCTCTCCACCCCCTCACCCTGCACCGCCCCCTCCCGCATGCTTCCCTTCCCCTGCTGCTCCGCAAGGACAGGCCCCCAGCCTTTGTTTTCCGGGAGGAGCCACGCCACGGGTGAGCCCGCAACCTGGGCCGGTGCATCGACCTGGAGTGCCCAGCGGCCAGTTGTCTGCCGCATTATCGGAAGCCGCTTTGCTTGCTTTGTGTGGGCGCTGTAATCTTCGAGGCTTCAGGAGATACTTTGAGGAGCTTACTTGAGTGAAATCTCTTGTCTAGCCAGGATCACTCTCCACGAGCCGCCGGCACCGGTAAGGCCATCACCAAGGCATGGATCTGTAATCCCAGCCCACCTGGCTGCCTCCTGCCCTGGGCTACTCCAGCAAAGCATGATGGCAGCGAGAAAGGTGGCAGGGATTCAGCCCAGGAGGGCGAGGGCCTAGGGCCTGATACCTGTTGGGGCCTTGGGCAAGTGGAGGGGGCCTCAGGTAGAAGGAGCTACTGGTGCCCTCTGCACCCCTGAAATCCTGACCTACGGAAACTGCCAGAGACAATCCATGTTTATCTCCCCAGACCATCACCCCAAAGTCTGCCTTATCAGGGCCTGAACATTGAGGTCAATGGAGCATCATTGACCTGAGGTCCTGAGGTCCACAGGTGGATAATCATTGACAGAACAGGGGACAAGTCTCTGTTTTCCTAACAGGGATGTGGCCGGCAAAGGGGCCAAATGTGTGCAGAGATCCCTTTCCCCAGTGCTGTCCATCCTGAAGTCAGGACCGTGTTCCCACAAGGTAGTTGACATTTTGCAGTGGACACAACACTGTGGGATGGGAGTAGGGGGGGGGAGGAGACAAGACCC
Organism: Muntiacus reevesi; assembly: GCF_963930625.1. Taxonomy (NCBI): domain Eukaryota; kingdom Metazoa; phylum Chordata; class Mammalia; order Artiodactyla; family Cervidae; genus Muntiacus; species Muntiacus reevesi. Next base: position 252,563,566 of record NC_089250.1, on the reverse strand, counting down.
CAAAGATCCCACCTCCCAGTGCCTCTGAGCCTCAGAAGACTGCCTTAAATTCCAAAGTCCCCTCTCTTCTGGGAGCTTCAAACTACCAGATTGCTTTCTATGTTGGAAGATTCCCTGAACAGTCTCCTTTCTGATTTTTCCATATTTACTCTGTGTGTGTCTGTGTGTTTACCTACTACCCTGCCAGCCTTAAAGGGGATTCAGCACCCAATGTTCAGCACCCCCACCCTCAGTACCCTCTAGGGTCCCCTCTCTTCCCTGCTGGAGAGTGTGCTGTGGGAGGAAGAGAGGCTGGGAAGCCAAGAGGTTTGGACCATGATTCTGTTACTCAGTGTAACCATGGGAAGTCCCCTTCTCGCTGTTTCTTGGGAAGCCTAAGAAATCATTTGGAAACCTGAGCACCTAGATAATTTGAGGTCTGTCTAGTTAAAGACTGTGACTGGGGATAGGGCATCTCCATCCAGAGTTCTGGACTCTAAGCTAGGGAGTGTGTTCTACCAGGGACACGTGGAAATGATGGCTAACCTCAGAGGCAGGTCCTGAGGGTGCTGAACCAGTAGGCAGATCTGGGGGGACCTTTCATGTAGACAGGTCCACTGGGCTTAGAGGTCAACCTGACATCTTTCAAAATCACCCTTTCTCCTGAGGTGGGATCTTCCTATGGAGTAAACATCATGTTAGAGTCAATAAACATGCTTCCAGACCCCAGCTGGCCTGCACCAACTCAGGGGGTCTGAGGTCAGTGAATTAACCAAGAAAAACTCCAGCCCCTCCCTTCTTCCCCAATGGGGCTACCTTCTGAAATAGGATATTACCTAATCTAATCTTCTGTGCTTGAAGTCTCAAGTTCCTTCTCAAAATATAGTTTATTAACTTTATTTAATACATGGGCTCTGGGAATTTCTTCCACAATAATAATAAAATTTATGTAGTGCTATGAGAAACGCTGGGCTGGAGGAAGCACAAGCTGGAATCAAGATTGCCGGGAGAAACATCAATAACCTCAGATATGCAGATGCCACCACCCTTATGGCAGAAAGTGAAGAGGAACTAAAAAAGCCTCTTGATGAAAGTGAAAGAGGAGAGTGAAAAAGTTGGCTTAAAGCTCAACATTCAGAAAACTATGATCATGGCATCTGGTCCCATCACTTCATGGCAAATAGATGGGGAAACAGTGGAAACAGTGTCAGACTTTATTTTTTGGACTCCAAAATCACTGCAGATGGTGATTGCAGCCATGAAATTAAAAGACGCTTACTCCTTGGAAGGAAAGTTATGAACAACCTAGACAGCATATTAAAAAGCAGAGACATTACTTTGCCAACAAAGGTCCATCTAGTCAAGGCTATGGTTTTTCCAGTGGTCATGTATGGATGTGACAGTTGGACTGTGACGAAAGCTGAGTGCTGAAAAATTGATGGTTTTGAACTATGGTGTTGAAGAAGACTCTTGGGAGTCCCTCAGACTGCAAGGAGATCCAACCAGTCCATCCTGAAGGAGATCAGTCCTGGATGTTCATTGGAAAGACAGATGCTGAAGCTGAAACTCCAGTACTTTAGCCACCTCATGCAAAGAGCTGACTCATTGGAAAAGACCCTAATGCTGGGAGGGATTGGGGGCAGGAGGAGAAGGGGACAACGGAGGATGAGATGGCTGGATGGAGTCACCGACTCGATGGACATGAGTTTGAGTAAACTCCAGGATTTTGTGATGGACAGAGAGGCCTGGCGTGCTGCGATTCATGGGGTCGCAAAGAGTCAGACACAACTGAGCGACTGAACTGAACTGAAGGACTAAATTGTGTGCCCTTTAATTCATATACTGAAGCCTTAATTCCCAAAGTGATTGTTTGTAGACGGGGCCATAAGGAGGTTGTTGTTGTTGTTGTTCAGTTGCTCAGTCGTGTCCAACTCTTTGCACCCCATGGACTGCAGCATGCCAGGCTTTCCTGTCATTCACCATCTCCCAGAGCTTGCTCAAACTCATATCCATTGAGTCAGTGATGCTATCCAACCATCTCGTCCTCTGTCCTCTCCTTCTCCTGCTTTCAATCTTTCCCAGCACCAAGGTCTTTTCCAATGAGTTAGCCCTTCGCATCATGTGGCCAGAGTATTGGAGCTTCAGCTTCAGCATCAGTCCCTCCAATGAATATTCAGGATTGATTTCCTTTGGAACTGACTAGACTTAGCTTTACCCACAGCCATTCTCTCCCACCAGGAAGCTTCGACAAGCCTCTTATCCTCATCCATCAGAGGGCAGACAGAATGAAAACCACAATCATAGAAAACTAACCAAACTGATCACATGGATCACAACCTTGTCTAACTCAGTGAAACTATGAGCCATGCTATGTAGGGCCACCCAAGACAGACGGGTCATGGTGGAGAGTTCTGACAAAAAGTGGTCCACTGGAGAAGGGAATAGCAAAACGGCTCAGTATTCTATCCTTGAGTACCCCACGAACAGTATGAAAAGGCAAAAGGATATGACACTGAAAGATGAACTCCCCAGGTCAATAGGTGCCTGAGAAAAGCAGTAAAATAGCTCCAGAAGGAATGAAGAGGCTGAGCCAAAGCAGAAGCAACACCCAGTTGTGGATGTGTCTAGTGGTGAAAGTAAAGTCAGATGTTGTAAAGAACAATATTGCATAGGAACCTGGAATATTAGGTCCATGAATCAAAGTAAATTGGAAATGGTCAAACAGGAGATGGCAAGAGGGAACATTGACATTTGGGAATCAATGAACTAAAATGGACTTGAATGAGTGTGTTAATTCAGATGACCATTATATCTACTATAATGGTCAAGAATCCCTTAGAAGAAATGGAATAGCCCTCATAGTCAACAAAAGAGTCTGAAATTCAGTACTTCGGTGCAATCTCAAAAGTGACTCATCTGTTTGTTTACAAGACAAACCATTCAATATCACAGTAACCCAAGATTATGCCCCAAGCAGTAATGCTGAAGAAGCTGAAGTCGAACAGTTCTATGAAGACGTACAATACCTTCTAGAACTAACACCAAAAAAAAATGATGTCCTTTTCATCATAGGGGACTGGAATGCAAAAGTAAGAAGAGATACCTGGAGTAACAGGCAAGTTTGGCCTTGGAATACAAAATGAAGCAGGGCAAAGGCTAACAGAGTTTTGCCAAGAGAATCCACTGGTCATAGCAAACACTCTCTTCCAATGATACAAGAGATGACTCTACACATGGACATCATTAGATGATCAATACCGAAATCAGATAGACTATATTCTTTGCAGTCAAAGATGGAGAAGCTCTATACAGTCAGCAAAAACAAGACCAGGATCTGACCATGGCTCAGATCATGAACTCCTTATTGCCCAATTCAGATTTAAATAGACGAAAGTAGGGAAAACCACTAGACCATTCAGGTATGATCTAATTCAAATACTTTATGATTAAGCAGTGGAAGTGACAAATAGGTTCAAGGGATTAGATTTGATAGACAGAGTGCCTGAAGAACTATGGATGGAGGTTCATGATATTGTACAGGAGGCAATGATTAAAAGCATCCCTAAGAAAAAGAAATTCAAAAAGGCAAAATGGCTGTCTGAGGAGGCCTAACAAATAGCTGAGAAAAGAAGAGAAGCTAAAGGCAAAGGAGAAAAGGAAAGATACCCATCTGAATGCAGAATTCCAAAGAACAGCAAGGAGAGATAAGAAAGCCTTCTTAAGTGAACAATGCAAAGAAATAGAGGAAAACAATAAAATGGGAAAGACTAGAGATCTCTTCAAGAAAATTAGAGATACCAAGGGAACATCATGCAACGATGGGCATAATAAAGGACAGAAATGGTTTGAACCTAACAGAAGCAGAAGAGATTAAGAAGAAGTAGCAAGAATACACAGAAGAACTATACAAAAGAGATCTTAATGACCCAGGTAACCATGATGGTGTGGTCCCGCACCTAGAGCCAGATATCTTGGAGTTTGAAGTCAGGTGGGCCTTAGAAAGCATCACTACAAACAAAGCTAGTAGAGGTGATGGAATTCCAGCTAAGTTATCTCAAATCCTAAAAGACAATGCTGTTAAAGTGCTGCACTCAATATGCCAGCAAATATGGAAAATTCAGCACTGTCCACAGGACTGGAAAAGATCAGTTTTCATTCCAATCCCGAGGAAAGGCAATGCCAAAGAATGTTCAAACTACTGTACAATTGGACTCACTTCATATGCTAGCAATGTAATGCTCAAAATTCTCCAAGCCAGTACCTAAACTGAGAACTTCCAGATGTTCAAGCTGGATTTAGAAAAGGCAGAGGAACCAGAGATCAATATACCAACATCTGTTGGATTACAGGAAAAGCAAGAGAATTCCAGAAAAACATCTACTTCTGCTTTACTAACTACACTAGAGTCTTTGACTGTGTGGATCACAACAAACTGGAAAATTCTTAAAGAGATGGAAATACCAGTCCACCTTACCTGCCACCTGAGAAATCTTAATGCAGGTCAGGAAGCAACAGTTAGAACTGGACATGGAACAACAGACTGGTTCCAAATCGGGAAAGGAATATGTCAAGGCAGTATATTGTCACCCTGCTTATTTGACTTTACGCAGAGTATATCATGAGAAATGCTGGGCTAGATGAAGCACAAGCTGGAATCAAGATTGCCGGGAGAAATATCAGTAACTTCAGATATGCAGATGACACTACCCTTATGGTAGAAAGTAAAGAAAAACTAAAGAGCCTCTTGATGAAAGTGAAAGAGGAGACTGAAAATGCTGGCTTAAAACTTAACATTCAGAGCGGGTGGGCTCCCAATCCAGTTCCATCCAGTTCTCCCACGGCCCACCCCCCTACCCTCCACCCGCTGTGGGTCCCAGCAGCTCAGGAGGGGAGAGGAGAGGCAGTGGTCAGGCTACTCGGCTTCTGGAAGGTTCTTGGCCTACCATGGCTCTCAGGCACCCGGCTCTCGCCCGCCCTGCCACCAGGATGCCCAAGAGGAAGGTCAGCTCTGTCGACGGGGCGGTGAAGGAGGAGCCCGAGAGGAGATCGGCAAGCTAAACGGGCTCCTGTATGGAAACCGAGAGTCTTCAGTTTTTGAATGTTGTTGTTGTTTTTTCTTTCATAATTGAGATTTTATTGGTTGTTTTGAGGATCACTACAAAGATATTTCTATTTGTATACAATTCTTCACATACATACCAAAAATCTAAAAAATCACATAGTTGTGGTTCTTAACAGTTATTCCAGTGACTTTCCAGCTTCATGTATGGAACCGAGAGTTGGATCATAAAGAAGGCTGAATGTTGAAGAGTTGATCCTTCTGAACTGTGGTGTTGGAGAAGACTCTTGAGAGCCCCTTGGACTGCAGGAAGATCCAACCAGTCAATCCTAAAGGAAATCAATCCTGAATATTCATTAGAAGGACTGATGCTGAAGCTCCGATACCTTGGTCACCTGATACAAAGAGCTGACTCATTTAAAAAGACCCTGATGTTGGGAAAGATTGAAGGCAGGAGGAGAAGGGGGCGACAGAGGATGAGATGGTTGGATGGCATTACTGATTCAATGGACATGAGTTTGAGCAAGCTCTGGGAGTTGGTGAAGGACAGGGAAGCCTGGTGTGCTGCAGTCCATGGGGCTGCAAAGAGTCAGACAGGACTGAGCAACTGAGCAACAACAGAATTGACTGGTTTGATCTCCTTGCAGTCCAAGGGACTCTCAAGAGTCTTCTCCAACACCACAGTTCAAAAGCATCAATTCTTCAGCACTCAACCTTCTTTATGGTCCACATGTCATATCCATACATGACTACAGGAAAAACCATAGCTCTAACTATATAGATCTGTGTCAGCAAAGTAGTATCTCTGCTTTTTAATATGTTGTCCAGCTATATCATAGCTTTTCTTCCTGGGAGCAAGTGTCTTTTAATTTCAAGCCTGCAGTCACCTTCTGCAGTGATTTTGGAGCCCAAGAAAATAAAATCTGTCACAGTTTCCATTGTTTTCCCATCTATTTGCCATGAAGTGATAGGACCAGATGCCATGATCTTAGTTTTTTGAATGTTGAGTTTTAAGCCAGCTTTTTCACTCTCCTCTTTCACCTTCATCAAGAGGCTTTTTAGTTCCTGTTCACCTTCTACCATAAGGGTGGTGTCAACAGTTCAGTCAGTCAGTTCAGTCACTCAGTTGTGTCCAACTCTTTGTGACCCCATGAATTGCAGCACTCCAGGCCTCCCTGTCCATCACAAAATCCCAGAGTTTACTCAAACTCATGCCCATCGAGTCGGTGATGCCATCCAGCCATCTCATCCTCTGTCGTCCGCTTCTCCTCCTGCCCCCCATCCCTCCCAGCATCAGGGTCTTTTCCAATGAGTCAACTCTTGGCAAGAGGTGGCCAAAGTATTGGAGTTTCAGCTTCAGCATCAATCCTTCCAATGAACACCCAGGACTGATCTCCTTTAGGATGGACTGGTTGAATCTCCTTACAGTTCAAGGGACTCTCAAGAGTCTTCTCCAACACCACCATAAGAGTCATGTCATAAGAAGGTAATTAATGTTAAATGAGGTCATAAGGGTGGGGCCCTGATCTGATAGGATTAGTGTCCTGATAAGAAGAAGCACCAGAGAGCTTACTGTCTCTCCCTGCATGTACACAGAACAGGTCATATGAGCACACAACAATAGGGCAGCTGCAAGCCTAGGAAAGAGGCCTCAGCATGAACCCTACCCTTGCCATCACCACGCTCTTGGACCTTCAGTCTCCAGAACCATGAGAAATAAATTTCTGTTCTTTGAGCCACTCAGTCTATGGTATTTGCTACGGCGGCCTGAATAGGCTAATGTATTCAGATATATTTGGAACAATCTAGATGGCATTAAAAAGTATCCTGTGCACTACATGCTAAGAACACACAAACAAATAAACACCAGGGGTAACTTTTCAGCCACAGTATGTACTGGAGCAGAAGAAAACCTTCTGCCATTGAACAAAGTCCCAAACAGACCACAGTTTTAAAAATAAAAAACCAACAAAAACCCAAAGCACTATTAAAGTAAAAACTACTTGGGAGAAAAAATTTCCATCCTATGAGCAATTTGAAATAAAAACTTCAGAATCATAATAGTGACTCTACTATAATTTTCTGTAATAAAACATCTATTATAACAGATATGGCAATACAATAAAAGTCCTATTGTTCCAGAAACTGTATTATAACTGAAACAGGATAATTATAGAAATACTTGCGTGAGAATTGCATGTTCAACAGAACCATTGAAAATCATTGTTCTCAGACTGAAAATAAGTCTTCCGGGTACAGAAGAACTCTTCAGTGAGATCTGAAATGGAAGACAAGGTGGATTTTTTTTTTTAAAAATCTTTTATAGCAGCATAACCTTACAAAGCCTCCTCAGGGCCATCTGTAACATGTCTCCAAGGGCCCATGCAGCTCTGAGTTCCACACTTTATTTGGAATACTAAAATCTAATAGTAGATTTTGAAGTAGGGCATCTCTATATTCTTTCAACAAACAGATTTTAGGGTGAATCTCAGTTCTATCAAGTTCATTTTGTAAATTCTAACTTAGAATTTGTAGCTGTTTAGAACAGCTGACCCCTGGAATTCTCTGCAGAAACCTAAACGTATGTTGAAGGCATTGCTGGTACTGCCACTCCCCCTGCTTGTGGTTTACAGAGCACTTTTCTACTCTGTTCCTTGGTAGTCTTCACAGTAATCCCAGGTTGTTGAGAGTGGGGGATCTCAGCCTGATTGTATAGTTGAGGAAATTCAGAGTACCTGGATGGAAGCAGGGGCAGGGAGATCTGACTGGAAACTTAAAATATTTGCACTGTAAACACACTCTTTTTACCGAGCTTGTCTGTTTATTTGATGTGGCTTTGGGGAAACTGGCAAAAATGACAAAGGAGTTGGGGGTCAGAGGGCCTGCAAGTCATCTCTTGTCACCACTACTGATTTCTAAAATTACATACCAGGGAACTTGGCGCTTGAGAGGCTGGAGACCTGGAGGAAATTCACACAGCAGTGATGGTGGCTGTGGGAATAAGTGAGTGTGCCACGAGGAAATAATAATAATAATCATGACAATGAGGATAACACACACTCAACACCATGGCAAATATGTAGAGTGGTGCTAAGTGATGACTAAAGGGACATGATAACCATCTACAAATATTTGAAGGATGTAAACACTAAGGAAGAAGATGAATTAATTATTTAGAAGAAGAATGAGGAAGCCCAGGAGGAGCTCATTACCAGTCCCAAAGCCACCTCATCCCTCAACAACCCTTTTGGAATGAAGCTCTCCCAAGACTAAAAGCAGGCAGTTGGATGGCCCCCTGCACACAAAAACCTCAACACAAGGCATGGTTGTGAATGGTATATTTTTCTCTCTTTTAAAAAAATCTTTCTTTTTTAATTATCTGGTTGTACTGGGTCTTAGTTGCTGCATGAAAACTCTTAGTTGCAGCATGTGGGATCTAGTTCCCTGACCAGGGATAGAATCCAGGCCCCCTGCATTGGAAGTGAGGAGCCTTAGCCATTGGACCACAAGGAAAGTCCCTAAGAATCATATCTTTATCATGCTTGCAGGTACCCATGTGCCTATTTGGATAATAATCATCATAGCTGGCATTTGCTGACTACCTGGTATTATGGATTCAATTGTGTCATCCCAAAATATATGTGAAAGTTTTGACCTTTTGTACTTATGAATATGACCTTATTTGGAAATAGGGTCTTTGCAGTTGTAATCAAGTTAGAGATGATGTCATTAGGGTGAGCCCTTACTCCAATGAGATGGCAACTCACTGCAATATTCTTGCCTGGAAAATCCCATGGTCAGAGGAGCCTAGCGGGCTGCAGACCACTGGGTTACAAAGAGTCAAGACACGACTGAGTGACTGAGCACACACATTACTCCAGCATGACTGGTGCCGTATAATAAGAGGGAAATTTGGACACACACAGATACAAGGGAGAACGTCATGTGACAAAAAAGGTAGAGATGCAGCTGCAAGCCAAGGAATGCCAAGGATTGGTGGCCACCACTAGAGGCTAGATAGAACAGTCGAGGAGGTTTTAGAGGGAGCACTGCCTGCCAACTCCTTGGACTTCTTCTTTTTTTAAAAAACCATTCACTTTTATGAATAAACACTTAAGTTCACATATAGTCTAAGTAAAGCTTTTCACAATCCATCGTATGATCCTCAATCAAAATTCAGATTACAAGACTTCAGAAACATTCTTTTTCTTCTGTTATAATGATTTGAGAATTGTGATTTCTATGGTTTACATATTTAGTAAACAAAGATGTACATTATTGTTAGACAATAAACTTCTCTTTTGAGCCACCCAGTTTGTGGTACTTTCTTATGGGGCCCTAGCAAACTAATACAGCTGGTATATGCCAAAAAGTGTGCAGAACACTTTACAGGTGAAGGTGAAATCAGCCTTGGGGGAAGGACTGGGAGATGAGGAGACTTTCTCTGGGCAGGGCTAAGGACTCAGGCCCTTAGGAAAGGTCTCCTGGACCCAGCATGTACCGCTACTGACCCAAAACCTTGGCTCAGTGAGTACCTTGGGATAAATGGTTGTCTTCAAGGCTAGAGCAAGATCCCCAGGAATCCCTAATCATCAGACAGACTGTGGTGTCCTTAGTGAAAGTGTTAGACATTCAATCATGTCTGACTTTTTGCAATTCCATGAACTGTAACCCACCAGGCTCCTCTGTCTATGGAATTCTCCAGGCAAGAAAACTGGATTGGGCTGCCATTCCCTTCTCCAGGGAATCTTTCCGATCCAGGGATTGAATCCAAGTTCTCTGCATTGCAAGTGGACTCTTTACCATCTGAGCCACCAGGGACACCCAGGGAGGTAATTTAAAGAACACGATTTAGTTTTCAAAGTGACATCTGCTTTACATGTATGCTGTTATTAAGAGATTGCAGGGGTTTATGTATGTGTGGATCATCCAGCCCTGGGTCTGGGTGGGTTTATTCTGAAAGAGTTGTGTAAGTTGGGAGGTCCTCACTCATCATCTCAAAAAAGGGGCGGATGGGGTTGCTGGCCTCAGGGGATCCTACCTGAATTCCGACTCTGGTAGGCTCTTTGAATACAACCTAGCAAATGGGTCCATCAGGAAGAGGGTGCACTGCAAAGGCTGGGGTAGAATTGCATTTCTCACCATTCTGGGCATATGACACTCACACTGGGGAATTTGGGTCTTCATTTTCATAACTTATGATGTAATCAAGAATATTCTAGATTCCTACACATTACCTCCTTTGATCTTCAAAACAATCCTATGAGACAGGCACTATTATTACTGTCATTGCCCAAATGAGGAAACTGAGGCACAGAGAAGCTGAGTAACTTTCCCCAGATCATCCAGCCAGACCTTAAGATCATAAGCATTATGGAAGCACTAAATGGATGCTGGGCCAGTGAAGAGTCACCACGCCATGATGGAGACCCCGCTGTTCTCCTCATTCATGGGACCCACTTTGCAAGAGGCTCAGCTGCCATTATGAGACTGTGGTACAGTGGGTTACATTTATGGGCTTTGGTGTGTGCATGTTAAGACTTTATTCATATCAGAATGAAGGTCCCAAGTTGCTGATGGGTCAAATGTTTGCCGTACTTCTTATAGCTAACCTTCTCTAGAGGCGCCCCACCCTTGAAGTTTCTTTCCCTTCCAGCATTTTCCTGCCACCCTGTCCTTTCCTCCCCATCTCTCCAGGAGCGAGTGAAAGGGCCCAGTTCCTTAATGTGCCACCAGAGGGAGCTGGCCTGCGGAGAAACAGGAGAATCTTATCCAGGGCCAAACCTGGAGACACCCCAGGGAGTGGGGCTATTCTTTACCTTGGTTAATTTTCACTTTCAGTTTTGGAATGTCACCCAAACTCATAAAGCTCCTATTCAGGAACAAATGCAGTTATTTCAGGGGAACTTATTTGTGGCAGGGGAACTCTGGTTAATGCTATAGGCCCCTTTTCACATTAGTGACAGAGTGGAAACAGAAGTAACAAAATAATGATAAAGAATACAAAGTTTCAGTTAACTGACCTAACATATATAAATTCTAGAGATCTACTATACAGAATCGTATCTGTAGTTAACAATACTGTAGTGTACACTGAAGTGTGCTAAGCTTACCACATCTCCACACACAAAAGATAGAAATAATAAAGGAGATGGAAGGAAACACCCAGAGGTGATGTATATACTTATGGCCTTGATGGTGGTGATGATTTCACGGGTATAAATTCATCCCTAAACTCATCAACTTTTGTATACATCAAATATGTACAGCTTCTTGTATGTAAATCATACTTCAGTAAAGTGAAATATCTACCTATATATCTATAGCTCACACACAAACATACCCAAAGGACTTTCCCACTCAGAAAAAAAAAAAAAAAAAATGGTAGTTTGAAAGAGGCCGACTCTCTGGGTGCCCGCAGCACTCAGGAAGGCAAGCCAGAGGGCTGGTTACAAGCAAGGGCTTTGAGCCAGGTGGACCCAGGATGGAGTTTGGACCCTGACACTCCCTACCTTGCTGGACCTGGGTAGACCACCCTCTCTGAGCCTTGGGGCCTTCCTTCTCCTGTCTGTAATATGGTAATGGGAACCAGGCCTACGCTGCAGGATTGAGGGAGATAGCCCATGGAAAGCCCCCAGAAGCCTTTCTCAGCTTTGAGATGGTTCCAGGCCAGCCCTTGTATGTGGAGGTTGGAGGAGATGGGTAGAAGGCTCCTCCACGTGCAGCTCTAAAGCATCCCCTGGCCCTTCTCTGACCTGTCTCCCTCACGCCTTTGCACCCTCCCAGGAGGCTCCCCAACCTCAGATTTCCCCCGGAAGCTGGACCTCCTCTTTCCTTGGAACCCCAGGAGAAAGGGGGCGCAAAATCTTTTCAAACCCCCGGACGCAGAGGCCGCCGGTGTCCGCGCTGCGGCCGGCTGACGTTTGACTCTGCCAGGTACATTCAGCGAACATTAACTCAGCCCTTCGCCGAGGCCGCGGCGTTCCCTCCCGAACCGGGACACGAGGGGTGGGGGAGTGTCTCGGTCATGAGTGAAAGGCCAAAGCGAGACAGGGCCTCCCAGGAGGACCCTGGGCTTGAGCAAGAACTAAAGGAACTCCGACCTAGTATGGGGGTGAGCGGGTGGAGGGCAGGGCTGCGCGCGGCCTCGGGGCCCCAGCGATCCCGCTCCAGGCGCCCCATTCTGGCAGGCGCTCGCAGAGCGGAGCCGGGGCCGGGAGCGCAGCGGCAGGGGCGGCGTTCCCGGTGGGCGGTGCCCCGGAAGGCCCCGCGCGGACGAGCCGGAAGGCGGGGCGGGGCCTGCGCGCCCGGCGGGGTGGCCTGCTGTCCGAGCGCCTGCCGGTCTGTGACCTCGCGGCGCCGCCTCCGCAGGTAAAGGGCCCCGAGCCGCCGCCTGAGCCAAGGGGGCGCCCGGAGCAGCGCCAGGGCAGACGGTCTTAGTCCATTTATTTTCCTTATGGAGAAACGGGTAAACGAAGGGATGTGTGTGCTGTCGCCGCCCGCAGGAACTCCTGTGTGTGCGTGCGCGGGCGCGCGCGTGTCGCTTCCCGCAGGAACCAGGGTGCGCGTGTGGCGGGTGTTATATCCGCAGGGTGGGGCACTCCTGGCCTTGCCCTCTGGGGAGAGAATTTGGACGCCAGATTAGAGATGATGAGGAAGGGATGTTAGTGATTTAGGGGCGGGGAGATTAGCCTTGTGGGGACTGATAGCTTGTCTTTTTTTTGCCCGCACTGTGGGGCATGTGGGATCTTCGTTCCCCGACCCAGGATCAAGGCTGTACCTCCTGCATTGGGAGCGGGGAGTCCTAACCACTGGACCGCCAGGAAAGTCCCTCTTTATCCTTTTTGTTTGTTTAAAGAAATAGGAATATTTTGAGAGGGTGTTGCTCAAGGGCCAAGCAGGTAGATAAGATGTGCTACCGTAGGCCCCTGCTCAGCTCTGGCCTGGATTGCTGCAGAAGGCCGATCCTGTGTGGCTTGTACTTTTGATTTTTCAGGAGAATCAGAAATCTGAGGTGTATGTGAAATCTCTTGATTTTAAAATTCTAGCAACTATTTTATTTTATTTATGTATTTGGCCTCAATGCATGTGGGATTCTAGCTCCCCCATCAGGGATCCAGCCCTCATCTCCTGCATCGGAAAGTGAAGTCTTAACCACTGGACTGCCAGAAAGTGAAAGTATCTCAGTCCTGTTTGACTCTTCCCGCCCCATGGACTATACAGTCCATAGAATTCTCCAGGCCAGAATACTGGAGTGGATAGCTGTTCCCTTCTCCGGGGGATCTTCCCAACCCAAGGATCAAACCCAGGGCTGTCACACTGCAGGCAAATTCTTTACCAGCTGAGCCACTAGGGAAGCCCAGGACTGCCAGGGAAGTCCCTAATCCATTTTTTAAAAGTCTAATCTGACTGTATTTGCTGATGGGATCCAGTGTCTGTACTGGGGCACAGAGAGGTGGAAAGACATGGTTTATAGGAGCCAGTGGGCACACTGGAGCTTTATAATAAAGTCCACCAGAGAAGTAAAAAGTACTGAGGATTGCAGGTGAACAACATCACTGAATCTTAAGAGGCCCTGCTTTTTTAATTTTTAAAAAGAGCTTTGTGCATGGAGGTCTGTGTTAGCTCTGCAGCCTTCCTCTCCTCCTCTCACAATCTGGTCCATCTCAGAAAGCCAGGCTGCAGTCCCAGGGCCAGGCTCATCTCCCTCTCCCCCAGATCCCTACTATAATCAGCAGACCAACCTGGATGCTTGCAAGAAACCAGGGCTTCACGTTGGCATTTGCCTTCCCTGTGGCTGGCAGATGGACTTCCTGTGATCCGAGTCTGTTTTGTGGACAAATCTGATTCTGAAATAGGTGAGATATGGTTGTGGAGGGGGACACCCTCCCACCCCATTGAGGTCTGTCCCCAAAGAGTGCTGCCTCCTCCTTCTTCACCCACTTCTCTGCCACTTACTGACTAAGGCAGCTGGAGTGAGAGAAGGAAAAACGGGACTGGCTTCCTTCCTCAATCAGGCAACCCTGGAGAAGTTGGGAGGCTGAGCTTTTTAGCAGGGACTCAGGAGATGGTGCTGCAGACTTTTCTTCCACAGCAAGAATCTATTGATGCTCCAGCTTCTACAATGATTCTTACAAGGAAATTAAACCAGCAGCCTCTTGGATGGAGGCAGCCACCATGCCAGTGGTCTACTCATGGTGTGGATCCATTGAACCCAGCAGGAGCTGGGCCACTTCTCCCCTCCCACACACCATGGCACCTGCTGGCCCACTAGTCATACAGAGCTCTGGACTTGAACCTTGTGCTGACTCAACTGGGCTAAGTGGAGGTTAAAAGTGGTGTTTGCACAATGATGCCTCATTAGTCCCTGTGGATTTTGACTTAAAGTCATTCAGAGCAGGTTGGAAGCTGGTTTTGGTTGTTGTTGTTGTTGTTTTTTTAATAGACCGTACAGGGTGAAGTGGGTATGTATCTCCAGCCTCTTTTACATGCCTTTTCTTGCTGTGCAGAAACTGTTTGGAGAATACAGATCTGTAATTCTACAGAAAACCTGGCATATGGGCAGAATGTGCTGGCCTGGAAACCAGCCTTGCAGATCAAGCGTGGCAAGGCTCAGGGTCTTCATGCCTCTGAGAATGCAAGGGGCCTTCCCAGGACCTGAGCTTCTTCTCCATTTTTTCTGCAAAACTGACAGATAAAAAGCTAGATGTAAACCAGAGCTAAGCTAGAAGGTGATTAGGTATTTTATAGGATGATTTTTAGCTTTTTAAAAGGTTTTATCATGAAATTAGTTCCTTTGGTTATCTTAATAGGTATCTGAAATTAAACGTTTTGTTTGCATAGCTTTACAAGCCCATGGCTTTTGGGTAAATCAGGTTACTTTCTCCCTCCTCGCATTTCTAAGTGCAGTTCCTTCGCTGTTACAATGCTATTATGTCATCTTGACATTTGTGCCTGGAAAATTTTTGACTTGTGGAAGGGGGCTGTCTTGCAGGTAGGAGGGGATTGGGGCATGGGCTCTGCCTACACGTGGTCACCTCTGGTGAACAGAAGGGCCTGGAAGCCAGGAGGCATTTTAGCAGATCCAGGATACCTGGGAGCCAGAGCAAGGACAGGCACACCTGAATTTTCCTCTAGTCCCTTGGGCAGCCTTGCAGGGCTGCCCCTCCACTGCCTCTCACACTCCTGGTAAACGGACACATCTGGAGCATGCCTTTTGCATCCTGAATTCAAGGACTGAGTAGCAGATATCAGACATCTTAAGTCATTCTGTCATAGAGTCTTGCTGTTCAAAAGTGAGGGCAGAATTTCAGTTGGGGGCTTGTAAATTCTGTAAATCTCACCCTACCTATATGGGTAGTATTTAACAAGGTCTTCAGTGACTCCTATGTGCTGGTGGAGAATCACTGATATCAAGGATATCAAAAGGAGGAACTTCCCTGATGGTCCAGTAGTCAAGAGTCTGAGCTCCCAATGCAGGGGGCTACAGGTTCAATCCCTGGTTAGGGATCTAAGATCCCCCTTGCCACATAGCGTGGGCAAAAAATAAAAAGAATATTAAAAAGAAAAAGAGGGGAAATTTTCAGGGCCTGGAGAAGAGGATCCCACTTACTTCCCCTGGGACTACAAAGAAGTTCTGGCTGGTGTAGATCCACAAATTTGTTCTAAAGGCTCAGAGTTCTCTCTCAGAATTGGGAGGATAATTTTACATTAGGGTAATTCTGGATTTTCTTTGGGTTTAAAAACAACTCATATTTCCAAAAGATATTGAACAATAGGTCCTGCTCCAAACTTCCATGATCAGATTCCTTGTAAATGTCTGTGTCTCACAGCCTTGCTTGAAAAGGGAAGTATTTGTGAGAAAGGAAGGTGCTCACCCAGGCCTTGGGTCCAGCCAAGGCTGGAAGAAGAAGAACCGCTCGTTGTTGTTTTGATTTTACTTCTTGTCCTGCCAGGAGGCCCATCAGTGCCAAGGTTCTCCATTCCCACCAACCCTGGGGTAGTTAGTGCCTGCCCTACCTCCACCCTTGCCCTGACCTGTTTTTTTCCTGCTAGTGTGGCAGTTTCCTGACCCCAGAGAATTTTTCTAAAGGTCATTGTTCCAAAGTCTGTCCATCCATCTGTCATCTGTTCACCCATATGGAATTCTTTGATTTCTTTTATTCTCTGGCTGTTTCATCTCACCATATCATCCTGTCCCTGCCTTTAATATGCCATGAGTAAAACTGGATTGACTCTGAGTGGTTGCTTGTTGAAGCCATTGGTATATGTTAGGAGGAGAATGTTCATTTAGAACCATCATATCTGAGAGTCTGCAGCATTAACAGTCTCGCTCCAGGTGAGACTTTGCATCCATTCTGCTAACACCTTGTAGGAATCCAGCCTGTAGGTGGTTTATCTTCATCTTACAGGTGAGAAGCCTGCCACTCTGATGGGTCATCCTGTGCTACAAGGCTGTGTGGTGACAGAGTCTGTGCCTTCCCCTTCTCTGGCTTGGCGGGAGCCGAGATGCCCTGTCACAGAGAAGTGGACCCAGGGCTGGGACTTGTGCACTCAGCCCGGCTTTGTGCGTGGTGATTGTCTGGGCTAGCTGAAGGGCCCTGACACAAGAGAGCTCAGAATTGCATCACTCGTGATGAACTGGTGGAGCATGTGGCCAGGATTGTCCCTTAAGCTGTCATAAATCAGAAGTTAGAGTGCAGAGACCTTTCACCTACTCTGCTGATGCTGTCTACTTAATAACTGAATGCTGCCCTGCTTTCTGTTTGGCAAAGGACTTGCCGCATGACTGGGTGTGCTGTCCATCCTGCACATGGCAGAGATCCTGTTCTCTACCAAAAATGGGGGACCTTCCTTAAAACTTGAGGAAGAGTAAGATTTGGGTGGAAAGGCCTTTCACTCATTGCAACTGTCCTTAGGAGCGCTTACCCCGAGGTCCGCCATGATGCCCGTGGCGGTGGAGGACGTCATGAGGTTGCTGTGCTCCATCTCCGAGGAGAGGAAGATGAAGGCGGCCGTCAAGCACTCCGGAAAGGGCGCCCTGGTCACCGGGGCCGTGGCCTTCGTTGGTGGCTTGGTGGGCGGTCCACCAGGACTAGCCGTTGGTAAGTGCAGATGCCTCACAGCGACAGTGCAGTTGTTGGGAAAAGGCCTTTGAAACCACAGAGACATCGTAAAAGCCTCTGTCCTGTGTGAGAAGTTTGTCGCGTTGAGGTCACGTCTGTGAAGTGATCTTTGGGCACATAATCAGTCCTGTAAACACCACCAGCTTCTGTGTGAATGTCTCAGAAGTGCAGGGCTCTCTCAAAAGGCATCTGTGTCATCAAGGCCTGGAGGACATCTTTCTCCCAGAATGTGTCCTAGAGCCAGAGGATTTCAGGGTGTCCCGGGTTTTGGACAGTCTTCCTCCCCCCATCACCGTTAGACATCCAGAGAGGAAGCTGAGATTTGCTGAGCACCTCCTGAGGGGTGATGCTGAAGAGCCACTGAACGTGAATTCATTCACAGGGTGCTTCCCTAGTCTGAAAGCAAGCAGCCCAGCTCAGGGAAAGCAACAAGCTAGCTCCTAGAGTGGTCATCATCCCTGCCCCTTCTTTTACCACCTGCTTCTATTTGGGAACTTGTTTCTGGCAGTAAATGAAAGTTTGGCTGATCTTCCCGTCCTTGTTTGTAGCTAGAATGAAGCTGCTTCCTTTGGATTAGGAGCAGAAAGAATTCCTATGTGGTCTGAACTGTGGGCCGGGGGTGTTGTCAGAGAGCTGGCTGCTATCCAGGCCTGACCTGTGGAGGGGCCAGATAAGGTCTTCCTCGAGGTGTGTCAGATGGACCCTGCAGAACAGGGCTAGGTCTGCTGCCCTGGGCTCAGCAAATATTGACCGAATGCCTCCTTTGTGCTGGTAGCTTGTGCTGGGGATACAGAGCCTGAGAAATCTCACAGACTGGTGGAAACGCTTTCTATGTGGCTTGTAGTCTTCACATGAATACAGGCTAGAGAGATGACTGCTTTTCTTCCCAGCTCACGGGAAAGGCTTCCAGCTCTCCTCTTCCCTCCCGTAGTAGGATTGACATTTGAGGACATTGTATCAAGCTGAGGCCACACTGAGGAGAAAAAAACTCAGCTTGTGGGTGACCCTAGATCTTCCATCTATACATTTCCATTTCCAAACGCTGTGAGTTAGTGAGTCCTGCCTTCAGCTTCTTGCCATCCGGGAAGTATTCCCATGGGGGAGGACACAAGGCCATTGCCATCTTCCTCAGTGACATCCTTTATCTTTGTCCCACCCCATCTGATGTGCTCAAAAAGGGCTAGCTGGGATCATTTATCACATAGCTGTGCCCAGATGCCATTTTGGGAGCACATATTTTATTCAGATTGAGCAAAAGCTGGTAGAGGACAAGCTGTGAGCAAAGGGAACCCCGGGGATTGGCTACTCGCAGCCCCTAGGTGATGGGCAGGAGCATCATTTTACCCAGAAAACAAAGGAATTTTCTCTTCTCCAAAGAGTTGGTAATTTCTTGGTCGATATTTCCTGGCGACTTTTTGCATTAAGTGCTGCTCTAAATCAGATATTGATGTTCTCATAAAGGTTTAGTGCAGATGAGTGCAACTCTTGTCAGTGCTAAGCATTTCACTGGTGTCATGGGGAAAAGTTCACTAAAACTTGTAAGTGACTGACCCTCCCTCCCTGGAATGCTCCTTCCTTTCCGTGTGGGGGGAAGTCTGTCCAGGGCAGTGTTCAGCCTCCAAGACATAAGGCTGGCCGGTTTCCTGCATCTTAGGAGGTGTGCGCTACCGGTTGCTTCCACGCTTGGTTTTCTAAAATGTTGCAAGATTTATTTACTGATGGCTGCGTCCAGCCTGACAATGGGTTCTCTCTGGCTCAGGCTGCGTTCTTTTGGATAAACTTTTTATTTTGGAATAATATTAGATTTACAGAGAAGTTGCAAAGACAATGCCGAGAATTTCCATGTATGTGTCGTCCAGTTTCAGCTCCCCTAATGTTCACATCTTATATTACCACGGCACACTTGTCAAAACTAAGAAACCCAGCCTAACATGACTGTTAACTACTCTTCAGGCTATATGTGGATTTTATCAGTTTCTGCGTCCAAGGTGTTTTTCTGCCCCAGGTCTAGCTCAAGACCACACACTTAATCCTCATGTCTCCTTAGTCTCTCCAGTTTTATTATTTCTTTTCCACTCTTAATTTTCCCCCATGTGGGCCATTACAGAGTATTGAGTAGAGTTCCCCGTGTGATACAGTGAAGTCATTCAGTTGTGTCCGACTCTTTGCGACCCCATGGACCGTGCCCATCACCACCCCAGGCTCCTCCATCCATGGAATTTTCTAGGCAAGAGTACTGGAGTGCGTTGCCATTTCCTTCTCCAGGGGATCTTCCCAACCCAGGGATTGAACCCGGGTCTCCTGCATTGTGGGCAGACGCGTTAGTGTCTGAGCCACCAGGAATCCCAGTAAAGAACCCCGTTATACAGTACGAGGTCCTTATTCATTGTCTATTTTATGTAGCGTAGGGCGTCTGTGTCAATCCCAGTCTTCCAGTTTATCCCTCTCTCTCCTCATCCTCTGGTAACCTTAAGTTTCTTTTCTGTTTCTGTAGTAGAAAACCTCTATGACTCTATTTCTGTTTTGTAGATAAGTTCTTTTGTACATTTTTTTTTTTAGATTCCACATATAAGCGATATCATATGATCTTTGTCTTTCTCCTTCTGACTGACTTCACTGAGTATGACAATCCATGTTGCTGCAGATGGCATTGGTCTGTTCTTTCCTATGGCTGAGTAACATTCCATACACGTGTACCACATCTTCTTTATCCAGCCTTCTGTTGATGGGCGTTTAGATTGCTTCCATGTCCTGGCTATTGTAAATAGTGCTGCAGTGCATGTGGGGGTGCACGTATCTTTTCAAATTATGGTTTTCTCCTGGTGTATACCCAGGAGTGGGATTGCCGGATCATACGGTAACTCTGTTTTTAGTTTTTTAAGGAACATCCATGCTATTCTCCATAGTGACTATTTGGCACAGTGGTAACTCACATCTCAGTGACACAAGAGATGCGAGTTCAATCCCTGGGTTGGGAAGATGCCCTAGAGAAGGAAATGACAACCTACTCCAGTATTCTTGCCTGGAAAATCCCATGAACAGAGGAGCCTGGCAGGCTACAGTCCATGGGGTCGCAAAGACTCAGACATGACTGAGCAGAGCACATTGTGTACATTCCCACCAGTGTACGTTCCCACCAACAGTGTGGGGGTCCCCTTTTCTCCACATCCTCTCCAGCATTTATTGTTTGTAGGTGTTTTGATGATGGGCATTCTGACCAGTGTGCGGTGATAGCTCTTTGTAGTTTTGATTTTGCATTTCTCTAATAATTTGTGATATTGAGCATTTTTTCATGTGCTTTTTAACCATCTGTGTATCTTCTTTGGATAAATGCCTAGTTGGATCTTCCATCCATTTTCTGTTTGGGTTGTTTGGGTTTTTTTGGTATAATGAGCTGCTTGAGCTGTTGGTGTGTATTGGAGACTAATCCCTTGTCGGTTGCTTTCTCCCATCCTGAGCGTGTCCCCCGTCTTGTTTTCTGCTGCTTTGATACTTTTGAGGAGTATTGGTCAGGTATTTTGGAGAACTCCTCTCAGTTTGGGTTTGCCTGATGTCCTTCTCATGAGTAGACAGTGGATCTTTGGGAAGAATACGGTGGCGCCTCTCGTCACACATTTCAGGGACACATGACACCCACAGCACCTCCTTGAGATGCTCGACTTGATCACCTGACTGTTGTCAGGTCTGTCAGTCTTCTCCACTGCACAGTTAGTTTCCCCTTTCCTACTCTTCTCTTTTGAAGAAAGTCACCAAGTCCAGCCAGCCTGCATTTTTTCAGTATCCGATCACCAATATTTAAAACTTGTAAGACTATTAAAAGATACAAACCTGGTATTCCATGTGGCAGCAGTTGGCTGGCATGGGGTAGCCACTTCTCCTTTAGACACGTACCTGGCTCTTCAGGTCACCACAGTCCCACTCAGCCCAGGTCACTGACCTGCTTGGGCCCTCTAGACACTTGAGTTTGAGACCCTTACCCTAGGACATCTTCCTGTAGCAGGCTGCACTTGACCTGCTTAAAGAGAACTTTCCATTGAACTTGGAACTCTTCTGCTCCCAAGATAGCATGCTTTGACTTTGATAATAATAAATTTACATATAAAAGTAATGTTTGTGCCCTTTTGGGGTAGCAGAAAAAGAAATAATTGAATACATTAAATTTGTTATTTATCATCATACAACTTTGGAAGGGTTGTATGAAAAACATTGCTTCAGGAGAAAATACCTTGTCATCTGTCGCCGTCCCCAGGGTCCTTGAACCAGGTGGTTCCACTGGAGATTTCAAAGCTCAGGGCTCAGGCACATGTTAGCCACCCACCGGAGGAAACTCAGCCTCATCAGAGATGGTTCTCCCTGAAAATGCATTTGCTTCTCAGCCCTCTCCTTTGAGATGAGAGAGGTTTTTATGGAAGCATGAAAGCCTTCAGCCCATGAGGATTTTAGTTAGCATAGCTCTCAGGGGGCGAGATGCTTCATGTTGCACCATGAGCACAGAGCTTAGGAGAGGGCATGTGTGAGTGTCAATTATCTGAGCCAAATGGATCAAAGACCACGTAAACCTTTGCCCTCTGCCCTGCTGGTGGAGCAGACATGAAGCTGAGCCCGTCCTGACCCGTTCACGAATGTGCTCACTCGTCAGGACGGTGGACGTGCGCTCAGTGAGAATCTGTGGCCATCATTTATGAATAAGGCCGACTAATTGAGTCCTTCCTGTTTTCTAGGGGGGGCCGTCGGGGGTCTGTTAGGTGCATGGATGACGAGTGGACAGTTTAAGCCAGTTCCTCAGATCATAATGGAGCTACCGCCTGCCGAGCAGCAGAAGCTCTTTAACGAAGCCACTGCCATCATCAGGCACCTGGAGTGGACGGACGCCGTGCAGCTGACCATGCTGGTCATGGGCAGCGAGGCCCTGCAGAAGCAGCTGCTGGCGATGCTGGCCAACTACGTCACCAGGGAGCTGCGGGCAGAAGTGCAGTATGATGACTAGGCCTCGGCCCTGGGAAGTGGGGTCCATTTGGATGATTCCCCCTACTCATGGGAGGTGACCGGGGAGCTACGGGAAGCCCACATCATCAGAGTATTACCTAAACTGTAGCAGCATCTCCTGCTGAAGCGGCTGCTGCTCTGCTAGGTCATGTTGTGGAAATTAAGATGCTGCGCTTCATGGCTGTGTGCACCTGTGTGTCCTGACAGCCTTAGGGGGAAGCTGGCGAATAGCAAGGCTGTGCCTGCTGCCACGTGTGGCGGTTTTTTGAATCCACACTTGCTCACACAGGAGCCGGAAGAAGGTCAGCACGTTCAGCCTCTCATCTCATTGCAAGAAGATGACGCCTGTCCAGGCACCCACTGCAGGACCGGCCCCTCTCCCCCCACACCTTGGGACCTGGGTGGCTGGCCCCTGTTGGAATCAAGTTTACCTCTTGATTATCCTTTCACCGCCCAGTGACTTCTGAGTGGCCTCAGGGAGGGGGCAGTCGGCCTGCTGAGTGAAGCCAAGAATGCCAGTGGCTCTCTGCCCCTCCCACACTAGCTGCCAGACTAGGTTCTCACCCTCCTGGGGGGGCTTGCTTTCCCCATCTGAACAGTCACGGTAGTTCTTGTGTTCAGCTTTTTAAATTAAGTATTTTCAGTAAAAGTATTTCTCTTTCTGAGGTGATAGGATCATAAACTTACCTAGATACAGGAAACATCTCCATCCTAAATTTCCCTAATACTGTTTTTGCTTTGCTTTCAGAACCGCAACTTGACTGTCATCAAATCACAGTAAATATTTTCTGAATAGTCCTTTTCTCCACCTATTTTGTGTAAAGTGTCTCTAAGATTCAAAGTCGTGTGCTTGGAACACAAAGGAAGAGAACGGATTTGTGGCTCTAAAGAGTGAATGAAAGCTCTGGATTCCTGGGCCGGACACCTGAGGCTCCAGGCTGCTGTGGTTCCCCGGGCTGCCAATGTGTACACACTGCCGGGGCTCCCCTGGCAACCACAGGGCGTCCCTTGGGTCTCTCCAGGGAGCTGGAAGGAAGCTTCACTGGCCTCCCTGGGGTACAGCGGAAGGCACTCCTGTGGAGCAGAGATAGTATCCCGCACTTCTTTGGATAAAGGAAACTTCAGGGCAAATTTGAACCGGAGGTGATTAAGGAAGGATCAGGCTTTTATCTCAGAAAAGTTGCTCTTTATCTGGCCTCATCTAGCACTCATCAGGTGCCCTTCACAGGTCAAATGCCTGGGGTTGATGAGGCCACTTGGTCATTTGCCCTGCTCGAGTCGATGAGGGAGCAGGGCAGGGTCCTTTTAGATGATTCTCCTGATGCATAGAAGGTGACTGGGGAGTTTGGGGGGGTCCCACGGGGGGTCCCACCCACTCATTACTTGTGTTGGCTCCTACTCTGAGAGGGTCCGGGGACACAGGTGGTCCCCGCTCAAAGGCCCTACACCAGTGTCCACTGGATCCCTCCCCTGACCTGCCTGCCGTTACCCCTGGGAAAGCCACTCTGGGGAGATGGCCTGATTCCCGACCAGACAGGTGTCAGGTGAAGCAGACCTTACAGAATGAAGTCACTGGCCTAGCCAGGTCCTGGGTGACTTGTGGTGGACTCTGGGCCCAAGAGGAGTCCAGACCTTGAGTCTCATCTCTCCCAGGAGCTGAAAGCACTTTCCTTTCACGCTCTCCTCACTCACAGTAACTGTGGCTTAGTATTTCTTTATCTTCTTTGAAAATTTTTTACTTATTTATTTTTGAAACTTAGGAGACACCAGAAGGTATAAATGGAAAATGAAGGCGTTCTCCTATGCTGGCTGCTGCTCCAGCCCCTTTCCAGATGCACCACTGTAGCAATTTCTTCTGTATTCCTGTTTTTAAAATATTCATTTATTTATGTATTTGGCTGCCCTGGGTCTTAGTGGCAGCACGCAGGATCGTTAGTTGCCGCATGTGGGATCTAGTTCCCCGACCAGGGATCGAACCTGGGTCCCCTGTATTGGGAGCACAGAGTCTTAGCCACTGAACCGCCAGGGAAGGCCTGTATTCCTGTTTTTAGACAGTCTTTTGTTTGTCAGTGTTTATTGCTGAAAACATAGAAAAATCCAGAAAAGTACAATGGGAAAAAAAAACCATTAAACTATCACCACCCCAAAAAAACCCACTGTTAACACATTTGGCATACTTTGTGCAAACTTTTTATGGTATGTATGCTTCTAACCTATTTGCATCTTTACTGTTTAGACCCTTTGAACACTTTTACCAATTAGCATTAAATAACTCTTGTGATGTAACTTGAACTCCCTTGTGAACATGAATCATGGCTTTATAATATTCCATTGCACTAAACCATATACCTACTGCAGTGTCTTTTATAGGTCTTTACTATTATAGTGGTAACGTTTTTATGAACACTTTTGTGTTAATATTCTGTTCATATTTTAGATTATGATAATCTGTAGGATAGATTCCTCAATGTGAAACTGTTGCATTTAAAAGTGTGTTTTACAATAGGTGGATAGCATCACTGACTCAATGGACATGAGTTTGAGCAAACTCCAGAAGATAGTGAAGGACAGGGAAGCCTGGTGTACTGCAGTCCATGGGGGCCTCAGAGAGCCAGACACAACTTAGCAACTGAACAACAGCAACAATATTTTTAAGGCTCTTGTTATATTCAGTCAAAATTCTCTCAGAGAGGCAGTATCACTAATTTGTTCTTCCAGCAGCAAGTTTTTGGGGATGCTCATCTTATCACATCCTCACCAGGAAATAGAATGACAGTGTCTTAAAGCTTTATTAATTTGATGGGTGGTTACTGACATCTTGGTTTGATTCATTTATCTTTGGATTATGAGTGAGGTGGACAAGGCTGGAGTGAGCTCCTGGGGGCTACCTGCCCAGGTGGTGCTGAGAGCTCCAGGACCCTGGGGCCCAGGCCTAGCAGAGGGTGAGGGGGCCGTGGTGTGAGCAGACAGCCGGCGGCGGCAGCGGCTGGCCAGGCGGTGGCCAGGAAACAGCAGGAGAGTGCCAGCGGGGTAAGGAGGCAGCTGAGGAGGAAGCCTTGGTGGGGGACCCAGTAATTATAAAAAGAAACCATCTGCTCTGGGCTGGTTATTAACCTGCTTCGAGTGTTGCTGTGACAGTGCCGGGCAAGATTTTTCTCAGGCAGATGGTATATTTTTAGCTAGAATGAACTTTTTATTTATTTATTTTTAATTTTGAGATGTCTGGCTTGGAAGTAAACACTAGGGTGTGTTGCAATGCTGGAGGCGGGGATCGCTGGCGCGCAGAGTGTGGAGGAAGGGTCCTCTCCGCATTACTTATTGAGAGGCGCCATCTAGCGGGCAGCGGGCACATCCTTTCTCCTCTTCCCTCAGCCGGGCCTACAGAGCCTTCTCTAGGAGTCTCCAGCCAGGCCAGGATGTGGCTCCACAAGGATGCTGCTTTATGAGTTCCCCTTGGGACAGGGCTGCGGCCTTCCTGAGGTTTTAATAAGCCCTGAGCAGAACATCAACCATGTCTGCTGCAACCTTTTTGCACATAAACCAGAATGTCTCTCAATCTCAAACAATCAACATATGGCAATTAAGCAATGCCAGGATTCATCTAAACCACACAGGGAAAAGGCACTGTCTGATGTGTTTTCAGCTTGTTGGGAGGAGATAAATGACTTTATTAGCCAGAGGTGGCTTCTCGGACCATTACGATAACAGCGGGTCAGAAGTCAAAGCTTGGGCCTGGCTCCCTGCATCGCAGGCTCAGGCAGCTATGGTACCACCAATGCTGGCAAGTGGAGGAAGTTGAGGAGTGTTCTTCTAAACAGTTGAGGTGGTGGCTATTTCTTTAATTTTTGTGGGTTTTCAGAGGAGGACTTTACTGTCTCTCATTTGAATTAAACAAATACAAGGATAATATCTAGGAGATATCTATTACATGCCAGTTAATTAGTATAAGTGAATGCAAATGATCAAACCCAGAATGGGCAGGACTGTGGGTAAACAATGTATATACCTACACACATACATTCACTCCACCAGAGAAAATACACAGTGATACAGTCTTTTGGGAGAGTGATGTGAAGGAAAAAAGTCACAGGGATCGTAAAACTGTATATACTTTCCAGCTCACTAATTTCACTTCAGGGAAAACATTACAATAAAATAATTCAAATGGCAAAAAGATAAATTCATAGCAGTGCTGTTTATAATAGCAGGAAAAAAGGAAAATAATCCAAATGTTGAACAACAGGGAAATATTTAAACTGTACATGGGCAATATGATGGAATTGTTCAGTCGCTAAATCATGTCTGGCTCTTTTCAACCACATGGACTATAGCGTGCCGGGCTCCTCTGTTCTTTACTGTCTCCCAGAGTTTGCTCAAATTCATGTCCATTGAGTTGGTGATGCCATCCAACCTTCTCATCCTCTGTCATCCCCTTCTCCTCCTGCCCTCAATCTTTCCCAGCATCAGGGTTTCCAATGAGTTAGCTCTTTGCATCAGGTAGCCAAAGTACTGGAGCTTCAGCTTCTGCTTCAGTCCTTTCAGTGAATATTCAGGATTAATTTCCTTTAGGGTTGACTGATTTGACCTCCTTGAAGCCCAAGAGACTCTCAAGAGTCTTCTCCAGCACCACAATTCAAAAGCACCAATTCTTAAACACTCAGCCTTCTTTATGGTTCAACTCTCACATCCCTACATGACTACTGGAAAAACCATAGCTTTGACTATAAGGACCTTTGTCAGCAAAGTGATGTCTTTGCTTTTTAATATGCTGTCTAGGTTTGTCATAACTTTCCTATCAAGGAGCAAGTGTCTTAATTTCATGGCTGGAGTCACTATCCACAGTGATTTTGGAGCCCCAAAAAATTAAGTCTCTCACTGTTTCCACGTTTTCCCCTTCTATTTGCCATGAAGTAAAGGGACTGAATGCCATGATCTTAATTTTTTAAAAGTTGAGTTTTAAGCCAGTTTTTTTTACTCTCCTCTTTCACCCTCATCAAGAGGCACTTTAGTTCCTCTTCACTTTTTGCCATTAGCGTGGTATCATCTGCATATTTGAGGTTGTTGATATTTCTCCAGGGCTTCCCTTGTGGCTCAGCTGGTAAAGAATCCACCTGCAATGAGGGAGACCTGGGTTCGATCCCTGGGTTGGGAAGATCCCCTGGAGAAGGGAAAGGCTACCCACGCCAGTATTCTGGCCTGGAGAATTCCATGGACTGTATAGTCCACAGTCACAAAGAGTCAGACATGACTGAGTGACTTTCACTGTCACTTTCCTTTTTCTCCAGGCAATCTTGAGTCCAGCTTGTGATTCATCCAACTCAGTATTTTGCATGATGTACTCTGCATAGAAGTTAAATAAGCAGGGTATCAATATACAGCCTTGATGTACTCCTTTCCTAATTTTGAACCAATCCGTTGTTCCATGTTCTAACTGTTGCTTCTTGAACTGCATACAGGTTCCCCAGGAGACAGGTAAGGTGGTATTCCCAACTCTTTAAGAATTTTCCACAGTTTTTTGTAATCCACACAGACAAAGGCTTTAGCATAGTCACTGAAGCAGATGTAGATGTTTTTTTCTGGAATTCCCTTGCTTTCTCTATGATCCAACGGATGTTGGCAATTTAATCTCTGGTTCCTCTAACTTTTCTAAACCCAGCTTGTACATCTGGAAGTTCTTGGTTCATGGACTACTGAAGCCTAGCTTGAAGGAGTTTGTGCGTTACCTTGCTAGCATGTGAAATGAGTGCGATTTTAATAAGTAGTAATTGGGAGTGGGTATATGAAAGTCAGTGGAATTTCTCCATATGCATTATTTGCCTTATGGCAACTTCATATGTCTGTTCTTGGGGGGAAAAAAGAAAAAGATAAGCTGTGCTAGTGCTGGCGATGAGCCCAGGCCTTCCAGCGCCCCAGGGTTGCGGCTCACAGGAAGCAGCAGAGGTGCACGAGAATCTCAGAGTGTGGGCATCTTGTGCCTGAGGGGAGTCCAGTGTTTAAAATTGCGAATGAGATACCAGTCCAGAAACCAGACAATATCCAGCCTGGTGCCCAGCTCCCTGGGGCTGTTCCTCCCAGGAACGGTTCAAGGCCACCTCACGAGCCCACTGTGGACCTGCCTCTTCAGAGGCAGCAGCAGGTCCCAGAGCACAACCCTGAAGTGGGGGCCGTGTGTCAGTAACCAAGGCAGGAGGGCCAGCCACGTGGGAGCTGTTTAGACACAGGGTCTTTTCTCTAGGGTCTGTCCAGGAGAAATATAATACAAGCCACAAACATAATCTTATTTTCTAGTAACCACATTTTTTAAAAGTAAGAAATAAATTTAGTAGTACACTTAAGCCCAATATAACCACTTGTTATCATTTCAAATGTAATCAATATAAAAGATTATTGAGACATTTTCCAATTTTTTATATTATCTCTTTGAAACTCAGTGTATATGTTATAACACATCTCAAGTCTGTGTTTTGAGATTAGTCAAAGACACATGTCAAGTCACATGTGGGCCAGTGGGGACCTCATCAGGCATCACCACTCTGTAAGATACACAATAGAAAACAAAAAGATGAAAGGTTTTTATTTTCCACTTTGCTTGCCAGTAATACAGACGTGTCATGGTAAGGGCCAGGAACCTCTTTCAGGCCTTTCTCTGTTCTGAAGTTCAGCATCTGAACTTGTTTGAGGTCCTCATTAGAGGTCAGGGTCAGGCTGGATGGTGCTATGGATGGAATTGTGTCTCCCCCAAACTCACATGTGGAAATCCTAACCCCCAAGTGATGGCATTTGGAAGTGGAGTCTTTGCAAGGTAATTACAGTTAGATGAGGCCATGGTGGAGCAACCCCCATGATGGGATTAGTGCCCTTACAAGCAGAAATACCAGAGAGCTTCCTCTCTCTCTGTCTCCCTCTTTGCCATGTGAAGACCCAGAGGAGAGGGCCATCCAAAAGCCAAGAGCGCTCACCAGAACCGGGACATGCCGGCACCGTGATCTTGGACTTCCAGCCTCCACAGCTGTGAGCGATACATGGGCATGATTAAGCTGCCAGCCTGCAGCGCTTTGTTACGGCACACGGAGCCGACTGGGACAGGTAAAGAGCAGGGAGGCTTCCTGGATCCCTGAATTCTAACCTGATTTAGGGGCACCGGCATTTTTCCCCTGCCTGGAGGTGACAAGTTGAGCAGTGTGTGGGTGTAGACCCCCGTGGATGAAACTGAACATCCTTGGCCACTAAGAACCAGCCTTGACCTTCTGTCCCAGGCACAGGTGGCCCTCAGAGGCCTTGGAAGACGGCACCCCTGAATCTCTACCCCCTCCCTGCCTGCACCTGCCGAGCTGGATGTGGCTAAAGAAAACACCTGCCCACACTGCTGGTCTCACTCAGCATCGCTGTGTTTTCCCATCCACTTCCTCTCCCTCTGCCTCTTTTCAGCTGCCATCATTTCCTCCTCTGTCATCCCTCAGGTCATGACCTTAGTTCCTGTTTCCTTGAGAAAAGGGATTAACTGGAAGAGAATGTTCACTCCCTACGTCTGTGCCCATCTTTCCCCCTGGTATAACAAACTGCCCTTGCTCTTGACTCAGGCCAGCCCCTCCACCGGACATTGGATCCTACCCCCTCCCTCCTGAGGGCACTGGTCCAGTCATTCTCCTTCTTCCTCTCCATCACCACATTCCCCCTCTGCACAGAACTTTCCCATTAGTGAGCACGTGTGAATGATTTCTTCCATATTAAAAACAACGCAGATTTCAACAAGGGTACCAGGAAAATTCGGTGGGAAAGAATTGTCTTAAATGGTACAGGGGCAACATGTAAAAAAATGAACTTGGATGACCCCCCTACCTTTTACCATAGAAAACATTAACTTAAAATGGGTCATACACCTAAACATAGGAGCTGAAACTCTGAAACTCTCAGATGAAAACAGGAATAACTCTATGACCTTGGATTAGGCAATGGGTTCTTAGATAAGACACAAAATCATAAGTGACAAAAGAAAACATAGATAAATGGGAATTCACTAAGATTAAAAACTTCTGTGCTTTAAAGGACACCTTCAAAAAAAGTAAAAACACAAGCCACAGAGTGGGAGAATGTAATTGCAAATCATGTATCTGATAAGGGACTAGTATCTAGACTATATAGCTTCCAGTTCAAGATGGCAGAGTAGGATATGCACCCATCTCTTCCTGTGAGAGCATCAAAATTGCAACTAGCTGTTGAACCACTATCGACAAGAGGATGCTAGAACCTACCAAAAAAACATACCCCATGCCCAAAGACAAGAAGCTGCAGTGAAATGGTAGGAGGGGCACAATCATGATAAGTCAAATCCTATACCTGCCAGGTGGGTGATCCACAGACTGGAGAACAATAATACCGAAGAAGTTCTCCCTCTGTCGTGAAGGTTCTGAACCCCATGTCAGGCTTCCCAGCCTGGTGATCCAACAAAGGGACTGGGAATCCCCTGGGAATCTGACCTTGAAGGCCAGCAGGATTTGATTATAGGACTTCCAGAGGACTGGGGGAGACAGAGGCGCCAGTCTTGGAGAGTGCAAACAAAATTTTGCACACACCAAGATCCACAAGAGAGGAGCAGTGACCCCGTAGGAGACTGAACTAAAACTACCTGCTAGTGTTGGAGGGGCTCCTGTGGAGGCATGGGTCAGCAGTGGCTCGCCACAGGGATGGGGCACGGAAGGTCTCCCCTGATACTCTCTTGGGGTTTGCCATTGGGGGGGGGGGTGCGGGGGAATGCAACCCCACCCATCAGTAGATAATTGGATTAAAGTCTTGCTGCAATGCCTGGCCCACCAGAGCAAGGCCTGGTTTTTCCCATTGCCAGTCCCTCCCATCAAGACGCTTCCACAAGCCTCTTAGCCTCACCCATCAGAGGGCAGACAGAAGAAGCAAGAAGCACAGGCACACAAAAACTGTATTACAGAAAGTTAATCACAATGAAAAAGCAGAAAGTTATGTTTCAGATGAAGGGACAAAATAAAGTCCCAGAAAAACAACTAAAAAAGTGGAGATAGGCAATCCTCCAGAAAAAGAACTCAGAATAATGATAGTGAAGATGATCCAGGATCTCAGGGGGAAAAAGGAGGCAAAGATTGAGAAGATGCAAGAGATGTTTACCAAAGATCTATAAGAACTAAAGAACAAATGAACAGAGATGAATAATACACTAGAAGTAATCAATAGAAAATATAAAGAGCTCTCACAACTCAACAATAAAAAGGCAAATAACCCAATTTAAAAATGGGTAAAGGATTTGAACAGACATTTCTCCAAAGAAGATATTCAAATGGCCAATAAGCATGTGAGAAGATGCTCAACATCAGTAGTCTTCAGAATCACAATGAGATACAACTTCTCAGCTATGACAAAAATAAAGAAGACAGTAACAAATGTTGATGAGATTGGGAAGAAATTGGAGCCTTATATGTTGTTGCTGAGAATGTAAAATGGTGCAGGCACTTTGGAAAAGTTTGAGAATTCCTCAAAATATAAACACAAAGTTATCATATGATCCAGCAATTCCACTCCTAGGTATATACCCAAGAGAACTGAAAACATATGGCCACACAAAAACTTGTGTATAAATGTTTATTAGCAGCATTTTTTATATTAGCCAAAAAGTGTTAACACCCCAAATGTTCATCACTTGGTGAATGGATAAATAAAATGTGGCATATGCATTGTATATAACATACAATGGATGAAGAATATTTTGTGTATAATGACATATTTTGTATATAATGATACATGGATGAACTTTAAAAAGAATATGCTAAGTGAAAGAACCAGTCACAAAATACCGTATATTTGATGACTGAAGTGGCGTCCCTGATGGCACAAATGGTAAAGAGTCTGCTTGCAAGGCACAAGACCTGGGTTCGATCCCTGGGTCGGGAAGATCCCCTGGAGAAGGAAATGGCAACCCACTCCAGTGTTCTTGCCTGGAAAATCCCGTGGATGGAGGAGCCTGGCAGGCTACAGTCCATGGACTCGCAAAGAGTCGGACATGACTGAGCGACTTCACTAGCCAGCTAGCTATTTATTTGAAGTGTCTGGAATAGGCAATTCCACAGGGACAGAAAACAGGACAGAGCTTCAGGGGCTGGGGGAAGGGAGGAATTGCTGCTCATGAATATGGGGCTTCTTTTTGGGGTGACAGGAATGTTCTGACGCTAGGTAATGGAGATGGTTGCACAATCTGGTAACTATACTAAAACACCTGAGTTGCATACTTTAAAGAGGGAGAGGGTCTTTTATGGGATGTGAATTATATTTCAATAAAGCTGTCTAAAGAATTCTCTGGCCCTGCTGCCCCCTCTAGCCACTGCCCCATTTCTCTCTTTGTCTTTGTAGTGGAATTCCTCACTGGAGTTTTCCATACTCGCTGTCACCAATGTCTCGCCTCTCATTCTAGCAGGCATCTGCTTCTACCACCCTACTCAACGATCTCCTACCAAGTCACTGTCCTCTATGTTACGAAGCCCTGTGGTCCTCATCTTACCTGACTTGTGAGCAGCCCTTGGCCCAGTTGGCCTTCCCCCTCCCCACTTGGCCTCCTTGACCCTGTAATCTCCTGGCCTCCTCCGGCCTCTCTGAATGGCACTTTCTTGATCTTTGCTGCTTCCACCTCTAGTCCTGAATTGCAAACACTGAAACGTCTGGGGTTCATTTCCTGACCTCTCCCCCTCTCTATTGAGGTAACACTGGTATATAGCATTATATGAGTTTCAGGTATACAATATTATAATTCAACATCTGTGTTCATTATAAAGTGGTCATCACCAAAAGTCTAGTTACCATCCATCACCTTACACTTGACTCCCTTCACCCATATTTTGCTCACCTCCTCAATCCCCTTCCCCTCTGGTAACCACCAATATGTTCCCTGTGTCTATGAGTTTCTTTTTGTTCTTTTATTTGTTCGTTTCCAGAGTCTTGTGTGGGTTTTTTTTTTTTTTCATTTTTGTTTTTAGATTCCATATACGAGCGATATCATACCATACGATTTTTTTCTTTCACCTTCCAACTTTTTTCACTCAACATATTATCCTCGTGGTCCATCCATGTTGGATGTTGCAAATAGCAAGATTTCACTCTTTCTCATGGCTGAGTAGTATCTCATTGTACATGTACACCACATCTTTATCCATTCATCCATCGATGGTCACTTAGGTTGCTGCCACATCTGCACTCGCCTTTTTCTTTTCTATCTACATCACTCCGCCATGGCTCTCAACCTCTGCACAGCTTGCTCACGCACTGAAGATTCCCAAGTGTTTGTGAGCAGAGTTTCTTCCTGTACTCCAGTCCCTTAAGCAGAACTGCCCACTCAGTCTTCCCAACTTTACCTTCTGAAACTGAGTTCCTGATACCAGGTTCCCCATTCTTCAAAAAATCCTCAACAAATAACAACAACAATGAACAGCTCCTCCTTCAGCCTTCTGGATCTCAGAAACCAGGGGCTTTATGCCTCTAGTTGCTTTGATGTCTTTCTTTCTCTCACATTCCATATCCAGTCCATTAGCAAATTCTGTTGGTTCTTCCTTCAAATATATCTGTAATTTAATCTCTTCTCACACCTCCACTTGGGCCCTGGACCAGACCACCATCATCTCCCCCTCCTCGATGGTCTCCCAGCTACCCTCCCCACCCCTTTAGTCAGGCTCGTTGTAGCCAATGAGTCAGCATGTGCCTCTTCTCAGCTAAAAGCCTTCCCACGACTCCCACTGTCCAGTTCTAGAGAGAAGCCAGTCTTTACAGTGCCTCCAGGCCCCTATTTCACCTCCCTTCCCCTTACCCCTTCTCCTTCATCTCTGGCCACTGACTCTGGCCCAGCCACTCTGGTTTCCTCCATGCTCCTGGACCAGGCCAGGGACCTTCCCAACCCAAGGCTTTTGCACTTGTTGCTTTTTTCTTCCGAACACCTGCCTCATTTCCTTCAAGTCTTGACTCAAATCCACCTTTTCAGTGAAGCCCTACCTGGCCACTGGATCTGCAACGGTAGCTGCCCTGCCTACCCCGCATTGTCCCTTTCTCTGTGCTGTCATCATCTACAGCACTCAGTACCTATGAATTTACTCCATTGCAGAGGTTCCCCCCTCCCCCCGAGACAATCTATATCAAGAAGAGTGTTGAGATAATCTTTCCAAAAAACAAAAGAAAAAGTACATTAGCAGAGCTGAACGAACAAGGGACAGGCATGAGCATTTCCAAATAGTGTGGCCCCTCTTGGCTGGAAATCACCCTAGTGCTGGAAAAGATACCAGAGATAGAGTATAACATACTTTTTAAAAGTTGTATTTGTCTCTTTTTACTGGAGGATGTGCTCTGGGAAGGGGGGCTTTTTGTCCAATTTGTTCATAGCTGTATTCCCAGTGCTTATAGGTACTCAATCAATACTTGCTGAATGAATAAATAAAAATTTAAAAGCTAGCAGGCAGATTTTCTCCTATTTCATTTTGCATCCCATATGCAGACATCTTGCAGACCAGACCTAACTCCCACACCATGTCCATCTCACACACCCACTCCACCTGAGGGTGAAAGAAAATGCTGCCTCCCGTGTGCCTGGAGATGCTGGCTCTAATGTCAGGACAGTGTCTGAGGCCTACATGCAAGTAATCTTCCAGAATGACCGCAGTGGGAAAGATAGACAACACCAACTGCTAGTGAAAACATGGAGCGACTCGAACCCTGATCTACTGCTGATGGTTTAGTTCAGTTCAGTTCAGTTGCTCAGTCATGTCTGACTCTTTGCAACCCCATGGTTTGCCTCCTGCCAAAAACTTCTGGGTAGCATCTGCTAACATCATGCATACATCTATCCCATGGCCCAGCAACACCACTCCTAGTTATGTGCCTAAAAGAGACAAGGGCTTATGTGCACCAATAGACATCGATAGGATTGGCCATGAATCTTCATTCATGATAACCCCAATCTCAAATGCCCAACAACAGAATGAACAAACAATTGTGGAGGGTTCCCCATGTTGTTCAGTCACTAAGTTGTGTCCGACTCTTTGCAACGCCATGGACTGCAGCATGCCAGGCTTCCCTGTCCTTCACTATCTCCCAGAGTTTGCTCAAATTCATGTCCATTGAGTTGCTGGTGCCATCTAACTGTCAGGCGAGTGTATGCTCCTCGGTTCTTTGTCTCATCACAACAAAGATTTGGAGTGACGGACATTAAAGCCCTTGGCGCGTCACAGCTGTTGGGTCTTGGACAGACCATGTTATAGCTCTCAGGTCTCGAACAGACTGCGCTATAGCTCTTAAATAAATCAGTGTTACAGCTCAGTGTTACAGCTCTGTTTTATTTAGATAATAGCAGGAAAATCCACCTTCGAGGCGTGAGGGCACGTCGATCCAAAGACGCGAAGAGAAGAGCACCCCATCGCATGGGGTGGGTGGGGGGGGGAGCGTACGCATTCGTGGGAGAGAGAGAGAACCCTTTGACTCCTCTTTTTATATGTTTTTTCTTCCCCCTGGGCCTGTCCTATTCAAATTGGGCTTAGGCAGGAGCGCTGTTCTACCTGCAGTCCTCATTCTGGTCCTCGGACCTTCCTTTGACCTTCCTCTGTTCTATTTTCATGGACTTTTCCATTCCTTGTCTTTTAGCCACCACCATTTTGGACTCCTTTTCCCTATTCTAACTACATAACATAACCGTCTCATCCTCTGCTGCCCCCTTCTCCTTTTGCCTCCAATCTTTCCTAGCATCAGGTTCTTTTCCAATGAATCGACTCTTTCCACAGGTGGCCAAAGCATTGGAGCTTCAGAGTCAGCATCAGTCCTTCCAGTGAATGTTCAGGGATGATTTCCTTTAGGATTGACTCGTTTGACCTCCTTGCTGTCCAAAGGACACTCAAGAGTCTTGAGCACCACAATTCTACACCAGTGTAGAATACCACAATGAAAAACATCAACCACAAACACCCACAATGACAGGGAGGGATTTCACAGACAGTGTTGAGCAGAGAAACCTGAACAAAAAGATACATACAGTGTGATTCTATTTATATCATCAATGAAAAATTAATCGGTCAATTTAAGAAAGAAACTTTATTTGAACCAAACAGGATCATAAACCAAGAACAGCCTTTTAGAAAATTCTAAGAACTTTTCCACTTGTTAGGGATCAAAGCATAGTTACCTAAATTTTTGAGACAAAGGGCATTAAATGATGTATTATTGACAGTTTACACAATCCACACCTGAGGACAAAGTGAGTAGCTGGTAATGGGTCATCATGGCCCCTTGCAAGATTAAGAAGGAAGGTTAGCTTCTAAAAAGTTGTGATCCTTGATGAGATTAGGGAGGAATGTTATCTTCTAAAGTGGTCTGGTTAATCTAGATGCACAATTCACATAAAAGGGAGGAGGCTCAGATGGGCAGAGAACATTTTCATATTTAAATTTTTCTTGTCTTGCCATAAAATATGAATTTTATTTCATCAAATGAAGTTTAAAGAGATAGAAAAAAAATCTATGGTGACACAGATTAGAACACCAGTTATAGAACATCAGTTACCCTTGGAGGCAGGTACTGTTGGGAGGAACTGAGGGAGGCTTCTGGGTGCTGGAGATGCTCTGTGTCTCTACCTGGGTGGTGCTAATAGTTGTGTGTGACAGTATGCAAAGTCTCACTGAGCTGCACACTTGAAATTTGTACACTTTTCTGAAGGGAAGTTAGACCTCAACAAGAAAGAAAAGAAGGAAGGAAGAAAAAAGAAACCGAAGTCCCAGGGTGATAACCCAGACATCTACTCTATCTATGTACTGACCCTATGCTAATTTCCTCCTTGTAATGCTCCGGAGACTCATTGATTTCCCTACCTGTGCACTCTTTGACTTTTGGAGAGGAGGTCAATATGCAGAAATACCTTGGACCTAATCCTGGAAGACATGGTGCTTTCACAAAAAATATATCCTTGAAGAGTTTGGTCTCTGTATCATCACTCTCCTAACTTGAGGAGGGCTGGACAGGCTTTGTTTCCCAAAATCAGATTTTCATCTGAATTATGTTTGTTCCTCCACTCATGTGATAATCAGCTTGCGAGACAGCAAGACGGCCTGAGATGTTGCATTGTTTTTGACTTGAATAAAGGAAACAATCACTGTGAATGTTCTGTTTTCATATCTTGGAGCTGTTCATCATTGAGAGGATTTCTCCCTAATTGGATTGAAATCTGAACAATGTCTTGGCAACAGCGTCATACTGGGTGTAAATCAGGGCCCCAGGACCCTCACCTAGCCCCTTTCCCTAGACTCCTTGGTCCTCCTCTCTGAGAGCTGGGCTGAGACCTCCTGTCGCATGACCCTGGACCACTCCTCTCTCTGCAAAGGTAGAAGAAGTGGCCGTGGACCCTCAAAACTCTCAGTAGATCCCCACAGTTCCACAGTTGCACTGGTTGTCCAGACCCACGTACTACACCTGTTTCTAGAGCCAGGATGTGAGTGAGTCAGCTGTACCAAAACGTGTGGCTGAAGGTAAGGAAGAGGGCTTCCCCAGGGGCGTGGGGAAACCACTCCGTGATTTCTTTACTCCCACACTAATAATACATGCACACTTTTGACACCAGATGTGCGGGGGTTCCCACACATTGCACCAAGCAATTCTCTGCCATACCAACTGGAGGTCCTCTAACTCAGTTCTGTTCTGGCTCTAACCGGTGTCCGTGCAGACCTCACAGGTGAAGGGCTCAGCCCCAAAAGGCTGCCCCCAGTTCAGGTGCCAATGCCAAGTCCCAAGCTGTCACCTGTACTTCTGACAGACTGGCTATCAATGAAAGTTTCTCTGACCCTCCCCCTTGGGTTTGATAATTTGCTAGAAGAGCTCACAAAATTCAGGAAAATACTCGCCTGTTGGCTTATTATAAAAGATATAATAAAGAACAGCCCAAGGAAGTGATGAGTGGGAAAGGAGGCGGAGCTCGGATGCCCTCTTTCGGTCCACCACCCTCCTGGCACCTCCACGCGCTCACCAACCTGGACGTTCTCCCTATCCTATCCCTGTGGGTTTTATGACACTGTCATCATGACTGATCATTTACTCAATCCTTCCCCTTCTGGGAGGATGGCAGGGAGCGGGGGCGGGCTACAAGTTCCAAGCTTTTAATCATGGCTTAGTCTTTCTCCTGCCCACTAAACGTTGCTTCATTAGAGAAAAAGACACTCCTGTCAACCAGGAAATTCCAAAGAATTTAGGAGCTCTGTTTCAGAAATGCTCCTCCTAGTGCTCTTATCACTTGGGAAATTACAAAGGTTTTAGGAGCTCTGTGCCAGGAACTGGGGACAGAGACCAATATGTAATTTTTGTATTATTTCACACCAGGGGATACCAGAGTGTGACCACCCACAGAAGGAACATGCACCTAGGTGAGCCACAGGTGCCGACCACCCCATGAACTCGCTCCAGCAGTCAGGGGTAGGGAGCGGTGGGCAAACCGATGATCCAAGTGAGGACACCGCATAAGTGCAGAAAAGAAAGAGCGTCGAGGAGACTGGGCCTGTCCTGGGGTGATGATCTGCACCCCAGCCCCACCCAGGGCTGGGCCCGCTGTGAGCCCTGCCTCTGCTGTGGCCCCAGGACCCCCCACCCCCTCCACTGAGTACCTTTGTTTCAACTGACTTCTAGTCCAGCTCAGGTCTTGGGAAAGAAAGTGTCAGGGTGGAGGAGGAGGTGGGAGGGGGGATCGGGATGGGGAATACGTGTAACTCTATGGCTGATTCATATCAATGTATGACAAAACCCACTGCAATGTTGTGAAGTAATTAGCCTCCAACTAATAAATAAATAAATAAAGCAAAGTCTCAAAAAAAATAAAAATAAAAATAAATAAATAAAAAATAAAAATGTAAAAAAAAAAGAAAGAAAGAACGTGTCAGTTAGTGGCTGGTCCCGGCCCAAGGCTGACACGTTCCTCCCCTTCCTGGGTGTGGGGTGGAAACCCCAAGAGGCTTGGTTGGAATAGCAAGGAAGGCATGTTGGCATTTTAGAATGTTGGTAATTTGCAAACTGCATAAAATCTGTGTGTGTGTTCCAGAATCCTGGAACCACTGATTTCCACAGCCCTGGGCATTGCTGTGGGCGTCCAGAGGACCCCCAGTACTGAGAAAGAATGGGGGCAAGGACGGCTGGCCCCAGGCCTCTGATTTCCACTGCCCCCACCTCCAACCCCCTGTCACACTGCTTGGGAGCCACAGTGGGCAGGAACCAGCCTCTGGGAAGCCTCTTCTTCGGGGTCAGAACATCTGGCAGGATCCCTAAGTTGACGTTCCAAGGATTGAAATTTCCTCTTGTTTTTGCCCAGAAACGTCTGGCTTGGTCTGCCCTCCCTCTGTCCTCCCCCTCCCCCCCCGCCCCCGCCTACCAGCCTGCCTTTCTGCCTTTAGCATTGGAACATTCTGGTCAGAGCTGGGCTCCGTGGTGTGGGGCAGCCAGCAGGAGCTAGGATCTGGAGGGACTCAGGACACTGCCTGGCTGTGGCTTCTCGTGCGGCGTTGACCCTGACTCCCGAGTGCTGGGGATACGCCTGCCCCCAGGGCCCGAGAAGAGAGAGGGAAGAGCCCTGAGAGCCTCCTGGGGCTTCACTCTCCTCTGCTTCCCGGGTCCTCACTGCCTGTTCCTCCCTTCCAGATGGAGCCCAAGTCAGCCTGAGGCTTTCAGATGGGGAGCCCAGGAGGGGGAAAGTGGGAGGCAGGACAAGGGGTGGGTGGGGGTATGGGGGAGAGGGGGCACAGCCTGGCCCACACTCACCTCCATGGCCTCGTGTGAACCGCCCCCTCCAGGACCCTAAGGAAGCTCCTTCAGTGCCTCAGAGCATCAAAGACCACCGCCCACCCCCCAGTTTGGAGCTGGGTTGCCTGGATGGGCAAAGGAGGGTGGGAGACAGGCAAGTGAAGGGCCAGGAGACACCTCAGTGTCTGGCTAGAAGGCCTGAGCGCAGATGCCAACAGAGGCCAGACATGCAGGTTACAGAAAGCCGATGGGGGCAATTGTGACTACAGGAGCTATCCCTGTAAACCCAGGATCCTGCCAACAGCCCCCAGGAGCTAGGAGAAGTCACAAGGCCACCTCCCCCTGGAAGAGAAGCATCTATGGAATGGCCAGTGGCATGGGGCCTGGGCTGGGAACTGTGGGGTCCACAGATGAATAATGACTGAGCTGCCCCTGCCCTTGAGTGGCTCAGGCTTGAGGACCAGTTTTGATGGGCACAGGTGCACTCAGGCACCACCTGGAGGGTGGGGAAGCTGGAGCAGGTCTGTGGGTGCTCTGGGAGCACAAATGGGACAGCTGTGCTGACCCGGGGCATCCCAGGAAGGCAGCAGAGTGGAGGTGGCCGCTGCGCTGGAGTTCACAGGGGAGCTAAGTCCATGGGCAGAGGTGGAATGGTGGGCACAGCGTTGGCAAGCAGCCCCGAGAAGCCCAGAGCCTGGCTCTGTTGGGCTTGGTGAGAGAGAGACCCCTCTTCCTCACCTCTGGCCCTATATTCTGCACTCCAAGCACAGGTCCCACTGAATCTGCTCAGGGCTGAGGCAGGGCGAGCAGGAGAAGGGTGGGGGCCCTTCACAGGTGAGGGCCTGGGTACCAGGCTCTGAGGAGGGATGCTTCGGGGAACCCAGAGAGCCGGCTGATCAGGTGGGAAAAGCCCCAGACACAGCCAGGGCCCTGCCCCGCCTGCAGCCCTCAGAAAGGCCACTTCCTGCAGGCCCGGGACAGAGGCAGGCCAGCGGAAGTGACTGCTTTGCTTTGCGAGCGTGGCCTGAGAGAACCTGGGTTCTGGCTGAGAACTGGGTCAACCTCACACCCACTCCCACCCTTCCCAGCGCCTGATCCAAGAGAGGCCCTGACCTCCCCTGCAGCCTCTTTCTGTCTGTGTCCCAGAGAACAGGCTGGGGCAGGAGAAAGACCAGGCCGCCAGAAATCCTCTGATGTCAACCTGGATGACATCCCCAGTGGAGCCACGGGGCCCCTACAAACAGGTGTGATGACAGCTTTCCAGAAAGTTTGGCCTGGGTGGGGGTGGATGAGCACTTCCTGCCCTGCCTGAGAGGGCAACAGTCAGCGTCTTGGGGGAGAGGCTAGTCCTCAACCCTCCAGAAAGAGGCCAAGGTTCTCACCCAGAGCTTGACTGGAGGCTCCAGGAGTGAGACCCAATTCCCATTTCCTTGTCATCCCCTCTGCCCCAATGCCCCAGCCCATTTCTTACTTGATTCATTTATTCAATCAACAAATGTTTAATGCCAGGGATGAGGGTATGGTTAACAAAAAGACCCAGACTCCTAGACCTAATGGGGACTACCACCCTCTCTGATAAAGTCCTGCCCTTCTCTGAGGTTCAGCAAAACACCACCTCCTCCAGGAAGCCCTCCATGACCACACAGCTGTCCTGGGACCTTAGGATAGCCTTGTGTGATTGGGTCTGCTTCCCCAGAACCAGTGTACAGATGAGTCTCAGTAAGCGGCAGCCACAGCTCCCATCAGCACCAGTACCCACCATCATCATCATCAATGAGAGATAATATTCCTTGGGTCCTGTCAATCCCTTGCCTGCCTGTGGGACCCAAATGTTAACAGCACCCATGCAGTGGGCCCTACTTAAGAAAACTCAGCTCTAAAAATCCCAACAGCCAAAACTTACAGGTAGAGGCCATGGGCTCACCCCCTGAGGAGGTCTCCCCTAATAGCTGAGTACTGAAGGACCATGGCACCCCTGCCTAGGGGTGGGCCACACTCTAAAGGGAGGCCTGTCTGTCAGTCAGTCCCAAAATGCCTTGAGGTCACCACTGCAAGTTCACT
The DNA here is from genome assembly GCF_963930625.1 of Muntiacus reevesi. Classification (NCBI taxonomy): domain Eukaryota; kingdom Metazoa; phylum Chordata; class Mammalia; order Artiodactyla; family Cervidae; genus Muntiacus; species Muntiacus reevesi. Next base: position 252,521,599 of record NC_089250.1, on the reverse strand, counting down.
TTCCACCTGGAGTGACTTCCATCTGGGCTGCCCCCAGCAAGGGCGCTTCAGGCAACACTAAGGTGGTGGGGGCTCCAAGGCCTCTCAAATGCATGGGCCTGGTCCTCAGACCCTCGTCCATCTTGCCCTTCTGAGGAGGAGGGGCAAGGCAGAGCCTCCTCCCAGGGCTCAAAGCCTGTTAGCATCCTTAGCTGCTGGCAAGGACACGGAGTCCATGCCCAGCTAAAGGGAAAGATTCCTGGGTGATGAACTGGAGCACTTGGCTGGCAGGACAGTTGGTTCTTGTGCCCTTGCCAGGCCTGCAAGTGAAGCCCCAGGAGACAGTGTGAAGGCCTGGATGAGGCCCAGGAGACCCAGCCCTGCAGCCAGACCTAAGGCATCATCCTGGGGAAAGAGAACATCCACGAGCAGTGAGGCACTGATTCAGCCTGAGAGCGCCTGACCTCTTCCTCCACTGGTGGCCAAGGGCAAGGGTCAGCTGTGTGACCCTGACTGAGGGCAACTCAAGCCTTGGATGACACCTGCCGCAGGGGAGATGAGTGAGGAAGGCACAGGCCCCTGCAGCCTGGCTGGGCAGCAGGCCCCTTCTAAGGACAGTGGTGGGGGGTGGGAGGTGAGGGGTGCGGCGTGAAGCAGGGTGGAGCCAGGACCTGGCCTGACCCTTGACCCATGTCAGGCTGATGAGGTTGTCTCTGAAAGGAAACAAAACCGTAAGGAGTCAGAGATGGAGTCTCCCAAGGCGGTGCCTTCCCTTCCTGGACCCACGTCTTCCCTTCCTGTAGGTCCTGACTCCTCGGGCACACTCCTCTCAGTGCTTCAGTGGCTGCGGCGGATCGCCACTCCACCTTACATGCTGACCCAGGGCAAACGTTCTGCCCAGGGCTTTTACTTTGCTTCCAAGGGTACCATCTGTTATCATCAGAGCATCTTGCAGAACAGGGCGTGGGTCAGCCCTTTGAGATAAGTTGAGGGCAGCCGAGGCATGCCTCCCGCCATCTACTGTGGTAGGCAGATGTGGCCTTAGAGAAGCCAAGGCCACCCCTTGGGGACCTCAGGGGGAGCAGGAGGCTTCCCGGCCACTCTCCCCGCTCAACCATCTGTACACAGCCACCAGGGCAATCTCCTGAAAGCAAACAGCAGACCTGCCACCCTGCTGAAGGCTCCTGTGCTTCCAGTGCAATCCACCTGGCCCCACCCACTCTCTGGCTTCAGTCCAGCCAAGCTGCTCCAGATCACAGGGGTGCCTCCCCTCCTCACGGCCTCTGCACTTGCTGGTCCCCCCAGTGGAGTCTGAATGCCATCCCCGCCCCCTGGCCTCACTCACCCATCTCACTATTTGGGGTGGGCTCATCCCTGTGATTGCTGTCCTCCTCCCACATGCTGTCTGTCCCAGTCCATGCCCCCCTCACAGCCCACACCAGAACCAACGCCACCTGCTTCTGGACCTCTCGGTCTCCCTTGCCAGGTTGCATGTTCCTTGAGCGCTGAGAACTTGAGCCTTTCACTCAGGCTGTCTCCAGTCCCTGGTGCAGCACAGGGCAATCAGGGAGTCTGCGTGAATGAAGGCTATTACTGGCCACCCGAGCCCTTGGCTCCTTCCAGGCCCTAACTCCTCAGGGCTCAGGGAAGCCACAGTCCGGTGGCTGGGGCCACGAGGGAAGCAGACCCGAGGGTGGAAGCCTGGGGGCCGAGCCAGCCCCTGCCCAGCCTGGTGAGCAGGGCATGGCCTCTGGCAGGCAGCTTTGAGAAGGCCGCTGGTGCCTGGAATCAGCTGCAGAAATCCTCTCCTGTCCAAAGGAACGCTGTCCTGGTGCTTCTACTCCCTGTTTACCAGGCAAGAGAGGTTCTCAGGGAGTAGGGCAGTGCCCAAGAGACTGGTGGCTGGGGCTGGGCACTCCCTGCCTGGGCACCAACTCTGGGCGAAGGGACAGAACCTCCTGGCCTGGCCCTCCAAGCTGACCCAGCTTTAGTAAGTTGCCTGCACCCTGAATCTGCCCTGAGCCCTCTGTCCAGGCAGAACCGCCTGAACCAGTTCGTGAGGCTCAGGGAGGCCAAGGGCTTGTGAATTCTTGGAAGCACTTCTGACCCTTCCTCCCTGGTCCCTCTGTCCTGCGGGTCAGACCATACGCAGGCCCTGGGTGCCTCACACTTTGCCTTTCCCGCTCTCCCTCATGGCGGTGGCTCCAGTCAAGAGCCGGCTGGAGTGTTGCCGCCCCTGGGCGCAGGCCTGGCCTGCTGAATCAGAGTTAGCACTTGAAGGAGATCCTCAGGGTTCTGTCTGCAAGCGAAGGACTGAGAACTGGGCTGGGAGGACAACTGCTCACCCAGGGACTGGAGCCGATTGTGGGCTTCCAGGCACTGCACCATGTGGTCTGGGGGAGCTTTCCTGGCCCCAAAGTCACCTAGCTGACAGTGAGCCCCTCTCTGCCACAGTGGCTAAGGCCAGCCAGGCTATGGGAGGAAGGACTGATACAGGAGACTGTCTTGAAGGACCACAACTCCATGGCCGGGTGTGGGCCAGGCATCAGGAGGCTGCCATTCAAGCCCTAGCCCCAGCACACATTTGCTGAGCAAGGCACTTTGCTGCACTTGGAACTTCCCCACTCAATAGCACCATACCCAGGGGCAGGCCTGGGCCGGAGACCACACGGGAGAGCTTGAAACCTGGAAGGCTCATACAGAGCTGGCTCCTTTTCTTTACTCGCTGTCTGCCTGTTTAGATAACTCACACCCGATAAACAGGCCTGCAGGTGCCTGGCCACAGTCACCCAGGCCACAGTGCCTGGATGGCCGGGGCTCCATCCCTGGGAACCAGCCATGGTGAGGTGCTAACATCTGAGCCCACTGCAACTGCCAGCGTCCTCAGGGATGCCCAGCGTGGTGGACAGTTGTTGACACTGGCCACCTAGCATGGTTTCAGTCCTTGATCACAGAGTTGCATCTGAAGTAAGAATACTCCTGGACTTTTCAACCACATGAATGAATAAAACGTTTTATTATTAAGTCAGTCTCCATAGGGTTTCTGTCACTTGCAATAAGAGTCCTAACAGAAAACACTGCTTTCCCAGCAGAGGGAGCAATGAAGACAGGACTGAGGGGCATCAGACACCTAGAGGGAGCTCAGACTGGACCAGAGGGCTTGGCAGGCCGCCCTGGACCACGGGGAGCTCAGACTGCAGTCCCTGAGGCTGGCAGGCACCCACAGCATGGCAGTCTCCTGCCTTGCTCTGGGTGAGCTCACATGTCTGGCCTGACGAGGCCCAGCCGGCCAGACAGGTAGGCATCAGCAAGGTGGGTGGGTCGGTGCTGCTTTCCTGGGAGCCTCTCTGGACCCACAGTCTTTTCTGTAAGGGGGCAGGGCCAAGTGTGGTGGTTGAAGGTCTCAGAAAAGAGGGGACCTCACTCCAGTCCTACCTTCTCTCTTGTCCCTAAAGGTGCCTGGGATCGTCTAATTCTGGAGCTACAGCTCAAAAGGCTGAGAAAGGACATTTGCTCCCAAGAGGCCTAGGTATCTGAGGCTTGCTAAATGAAAAGGTAATTACCTTAAGTGGAACTAGAAGGATGCCAATATCCAAAAAGAGGCACTGGGGGTTCGGAGAAAAGGAGCCATTTCCGTTGTGCCCACTACCCATGGGGTAGGGTCCCCTGGGGTAGGGAGGGCCCTGCGGGGGTCTGGGCAGCTTGGGGAATTCTGCCCTCTCAGGGGTCCGGGCAGAGGCATCTGCTTGGACCGAAGTGACCAGGGAAGCCCTCCCTCACGTCTGCAGACCTGGGGTCAGCTGTGGAAGGATGACCAGGACACGCCCGAGGCGTAGAACTCCACGCGGCTGGGCCAGTCCGCATCCCCACTGCCCTCCCTGTCCTCGTCTGAGTCATCGTCGTCTCCACTGGACGCCCCGCAGACGGCCCCCGCCAGGTAGGCCGACGGCCCCGGGGACCCGAGGCCCTGCTCCTCCACGTCCTCCTTCCGCTTCTGGGCGGCCAGCTCGCGGAAGCAGAGGCTGCAGACGCGCAGGGGCTTGGGCGAGAGGCGCGGCAGGAGGAAGCGCTCGCGGGAGCACTCGGCACAGACCACGAAGCCGCATTTGCGGCAGTGGTGCCGCCGAGTGAGCGCCGAGAAGCGCGTCTGCGTGCAGCGCATGCAGATGTCCGTGGCCTTGTCGGGGATCCAGGGCGCCGCGTGCTCCGTGCTGGGCTGCAGGCCCGTGGCCAGCAGCTGCCGCCGCACGCACTCCTCGATGTGGCTGATCCACTCCTGGCGTTCCGTGGCGGAGGCAGCGGACACCACGAAGGACTTCTTGGCCGTCTTGATCATCCAGCGGTTCTTGGCCTGCAGCGTCTCCGGCAGCGTCTCCAGGGTCACCTCCTCCAGCGGAATGATGTGCTGGCTACGGTACTTGCGCTTGTTCAGCACGATGCTGCCATACACCAGGATGTCGTTGAAGAGGAAGAAGATGCGCGGCTTGGCCTTCTTGCGGCACTCCTTGGTCAGCACGCCTTCACCCAGCAGTACTCGGCCCGGCAGGGCCAGCGGCTGCCCTGATGCCCCGAAGCAGCTCTCCACAGCCGCGATGCGCTGACTGTTGATCTCCGTGTTTGCCAGGTAGTCCACCATCTTCGGCCACTCGGCTGTGGGAGGAGCGGCAGAGGAGGCCGTCAGCTTGCTCTGACATAGCTGGGGGTCAAGACCACCTCCAACCCCCAGTTGCCCAAGCCATAGGTCAGACAACCCACTAATTACCCCGACTGCAACCCAGGAGGCCCAGATGTGCCACTCCACCAAGGAAACTGGCTGCTCCAGAAGCCACCCCTTAGACACGGAGTTACTGGGAGGTGAGGGGTGTGTGGAAGCCAGTCCAGGATGGGAAGGCAGTAGTTAAAGATGTGTGACTGAGCAGGGGAGCGGGCGGGGCGGGGGCTCAACCCTTGGGGAGCTTTGGAAGACAGGGTAGAACAGGTCTCAACACCATCCACTGCCCAAGAGACAAGGACACTGAGCCCCAACTCCCATCAGGGGCTTCCAGGAGAACTAACTACCCAGTGCTTTGGGCCTGCCCCAGGCAGAAGGGTGCAGAAGCCTGTACCAGCTGGGGAAAGCCAGATAATGGAGTGCTGCAACCCCAAAGGTCACTGACTCCCCCATCTACCAAGCCAAAACATCACAGACCCTGCAACCCACTCACTCAGCCTGTGGGCCCATTCACTAGCCCTCAGGAAGCGCCTACTGTGTGCTCAGCACCGTTCCATGCACTGGGGATACAGTGAATAAGAAAAGGCTCCTGTTCTGATGGAACGCCACCAACACCAACATCACAGGCACCACTGCAGAGGGCTTCCTCCATGTCAATCATGACTCTCTCAACTTGTCCTCACACCAACCCGAGCTGGTAGAATTACCACTGACAGAAGGAAACTGAGGCTCTGTTAGGAATCAGGCAGCCCAGGGCCTGCACCACTGGAGACCACACTGCTCAGAGCCCTCCCCCATGGAGGAGAGGCCTCTGTCCTCCTCTGCTGAGCACTCCACGTGGTAGCCCCAGATCTCACCTGGGCCTCCTCTGCTCTGCCCACACCCACTCCCTTTGACTCACGGCATTGAAGACACCCAAACACTGCTGACCCAGGTCAAGCCTGCAGTCCCAGCTCTCCCCTGAGCTGCCCCCGTGACCTCCCACCAGATCCTCTTCTTTTCAGAAACAAACCACCATTCACCTAGTTGTTGAAGCCCGAAATCTAGGACTCATCCTTGAACCTCCTCTTTCCTGTACTCCCAACATTCAACCAGTGAGCAGGCGCCATCATTTTTCTCTCTCACACTTGGCCCTGGTTTGCCCACTTCTCACCACACAACTCCAGCAAGGCTATCTCCCTTTCCAAAAGGGTCTCTCTGACCCCAGCTCAGGCAGCTTCTCCCGCAACCCAGGAAAGGGTTGGCAAATCATGGCCTGAGGGTCAAATATGGCCCACAGCCTGGTTTTGTGAATAAAGCTTTATTGGAACAGAGCCGTGTCATTCATTTACAGTGGTCTCTGCTGCTTTCCTGCTGCAATAACAGAGCTGAGAGCTGCGATAGAGACCACATGGTCACAGACCCTAAAATGTACGGTCTTTACAGAGAAAGTTTGCCAACCCCTTCTGTAGGATGTTACCCTATTTTGCTTTTTCTTCACAGGATTTGTCAGGGCCTGATATTTTCTTGCCTATCGATTATTTGCTTGCATGTTTTCTATTTCCCTCCCCCACCTCTAAATTCCATCAGAACAGGATTCTTTTCTTATTCACTGTATCCCCAATACGTGGAACAGTGCTAAGCACACAGTAGGTGCTTCCTGAGTGACTAGTGAATGAAAGAACCAAAGCTCCCTCAGGCCCACCGTGGGAGGAATGAGCCTCCACCTCCTGTCTCTAGAGGAAGCAGAAGAGAGCTGACCCACAGCTGCCGCCACCGCCACCGCCACCACGTGCATACGAGCACAGAGCACACCCCTGACCAAACCGATCACACTCATAGAGTTTCTAGTCACCACACTGCAGTTCCGTAAGTCTGGCCACCTGTGGGAGGCTGAAGTGGGGCCAGCGCGGGGGCTGGATGCATTACACAACAGGGGTGCTCAGCCCCGAGGCACGTATCGCTTGCCCCTTTCAGACCACAAGCCATCCTGAGAAGTGCTGTCCACACCACCTTATGTAAGAACCACTATTTTTAGGCTGCTGAACTGGGCTGCATGTTGCAAACCCAGCTGGTTATCAGTGACAGCCCTGGGCCATCCTGTTAGGACCAGTCACCACGTCCCTGTTGTGGACAGTTTGGCAACATGCCAGAGGCCACCCCCAGGACCCCTAGGATGGGGTGGATGAGGGTTCCGCTGGAGAAGCTCAGAGCATAGCAGCGGGAGAGGCACCAAGAGCAGTGACTTTGGGACCTGTGGCAGCAACAACAGAGATTCTTGGCAGAGGGGAAAGGGCAGAACAAAGGGTGAGCTGGGTGCATTCACACAAAGGGCTACTGTCAGCACCCAATCCACGTGGGTCAACATGGAGTGACAATAGACACCAAATGCTGAGTGGAAAAAGCACCCTGCAGAATGATCTGACCCTGTGTATGCAGAAATTATGCATTTAAGAAGTGTTCATGAACTACATCTGTAAATAAAAATGGACAGGATGGAGCCTTGCACCCATGAGGATGGCTGCTATTAAAAAAAAAACAAAAACAGGAAATAAGTGTTGGCAGGGGGATGTGGAAAAGTTAGAACCTTTCATGCACTGTGGGTGGGAATGTAAATTGGTGCAGTCACTGGGGAAAAAAGTATGGAGGCCCCTCTAAAAATTAAAAATAGAACTACCATATGATTCAGCAATCCCCTTCTGATTATTTATCCAAAGAATTGAAAGCAGGATCTCCAAATGGTATTTGCACACCCATGATCATAGCAGCATTATTCACAACGGTCAAGCAGTGGAAGCAACCCAAGTGTCCACTGATGGATGCATGGATAAACAAAATGTGCTATGGACATACAATGGAATATTATTCAGCCTTAAAAAGATATCCCATCACTTGCTACAATATGGATGGATCTTGAAGACATTACGCCAACTAAAATAAGCCAGTCACAAAAAGACAAATACCACATGATACCACTAATATGATACATCTATAGTAGTTAAATTCATAGAAACAGAAAGTAGCAAGGTGGTTACTGCAGAAGGAGGAAGAGCAGGGGAGGAGGGGTGAGAGGGAGAGGAGAGTTGTTATTTAATGGGTTTAGTGTTTCAGTTTTGCAAGATGGAAAGAATTCTGAAGATATTTCACACCAATAGGAATATACTTAATACTACTGAACTGTAAGCTTAAAAATGGTTAAGATGGTTTACAAAAAAAGATGGACACAAAGCAAGATCAGGAGACAAATGGCCTGGGGGAGGACACCTGAATGTCATTAGGCATGTTAGATCAAAGAGTCCAGATTTATCTACAATATTTTATTTCTTTCACTTAAAAAAAAAAAAGGCAGCAGCATGTGTGATAAAGTCCCAGTACCAATCAATTCCGGGAAGGGGGAACATGAACTTTTTCTTTTTCTCTTTCTAAATATAAGGTCCTCAAAAAGAAAAGAAGTATAGTATGATGTCTAGGTCAACAGCTGTAGGCTCTACTAGCCTCACAGTGGGTGACCTGGCTGGGCCTCCCCTGACACACAGCAGCAGGGCCCAGGCTGCAGGACACGCTAGGATGAACATCTCAGGATGGAACACAGTTGTTCCTTCCAAAACTCCTGGGTGTCGCCACCTGGCAGAAGTGGGTGAAATCCCAATCTTACAGCCACACTCCGAGGCCAAGCATGTTCAGCACCGAGGCAAACGGAACTTAGGTGGAGTGAAGAGCAGGCGCCCCCCCTATTGCTCCCCCTCCCGCCACAACCCTGGCCTGGTGGGGCTGGGTGAGCTCTGGAGGCAGACTTGCTCAGAATTCACCTCTGACTAGATGCTACCCAGGTGGGCTGCATGGAGGAAGTGAGGGGCAGTGCCCATGGAGGGGAGAGCTTTGGGCAGGGGAAGGCCTGTAACACTGTCTCCCTGTGCCTTGTAGGAGGCCCCAGGATGCCCCACACTGCTGGATCCCTCATCAGTGGTTTACAGCCCCCCTCCAGGCCCTGGTAGACCCCATTCAGCTGTTGGCAGCAAACATAGTCCAGGAAGGATGGGGAGTCCCTGGTGACCATGAAAGGGGTCTGGGCTCTGAGCTGAGCCCACACACAGACGGGATAGTGGGAAGGCTTTCGTGCCTCCTCCTCCGTGGGCCTGCAGTGAGTAGCAGCTGGGGTGAGGGGCCAGCAGATAGCATCTTCCTGGGGAGCTCCCCGACATCCGCCCACCACACTGCTACCACACCCAGAAATTCACTTCACACCTGGTTTAACATAGCCTGGAGATTTTTTTCTCGGCCATGTCAACAGCTTATTTCCCTGATGAGGGATCCAACCTGCAACCCCCTGCAGTGGAAGTGTGGAGTCTTAGCCACCGGACTCCCAAGGAAAGCCCCAGGAGATTTTCCTGGTAAATGTGGCAGCAACCCCACCTCCCCACCCCCCACCCCTCCCAGCAGATGAGAAATCCTCTTTTTATTTTTCTCACTAAAGAAGTGAACTGCCCTCCCTTAGGACAGGGCGGAGGGAGAGCTGAGCCTGTGCCCCTTCCTTTTGTGGGTGCCTGCCTCAGGACAGCCTGTGCTGACCCCTGCCTGGGGTCAGCCTGCCTCAGGACAGCCTGTGCTGACCCCCCCAAGTGCTGGCAGAAGGTGGACGAAGGGCCAGTGTCTGGGAGCAAAGAAGGAAACAGGCCAGCTCTTTCTTGCATGTTTTGGAAGTGGGGCAGGCTCCAGGGCTGGCCTTCCTAAACACCAGTGATCCCACCATCTGAATTAGGCCAACGGCTCTCTCAGTGAATAAGCCATGCTCCAGGTGGCACTGGGTGGCCAGGGTTCTATGCCTGACAGTTGAGGTGTCACACGTGATCTACACCAGGGGTAGCAAATCTACACCAGGCCCGAACCACTGCCAGCTTTTCTAAATACAATTTATTGGAACATAGCCACATGTAACAGAGATGGGCCTGCAAAGCCTAAAACATTTACCATTTGGCCCTTAACGGAAAAAGTTGGCAGACCCCTAATCTATGCCACCACACACTTGCAAATGCATAATGTGCCTGCTCCAGGGACGCACCTGACACGAAGCCACGTCCTGATGGAGCCAGTCTCCTCCACTTGGACACAGCCTTTGGGATTCGAAGAGCTGTCTGGGGCCCCAACCTGGGAACCCTGTTCAGTAGGACCTGGGAGGGGCACTCAGGTCCATCCTTCCATTAAGAGTTACAGTTGCAGACATTGCTTATCAGAGAGGGAGTTACCTGGCCGAGGTCACAGAGGGAGTCAGGGTGTTGGCCCTTTGGACTATCCCTTGGCTTCCCCAGATCAGGGCAGGGCTGATTTATCACCTGACCCTCATTCCCTCCAGTCCCAACCCAGCCCACACTGTCTTCATGCCTACCTGACTTCACCTTCTAAATATTTACTAAAGTCCTACTATGTGCCTGGCACAGTTCTACTAGGCAGGACTGGGCACCAGGTTACAGCCAGGAGCTGGGGACCAGACCCTTCAGTATCAGACAGCCTCGTGCGACAGCCAGACCAGAAAGTATCAATAAATCAACAAGGTGATTTCTGACTGTGAATGCCACAAAGAAAAGGGCTGATGTGCTGAGCAAGGCTAGGGTGAGGGTGGCCGTCAGGAAAGGCCTGGTGAGGAAGTGACCTTGCACCAACCTGAATGTGAAGGATCTTAGCCATGCAAAGGCCTGAGGGAAAAAAGTTCTGGGCTGAGGGAACAGCTCAAAGACCTGACTCTGGAGGCAGGAGGAGTAACAGGTAAGGTTAAAGGTGCTGTAGGAGCCAGTCTTGCAGGTCCACAGGCCAAGATGAGGATCTGAGTTTTTCTCCAAGTACAATCCAAGTGTCCTTTCCTTCCAGAGGGGCCACCCCTCAGGCTTGTCCAGTTCTATGCTTTCTGGAAAGCCCTCCTCCATGAAAAGAATAGTAATAAGGAAAATAAACCAGGGGTGCAATTAACTAAGAGCTTACATCTCACCAGGCACAACAGTAAGCACATTGCAAGCATTATCATGCCAACTCTTCACAAAAGCCCCATTGGGGAAGGTGCCCCCTCCATCATCAAAGCCACTGCCCAAGGTCCCAGCTCCAAGACAACCATGAGCTGCTGAAGACAGAATCAGAAATCTTCAAGTTCAGAGGGCAGGGCCCCTCTCCCAATGCCTGATCTCCAACCCCCAAACCCTCTCCACCCAGGTCAAGGGGTGGCCCGGGCAGGTCCATTAGCTTGGCTGAGCTGCCCAGCCCTTTCCTTCCTTGTAGTGGGCAGGGTTGCACAAGTCCCTGAGCTCAGCTGGGCTGCCTCAATTGCCCATCCTGGCAGCCCTGGGGGTTGATGTGTGCAGGGACACAGGCTGAAGTCAGAGAAAACTCCAGTGGAAATGGCATGCCCAGGAACATGCCAGCATGAAGTGGAAATTTGCCAGCAATCATCCTCCCCTCTTCCCTGGCTTCTGACCTACCTCGTGGTGAGGTAACAATGCCGTTCAAATTCCAAACGAATATATCCCTGATCAAGTTACAAAGTGACTCAGGGCATCCACTTTCCTATCTGGAAAGGGGGCTGGATGACAACTCTCCCGGACACAGCTCTTCAGGTGTTCAGGGAGACAGAAAGGGAAGGAGATTCCGGGTGATTCCAGGCTGGGAAGGAACTGCCACCTCTCTCTGGGTCAGCCTCAGTACTTCCTCTGTGAAATTGGAGATTAAGCCTGGCCCTGTTTCTTTCGACAACTCCCACCCAAAGTCACAAACTCAGACGCTTCAGGGGCCAGCAAGCACCCAGGCCACCCGGAAAGCCCTACCACCCTGCCTCTCCTCCCCGCTTCTCTGGGCCAACACACCCTGCAGACTGGGACCAAGAGCGGCGGCCCCCACGAGTCAGGAATTCCCGAACCCTCCCCAGACAGCAGGAGCGCTGAGATCCTTGCTGTCCCGGGCCCCACGCCTGCAGGCGTCTCCAGATCGTTTCTGCTCTCACTTCGTGCGTCCCCCCCGGGCACCTTGCCTAGACATCGGAGACCCCCTTACCTGTTTTCACCCCGCTGTCCTTGGAGCTCCTGGTAGCCCCCGCCCCGCCTCCAGCCCCACCAGCCAGCAATAAGCGCCTTGGTCCGCGCCTTTGCTCTGGGCCAGAGTCCGAGATGGCACCGGCTGCGCGACCGCCCCGCCCGAGTCCAGGGGCCACCTAGACGAGGAACCCGGGGAGCTGGGAGGCGGTCGGCCGGAAGACTGCTCCCGGCGCTGCGGCCTGGCTGGTGACCCTTACCTCCTCAGCCGGGGCCCCTCGCGTCTCGCGCCCCACCAGACAGCCGGCCAGACAGACCGCACTGGGCTGCCGCGTTCCGCTTGCCGGAGGGGGCCAACCCCCGCCGCGCAAGCCGCCGCGTTCCAACTCTCCTCGACACGCCCCCTCCCGGCGGCTCCGCCAATCGGAGCCTGGGTGCGAGGCGGGGGCGGAGCCTGGACGCCAACTCTCGGAGTCCGAGTTCCAGAGAATGTGCGCGTGCAGAGCGGCCAGACTTTGAGTGCGTTTGGGTGTGTTGGCGCTGCAGGCGCTGCGGGCGTGGGGCTTCCTTGTCGCTCTCTCCCGGGACTGGGAACCCAGACTCAAACCCCCCAGTCTCCCTTTCCGCCACCGCGCTCGGCACTCTGGCCCCGCAGGAGACTTCGAACTCACCCAACTGGGGCCTTCGGGCCAGGGAAGGGGTTGGGGAGGGAGGCGGTGGCATTACTGTGCCTTCCGCTGCCGCTGGTGGGACTCCCTGCTGCTGGCTGGCATAGTCCTCTCTCAACAATTGAGAGATTGATAATCATAATATTAAAAGTCTTCAGCATTTTATGCTTTATATTTTAAACTTGTATGGTGGAAACTTTCAAACATACACTGAAGGAAAGAGACTAATGGACTCCATGTATCCATCACCTAGCTCCAACATTATCAACCGGTTTTGTCCTTTTTCTCCACCCTCCCCCACCCACCCCGCAACACTGAACTGAAATGAAAGTCCGAGCCTCAGCTTCATCACTCCTGGAGGGTTGTCTTAACCTCCTTCTGGCCTCCTCTCAACACTTCATTTCACACTAGCTGCTTCTTCCTGTTCCTCAAAACCCCAAGGTTGTTCTCACCTCTGGGCCTTTGCACTTCCTTTTTGCCGCCAGATCTTCTCATGGCTGCATTTTTGGCATTGAGATCCAACTCAAACTGTCACCTCCTCAGAGGCTTCTCTGGCCTCTGAGGTCACCCTCATCTGCCTCACTCCCGTTTTGTTATTTTGTAAACCACATCTCTCAACCTGAAGTCATCCGATTAGGTCTCTTGTTTACATGTTCATGGCTGGTCCGCCCCACCTAGACTGTGAGCCCTGTGGGTTGGACTGTACCCATCTTGTTCATTCCTTTCCCCCATGCTGAGAGCTGAGTTCAGCCTTTAGTAAATGTCTGTGGCACGGGTGAGTTTGCCTTGCCAAATAGGGCAAGGCTGGGTAACTGCAAAGAGGGGCTGGCTCAGGCCAGGGCAGTGCACGCTGGACCAGGACCAGCACAAGAGGAACCCAGGTGCCTGGGTCCAGACCTCGGACTCTGCCCAGGGCTGGGGCCTGGAGGGCTGGTGCTGGGAGGCATGAACTGAGCAGGGGGGTGACCTGCTCTCCTGGGTGGTGAGGGCAGAGGCTGTGAGGTGGGGCCTGGTGCTGGCGATCTGCCTTTCCCAGCCGGAGTGGAGTGAAGCCAGGGCATGGGCACATTCCCACAGGGGAAGGGGTTGGGGTGAGGGAGGAGAGAGCAGGGAGAGGCTAAGAGAAAGAGGAGGAGTGGAGGCGATTGGTGGGCAAGTAAGAGGGCCACCACCTGTGCCCTTGAAGAGTCCACGTATCCTACCAGAGCATCCCCAACTCCATCACCTTCCCAGCTATTACCCTCACCCAGTGAAGCCACAGCCTCATGACAGTACTTCAGCACTTATAAAATGTATTGCCAGCACTTCATCTTGAGAGATTATACAGAAATATCAGGATTTTCAGCTCCTCTTAAATCAGGATTAGAAAGAGCTGGTCCCCATCTCCACTTTAAATGGGGCACGTGTTCTCCCACTCACCTCAGCCCCCACCATTCTCCATGGCTTCCCGCTCACCCCACTTTACCCGCTTATGTACCTGCGATTGAGTAGCATTTGAGTTTATGACTTCTGGTGGTAAAGTCCAGCCTCTGCATCAGACAGAGGAGGGAGAGACAAGGCCCCAAGATCCCAGAAACTGAGTTATAACCGGGAAGGTCAGCTGGGGCATGAGACACTGGGAAATGTCATATCAAGTGTACACATGCTTGTCACCCCGGGGAGCAGGGATGCGGGGATCTGGAGGTTAGCTTTCAAGGCCATGTTGGTGACTTCCTCAGTGCTAGATCCACCACCTCCCTAACTAGGGGGGCTTCTGCAGGAAGGTGGGCCCTGTCTGGGGTGGGGGGCTGTAGGAATGGAGCCGGAAAGCCCTGTGAACAGCCAGCTCTCTGGCATCTGACTGTGAGCTTGGCACTGAGCAGGTATCCAGGAAAGGGAGGCCTTTACATGATTCTGGAAAGCCGGAGAAAATACGTGGAGCTGTTGGTCCTGGAGTCAGGAGACCCCCAACTAGCCTTTCTCACTGCTGGTCCGTGGCCCACTGGGGCCTGAGTCTCCTCTTCTGTCCTTTCCAGTGCTGACATTCTATAGAATGGGGAGGGGGAGCTCCGGGAAACCCTGGGAGGCAGCATGAACTCTGATCCTCTAGCTGTCTACTGCTTCTCACCAGGGACGGGCTGTGGGTGGAGAAGACCTGGGTGGAGGGCCGGTTCCTCCAAATAAGAGGAAAAACTCGTGACTCAGGGAAAGGCAGAGGCTGAGTCAGCCAAGCCACAGGCTGTGGAAAAAATGAAGTCTCCCTGAAGCTTTTTCTGCACCTCGGGTAAGAAGCCCTTTCTCAGGGAAGGCTGGCTTCCAGACTTCAGGAACTAGGCTTTCAGGAGAGCACCAGGCTCAGATTAGAGATTCTAGTAATCACTTCGGTGGAAAATGCCAGGAATTTTTTTTATTGGAGCAGTTCTTAGGTTCTACGTAAATGTCAAGGAGTGTGTGTTAAACACTTCACATCCTATTTCTCCCCAGGCTGGACCTGTCATTCCCAGCTTTGGGCTAGAGAAAGTGAGACAGAGGCCAAAACTTGGAAGGGTGAATTATTGAGAGGAAGGTGCAAATGTCTCAGCAAGAGGGAGAGAAAACAGAAGGGGCAAATAGTAACAACTGATGACCTTAGGCCAGAGGTCAGTGAAGGGTCAAATGGTAAATGTTCTGAGCTTTGGGAGCCAGGAACCCTGTGGCAACTACACAAACCCTCGGTAGAGTTCACCTGTCTGATTGTCATGTCATTTTCACATGTCTTGAAAGTTTCTTCTGAGTTTTTTCCAACCACCTAAAAATATAAAACAAGCAACAGGCTGGAGTTTCCCGAGCCCTGACTTACAGCTGCATACTTTACCTGCAGCTCTTCCATTGGTTTGAAACTATTCAAAACAGAAAGTGGGGGAAAACAAAGAAAAAAGGGAAACAGGGGCCATCCTACTTATAATGGGCAGATTTGGAATTAGTCAAGTTTTCATGATTCTCCATGCTGCCTTCTTTGTCAGTTACACAGCTGAGACTGCGTCTCAAGGCTATGGAAATGTGGGACTTTGGGGGAAATATCTATTCAAATGGTTATGAAGATTGGTTCTAAAGAAGGACACCTGAGATATTAGGAAACTGATTTCAAAGGAAAATCTTTCAAAATGTTTGGATTTTGGATTGTTGAATTATTGGATCTGAAACCATGACCACATCTATACTTTGCTAAACCAAGGAACTGGAACTGCTGTGGTTTCCTCTCCCCTCCCCCTCTCTCTGCCATGTCAATATTTATTCTGTTCTGTGCGTAAGTTTGCCCTGTGTTTGTCATTCCCAACCTGCGCATCCTTTTCATGTTTGTGGGCATTTTTGTTCCTGTTTCTCATCATGGGTGTCTCCATGAGGCTCTGACTGGGCCAAACGGGAAAACAAGAGAGACGAAAAGAAACAGTGCCCTTTGAAAAATGCTTCAGGTGACGGAAATAAACGCGTTCACCTAAATATATTCTTCACAGTGATTTAGACACACCTAGCTTCTCAAATGGAAGAAAGATAAGAGGCCTCTGCCAGTACCAGTTTAACAAGGTTCTATCTGCATCATCCATTCATTCAACAGTTATTGGACACTCTTTTTGTCACCCCAAGCAGCAGATGCCATGATGAATGAGGCACTGTTTCTGCCCTTGAGGCACTCACAGTGGAGCAGGGACAGACCTGTGAACACAGGCTTATCCTTGAGGAGCGAGAAGCGCTTGCCCCGAGCAGAGGGCAGAGGTCATCTCTGGTGATAATGGTCTTGGTTGGATGACACATCTTGGAGCATTATTTTGGCATTAAAAAGTCAGCTTTAGGGGACTGGCTGGCAAAGAATTCTTCATCAGAAGCATTTGAGGCAAGAAGAGGAATTCTGGGGGTCAGGAGCAAGAAAGCTAGAGAGGGAAAAAGGCCCAGCTTAAGGTGCAAGAGAGGGCCAGGGGAAGCCCTCTGAGAAGTGCGACCAGAGAAAGTTTCAAATGGCAAGGAAGGGTGATACTCCATTTTCTTTCCTTCACTTTGTTTTCTCTTTTTCTTTTTCAACTTTTTATTTTATATTGGAGTGCAGCCAATTAACAATGTTGTGATAGTTTCAGGTGAACAATGAAGGGACTCAGCCATACATATACATGTATCCATTCTCCCCAAAAGTCCCCTCCCATCCAGGCTACCACATAACATTGAGCAGAGTTCCCTGTGCTAGACAGTAGGTCCCTGTTGATTATCCATTTTAAATAAAGCAGTGTGTACTTGTCCACCCCAAGTTCCCTAACCTTCCCTTCCCTGCATCCATCACCTCCCCACTCCCCAGCAGCCAGAAGTTTGTTCTGTAAGTCTGTGAGTCTCTTTCTGATTTGCGAGTAAGTTCATTTGTATCATTTCTTTTTAGATTCCACATGATATTGCAATTTAATTACTTTCTGAGCTGCCCAAGAGGTTCCACATTTTGGGCCATTACCCCTCAGTGCTTCATAAAATCCACATTTTTGCTGGTGGGAAGGTTAGTTGTTCTATCCAGCCTCCATGGACAGCAATGCAGCAGCAGCTACCACACTGGAAGATGTCAGGACACTTCTGTCCAGCTAGTCCAGTCTAGACATGTATGTCTAATAAATTCTAGATATTTATTCTAGTGCAGAAGGACTTGTGTTCATTTATCCACTGCAGCTTTGATTTCAGTGGAGAAGCAGTGAAGACAACCCAGATGATAATCAATAGGAGAAAGGTTAAATAAATTACGCATGCCATAGAATGGCTTATCACACTTAAAGGGAAAGAGGCAGGTCATTATTTCCTGATGTGGAAGGATTTCCAAGATACGTTGAGTGAAAAAAGTAAGGTGCAAGAAGAAGTGTGATTTCCTATGTGAGTATGTATGAAAAATATTGCTGGCAGAATTCACAAAAAACTGGTCTCAGTGGTTGACTGTGGAAGAGAAAATTAGTGACTCAAACCCATGAGAGGGAGACTCACATTTTATACCCTTGTGATGTTCACAGTCCACATTGGATAACATGAACGTATGTTGCCTGTGTAACCAATAGGAAATGACAGTGTGTGACTTCTCCAAAATATGTCACAGAAGTCATGGTGTCTTCTGCCGTGCTGTCTTGGATCACTGGCTCCGGAGAAAGGCAGCTGCTTAGTCATGAGGATGGTGAGCAGCCCTGTGCAAGGGCCCTGTGGTGAGAAGCAGAGCCCTCCTGCTGACCGCCAGCACTAGCCTGCAAGTGTGCGAGCAAGCCAGCCTGGAAGGAGAGCATCCAGCCCCAAGGAAGCCCTGAGGTGGCTGCAGCCCAGGCTCTTATCTTAGCTGCAACCTCCTCAGACCTTGAGGCAGGACCTTTCAGCTGAGCCACTTCCTAATTCCTGACCCACAGAAATCATGTGGTATAATAAACGTTTATTGTTTCAAGCCAATGAATTTTGAGATAATTTGTTATGTAGTACTAGATAACTAATAGGTCTTTTGAAATCTGTACCTTTTACATTTGTGCATGTCAAAATAATGGTGGTGGTGATGATGATAATCATCATAATCATATTAATAACCTAATATACACCATGGACTTTGTGGGCAATAATTCAAGGATTATTACTGTTGGGTAGTTTTGGGGTGGAGAGGTGGGAACCACTGCATGGGCAATGATCCCTGGGCTACGAAGGGACTCCACCTGGATGCTTGGAGAACCTGGCTTCCAGGTGTGTGTAAGCGGTGGGGCACCTCTGCAGGCAGTGGAGAGCTCTTTGGGGCAGAGGTTTCATACTAGCTGCCTGCAGGCTCACAGACCCTTTTTGCTTGGCTAGCACTTTGGATTTTGTCTTTTTAAATTAAAAAAAAATTATTTATTCTTGGCTGCACTAGGCCTTCATTGCTGTGTGCAGGGTTTCTCTAGTTGTGGTGAGTAGGGCCTACTCTCTGCCATTAGAGAAATGGCAGAAAGTGAAGAGGAACTAGTGAACCTCTTGATGAGAGTGAAAGAAGAGAGTGAAAAAGCTGGCTTGAAACTCAACATTAAAAAAACTAAGATCATGGTATCTGGTCCCATCACTTCATGGCAAGTAGGAAGGGAAAAAGTGGAAGCAATGACAGATTTTATTTTCTTGGGCTCCAAAGTTACTGCAGACAGTGACTGCAACCATGAAATTAAAAGACACTTGCTCTTTGGAAGGAAAGCTATAACAAAACCTAGACAGCGTATTCAAAAGCAGAGACATCACTTTGCCAACAAAGGGACAAAGGTCCATATAGTCAAAGCTATGATTTTTCCAGTAGTCATGTATGGATATTAGAGTTGGACCATAAAGAAGGCTGAGTGCTGAAGAATTGATGCTTTCGAATTGTGGTGCAGAAGACTTTTGAGAGTCCCTTGGATTGCAAGGAAATCAAACCTGTCAATCCTAAAGGAAATTAACCCTAAATATTCCTTGAAAGGACTGTTAATGAAGCTGAAGCTCCAATACTTTGGCCACCTGCTGCAAAGAGCTGATTCACTGGAAAAGACCTAGATGCTGAGAAAGGTTGAAGGCAAAAACAGAAGGGGGTGGCAGAGGATGAGATGGTTAGATAGCATCACTGACCCAATGGACCTGAATTTGAGCAAACTCTGGGAGATCGTGAAAGATAGAGGAGCCTGGTGTGCTGTAGTGCACGGGGCCGCGAAGAGTCAGACACGACTTTGCGACTGACTGAACAACAGCAAGGGTTTATTCTCTAGGTTGTGGTGCTCTGGATTCTCATTGCAGTGACTTGTTGCAGAGCACAGGCTCAGTAGTGGTGGCTTGCAGGATCAGGGGAGTCTGCATGCCATGGAGCAGGTAATCCCTTGTGCCAAAACTTCTGAAGTCCTTGTGCCCTAGAGCCCATGCTCCACAACAAGAGAAGCCACCACCATAAGTCCTCACACCACAATGAAGAGTAGCCCCCACTCACTGCAGCTAGAGAAAACATGCACGCAGCAGTGAAGACCCAGCACAGCCCAAAATAAAGCATTAAATAATTGATTGATTAAAGGAAAGAATTGTCAACTTTAAAAAAAAGTGCACAATGTGAGAGTTGTGAGTGACATTTTTTTTTTTTTTGGACAGGAAATAGCATTTATTGGTGAGCGTGATTAAGGAGGGAACAGAGATGATGCTCATGAGTGCAGGGCCCGCCATTTGTCCAGGGGACCACGATTAGGGATGTATTTGACCCCACAGCCGTCCGGGATGAGTCGCTTTTCTGCCACCATG
The DNA here is from genome assembly GCF_963930625.1 of Muntiacus reevesi. NCBI lineage: Eukaryota > Metazoa > Chordata > Mammalia > Artiodactyla > Cervidae > Muntiacus > Muntiacus reevesi. The sequence goes on along the minus strand of NC_089250.1, from coordinate 252,502,025 downwards.
TTCTCAAATTCATCCGCATTAAACTTGGTAAATCCCCACTTCTTGGAGATGTGGATCTTCTGACGGCCAGGGAACTTGAACTTGGCCCGGCGGAGGGCTTCAATCACATGCTCCTTGTTCTGCAGCTTGGTGCGGATGGACATTATGACCTGGCCAATGTGGACCCTGGCCACTGTGCCCTGGGGCTTTCCAAAGGCACCGTGCATACCTGTCTGGAGTCTAGATTGAGAAACAGCAGGCCAGTCAGAAATGCCCACTAGGAAGAGTTGTCTCCAAGGTCCCTTAGGGCTACCTGTACAGGCAACAGGTTGCATACACCACCAAGGAGGCTGCTGTTTGCAGCCACTGCACACTGGGCCCCCATGGGGAAAAGAGCACAGTTGGCTTAACTGGTTGCAAATGTGAGTGACATTTTTATGTGGCCCAAAATGAGGACTGCATCCCGGGAGATAGCACCTCAGATAGCTCTGAGAAACTCCTCCAAAGAGGCAAGGGGGAAAATTCAGTATATAGGTGATTTTGGTGAAGGAGGAATACATGCAACCAAGCACATATTTCTCTAAAAGCTTTCTACTAGTCTCGTGAAGCTTTTGCCAGTCAAGAGGAATAATCGTCACCATAAAGGAATTTAGTGCTCTTCTAGATATGGGAGATACAAGAATTGCGCTCATAAAATCTGCTCCTGAAAATATCTAACTATCTGAACACTTGTCTGGCCTTTTTTTTTTTTTTTTTCCCCGAGCCTCATTTCTGCTCTCCACCTTGAAGGTGTTGAAGGTCAGCAGCTGCAGCAGCACATGGTTTAATCCTTGGAGAGGTAGATGGCAAGTGCCCATGGCAAGTGCCGACTTGTGGTTGACAGAATGTTATAAGAACATTATTCACAATAGCTTCATAATGAATACAACTCGTATCCACCAACAGTAAATGGGTAATAGACAGTGGTGTATTCATATAATTGGATACTCCTCAACAGTAAGAAGAATGTGTGTGTGTGTGTGTGTGTGTGTGTGTGTGTGTGTGTGTGTGTGTGTGTGTGTGTGTTGTTCAGTCATGTCTGAATCTTTGAGACCCCATGGACTGTAGCCTGCCAGACTCCTCTATCCATGGAATTCTCCAGGTAAGAATACTGGAGTGGGTTGCCATATCCTCCTCCAGGGAACAAAAATACTGCTATACAAATGAAAATATGTATCTCATAGGGATGAATCTCCCAGACACTATCTGGATTTTGGTGATGATCCCACATGTGTACACACACATAAGGAGCTTCCCTGGTGGCTCAGATGATAAAGAATCTGCCTGCAAGGCAGGAGACCCGGGTTCAATCCCTGGGTCAGGAAGACCCCCTGAAGAAGGGAATGGCAACTCACTCCAATACTCTTGCCTGGAGAATTCCATGGAGAGAGGAACCTGGAGGGCTGTAGTCCATGAGGTTGCAAAGAGTCAGACATGATTGAGTGACTAACACACGCAAACACACATGCATATGTGAACATTTATAAAACAATTCACTCAAGTTTGAACATAAATCTTAAGATTTTTCTCTGTATTGTATGTATGTTATACCCCAATAAAGATGCAGCTTTAAAAAATCTGCTCTGAGTGCTATTTGAGGGCATGCATCTCGCAGTCCAGCTCCTTCCCAGTGTTTGGACTCTGAAGACTGAGCGTGGTTCTTGCAGGACGTGCCGTCGGCTAGTGTTTCCTGGTGCCTCTCCCGGAGCAGCATGGAGCCTGTGTGGGGCAGCCAACTAGGGACAGAAGAGAGCAAACAATCTATCTGGGGTTTTCTCCCTTACACTGTGCCCAGACAGTGAAGGCTGAGTGAAAATGCATGTGACATGTGATATTGTGATTTATAAAAATTATATATTTGGTCAGTCTCCCATTTCTGGTACAGAGCTCCTAAAACTCTTGGTGTTTCCTAAGTGTCCAGAGCTATAAAAATGTCTCTGGTTATGTTAATGAGGTGACCTTTGGGATGCACCTAGGTGTGGGGGCAGGTTGCTAAGAGAACCAACTGCTTTCACTTAACGCCTCTGGCAATCACTGTACTCTGTATTTATGAGATATTTTTTTTATTTCCACTTAAAAGTGAGATCATACAGTATTTGTCTTTCTTTGACTTATTTCACTTGATTTAATGCCCTTTAGGTCCATTCATATTGTCACAAATAGCAAGGTATTTTTCCTTTTCTATGGGAGTATAATATATTCAACTTATATTTATACTACATCTTTGGGCTTACCAGGTGGTGCTAGTAGAAAAGAACCTGCCTTCCAATGCAGGAGACATAAGAGACATGGGTTCGAACCCTGGGTGGGGAAGATCCCCTGGAGGAGGGCATGGCAGCCCACTCCAGGATTCTTGCCTGAAGAATCTAATGGACAGAGGAAACTGGTTGGCTGTATTTCATAGAGTCACATAGAGTCGGACATGACTGAGGTGACTTAGCACCTACTACATGTTTATTATTCATTTATCCATAGACACTTAAGTTGCTTCCACATCTTATCTATTATAAATAATATTTCAGTGAACATAAGGTGCATATATCTTTTCAAGTTAGTGTTTTCATTTCTTTTAGATAAACATCCAGAAGTAGAATTGCTAAACCATGCGGTAATTCTATTTTTAATTTTTTGAGGAATCTTCATACTGTTTTCCAAAGTGGCCTCACCAATTTACATTCCCACCAACAGCTCAAAAGTGTTTCCTTTTCTTCACATCCTCACCAACACTTGTTATTTCTTATATTTTTGATAATAGCCATTTTAACGGTTATCAGGTGATAAATCATCGTGCCTTTGATGTGGACTTCCCTGATGATTAGTGATGTTGAAAATCTTTTCATGTATCCATGGCCATCTGTATGTCTTCTTTGGAAACACATCTATTCAGATCCTCTGTCTATTTTAAAATCAAACTGTTTGTTTGCTATTGAGTTGCATGAGTTCTTTATATTTTTTGAATATTAACTCCCTGGCAGAAACATGATCTGCAAATATTTTCTCCCATTCAAACTGTTCATTTTATTGATAGTTTCCTTTGCTGTGCAGACACTTTTTAGTTAGATGTAGTCCCATTTGTTTATTGTTGCCTTTGTCACCTTTGCTTTCTTAATCTTAATTTAATTAATTAATTAATTAAATTAATCTTAAATTAAAAAGATCATCACCAAGGCCTATGTCAAGGAGCTTACTACCTATGTTTTCTTCTAGGAGTTTTATGGTTTCAGGCCTTACATTCAAGTCTTTAATCTATTTTGAGTTAATTTTTGTGTATTGTGTGAGAAAGTAGTCTAGTTTGATTCTTTCGTATGTCTAGTTTACCCAACACCATTTATTGCAGAGACTGTCCTTTCCCCATTGTATATTTTTTACTCCTTTGTCCTAAATTGATTATATATTCATCAGTTTATTTTTGCACTCTCAATCCTGATTCACTAATTTTTGTGTGTGTTTTTATGCAAATGCTACAGTGGGGTTTTTTTGTTTGTTCATTTTTTTCTCTTTTTTCATCCATGACTTGTGGGATCTTGGTTCCCTGACCAGGGATTGAGCCCAGGCCTTGGCAGAGAAAACACAGAATCCTAATCAGTGGGCCTCCAGCAAATTCCCCATAGTGCTTTTAGTCTTTGTTCAAGTATTTTTCATGTGTGTATTTGCAATCCATATATATCTGTTGGTAAAGCATCTACTGGAATATTTTGACCATATTTAATTGGGCTATTTCCTATTTTGTTGAGTTTTGAGAGTTCTTGATATATTTTGGATCTATATCCCTTTGCCAAGTATGTGATTTGCACATATTTACCCTCTGTCTGTGGCTTTTCTTTTTCTTTTAAAAGTGTCTTTTATAGAGAAAAAGTTTAATTTTGAAGAAGTGTAATTTATCATTTTTTCCTATGTGGATCATGATTTTGGTGTCTACCCTTTGCTTAACCCAAACTCACAAAGATTTTCTGTTTTCTTCTCAAAGTTTTATAATTTTACATTAAGGTCAGCAGTCTATTATGAGTTAATATTTGTATAAGACATAGGTCAGGGTTCATTTCTTTGCTAGCTATTCCAGCATCATTTGTTGAAAACATTGTCCTTCTTCCTCCTTTTCTTTAAGGAGTCTAAGCAGGGAGGTTTCATGGGGCATTTATGAAAATGCTGCTGTAGTTTTTCTTAAGAAACAGCAACAGAATGCTCAACATCATTATACGTTAGGGAGACGCAAATTAAAACCACAGTTGGATATCACAGCACACCTATCTGAATGGCTCTAAAAATTAAACCAGAACCAAAAAAAAAAAAAAAGAAAGAAAGAAATGGTAATACTGGGTGATGGTGAGAGTGAAGATCAATTGGACTGTCATACACTGCTACTAAGAATGCAAAATAGTCCAAAAGCTTGAGAAATAGTTTGACAATGTCTTAAGAAGCTAAACATACTCTCACCTGTGACCCAGCAACCTAATTCATAAGCATTTACTCAAGAGAAGCAAAGAGCCTTTGAGTCTGGGATTTTTTTTTTTTTTTTAGCATGATGCATTTGAGATTTATCCTTGTTTCTGGGTCTACAATAGTTTATTCCCTATTTTGACTGAATTCCTTTTCATTTAATTGTATTGATATACCATCCACCACATAAAGGATTCTTAGGCCATTTCCAGTTTCTTGTTTCTGTTAATAAGCCTGTTACAAGCATTTGTTAACAGATTTTTCCATAAACAAAAGACTTCTCCTAAGAATTCTTCAGCTGTTTCCTGACTGGGAGCCCAGGAGTTAGAACTTCCGTTCCTTTTTCCAAAGTCACAGAAGGGAACTTCCCAGGTAAGAAGTCAGAATTTCCCTCCCCTGAATCTTAGCAAGCAGAACGGTGAATAAGTAAAGATAAATCAGCAAAATCAAAGACATACAGCAATAACAAAATGCAAAAACCTCCCATATCAAATGAAATAAAGCACCACTAGACAAAATGAAAAGCAACCTAAGAATAGAAATGGTCTTGCAAAGGCCAGGGCAAAATATCCTGCCAAAAATGTTTCTACAGGAGCAACCGGGGACTTCCCTGGTGATCCTGTGGTTAGGAATCCACCTGCCGACGTAGGGGACATGAGCTTGATCCCTGGCTCGGGAACTAAGATCTCATATGCCATGGGGCAGTTAAGCCCGTGTGCCACAACTACGGAGCCTGCCCAGGCACTCTGGAGCCCCTGCTGGGCAACAAGAGAGACCATTACAATGAGAAGCCAGTGCACTGCAACTAGAGAGGAGCCCCCGCTCCTTACAACTAGAGAAAACCTGAGCACAACCGCCAAGAACCAGTGTAGCCAAAAATCAATCGATCAATCTCAGAAAAAAGGAGCAACCAGAGTTAAGATATACAAAATTTCAGAAATGAACCTAGTTCGTAACTCTTCCCTAACTCCTCACCTCCAAACCCCAGAGCTGTAAGGGAGAAGAGAGAGTGAGAGGACAAAATCCTCGGGGGACAGCTGAATAATATCCTCCAGCAGAGAAAACAAGACTGAGGTCATCAGCAGGCATGACTCTGGGAAGAGACACAGAAGTTATGACCATCTTCCACACCCCTACCATCCCCTGCACCTCACTGCAGGCAGGATGAACCACCCGGCTGCCCTCCTTGTTTTGATTTTTCCTGACGGGCAGCGCAGTTAGAGATGGAACACAGAACAGTCATGCAGCCATTGCTCTAATTTTCTCCAGCTACAGATTCCATAGGGATTCAGAAAATAGATGACTGCTATCTGAAAAAAAATGTAGAAATATCTCCCCACCTAGAACTGCACTGTACTTTGATTTCTTTTAATTGCAATGAAAAAAAATTCTAGATCCCAGGACAAAACTGTTCCTATTTCCTATTTAAGTCAGTACTAAGCTGACTGTTCCAGCCTGGGAGGGGGAATGAAGGGAGGGTTGGGTTAGTGTCTCTCCATTTGGTAAAGACACCGCCCACCTGTGCTAGCAGGTCTCTCGTCTCAACTGCTTTGCCATCCAGAGTGAGTATTGTTTATTTGGAAACTAGGAAGCAGGCCTCAAAGCTTTGTCTGTAGGAGTTATGGGCAACAGGTTGACTTAACCACCTAATGGAGAGACACTGACCCAACTCTCCCTTTATTCCCCCTCCCAGGAACAGCTCACAGAGCTGTCCTGAAAGCCTGGCATGAATAGAAGAAACTACACAGAGAGTTTGACATGGCTAGTGTCAGGATTAGCCTTTGCATTGCCTAGTGAAAGTAGAGTGAAAGTGTTAGTCCCTCAGTTGTGCTGGACTCTTTGCAACCCCAAGAACTGTAGCCTACCAGGCTCCTCTGCCCATGGAATTCTCTAGACAAGAATATTGGAGTGGGTAGCCATTCCCTCCTCCAGGGGAGCTTCCCAACCCACGGACTGAACCCGGGTCTCCTGCCTTGCAGGCTGATTCTTTACCACCTGAGTCACCAGGTAAGCCCTTGTGTTGTGTAAAGATCCTTGAAAGTGTGTGTGTGTGTGTGTGTGTGTGTGTCTTTCTGAAATGAAAATACTGTAAAACAAACAACAATAACGACAAAAGAGTAATGCAAAATCTAAATGTTTTACCAAATTGAATTGCAAAGTTTACAAATGTAAACAACACTGTACCCAAGGGTTTATCTTGGTTTACCTCCCTCACCTACTCTCCCCCGAGTACTCTCCCCCAAGTCAGCCACTTTGATCTCGTTTAGGTATTTTCTCTCAGCCACCTAGGCTTTATAAAAAGTTTTCATAATCAGTCTCGTGCTTCCTAGGTGGGACAGTGGTAAAGAATCTGCCTGCCAGTGCAGGAGACACAAGAGACACGGGTTTGATCTCTGAGTTGGGAAGACCCCCTGGAAAAGGACACGGCAACTCACTCCAGTATTCTTGCCTGGAGAATCCCATGGACGGAGGAGCCTGACTGGCTCCAGCTCCAGGTCACAAAGAGACAGATACCACCGAGCACACACTGCCTGAGTCAATCTCAGACTGCATTGAGGGCTTCCAAGTACCTGTTTCAAAACTGGGAAAGGAGTATGTCAAAGCTGTATATTGTCACCCTGCTTATTTAACTTCTATGCAGAGTACATCACGTGAAATGCTGGGCTGGGTGAAGCTCAAATGGGAATCAAGATTGCCAAGAGAAATATCAATAACCTCAGATGTGCAGATGACCCCACTCTAATGGCAGAGAGTGAAGCGAACTAACGAGCCTCTTGATGAAGGTGAAAGAGGACAGTGGACAAAGCTGGCTTAAAACTCAGCATTCAAAAAGCTGAGATCATGGCATCCTGTCCCATCACTTCATGCCGAATAGATGAGGAAACAGTGGAGAAAGTGACAGACTTTATTTTGGGGGGCTTCAAAATCACTGCAGATGGTGACTGCAGCCATGAAATTAAAAGACGCTTACTCCTTGGAAGAAGAGCTATGACCAACCTAGACAGCATATTAAAAAGCAGAGACAGTACTTTGCCAACAAACGTCCATCTAGTCAAACCTATGGTTTCTCTAGTAGTTATGCATGGATGTGAGAGTTGGACTATAAAGAAAGCTGAGCACTGAAGAATTGATGCTTTTGAACTGAGGTGTTAGAGAAGACTCTTTGGAGTCCCTTGGACTGCAAGGAGATCCAACCAGTCCATCTAAAGGAAATCAGTCCTGAACATTCACTGGAAGGACTGATGCTGAAGCTGAAGCTCCAATACTTTGGCCACCTGATGGAAGAGACAATTCATTAGAAAAGACCCTGATGCTGGGAAAGATTGAGGGACAGAGGAGAAGGGAGCGACAGAGGATGAGATGGTTGGATGGCATCACCGATTCAATGGACATGAGTTTGAGCAAACTCTGGGAGATTGTTATGGACAGAGAAGCCTGGCATGTTGCAGTCCTTGGGGTTGCAAATAGTCGGACACAACTGAGCAACTGAACAACAAGCACTTCGAGGCAGGGGACTGAGCGTGAAGTTAAGGACTGAATTTTCTGCTTCTTCAAGGTGGAGGTAGCCAAGTTCAGAGTGGGTGAATTGACACACAGGAAGTCTCTACAGCAGGGCAGGCATATAACAGACCTTGTGTAAGGATGAGCTATTTTTATGACTGCTTTCTACATTGTGATCTGGGAGTGATTTGGGAATATCTATTTCCTGTTTAAGAAAGTAGGTCCCTTCTGCTTTTCATTCTCTGGTATTATGACTGCCCTGAACCTTCTGTTCCGTTCCTCCCTGCCAACATGAGCATCAGAGTCACATGGGCCTCTGACTACAGTCCGTGTTAAGATAGGGTTTCACCTGTCCAAAGCCTGTTTGAATTTCTGGAGTCCAAACCTCCTTATTCAATTTACAGTTTTCCTGAATTAATCATGCAAAAAAAAAAAAAAAAAAAAAAAAAAAAAAAAAAAAAACCCAGAATTTCCCAATCGGCAGTATGGCATTTAACAAAAATCCAGAATGTGTTTATTTTCCATTTTCCTTTGGGTTTGAACATTACCCAGTTCTGAACCCAGATGGGGTTTAATGGTCATTGCATACAGTTGGGCAGGTTGTTCACTGCACAAAGATGCCCAGCAGAGATGAGAAGGTTGAAATCCAACCTTTACTTTCTACGCTGTATCCTTTAGGCTACGTGAGTCCAGAGAGGCCACTTTTCTTAGGTTGTCAGTCTAGAAGGGGAGTTTGGAGGTTATTTTTTTTAAAATCTACTGCCCACAACACAATCCCCTTTGAATTCTATAGAACCTCTCATTGAGCAAAACAACCCTTCAGGCTTAAATGAGCAGGTCAGGCACCTGGGTCTCTTGAATGGCCTAAAGATATTCCTCACAAGATTTATGTTTAAAACCAGTGGTATCCAAGTGTGGATGGTTTTCCTCCCCAGAGGACACTGGGTAAGGTCTGTGAGCATTTCTGGTTGCCACAACTGGAGGGTAGTAGTTCCGGCTTCTAGATGGAGGCCAGGAATGCTGCTAAACGCCCTACTATGCACAGGGCAGCCCCACAACAAAGAATTATCCAGCCCCAATGTCTGCAGTGCCGCTGGAGAGAAACCTTATCCAAAGGGAATGGAACAAAGCTACCAAATAAAGTGGGTTAGATTTTCCTGTTGTAGTTCTGAGTGCCCAGCTTATCGCCAGCTTCATTGACTGTAGCCACAGCCATGATGACTGCTTCTTTGCTTATTTCTCTCTTGCTCCTGCCCAGCTTTGAGGAAGATCTCACTGCAGTGTGGGAGCCTTGGCCTGTGTCCGTTATCAGATCAGAGTGCAGTGGGTGACCAGGGTCTTTCTTGACGTTGCTCCTTTTTACAGAGGGGCGGCAGGAGGTGTTGAGGATCCTTGGGGAGGGGGACCCGTGGACAGGAGTTGCAAGGCCCAGCCGCCTCTAACTGGGCTTCTCCCCAGGTATCCCCTTGGATATCCAGGTCTGACCACAGAAAACTGTGGTTCCCACGCATACTGGCAGCCCTCTGAGGCTGCTTCTTCCTCAGCACTCAGAGGCTTGGATGACCAAAGATCTGACACTGGATATGGCGTGGTTCTTCTTCATGAGAGTTAATATCCAAGGCTTGGTTCTTCCCCAGTGTACAGGCTGTCAGCGGCCGGCTAGATGTGTTCAGTCGTCCTCTCACATCTCTGAATCTCTGCTGCTTCCTCTTCTGAAACACCCTTCACTCTGAGTTTCGCCGCAGAGATCCAGCCTTCAGGCCTCAGGTGAACCATCCCTCCCACTGCAGAGGCTTCCCTGACTCCTGCTCTAATTCCTCTCTCCACCGCATCCTCGCTAATCCCTCTCACTGCTCTGCTGCTCAACAGGGTGATCTTCTGTGATTCTGCTTCTTTGGAGACTTAGACCCAGAGGACAAGTGACTTGGGTTCATTCCCCATGTGCACACCCAGAACACGCAATGCTGTTCCTGTTGCGGTTGGTTTGAGTCTCGCTTAGGAGCATGGCAACCCACTCTAATATTCTTGCCTGAAAAATCCCATGGACAGAGGAGCCTGGTGGGCTACGGTCTGAGGGTCGTAAAGAGTCAGACCCAATTGAAGTGACTTAGCATGCACGCAGGCACGTAGGAGCACAGGCTAGAGTTAGGGAATGTACTAGAAATGTTCTGGTGCCAACATGTTGAGCTCTGCCTGAAGTTTCAGCCACACTCATTACATTCATAACTTGCTTTCTTTAAGAGGGATCCCTCTTGACTGTTGGCATCACAATTGCTTTTGAAAGTGCTTGCATATGTCTACTATTTATGAGTGCTCTTTCCCTTAGAAATTTTCTGATGGAGCATGAAATTTAACCTTAGAATACATCTGTACCTCTCTTCATTACACATGTCCTCATTATCTGAGGAGAACCACTATCAGAGAAAAGCCCCTTAAAGTGAGTCTCAAATGTGGACACAATAAGAAAGAAAAATTAAAAAGAAAAAAGTTCCTTTGTATTAAAAAAAAAGGAAATAAAATTATGAAAATGTTTAGCTTCCATTTAACAAAATGTGGCTTATGCTTGCAACTACCCAAACATGCTTAGGATGAACAAAGGTTGAGTCATGTTGGTTTGGAGGAGGCATATATCTTCAAACAAAATGTGATCACTTGATATGACATTCCCCTCTTCTGACTCTTCCTTGTGGGTTATAAGGGACAGTTTTGAAAAAAAAAAAATATATATATATATAATTATTTTATCAATTTTCTTAACCCATTGACATTCAAATCATTCTCTTTTGAAACAACTGTTCTGTCACTAATCTAGTGATTTTCTCCAACTGTTAACTGGTTTATTATATATATATTTATTATATATTTTTTGATGAATTTTTATCTTGTCAAAATGAAATATATTTTAAAAAACACTTAGAGAGAGATGAGAAATGAGAGACAGAGAGAGATGAGGATAGATGTTCGAAAATTCCCAGACATTAACACTTTTAGTCTCTGTAGCACTGGTGAGACGCGCTGAGCTGCCCTGGGAGAGAGGACAGCTTGCTGCTCCTGGTAGGAGAGGAGAAAGTATCTTAAAGTGAGATTTCCTTGTATCTCCCCCCCCCCACCCCCCGGCCCACTTCCCTGATGATGCCTCCTATTTCCCATGTATAGGGACCCATTTATTTTGAAAGATGTTCGCATCAATCCGGCTCGGTGGGTTCCAGCATTTGAGCAGGTGTGGTGAAGGAGGGGAGGCAGGGGCAGGCAGGCCCTGATGTCACCCTGACAGCCAGAATCGGCATTTTCATCTTCTCCAAGCAGCAGAGGCACTTCTCTCCCCTCCTGCCTGCAGACTTTTTATAATAGCAATAAGACAACTCTGGGGAAGATCATCTCGTATTAACTCCGGGGAGTAATCATCTAATCACATTCCAGGCTGATTTGAGGCACTCATCTGGACCGAATGCCTCCCCACACCCCGGGAGCAGCTTTATGAGGCAGCAGCCAGGCCCCATCGAGCCTTATTGCTTAATTAAAAACAAATTCCCGAGTAATTTATTTTTTGGGGTTTTTATTATTTTTTAATTTTTTGTCTTCCCATAAAACCTCCAGCCGCACAAAGGGTGAGGGAGAGCCCAGGAGCTGGAAGAGGAAGTGGAGATTTATAGCTCTGGCTGCCGGGCTGGCCGCTGGCATTCAGGGTCGAGGCTAAACAGGAACATCCTGCGAGGCCGGTCTGCGGGCTGTGGAGGGTGACGGGCTGGGAGGCACGTGGGCGGGACACGTGGGTTATAAAACAAGAGCAACCCTCAGGCTTGACCCGGTGTTGGGATGATAGCCCTGTGCTGTGACAGACCCTCCAAAATGCCACCAGCGCAGCTGGGGCCTTAACTTGCCTGCCCAGGGCTGCTGGAGGCGCCTTCAGAGCTGCCAGCCCTGCTCAGGCCCTGCTCTGTGCCCAGGGAACCCCAGTGGTTGCAGCCTGGCACCTGGAGCTCCCAGGATGCCTCTGGGCCACTTGCTTTTTTTCTCTGGGCCTCAGTTTCCCCAAGTGAACAGTTTCCCACCTGCCTTACAAGGTGATGAGGGGATCAGAGTGGATGGTGGTGCTGGAGAGGCTGGGGCCGCCCTCTCACATGTAGGGAGTGACGAAGACAGTGAGAGTGGGGGCTGGGTTTTAAACAAGGAGATGAGTGTCCCAGCACCCAGATGAGGCTGTGAGTGCAGAGCCTTCCCTCAATCATCTGTGCCGGGACTCACCAGGGCGTGGGACAAAGGCTGCAGAAGGGATCGTGTGTGTGCTCAGGTGCACCGAAGTGCTGGAGGTATGTGTGCATGTGTGTGGTGGGCGAGAGTGTGTCTACAGAGGCCCAAGTGCCTTCCTATGATCTGTCTGTGAATGGAGAATACCATTAAAGGGCCCATACTCTGAGGCCAAGCTGTCATAATTCAAATCCCAGCTCTACTTTGGGCTAGTGACTTAACCTCTCTAAACCTCAGTTTTCCTATCTGCAAAATGGGAATAATGATGGCATTGACCTCTCTGGGTTGTTGTGAAGCTTAAATTTGTTAATCCAAGCAACACTCCCTGGAAAGTGTTTCACAAGCATTCTGACATCTATGAGTGTGCGGATGTGACTTGTAAAAATTACGTGTAATACAAATTTCTCTAACTTAAGTCACATTTCCCATAGACTTTAATTTAAAAAATTAGGGATGAGACTTCTAGCAGTAATTTTGTTCATATGTTAAAATAAAATCACCAAAAATGTGGCAAATCTTTACAAGTCACGATTTTTACAGGAATGAGGATGCTTACATTGGAGTACAAACCAGGGAGAAATTGAGCCCCAAACTGAAAATAGAGTTCTTTACTCTATCTCACAATTCTGACTGACTGAAAAGCTGCGTCCTGAAATTGCAGTTCTGTAGGAGAGTTGAGCCCCAAATGCTTGTCTTCTCCTCACTCTCCTCTCCTCCCACCCCCATCATCACTTCAGAAATGAGCCAAGTGGCCAAAATCAGCTCTTGGAAGATTGCAATCAAGAGCGGAGATCTTCAACCACTTCAAAAAGAGGCAGCCTTTCCTGGGAAATTTAAGGGTCATTCATTAGCATCTGCAGAAAAACATTCCTGAAAAGAGACTCTGGGTAGAGCGGCTATCACAGAAGGGGAGGCCTTGACTGTGATCATGGTGGGTGCAAAGAAAGTCCAGAATCAACCTAGAAAGTGACTATTGGTAAAGGCAGGCCCTTGAGGGTCTCTGAAGTGGTTGTTCAGTTTTCCTTCTCTGAGAAGTTGGCAGAGCCTGGTGGTGGCTTAAAATAACCCTGATGAATCTGTGGGGTCTATGGGGACAGCTTCCCTGGTGACTCAGATGGTAAAGAATCTGCAGTGTGGGAGACCTGGGTTCGATCCCTAGGTCGGGAAGATCTCCTGGAGAAGGGCAAGAAAACCCACTCCAGTATTCTTGCCTGGAGAATCCCATAGACAGAGGAGCCTGGTGGGCTCCAATCCACGGGATCACAAAGAGTCAGACATGACTGGGTGACTACACTTTCTTCTTTCTTCTTCATGAGGACAGCATTGATCTCAGAGCCACATGTCCAGGATTCGAATATGTACCCTTTCATCTCACCAGCTGAGGGCCACTTCCTGAGGCTTTTCAGAGCACTTGGATGTTGAAAGTTACCTCTCCAACTTTGTTGGTAGGATTTGAAGTGGTTACTTGGACAGCAGACAGTGCTGGCCTAATCAACGGCAGTTCTGTAGCAGATATTTGGTGCCCACTTATACCCTGTAAATGGAAGGCCAACAACCAGTCTCTGGATCTATTTACCAGAGTTCACTGGTAAATTCCAGGACAAAAAATCCACAGACATTCCCGGAATCAACCTGCTGCGACAGCCCTCACCACTAGCTTTGGTGGATTAATACCCCAGCTCCCTCACACTTCAGGTAGGATGCCTGAGGTGGGGTCTCCTGCAGTTGCTCACAGCTCCAGTGTGCCTGAAAACCCTTTGTTGGCAGCTTTCTCTTACCCGTCTCACTTCCTCTCTCCCCTGCCAGTGTTTGTCTTTACCTCCCAAATAAACTACTTGCGTGAAAAGCCTTGTCTCTGGCTTTTTCCTGGTGAACACCAACTAACATCCCTAGCCTAGCCCAGCCATTAAAACCGTTAACTCATTAAAACCATAAAACTCATTAAAACCAAGTACACCGGGCCTACACAGACATCTTTATTCACTGTTTTCTCCTGTGTGGCATCCTCTCTCCCTTCTGGCAGAAATACCTGTTTTCTTTGGGGGAAACTGAGACTTCCTCTCCCATCATCCCTTTCATTCAGAGAGGACTGACCCCAGTCTTGGCCCTGGAGGTAGGTATGAGATGTGAGTCTGCTGGACTAGAGAGTTGTGTCCTCCACCTGCAGTTGGTTCAGGGATGTGCACACGATCTGAGTCAGGCCAGGATCCGACTCAGTCCCGTTGCTATACTCCTGGGAAAGAACTGTCCTGACACTGGGAAGTTTAGGCCAATCAGATATGACCAACATTCTCCAAGATCAGTCGACCCAAGTGAGAGTAAAGCTGACATGGGGGAAAACATGGTTGAGAGGTGGAGAAAAGCATATTCCTAACAGAATCTTTGAGCTCTGAATCCAGCCATGTCTGAAGCTACAATGCCCCCATCCTTTTCAGTCGCATAAACCAATTTTTTCTGCCCTCCACACTTTTTGCAATTCTGAGTTTGGTTTTGGCACTTCCAACAGACTAATACACACTTTCATCCTTCTTTAGCTTTCAGTTCGTGAGGAGACGGTATGTGGCTTTGAGATTTTTCTCCTTTCTGGGTGTAGATTCTTCACAGGTAAAGTTGGTTTGAAACTAATCCCTTCAAAAGTTGCCTGAGGAATAAGTGTCTACACCATTTATCACCTGGGGTGTTTTTGTTTATTTATTTTTTTAACTTTCTGCTTTTGTATTTGGGTATAGCCTATTAACGATGTTGTGATAGTTTCAGATGAACAGTGAAGGGACTCAGTAATACATATATATGGATCCATTCTCCCCCAGACTCCCTTCCCATCCAGCCTGCCACATACCATTGAGAGAGCTCCATGTTTCTATACAGTAGTTCAGTTGCTCAGTCATGTCTGACTCTTTGCAACTCCATGGACTGCAGCAAGCCAGGCTTTCATGTCCTTCTCCATCTCCTAGAGCTTGCTCAGACTCAGGTCCATTGAGTTGGTGATGCCATCCAACCATCTCATCCTCTGTCATCTTCTCCTCTTGCCTTCAATTGTTTCCAACATTAGGGTCTTTTCTAATGAGTTGGTTCGTCACAACATGTGGCCAAAGTATTGGAACTACAGCTTCAGCATCAGTCCTTCCAGGACGGATTTTCTTTAGGATTGACGGCTTTGATCTCCTTGCCGTCCAAGGGACTCTAAAGAGTCTTCTCCAATACTACAGTTCAAAAGCATCACTTCTTTGGCACTCAGCTTTCTTTATGGTCCAATTTCCACATTCATACATGACTACTGGAATAACCATAGCTTTGACTAGATAGAACCTTTGTTGGCAAAGTAATGTTTCTGCTTTTTTTTAATACACTGTCTAGGTTAGTCCTAGCTTTTCTTTCAAGGAGTAAGCGTCTTTTAACTTCATGGCTGCAGTCACCACCTGCAGTGATTTTTGAGCCCAAGAAAATAAAGTCTGTCACTGTTTCCTTGGTTTCCTCAGCTATTTGGCATGAAGTGATGGGACTGGATGCCATGATCTTAGTTTTTTGAATGTTTAGTTTTAAGCCAGCCTTTTCACTCTCCTCTTGCACCTTCATCAAGAGCCTCTTTAGTTCTTCTTTGCTTTCTGCCATAAGGGTGGTGTCATCTGCATATCTGAGGTTATTGATATTTCTCCCGGCAATCTTGATTCTGGCTTATGGTTCATCCAGCCTGACACTTTGCATGGTGTACTCTGCATATACAGTAGAGGGCTATACAGTAAATCCTTGTTAATTATCCATTTAAAATATAGCAGTGTGTACACGTCCATCCCAAACACACTAACTGTGCCTTCCAACTGGAGTGTTGTTGGATGCAAGTAGCAGAAACCCCAACTCAAACTGGCTTAAACAAGAAGGAATTTTATTACCTCTCATAACAGGAAGCTGAATGGCAGGAGAGTTTGCAGGGTTGTTTGACTCAGTGATTTGGCCACATCCTTCAGGATCCTGCTTCTCTTAGTTCCTCGGCCCTCTGGTCTTCAGGGTGGTGGTTCCCTGTCAGGATGGAGGCTGAATTCCAGACTTCTCATCCCTACATAGCACCATCTAGAGGAACAAGAAGGGAGTATTGGCTTTCTTTCTATATGTACCTCATTCTTAGAAAGAGACACTGTCTCTGAGCCCCTAGTAGAATTTTGTAACAGCCAACATAAATGAAATTACACAGCAATAACAAAAAATCTCAAAGTGCTAGTGACTTAAAACCACAAAATTTTATTTTCACTTGCGTTGAGCGACAGAGCAGATCTGCAGAGGGCTGTCTCGCCGACGTCTTTCAGATACCCGGCTGAGGGAGCAGCCGCCATCTTGGGTGGTGTTGGTTGCTGCGCAAAGCGCTCTCACCGGCAGTTAAATGCTGCGCCTCAGAAGAGACACACAGAGCTTTGTCTCATGACTCGTTGGCTAAGCTTAGTTTTGTCAACCCGCTTGACCACAAGGAGACCAGGAAACAAATATTCCCCTGCCAGAAGTGGGAAGAACTGGAAACAGTGCTAACGATAGTCACAATTGCTCTCATTGGCCAGAATGGGGACGTTTATAAACCAGTCCCTGTCAAGGAGGGTTGGATGATTATGATTGACTTCGAGCCTTGTTTGGATGGGGTATGGGTTCTGGCAAGTTAACTGCAAAGACCTCTACCTCTATAAGTGTATCTGCGACCACATTTATAGATAGTGAGATATACATAGGGCATTTTCATTGGCGTAAGCCAGGGGAGGGAGGCGGCAGTGGCTGTGGGGAAGATATTCTTCATCCAGATGATCCTATGTTCTGATGGGGTGACTCTAGTCCAGGTTTTCTACCAGCGCCAAAGCTTCTTCCAAGGACTTGCATGTCTAACTGAAGTGGGGTGACCCAGGAATCCTTGCAGGCAGTGGGGAGAAGGCTGCTCCTGGCATTGGTCCTATGTATCATTCATGAGCTCATCAGGATAATTTCAGAGCCAGAAGCTCAGACACTGTTATGTCATGGGTCCGTCAGAGGAGCAGAACCTCTGTGAGACTATGTATCATAAAGGATTTATTATAGAGACTTGACCTTATCCTCCTGTGGGAGCTGGTTTAACAGATGGCATGAGACCATCACTTCTGTGTCTGATCCTGGAACCAGGAACCTGCAGGGCAGGTGACTGGGAAGGGATGATGCACATAGCGTGTGTGTGTTGTGTGTGTGTGTGTGTGTGTGTGTGTGTGTGTGTTGGGGAGGGTGATATAAGGATGAAATGGTCCAGGGAGGTTGGCACTGTATCAGGTCCTCACTGTCCCCACCTCCAGTTTTACCCTTGAGGGTGTTCTGCAAGAGGTGCTGGCATCCTTCTTAAAGGCCCAGGACCAGAGAAACTGGAGGAGGACCCAGCAGGAGCTGGATGCTCCATAGGCCTGGTTGCAAGCTGCACCAGCCCCATGAGCCAGCAGATCCTGCCAACGTCAGCAACAGTGGCGCCTCATGACCAGCACTAACCTCAGAGCTCTGAAGAGATGCTGCCGCTGTGCTTCCACCTCCAACTCTCAGGCAGAAGGCCTCTTGTGGCCTCTCACACTGAGACCCTGCATGAAAGGGAATACTGGGAAATGTAATTCCAGCTCAGCTGCATTGTCGCTACCAGTCCATCCCAGAGCCCCTCATTGTGCTGCAACTGGCTCCTCCTTTAAGAACTCAGTGGTGTGGCATCTATAACTATTTTCACTGACTCCAGCATCCATCCTCCTTTCTTTTTAAAATAACTCCTTGATGCCTTTCAAGGAATATCCTCTTTCCCATAATCCATTCAGGTGTTTCCAGGGTAGAAGCGTGTGACCCAGGCCTGGTCAATCAGTGCCTTGGATGCCCCAGCCACAGAGTAGGGAGACAGAGACCTGATCTAAATGGTCAAATCAGGTGAAGGAATCCTGGGACTGGAGGAAGGGCTACCAGAAAGAAACATTCCTTTTGTTTCTAGCTAGACCTCAGCTTGACTGAGAGAATGTGTGGATTGCTGCTGCTATGAAGGGAGAATCTGTCTGAGCAAGCAGACAGCACAGAGCAAAGATATGACAAGAGAGAAAGAGATCTGAAGACATTGTTTCATTTGGATCAAACCATTCTTGAAGGCAGTTCTACTCTGACCTTTCAATTATGGGGTACAATAAATTTCCTTTTTGTTTCACCTGTTTGAGTTGGGTTTTCTATTACATTCAACCAAAATAGCCCCAGCTGACACACTCAGTGGTCACAGGCCAAGTCAGTGATTCCTGGAACTGCAGCTCAGAGACCTTGTATGCATGGGACCAAAGTGGAGAAGACTCACCCACCTCAGTGCTCCTGAGCCAGAGCAGACCATTGGGTTCCACAGAGGTGTGGATGAATTAGGAGAATGGAAACAGCATAAGAAACTGGAGCTGAAGTCCAGCTCCAATCCTGATAATCTCTAATACCCTTTGCTTCTCCCTCACTCCTCTGAACACCGTTTTCTTGTTTACATGCCTTCACTGTCCCTTGTACCAGGTGTTGGTGCAGAGCTCCCTAACATGGACCCAATTCAGTGATCCTTGTGCCTGGAGACCTCCGTTTTCACATAGAACTAAGCAAAATGTGAGGAAATAAAGTTTCCTGACTTTATTATAATAAAAGGTGCAATTTGCTTTGGTATTTTATTCCATAGTTTATCCTTTTTTCAAAAAAGAAAATAAAAGAATGATCATCATCACCACCTGCTAACATTGATTTTTTGAAGTTTTTGGAATAGACTTTTTAAAAACATTTGCCCAAATTGCCCTCTGCAAGGCATGCTTGGATATGTGCTGGTCTGCAGGTGGGTCACTGGGTGAAGTGTTCGAGAGATGCTTTTCAGAAGCACAGTCCTGCCACAGAGATGGCTTTGAGATGATCCATGGTTTAGCACCTGGCTAAACCAGCTGTCGGTGCACTAGCTGACACCCGCCCTCATTCACTCCCCGGGCACCTGCACGGAGCCTGCTTTGTGCTGAGCCCTGGGACTCAGAGTGGGTTTCTCAGAGCTCGCGGTCAAGGGTCGTGAGAAATCCCAGCCCCTAGTATCTGGACTAAGGGGCACCTAGCCCAGTCTATCAGACCTGGGTGGAGCTGTGGTCACCCTGGAAACCTGGGCCACATGTCTGCAGTGGCAAGGTGCAGCTTATTCCAAAGTCCCAGCTCTTAGACTGGTGCTTTTTTTTTTTGTTTGTTTCCAGATTGGTTCTTGATGCTCACAAACTATCCATTCAGCAGTAGAAAGAGCCAGGATAGAGCAAATCTTAATGAGACTTACTGCGCCTGGCCCTCTTCACTTCTTACAACACAAGGGAGACAGTCCTACTGTACAGAGAGGAAGTCCCGACTCTCAGAGGCCAGGTGACTTGCCCAAGGTCACGCTGCTGGGGAGTGTCTCAGTTGAGGTCTGAACCCAGATTTTTCTACCACTGATTAAAAACTTGCAGATGCCAGGGCCCTACCCCTAAGGAATTCTGGCTTAATTTTGGGAAGGTGAGGTCTTGTCTTTGGAACTATTCTGGAAGCTCCCTAGATGGTTGAAATGTGCAGCCAGGATCGAGCAGCCACTGATCTGGACACAGGTTCTTCTGAAGAGAGGCCAGCCCCAACCCATCTTGTGCCACCCATGACTGGGGCAGGGAGGTGTGGGCAGCCACTGCAAGGCCCAGCCGTCACTACAGGGTGGGGACAGACCTGTGGGCTTTGTTCTCTAGCACTGGTGGAAGGGAGTCAACTAAGGCAAGGTGGTCTGGGAAGGCCTTCCTGAGACGGTGGCATCTAGTGTGCTCCCTACCCTCCGGAGCTAAAAGAAGCCAGACAGTGAGCAGGAAAGTCCATCCTGGTAGATTTGCTTGGGATTGCACAGTCTGGGCAAAACTTGGACAGGTTGCTCCCCTAGTCTGGAGGTGGGGGTGAGGTGAAGCTGAAGGGAGGCAGGAATTTTAGGACTTCATTCTCTGTTTAGTGTTTCTGGGAGAAACATTCCTTGGTCTCCCTGCAGGAAGGCCTAGGAAATGTTGTCACTGGGTTTCAGGGAACAGTTGAGCCTCTGGGTCTGAGAAAAAAGAACCTAGGTGGGAGTGTCTCTCTCATCTGATTTGGGGCCTCGAGACTGAGCTTCCTCAGTTCTTGGGGCCAATTAGCCCTCTGTCTTCATTATTTAAGGCCATGACTTACCTGTTACTCCACGAAGTCAGAATGGGGCTGCCACCATAAACGCCCCTGGAATGGGGCCCGGGTGGCTGGCAGAGCCTCCTCCGAGAAACATCAGCCTCGGTGAGCGGACGGTAACTATCATTTACATTAATTAGGCAGCCGAATAATAGGATGTTCAATAGTTATTACAGCCTGTAAATTCTGCAGCAAACGCCGCCAGGAGCCAGGAGCTGGCAGGGGCTCCTACTTTGCAAAAATCAGTCCTGTTCTTACCCTGGCAAGCAACACCAGGGCTTTAAATTCAGGGGGAAAGGGAGTCTTTATCAAATTCCAGAAGAATAGCTGATGTCGGGAGAGAGGGCTACCCTCGTGATCCAGTCAGCACTGTGTGATCCTGGGTGGATTAATCTCAAGTGTCCTTGGCCAGCAAACAGGTGACCAGTGCCAAGCCTCCACCAAGAGTGTTGGCCCGGGTGGGGGGGGGGGCAGCTTGGACAAGTGACAGCTCCTGTGTGTTTGAAAGAAGAGACCACATATTGTGGGAACTCTCCACATTTGGGGGTGATATGCACAGTAAGTGGAGTAGGAAATGGCAACCCACTTCAGTATTCTAGCCTGGAAAATGTCATGGACAGAGGAGTCTATCGGGCTACAGTCCAAGGGGTCGCAAATTTAGTCGGACACAACTGAGCGACTCAGCACACCGAGCACACACACACATGCACGCAAATCTTTTCTAAATTATTTATTTGACTGTGTTGGGTCCTCGCTGTGGCACATGGTCTCTTTGATGCAAAGCATGGGCTTCTCTCCAGTTGTGGCGTGGAGGCCTAATTGCCCTGCGGCACATGCTGCTTAGTTCTCCAACCAGAGATCAAAGCCGCATCCCCTGCATTGGAAGGCAGATTCTCAACCACTGGACCTCCAGGGAAGACCCACAGAGTAAATCTTACTCATTGTGCCTTATTTGTGACGCTTATTTTACAGATGGGGACACAGACACTGCAAAGGTGGTGGCTTGCCTAAGCGACAGAGCCAAAGCAGGGAAGGACATCTCAGAAGAGTGCCCACACCACTCCCTGTTCTTGGCCCAGCTTTCCCATCTTCCTCCTCATTTCCTGCTGCCAGGGGTTCCTCCTTCATTCCCCACCTGCCCACTGGCGCTTTCTTGCCCGAGACAGCTCACCTGCAGCCTCCTCCCGCCTCTTTGGCTCTGCTGGCCGTGCTCCAGCCCCTCCACTTACAGCCTGGCTGGCTGAGGCCACCCTCTGCTTATTGACCTGTAAGGTGGAGCCTTACAGGTCATGAGGCTGTGAATGGAGACTCAGGTGGCGGCTCATGTGGGAGGCTTGTGAACACAAGGCCTTGTCTGTGGGGAGTTGTGTGCACCCTTCAAACCTGCTTTTGTGTATCCCTGAGGCTGGCACTCTGGTCCCTCACAGGCACAGCCTCCTTGCTAGTCTTCCAGGCCTGGCCCCGGCCAGCTCCAGCTCACCCCTGTCTCCTTTCCTCCCCCGACCCTGGCTTCCTGCCGCCCTGCCCAGTGTCCAAAGCCTCCGGCTGCGGTCAGTACTGTTCCCCTACCCACGCCCCTCTGCCTGCCCCTAGTTCCTCTGTAGGAGGTTCCTCTGCCTGCCTGGCTCCAGCTCAACCCTCTGGCCTCATCATAAGGTCAGGTCCCCAGGGAAACTGCTCCGCCTCCAGACCTACCAGCTTCCCCTGGTAGGTCCTGTTTCCCACCCCTGCCACCCCACTCTGCAGCCCCCATGATAACCGTTCCCACCACTTGCTGTCTGTCACACCCGCTAGAGCTTCTCATGGGTGGGGATGAGGACATCTGTGGTGATCACACCCTAGTAACAGCACTGCTGACTTCTTGGTCATGGAAGTTCAGGGCAGAGAGACAGAGCACATATTTTGAGAGGGAGGTATTAAAACTGTAAAGTTGGTGACACATCCCATTTCTCAGGACCTTGAGTTTCGTCACTTTCAATCCATGATCCTGAGCAAGAGCTGTTAGGGCAACCCAGCTACCATCAAGAAAACAAGATTTCCAGGGAGATGCTTAACTTGCAGAAACATATGTAGCACCCACATGATAGACTCACACAAAGGACACAGATCCGAAATCCATAGCCCTGCGAGTTATCAGACAGCAAATGCAAATCATGTTTCCAGTCCCCAGGCACAGTGTCCCATCTTCTGTGGGCTAGGTGTCAACCACCACCTCAGGCTCAAATCATGTTGTCACATCTCCTGCAGGGGCCCTGCAGGGACAGGCCCTCCTCCCTCAGAAGGTCCTGCCCACAGGGCTGGAACTTATCACGGCTTCTCCTGCACGCAGAGGAGCTGACTGGTGTTTCGGGTGGCAAGCTGGAAAATGAACAAGGCCTGATTGGCGGTGTAGTCTAAATATTCCCACCACAGCTGGTCTCGAGTTGCCGACGTGAATGGTATAGTGAAGCTGGAAAGAGAGGCACATGTCAACCCTCCCGGGCTCGGGGCCCCTCCAGCACACCTCAGGCCTAGGGTCTGTGCTGCTGTGAGCAGAATCACAGTCACACACTTTCTGGGGAGACAGAGGGCAACTGAGGATGCTTTCCATCTCACACCACTGCAGGGCAAGCTTCCACTTAACGGGAGCGCAGGGCCATAGGCAGCTCCATCTGCAACATCATTTCTCTCCTTCCCTTTCTTCTGGCAGAGGATGCACGTTAATTTGTGTAGATTAAATAAAGCTACCTTGAACACACTGTTTTTTTCACGTCTTCTGTGGCTGAACCTGCAAGTCAAGAATAAACTGGACCTTGAGTTTGAGTTTCCTGATTGATTACTGAGCTTCTTGAGCTCAGCACCCTCTCAGGCCGGGTCACCTGCACCAGCCGCACCTGCTCCAGCCGCACCTGCTCCCACTCACACCCTGGGCTCCAGCGTGTGACGCTGGAAAGGGCAGAGGCACGCTGGCCACACACACTGCACGTCACAGCTGCTCCTGAAGTGTAAGTGCACCTGGCTGAGTAGACGGAAGGGCAGGCCTGATGACGCAGGACATCACTGCTGCCTGGGATGCCTGCCTGCCAGCATGGAAGGTGTGGAGCCTGTGGGTCCCAGGACACAGTTCTGCTCTGCCGTGGACAAGCTGTGGCAGTGGTTGGTGGGGTATTGTCTGAGCTGGAGGGGGGCATGGCCAGTGTCACAGCAGCTGTGTGCCAACCCTTATCCATCATCAGGCCACACTCTTGGCTGCTTGCCTTTTTTTTTTTCTTTTTTTTTTAGTCAGACAGCAACTACTTAACATGTGCAACTTAGTGTTCTAGATTGCATTGAGGAAACAATGGTTATGATGGCAAACGAGACAGGCAAAATCCTGGTGTTCATGGGGCTCATATTCTAGTAGAAGGAGATGACAGTAAATAACAGGCAAGATTGTTAGATACTAAGAAATGCTATAGAAAATGTAAGATGGACTCATACGAGAGAGGGGCTGGTGTGGGACTGCTCAGAGGAGGCAGCTCTGAGGGAGGCCAGTTGTGGGGAGTTGAATACAGAGGAGGGGCTGCCTTGTGGTTGCGAGTCCAAGGGAAGAGTGTCCCAGGCTGCGTGACAGGTGCCCGCACTGAGTAGGGCAGAGCTCTGCAGAGAAGGCGTGGGGCTGGGACACTGGGGAGGTGGGCTAGGCCAGGGCTGGAGGGGGCCCCGATGACCCTGGTCGGAAGCTGGCTGTAATTCAAAGAGCACTGGGAAGTTTCCCTGTGGGTGTTGAGCAGAAGGGCAGTAAGATCTGAGTCATGCTTCACAAAGGTCAGGTCAGCTGTGGTGGAGCCCCACGTGGAGGCGGGGGGGGGGGGGGGGAGGAGAGGGTAGGGAGGGGCTGTGGCTGTTGGTTGAGATGAGAGCAGGTGGGAGCAGGGAGATGGCAAGGAGGCTGGAAGGAGGGCCACCAAGCACTTTATGGGAGATTGGTTGGGGGGCACGAATGCAAGAGAGGATGATGCCTGGGTTTCTGGCTTGAGTCATGGGACAGCCAGGAGGCCATTCGCTGAGGTGGGAGCAGAGGAAAGTCAGTAGTTCTGTGTCCTGCCCTATCAGGCTGGGGTGGGGGGCATTAGAGCTTTCAGTGGGCACTTGTGTTCATTCCCTCATGGAACACCTGTTAGGGTTCACTGTTTCTACATCACTGGGGAGACAGCAGAAATCAGTACAAAGATGTCCTTCAGAAGTTCACACTGGAACAGGTTGGGGAGGCAGACAATACAGTTACAGATTTGGGTCTGGGGTTAGGAGGAAGCTAGGCTGCCAATATGATTTTGAGAGTCAAGTGTATTTGAAGTTGTGGATGAGACCAGCTACAGAGCAAATGCAGAAGAGTCCAAAGCTGGAGTTCAGGGCTTAACCAACATTTGGAAGTTTGGAACAGGACGAGAATCCATGAAAGAACACTTGAGAAGGTGTGGCCAGGGAGGCAGGAGGAAAGTCAGGGAGTGTGGGGCTACAGAGGTATTTCAAGAGGCAGGGAATGGTTAGTCATGACAAAAGCTGATGAGAGATGAAGTAAGAGAGAACTGACTACTGATTTTGGGAAGCTATAGCTCATTTAAGTGAGAGCTGTTCAGTGGCGCGGAGGAGCCAAAAGTAATAGAATGTTTTCCTCTCATCCCATTTCATCCTGTTGCGCCCACCCATTCCAGCCAATCCTGCCCTGTGCTAGAAGGGGCCACCTCTCCCGATCCACACAGCTATGGTATCTAGTGAGAATCTCTGGGTGAGTCCCTCCTTCCTCCATTTCCTTCCCACATCCAGGAGCTGTCTGAAGGACTCGGTCAGCAAACGTTTTCTGTGAAGGTATATGAAGCGGGCAGAGCAGGACTGTGCTCCTGAGAACTGCCTCCGATGGCTGGACCCTCCCTGGGCAGAGCTGACCAGGACACAGAATGGTTAAGCCATGCGTGGGGCCTTGTCCATTGTGGACCCTGCTGGGGACACCAGCACCAACACTCCATCTCTGTGTCTACTTAGCAATGCTTGTCCTTCACAGCTCAGGAAAAATTACCAAGAATGTTATTGACTCTAATTTTAATTTGTCTAGCACTCTTGTTAATGATGTCTATTTAAGACATCCATTAAAGGCCCATGAGGTTAATTAAATGGACAATTCCAATACAGTTCTATTAGAACCCCCTCTATTAAATTAATATTATAGACATTTAACAGATGTCTTAATTAGACATTATAGCTAAGAAATGCAAACTAAATTAGAACTAAAGCCATTGTCCAGAAAGAAAGCTTTTTACCGTAATTTATGGCTTTTGGGGGGAATGCTCATGTTTACTCTTCAGAACCTGAGAGATCAGTCATTTGACAATCTTTTCCAGCATTCACAAAGCACCATCCCGAGAGGCCCAAATCTTAAATCACAGTCCAGATGTCAGAGCTGGAAGAGACTTCAGATACCATCTGGAGTCCAGCATCCTCAAACATCAATGATTGGAGGAACCAGCTGGGGTCTTAGAGAAACAGAAAGCTGTCTGGGCCCCACCCGTGGAGTCTGATCGCAGCCCAGGATCTGGCTGCTTTCGACACATATCCTGCAGATTCTCGCACAGGTAGTGCCAGAATCCCACTTAAGGAAGCCCTGATCTAGTCTCAAGGCCACACTTGACAGATGGCGACACTGAGGCCTTGGAAGACTTCAGAACTGGGTGACTGGATCAGCACAATTCCACAGCCTACCCTGATACAGTAGAACTTTTCTAGCAGCTCTCACCATCTCTCCCCTCCTGCTGGGCATCTCCTGAGTTTGGTAGCCATAGCCCCACAGCCTTTCTTGTCTCTCTTCTGCTGGCCCCAGGCCCTCTGTGCAGGTGATTTCCTGGGTTCTCCATGTTGGCCCTGCAGGCCCTGCTGAGCCTGTGTGACCACACTCTTAACATCCCACAAATGGCTGGATCCAAAGCCACCTCCAGGGTGCCTCCCTTGCCCACCCCGCCCACCTGTGTGTTCTTTTTCCAACCGGACTCTGCCTGGCCCCAAGAGGGCTTGGGAAGAGGAGCTGTTTGCAGAAATATAAGAGAAGCTGGAACCCTCTGAGCTTCAGGTATTGGAGGGAGCAGCTGAACTGAAGTTCCATGAGCAAATCCTGGAATCCTGTGGTGATGGGAGCTCAGGGTCCAACGGCTGGGTTGGATGAACTGGCTAATGGTCCGAGCACCCCATTGAGGGGTGCAGGAAGGCCAGGCCAGGCCAATATCTGAGGATGTGGGTCAGGATACAGGATACAAATAGTCTGTCCCAGCCGAGACGCCTCCATGGCTGTTATGGACTGAATCATGTTCCCTCTAGATTCCTCTGTTGAAGCTCTGAGCCTTTAAGGAGGTAATTAAAGTTAAACAAGCTTAGGAAGGCGGGGCTTTAATTCCATTAGACTGGTGTCTTTACAGAGGAAGAGATACCAGCGATCTCCCCTCACCTCTCCCTGAGTGCACACAGGTTATCTGAGGACACAGTGATGTGGCCAAGGAAAAAGCTCTTACCAGACAGCAACCCCAAGAGCACCTTAACCTTGGACGTCCAGCCTCCAGAACAATGAGAAAAGAAATGTCTGTTGATTAAGCTGCCTCCCTGCAGGCAGGCTGGGCTAATAAGGCATAGCTTACACTGTCCCTCTTACCCTCCAGGTGCTGCATCCTTTTCCTGCCCTAGAGGCACTGGCCTGTCCTCTGCAGGCCCCGCACTGTGGCTGTGTCCTGCTCAGACCTGGCCTAGGGGATGTAAAGGGGCTGGGGCCCACTTGCTCTTAGGGGGACAATGGGTCACTGTACCCACATCTCCTGTCTCGTCCCGTGGTGTTAACTGTTCTGTTGCTTCACAGGCCTCTTGGGGCACAGGGTTCTCCCCTGCATGAAGGCTTATACACAAGGCAGATTTTGCTGTGTCTCACAGGTAGCCTACCTGTCCAAGGCCCCAGCTCTGCTGGAGCTCTGCTCCCTGGGCAGTGGAGATGGGAGTGACTGGACTGCAAAGTACTACACCGCCCTCCAAGACAAGCCCTGTGCTGCAGCCATGGGGACGGTGGGCCCCGTGCCCCTGCCGTGGCAGCGTTTAGTACAGTTTCATCGGGATCGCTCACTCACAGCCAGCGCCCAGGCCGGCTTGGGCCCCCCTCACCCCGTCCCCTGCCTTTGAGGATGGCATGGTCCATGGGGCACAGGGCCTAATGGCCCCTAGGGACAGAAGGGTCTCCCAGAAACAGGCAGCACAGCAGCAGCAGCTTCGTGGCAGGTGAGCGTTCTCACCGAGTCTCCTTGGGGAGGGGGAGAGGTCTACAAACAAAACAGCCACTCACATGGAAACTTGAGTCTGCGCCAAGTGAAAAACAGATTTCACATGGCAATTGGTTCCAACAACTTTTCTGGAAAGCAACTGTATATTTACACAACACTGGCCGCCTTTTACACTGCAGAGGGGTGGGTAAGAGCAGTGGGATTTAGGAAGTGATAGCACCTATACTGTTACCAGTGTGGCACTTTCAGACAGCCGGAAGAACAGAAGCCGTATTATGGGAAAGACAAGAGATTCCCTCAGGAAGCGGGAACCCAAGTAATAAAGGATGCACTCTCAAAGTATCTTCCCATCCTAAAGAACGTGGCTCTGGAGCTAGACTATAGGGTTCAAATCCCAGCTCGAGCTCTCAGGTGGTGAGACCCCAGGCAAGCCAGTGCTCTGACTCTGAGTGCCCCTGTGGCCACACCCAACGGCTGTCACTGGGTCAGGATGCCCTGTCTGAGGCGGTGCTGGGACTTGGGCTCCAAACCACAGGCAATGGCGGCTGGGCTGCGGGGAACACCCCAGGGGACTCAGACCCTCCTGGTAAGTGGGGGACACCACGCACAGATGGACGCGGGGTCGAGCTGCCAGGCATGTATGTCCATGGGAGACTCTCGGCAGGCTCAGCCCTCAGGAGGCACAGCTAGGCCTTCTCGCTGTTCTCCAGTTGATGTGAAATCAGTGTTTACACTCCCCTTATCATGCTTCTTGTCCCGTGTGGAGTCTGAGTGGGAAATGCTGAGAAAGCAAAGCTCTGGCATTGCTGCTTCTCTTGGTGTGGAAGAAAAAAGCATGTGAATTTGCCACCAGCTTGTCTTCAGGAATGCTTCTGCCTTCACCTTGTTGACTGGCAAACACCTGCTTCTCAAAGGAAAGGGGTGATAGGGTCTCCTAAGCCACATGGCTTTTTCAATAGCACACCTGGAAGGCTGGTCCCCACCCTGTTCTCATTCAGCTGGTTTGTACTCAGGCCTGCGTAGAAGGGCCCCACCTACTGGCCCACGGGCACACTGCCCACAGGGCCAGGGTCAGACTGGAGAGCCATGCTTTTTGGCAGCAAAAATGGAACTAAGAGTCAACTAAGGCGGCACCGCTGGGGACTCAGGCTTTCCTAGCAGGTTAGACCTTGGGAAAGACTGTAGTCTTGTTTTCCCTTCAGTCCACCTTCCTCTGGAGCCTGACGGACTCAGGAATTGAGAACACTCCATAGGCTTAAACTCCCTGTACTGGAACTTTCTTCTGCTTTCTAGAAACAGCAAAGTGAACCTTGGTTAGGTCAAAGAGCTTGACAGAAGGCCTGATTTAAAGTGACCCATCAAAGATGCAGGTCACCACTAGCTAGTGAGACTCGGTGCCTCACGGCACCGAGCACAGAAGTAAAGGCAGGAGCCAGGGACGGCCTCAGGCCTCTCTCCCTCGTCCTGGCTGTGCTGCAGGAATCGCTCCTGTGGCCTATTCATACCCACACGCATGCTTTATTACACAAATTACTGACTTATCAAACAACATTCTGAACACACAGAAAAGTATGAAAAAGAAAAACCAAACAAACTGTTTGGGTCAACTTGTGTTAATCCTGGGGCTTCCTGCCAATCGTTTCTCTCCATGGGAGTAACAGAAAAACGAAAGCATCTGTAAAGACACATCCCTCTGGTCCCTGAATTCTGTGCTCAGTACAGTGTGCTTCTCCCCAGATGACTAAATGTCCTTAACGCTGATTTAAACTGGCTGGAAGTGGTCTATAACCAGAACTGGCCTGACCATCTCTTCCCTGAAAGGCGAATGTTTCCAGTCTTTGGCTGGCATAAATAATCCCCTTAGGCAGTAACAGCTCACAGGTCAATTGTTCCCTTGGCTTTGAACTTTTTTGCAGACCGCTCACTTGACCGCAGCTGGAATTTGCTACCATAAATGTAGGAAATAAAGCCATCGATCTCCACAGTGAACACACAGTTTTGCTTCGGGATAACTGAAAAAAAGTAAGAGAAAAAGGATAAGGAAAAAAATTCTGGCAGTAAGTTCACTTTTACGGAAACTATTATTCCCAAGATGTTTGTATTAGAAAATAAACAAAGCTACTAGGAAAGACATTAGGAAATGGAGGAACCCACAAAGGTAACAATACCAGGACGAAGGTGATGATTCTACCAGAAGGTCAATTTACTCACATTTTAAATATAACTCAACACCTATTTTTCAGGGTGAAAGGCCAGGAACCAAACTCCCAGAATCAGAAACTCCCAGAAAAAGTGCCAGAAACAGGTCTTGCCACATAACTTGCAGACAGACTCATGGCTTTATGCTTCCTGGGGAAACTTGTACACCACTTTCTTAGGTTTAAAATGAGAACAGAAGAATATATAGGGAAATAGAAGCAAGCAGCAAGAAATCCAAGGGTCAAAAATAAAAGGAACAACCCCCACTGTGGTTTTGAAATCTCTGGATTCGTGGGCAAGGTAGGGGTGTGGGAATCCTGACAGACCAGGTGCTCCTCTGCCAGAGCGGTGAGCACAACGGGCAGATGAGCGGGGACTCGCTTCCCTGGATCCCAGGGCGCGGGCTCTGGGAACTCCAGGGGCAGGCGCTGCCTTGGCTTCCTCCCTACTGCCTCTCTGGCTGCAATCCTCTGGGAGGCAGCAGCCTTTGGGCAGGTGGAGGGTCCCAGTCCTGGAAACAGACCCAGGTGTCTGGAGGCACAGCCAAGCAACCCTTCCTTCCCTTGATCATATCTGGCCACAGCGGCTGGGCTGACGAGTGTCTCAGGGAGAGCCTTGGGTGCCAGGATGGTCTCTGCAGGCTTAAGATGTAAGGTAGGCAGGTATCTGCTGACTCAAAAGGTCAAACTACCTTTAGAGGAAAGGGCCGGTGAGTTGGTTGGGGCGGCCACAGCCATGGCCATCCAGTCACGTACCTTTCAGGCGGTCTTCTTTAGTGATAATTTTGAAAACGTGCTTTGTTTCTTGTAGAAGGATCCCTGTAACACCCACATAGGAGGGGCACTTGGATTTTGTAACTGCAAAGGAAAAGGGCAGTTCAGGGCTCAGGCCTCTGTGCTATTAATGGAGCCACAGGCAGCCAGGCCTGTGGGGGATGAGGGCTCTGTTCCCAGCCTTGAGCCAGCGGAGGAAGAAAGAGCAGCAGGCGGGGCGTGGTGGGGGCAGCGCTCCTATCCTAAGTGCTGGCTACTCAGCTGGGCATGGACAAGCCCAGGCTTCCCAGTCCCTTACTGGGGGTGTTAGGGCCTGTGCTGCTCTGATAGGGTGTCCTTCAGAGGGCCTGCTGCCACAGGGGTCCTAGGCAGGATTCTGGAGCCAAGGGGTCACATGTGTGTCTAATACCACCAAGACCCACAGTTGGGTTGCTCTGGCAAGGCCACCATGGTCCTCCTGTAACCTCCCACGCTCTGGCCAGAACGGGAGGCCACTACAGGTCACCCAGCAATGAGCTGCCCCCACGGCGGCAGGCCCCTTGCCCCCTCCAGCCCACCCCCATGCAGTCGGCACATGGTCACTGGACGCCTGCCGTGTGTCCGGCACTGTCCGAGGTCGGTGCTGGGCACAGTAGTGAGAAGGGCAGTCCCGGTCCTGCTCTCAGGGGCTGCTGTTCTAACGCGGGAGGGGTAATACACACAGACAACTGTATTTTCTGATAGTGATGAGTGCTACGAAAAAAACACAAGGGCAGGGTAATGGGGGAGAGAGGTCACCTTTAGTAATGGTAGACCCCTGGGAAGCGACATCTGAGCAGAGACCCAAATAATGAGAAAGAATCAGTCTGTGAGCACAAAGAACTCTCTGGACAGAGGGAAGAAGCAAATGCTAAGAGCCTGAGGCAGGGCCAGGCCTGGTGAGAAGCAGAAAGCTGGCCAGTGTGGTCAGACCTGCTGCCCAAGGACAGCAGGACAGGCTGTTTGGGCCACAGTAAAGAGGCAGAAGGGACACAACTTTTCAGTTAAAAAAAAAATCTTTCGTCTGGCTGCCTGGTCAGGGGAGGAGCAGTGTGTTGGTAGGAAGAGGGTTAGGCAGCTTTGCAATAATCCAGGGGAGGAGGTAGTGGCTTAGATCTGGATGTTAGGGTGCGCTCATGCCTTGGAGGTGGGGATGAAGAAAGAAGAAATGTGGATACTTGGGTTTTCGGCCTGAACAACCAGGGTGAACAGTGCACTACCATTTGTGGCCTCAGTAGTACTCAGTGCTATCACTGACAACGATCTCAGTGGCAACTGAGATGACAAAGACCAGGGGAAGGGCTGATCTGAGGAGAGGCCCAGAGTTCTATTTTGGATGTGTAAAGTTTACAATGTCCACTGCACATCTGGGTGGCTATATACAGTAGACAGTTGAATTCAAAGAGTTCAAGGGTGAGGTCTGTGCTGGAGATGACAACTTGGCAACTGTTGGTCCACAGCTGACATTTAAAACCACAGGACCGTTCAAGTGAGCAGGCTATGTGTGCGTGCCAGCAGCTGCAGTGTCCTTTGGGATACCAGCAGGGGTCTTTGTGTGGGAAGGTACACAGAGATCATCTAAGAGTATCCAACAAGTGGTCAGAATTGACTAAGACATCTATAGTCATCGCCTAACCTAAGTGCTGGTGATGTGGGGACATCAGCAGTGAAAGGAACTGTCACTAAAGGATGGCTTGGGCATCCGGATGATGTGCTCTTTAAGCAAATTACCTGAAACAATAGCGCCGTGAAGATCTGCCTTTAGAAGCTTGGCCTGAATCATCTGTGGCTGCCTAAGAGGTAAATAGAAGCTTTCAGTGTATACCATGATGGTAAATTCTGAAAGAAGTAAACAGGTCTACAGACTTCTTCAGGCAGGCAATGCTGATAGCAGGGTTCCTTGGGTTCTTCCCCAAAGGGCAAGGCTTCAGAATTGCGACTCACGTGTCTGGTTTGAGGCCGTTACATAGATCCCGGATGTACTGTTTCCAGAGTTCATGTAGAGGGAGAAAAAGACTGTATCTGTGGCAAATTCAGAGAGAGGTAAAAAGTCAGGCAATGTGGCATATACAATATATGACAATGTAACATCCAAAGAGCACAGAGCGTGGCTTGATGCCAAGGACCATGACCTGGATCACTGGGGCCTGGGTGCAAATCCTAGTTCTACTTCCTATAACCGCACTGAAATCCAGTACTTTCACCTCTCAAATCTTAGTTTCCTCTCCGGTAGAACACTCTCAAGGCTAAGTTTTTGCTAGTGAGAAGAGAAAGATGTTGCCTTCCTTTGCCCCTTCGTCTTTCCTGCTGGTTAGACGCAGCCGTGACAGTTGGAGCTCAGGCAGACGCCTTAGATAAAGATGGTGCAGCAGCAAGGACGCACCCAAGGCTGCACTCCAGGGTGCCTGATGGCTGTGGAACTGCCTGCTTCACCAGCCCAGGATGGTACTCAACTTGACTTTTCACAAGAGAAAAGAAGCCACTGCTACTGGCTTATTGTTTAATTCACTGCTGTTTTGAGGTTTTCTGTCATAGGAAGCTGACCCCAATAAGCCCTCAGTAAACAGGAGTTGCTGGTTGTCATAAGCCCATGTGCAAGGTGACAGGGTCTGTCTGGAGGGTGAGAAGTGGTAGGGTGCAGGGGAGGAAGCAGGTGAGAGGACCCCGAATGGGCCTTCCTGGTGCTTCATGAGGAATCCGCTTAATGAAGCTACTGGTTAGAGAAAATGAGAACCTCAGGCTGAAACCCAAAGTGGACTCTATTGGTGGGGTCACGGGTGAGGCACACCAGGGGCAGGCAGCAGTCCCTTCCTCCTCCCAAAACCCAGCTGATTTTGTGAGGGGGCCATGAACAAAGTGACAGTCTCTGTCTTAGGGGATGTGGGAGGCTATTTGGCTATAGATCTCGGAGCCAAAGCATATGAACAGTCCTAAGACATGCAAATACAGAACTGTAGCCACGGAGGGATGGGGTGTCAGCTGGAGGGAGGAACATGTCCTCCCACAGAGAGTGATGTCTCTCTCAGAAACTTCTGAAACACATGGGCAGCACGTTCTTTGGCAAATAAAACCCCAATGGGTGAGTCTGTCTACTGCTATTAAAAGCTACAAAGAGATATATGTTAAGAAGTATCAGTTCCTTTTGTTCTAAGAAAACTGTCGCCCTATTACCATGGACGACAGACTCACTTTTGGCACTGGCCTTATTAGTTAAGGATAGGACAGAAGCCAAAAATCAAAAAGGTCTGAATTGGTAAAGGAAGGCTGCCCCCTTGTGGCAGAAATGGGAGAGGCTCTCTTAGCTTAAGTGGAGCAGGGGCTGCCTAGTTTCCCAAAGTGAAGTTGCTCAGCTATGCCAGACTCTTTGCAACCTTACAGACTGTAGCCCACCAGGCTCCTCCATCCATGGGTTTTTCCAGGCAAGAATACTGGAATGGGTTGCCATTTCCTTCTCCAGGGGATCTTCCTGACCCAGGGATCGAACCTGGGTCTCCCAGGTTCAGGTTGCAGGCAGACTCTTTACGGTCTGAGCCACCAGGGAATCCCCTAGCTTTCCAAATCCATTCTCAGTACCAGGAAGATCACGCTGCTGGGACGGAAAGGCAGGAAAAGCTCACCATACCTCTGCTGCTCCGGTTTAATGTCAAAGAGCCGCAGCTCCCTCCTCTGCTTGGCAGAAAGGCCTTTAGATTTCTTTCTCTTTTCCTTTTGCTTCCGGTGAGTGAAGTACTCCAGGACAACAGCCTTGCGTTGCAGGTGGTCCTCTAGGGCTTGCTGGCTCATGCGAGGGATGCTCCGCCTCAGGAAGGCCCTCACGAAGGCCTCGGCCCGCTGGGCTCCCATGTGCTGCTTGGGGACAAGATGGTGAGATGCTGCTCTGGCTGGGAGCACCCAGGCCCCTGGGCACTCCCACACACCACCGCAACAGCAGGGGGGCCACCTTCACTGACCCACCTATCTACCCACCGAGGCCCACACAGCCTCTTGTTGGCCGAGTGTCCGCCAACCCAGCTGGCCAGAAGTGAAAGCCACATTTAAATTTCAATTTGTGACTGTCACACAGATCAATCACCTCAGACTCCAACTTCCTACTCTACTTCTTTGAAGTTAGTTAAAAATAAAAACAAAAAGCCACAGCAAAAAACCAAACGGACAAAAACATTGTATTTGGAAGAAAAGACTTCTCTCATCCTTGGAAAGGAGGAAAGCTTGAGAAACGACAAGACAACAGTATTTAATCAATCATGATCAAATGAAGGCAAGTGATGGCCTCGAAGGAAATGATCCTAACACTAGGGAAAAACAGCATAATCAAGAACTCCAGGTTGGGCCCAGCTGCAGCAATTTTGACACTGGCCGTATCATTAATACTCTTTATTGAGTCTTCAGTCTTGCGGACATGGCATGACTACTCTCCTAATTGGTTCTGGCACTGCATGAAGAAAGACACTGTGAGCATACCTTAGCCCTGCGTGGTCACTCTTTCCCACACAGAGCAGAGCATCGTGTGACTGTGACAGCACCTGCGCTTAGAGAGGACTTCTGGGCAACGTTACTGTCAGGACTGCGTGTAATTCTTGAAAGAATATGCACTGCTGTCCCCCAAGTTGAAGTTCCACCAGTCTCTTCCTCATTCCAATGCCTCTGCCCACATGTTTGCCACACCCCTAGGGAGCACTGTCTACTGAGGTTCTCCCTCTTGGCAGGGCCATTTCCTGGACTTCTGTTGCACTAACTGGGCTGCAAACACCTTGGAGCTCATGTGTCGATAGTGATCAAGCCTCATTTCATGGAGCAGTCATGGGCTTGGGGATAGGTGGGAGATGGGGATAAATGTGATACACACAATCTTCAAGGATCCCCATAGTAAGGAGGGCCGTCAGCTTCAGCTCTGTACTTTTAAATGCTAAGTAAAAATTCACTATCATCACTATTATTATTATAAGAGGACACTTGATTCTTTTTTTGTTTTTGACATTTGATTCTTTAAACACCTAAGTGGCCCACCTTTCATGCAGAAGCCAAATAAAAGTATATCAGTCTTTCAAAATCTTGATTTCCTAAGTAACTCCCTCATTATGAGTCACCAGTGAAGCTTCTGCCAAACTATGTTTGTAGCACCCAGATATGATCCATAAATTACATCTATCAAATATGATCTGTCTTCCCTCTTCAGGAGTGAAGGGGGCAGAGTAAGTTCAAATGACAGTGCTCACCATGACAGGTTTCAGGTGAGCACAGCCTGGTGTCCCCTACATGGTGAAGGGACACAGATCAAGAAGTCCCAGTTTACCAAACTTGACTCTGGGAAAGGAGGCCAGCAGAACAACAGACCTTGATTAAACCTAATATGTCTGCTGGAAACGTGAGAAGTCAACTGTGGGAAAGGACATCTAAAACAGCACTAAAGGAGTCACTAAAGCACTTAAGAAGCCACTGAGACATCTTGGTCATCACCTCTGGTGCTCCCAGACCCCCTGCCCAAGCACTGTACCTTAACGTCGAACTCTTTTGCCTCCTTCTGAGAAAAGGCATGGCAGACCGCACCTAGGGGATTAAAACAAAACACAAACATGGAAAGATCGATCCTGTTGGCTATGGCTAGAAAACCTAAGACTCTTCGAACTGTGAAAAGCACTTTGCTTATTGAGGGACAGAAGACGGGTGGTACAGAGAGCACAGCGCCAAAGCTTTTTCGGATGTCTACGGTCCTACCCTCCGGCCACATCCATCCTAGCAGTCCCAGCGGCGTGCTTTAAAACAGTGCTTCTCAAACATGAATGTGTGTCTGAATCTCTGGAATCTGTTGCTCTAGAACTCTAATAATGTATCTCATTTAAAAGTTATATGACAGGGTTTTTCAGGATGAGGAGAGCTGAAACTACTACATTTTGTTTACTGTTTGATGTTTAAAAACAGACTTTTCACATTTTAGTATCAATGAAGCTGAGATGCATCATACAACCGATGGTGTCCTAAATTGATAAAATACCATAGAGCTTTCTTCAAGCTCAAAATACATACTGCTCAACATGGTTTCAACCTTCAAAAATTTTCACACTCTTGTTTCTTAATTTCTTCTGAAGAAGAAAACCACAGCATTGGGGACAGAATATGGGTGTGAAGAGAATGAGACAAAGGCCTGGTTTAAGGGCCAAAGGACTAGAAAATATGGTTCACACTACACTCTAAACTCCATCCCAGCTCTGTTGTGCTTCCCTGAATACATGTGAACAAACAAACCAAGGTGGTTACAAGCCTCATATACAGAGTATGATTCTCCCTCAACTGGAAGACAGGGATTGAAATCTGTTTGTAGAAAGCAACTTGCAGGGTATGGAACCCCAGGAATGACTGCAACTGAAACAGGTGCCTAGCATTAAACCCAGAAGCCTTTTTTCCCCCTCCTATAACAGACATCTAACAAGTATTGAGCCCTCAATACTTACCATGCCCAATTAAAAGCTACATACACTTTATCTTATACTTTCTGAATGACCATTTTAAAGGCATTATTATTCCTATTATATAGTCCCAGGTGGCGCCAGTGGTAAAGAATTCGCCTGCCAATGCAGGAGACACAGAAGAAATGGGTTCAATCCCTGGGTTGGGACGATCCCTTAGAGGAGGCAACCCACTCCAGTATTCTTGCGTGGAAAATCCCATGGACAGAGGAACCTGGTGGGCTACAGTCCATGGGGTTGCAAAGAGTCGGACATGACTACCCACGCACACACACATTCCTATTATGCACTGAGAAAACTGGAAGTTCAAATATGCTGAGACACTTAACTCGATCACGCAGATCGAGAGGCAGAAGTGGAACTTAAAATCCAGTTTTAACGGTGTCACTCCCCTGCCTATATAAATTGCCTAGGGTGTTTGCTCACCTCCTCTCTGCTCAAACTCTCAAAGCCTTGGGTTAGTGGCACTGTTCCCCAGCGCGCTCTCTGCGCTTTACACCAGAAAAGGGTCGTTCACAGAACAGCTGGCTGGGCAGGCACCATTATCAGTACCTTCAGTTCAGTTCAGTCGCTCAGTCCTGTCCGACTCTTTGCGACCCCAGGGACTGCAGTAGGCCAGGCTTCCCTGTCCATCACCAACTCCCAGAGCTTGCTCAAACTCATGTCCATTTAGTCGGTGATGCCATCCAACCGTTACAAAAGGGGAAAGTGGGTTGAAGAGAGGAAAAGGGCCTTAACCACGCCACCACGGGATATAGCAGCCAAGTCAGACCAAGGCCTTGGGCCCTCCTCTAGCACCACTCACCAGGGAGCAGGGCAGCCCCCCTCCCCCTCCTCCGGCCCAGAGAACCCGACATCAGTTCCTAGTTCAGAGATTGCACCAAGCCAATCGGGACTCCTGGCCACAGTTACACTTCTAGAAGGCGGGACAATTCCCACGGCAGTTCCGTCCAGACTCCCCTGCAACCCTGTCACCCACCAATACCTAGATCTAGTCTCCGGCTCTCTAACACCCCACCCCTCTCCAATTTCGTGGCCCTCAACCCGGCTTACTCGTCATTCTCGGACCGCTTCCGGTGCGCTCTGCTGACGTCTCCTTCAGGCGTCGCTCAGTCTTTATCCGCCTCTACTTTCTTCAGCAACCCTCGACCACTAGAGCCTCTTTCGTCCAAGTTTGTGGCGCAGACGTTCCTTGTGCCCGAAGTCGCGCGGTAAGCAGGCTGACAGACCGACGACCTGCTTCTCGGAGCTGGAGTCTCGGGCTCCTGGCTCAGGGGGTGGCGCGCCCGTGACGTCACCGACGTGCGCCGACTTAGGATGACGCCTGCGCCTTGGGGCTGACCCCGGCGAGCGGAGTACTGCGGGCAGACAAGAGTCTTTGTTTGACGGCGCTCTCTGCGTTTGTGTGTTTTGTAGGCGAGGGACTGCCAGAAGCAGTAGGGTTGGAGTCGGGGAGTGTGGAATGTTTGTGAGGCCCTGGAATAGAGAGAGACAAGTGGACTTGGAGAGAACGGAGGGAGGTTGGGGACGCGAGGAGGGTGGAAATGGGTTTGGGGATGGTGGTGGTGGTGGAGGAGGAAATGAGGTCTGTGCGATCCCTGCTCGCTACAGGGTCAGCGGAGGCACGGAAGTTGGGGCAGGAGGTTCTTGTTTTGTCTCTGCTACTAGCTAGCTGTGTGATCTCGCTTAAGGCACTTTCCATCTCGGGGCCTCACTTTTCCTGTGTACTGTGAGTGGGGTTGGGCTTGATGGTCTCTGGAATATTAGGTTCTGCCAATAAGGTAAAAGGCAAGGAATGGATTCTTATTGCCCAGGGGATGGGTTCAAGACATGTGGCTGAAAGGCCTGGTGGAGATCTCTTACAAGTGACCCGATGGTGCACACAGAATCGTGCAGTCTGAACTTTTGCCCCGTGCTGAGCCTGGGCTGGGTGCTGCCCAGGAAGAAAAGCAGGATGACTCTTGTCTTCTAAGCAGGTGGTTCTCAACTTTCAGTACGGTATAAACTCCCTTTAAAGGAAAAACTTTTCTCAAGGAACCCTGGGAGTATGTCTGCACATCCTAGTTTTAGAAACATTGGCTTAAGTTTCTTTGAGTGGTGACCTTGTATCATTTTGATATTAAATATAGGACTGCAGGCCCTGAAATTGAGTGAATTGTCTAGTATTTACCTTGTATGTATATTACCATCGAAATGGAAACAGCATTGAAACCAAACTGTATTGCACTTTGAGACCCCTGAAAATACCTAGGAATCTCTGGGACTAAGTTTAAGAAACTGCCCTTTGGGTTAGTTATGTGAACTACCATTCCTTGTTGTTCAGTTGCTAAGTCATGTCTGATTCTTTGCAACTCATGGACTGCAGCACAGCAGGATCCTCTGTCCTTAACTATCTCTTGGAGTTTGGTCAACTCAAGTGCGCTGAGTTGGTGATGCTATCTAACCATTTTATCCTCTGCCACCCCCTTATCCTTTTGCCTTCAGTCTTTCCCAGCATCAGGGTCTTTTCCAGTGAGTCGGCTCTTCCCATCAGGTGGTCAAAGTATTGGAGCTCCAGCTTTAGCATCAGTTCTTCCAATGAATATTCAGGGTTGATTTTCTTTAGATTGACTGGTTTGATCTTCTTGCAGTCCAAGGAACTTTCAAGAGTCTTCTCCAGCACCACAGTTTGAAAGCATTAATTCTTCAGTGCTCAGCCTTCTTTATGATCCAGCTCTCACATCCATACATGACTACTGGAAAAACCATAGCTTTGACTATACAGATCTTTGTTGACAAAGTGATGTCTCTACTTTTGAATACACTGTCTAGGTTTGTCATAACATTCCTTCCAAGGAGCAAGTGTCTTTTAATTTCATAGTTGCAGTCACTGTCTGCAGTGGTTTTGGAGCCCAAGAAAATAAAATCTGTCACTGCTTTCACTTTTTCCCCATCTATTTGCCATGAAGTGAAAGGACTGAATACCGTGATCTTGGTTTTTTGAATGTTGAGTTTTAAGCCAGCTTTTTACTTTCCTCTTTCACCCTCATCAAGAGGCTCTTTAGTTTCTTTTCACTTTCTGCCATCATAGTGGCGTCATTTGCATATCTGAGGTTGTTGATACTTCTCTCAGCAACATTGATTCCAGCTTGTGATTCATCCAGCCCAGCATTTCACATGATACATTCTGCCTGTAAGTTAAATAAGCAGTGTAATGGTATGCAGTCTTGACATGCCCCTTTCCCAATTTGGAACCAGGCCATTGTTCCATGTCCAGTTCTAACTGTTGCTTCTTGATCTGCATACAGGTTTCTTAGGAGACAAATATGGTGGTCTGTTATTCCCATCTCTTTATGAATTTTCTACAGTTTGTTGTGATCCACACAAAGTGAACTAACATATCTGTATTTTAAAATGCACACAACAACAGAAGACAGCC
The DNA here is from genome assembly GCF_963930625.1 of Muntiacus reevesi. Classification (NCBI taxonomy): domain Eukaryota; kingdom Metazoa; phylum Chordata; class Mammalia; order Artiodactyla; family Cervidae; genus Muntiacus; species Muntiacus reevesi. The sequence continues at coordinate 252,461,503 of NC_089250.1, read as the reverse complement.
AATTTCAGTGCTATACTCAAGGGAGGCCCTTTTGAGCAGGGTTGTGATTATGGAGATAAAGGAGAAGGCAGACCTCAGTCTTTTTAGAGTTTTTCTAGGGTTGTTAAGAGTCTTAACTCCCAACTGACCCTGAATGAGTCTTCTGTAGAATTCTCTGATTGTGTTGGGGTGAGCACTCCCAGAACTGCAGTTATTCCATAGTTCCTGATTATTAAATTCTTTTTAAAAAGCAAACAAACTACTTAATTGTCCTCAGGAAATAAATGTATATATATGCAGAGAGATGCCTGTCCTTGTATGTTGTTGTGATTGTCATTTAGCAGAAATTTGAAAACTATTTGATGTTTGAAAATAAGGGATTAAACAAATGAAGTATGTGATAATTAATTAGGTAGGTTAATTAAATGCATTATAATCACAGGGTAAGCTTCAAAAATTCATATTCCTTGCCATCCTGGAGATTCTTATTTAGTTGGTGGGTCCCAAAGAATTTTCCCAGGCGATTTTGGAAACTATAGTATGGTATGTTTATATAACTTATATAATGGAATACCATGCAGCCATTAATCAAGTGACATTCTGTTTTTTTTAAAGTGTGCAAAATATTAATGTGTGTAACCAAATAGTACAAATAGAATATACACAAAAAGGACTGGAAAGAACTATAATAACATACTGAAAGTTTCTGTACCTGTGTAACTGAACTTATGAGAGATTCTTTTTTTGTCCATTTTCTAAATTTTTCTCGGTGAAAATAAAATTTCTTTAAGTTTATTTTTTTTTTATAGTTGTCAGTGGTAAACTTTCAAACATGGATACACGTTTTCCCACTAGCGACCTTGTGAATGTTCCATGGGAAATCAAGGTTTGTTAGTATCATGCAGATGACTTCCTCCTGCCCCTGACAACTTATTGTAAAGAACTTCAAATATACAGAAAAATGGAAAGAAGTCTGTAGTGAACACTCTTATGCTCTTAGATTATACAATTAACATTTTGTTTTATTTGTACAAGTTTCTTTTGATTGCTGCTTTAAGACATTCAGGCTATTAGATTGAGTACTCAAGGAAAATTCCATACGTAAAGTCAGAAAGATTAAGCCTCAGCTATTAAATAAGTGCATATCTATGAAAATTAGAACCCTCATTATAAATAAACACAACTAAATCCATAGAAATCATTTATCTAACAGCCTCTGACAATACAGTGGAGAAATATTTTTTTCTGTGTTCCTTTTCCTCTACTTTTGGATTAAAGAAAGACACCATTATTAGTAGATTTTCTGCCATTCCTTTAAATGTACGGAAAGGTAATGATCCTGAAGAAATACCAGCACACCTGCAGTGAGAGCGTGGAAAACTTTAATTTCAATGAAAGTTGTAATCCTCCAAGTTCAAAAAAGTCAGCATGTTATTTTATATATTGTGCATATTTACATATGTGTATATACATAGATACACATATGTATAGACACATTTATACATATGTTCGTAAATTTTTCTTCTGTTTCCTTTAAATGATTAAAGAGGGATAAGGCCTGTTCATGCTGCTTTGCTACAACAGGAGGCCTTGTCTGCGATGGACTGACAGCAGTACCTGCTTCCTAGGGTTCCTTTGGGCCCCCAGTGAGATGATGCCCGTGTTCAAATGGCCTGGCGTAGATAGCACGGTTTGAGAAATGAGAACTATCATCGTCTTCATCCCTGCAAAGCTGAAACAGTCCATCTGGCTCAGGGTTATGAACTTCCCTGGCCCTGCTTTGCCTTTGGTCTGTAAACTGGTCCAGATGCGGTATATGGACAAGAGGAGCTGGGGATGGTGGTGGTGTTGGGGGTGACCTGGACACAGCGGCAGCAGCAGTCATTCTGTAGGCTTAATGGTGCCACTCTGCCCACTCTGACAGAGTGAAGAGGCTAGGCAGCAAGGTACTAGCGCTGACACTGGATATTTCTTTCAGGCAAACCCTCTTCTGCTGGGTAATTGGGTGTTTTAGCTACAAGAAGCAAAGAACTGACAGGTGAAGGAGGATGCCATGTCAGTCCCTCTGGTCAAGAGGAAGTACTGTGCTCTAAGTCAATTTCAGATCAACCGTTTAGGTTTTTGAATAGCAAAGAGTATAACACATGTCATGTGTGGTCAAATTGCAGTGTCTGAAAGCCAGGTCACTCTGTCAACATCCAGATGTCACACTTCAAGGCTACCTACCTTGATCCCACAGGTCTGAAATGCAACTCTAATAGATTTGCCCAGTTCCCTGAAGAAATTTCACTCTGCGCTGAACCCCCTGGGAAATGCTTGGTTTTGGTTTTCATGATGCAGTATCTCCACGGGATTCCCTGGTGCTCAGTGGTAAAGATTTGCGCCGACAATGCTGGAGACCCAGGTTTGGTCTCTGGGTCAGGAAGATCCCCTGGAGAAGGAAATGGCAACCCACTCCAGTATTCTTGCCTGGGAAACCCCATGGACAGAGGAACCTGGTGGGCTACAGTCCATGGGATCACAAAAGAGACACAATTGAGCAACTAAACAACAACAACATCTGAACGCACAGGAGGCTCTTTGGGGTCCTAAGAGGTCTCCTTCGGTGGATGTGTGGGGTAATTCTTGAGGCCCTTGAAGGATTTATAGGGAAACCACTGCCGGCTTCATGGGGCATGTGTGCATAAAGCTCCTATTTCTCCTCACCTGCGCTTAACTTTGGGGAAGTTGTCGTTGGCTCCTGGCTGAAGAGCTGTGTGTTTACACATGTATGTGTCCAGTCTAGTTCAAAATGTGGGGAACTGGGAGGGAGAAGGAGCTCATATAAAATCACCCCAAATGAATTGGGATGGACTAGAAAGTGAAGAGACCTGGTTTGTATTGAGTCTCAAAGCCCTGTGGGAAGTAGGGGACAAGATGGTCTTCTGTCTTCTCTTCTGTTCTTTAATATACACTATACAGCTTAAGATGTAAAACAACAACAGCACAGTATATAGGACATGCAGGAACTCTGACCATAATCAAGAGAGAATGGCCACTACCAGAACCTTAGACGACGCAGATGTTTGAATTGAAAGACGCAGCCTTTAAAACACTATTATAGGACTTGCCTGGTGGGACAGTGGATAAGAATCCACTTGCCAGAGCAGGGGACCCAGGTTCTATCCCTGATCTGGGGAAGATTCCACATGCTGGGGAGCAGCTAAGCCCATGAGCTTCAACTATTGAAGCCTGTACCCTCTAGGGCCCGCGAGCCACACCTCCCGAGCCCGGGCGCTGCAGCTGCTGAAGCCCGTGCACCTGGAGCCGAGCCTGTGCTCAGAAACAAAAGCCACCACAGTGAGAAGCCCATGCGCCGCATGAAGAGTAGCCCCTGTCTCTGAAACTGCTTTTGGAGCATCAATGACTGTGAAGGAGGCCTCCACACTTTGCCCATAGAAGCCAAGAGGAGGGCTTCAGTCCATCTGTCACTGGGGTGACACCCGGTGTCAAAGACAGGACATATATATATATATAATATTTGTACATTGAATTTTTAGTCTGTGTTCTATATTTCTTCTGCCCTACGCTCGTTGACTTAGGTATCAAAGAAACCTATGAAGTCCTCCTCGAGAAAAAAATCCTCTCCCAGTGGGAAAAATGCCTTTTTGAAAAAGTTCACAATAAGTTCTACCAAGAAATGATAGTCAACAGTCTCAGCATACTTAATGCTGTGTATAATCCTAGGAACGATATTAACGTAAAGGACCGGAATGTGTTCCTGGTGGGAAAGAAGGCCGCTGGCAAGATGATGATTGTAAAGTGATGCTGTTACAGTGGACACATGGGGACATCTGGGAAGGCGTCTACCCCACCTCAGATGTTCCCCTGGGAATAATAGTCACCTCCTTCCATTTCTGGGTTTTCCAGGTGACTCAGAGGTAAAGAATCCTGCCAAGGCAGGAAGATGTGGGTTCCACCTCTGGGTTGGGAAGATCCCCTGGAGAAAGAAATGGCAATCCACTCCAGAATTCTTGCCTGGGAAATCCTATGGACAGAGGAGCCTTGTGGGCTCTCGTCCATGGGTCACAAAGAGTTGGATGTGAGTGACTGAGCACTCACGCATCTATCTGCACCAAGTCTTAGTTGTGGCATGCGAGCTCTTACTTATGGCATGTGGTTTCTAGTTCCCTGACGGGGGATTGAACCTGGGCCCTGTGCACTGGAGTGCAGAGTCTTAGCCACCGGGCCACCAGGGAAGTCCCCATCTCCCCATATTTGAAAGGCTTCCTGCCAGAACCTGGTATAGATCAAATAGAATGTTCTTCATACATAGCTTATGTTACAGATGGTTATCTGAAGTTGAGATGATCAGCAGAGAGTTCTTTTCCTCTGTGGTTGTTCAGTCACTCAGTCGTGTCCGACTCTTTGCAATCCCATGGACTACAGCACACCAGGCTTTCCTGTCCCTCATCATCTCCCAGAGTTTGCCCAAGTTCATGTCCATTGAATCAGTGATGCTATCCAACCATCTCATCCTCTGTCATCCCCTTCTCCTCCTGCCCTTAATCATTCCCAGCATCAGGGTCTTTTCCAATGAGTCAGCTCTTTCCATCAGGTGACCAAAGTATTGCAGCTTCAGGCTTCAGCATCCGTCCTTCCAATGAATATTCAGGGTTGATTTCCTTTAGGATTAACTGATTTGATCTCCTTGCTGTCCAAGAGATACGTATCTATTCCTTTTCAAATTCTTTTTCCCAGTTAGGGTGATGCATAATATTGAACAGAGTTCCCTATGTTCTACCGTAGGTCCTTGGACAACCTGACTTTGAAATGAACAGACATCCCCCGACCTGGATGGGAGTCTGAGATGGAGAGCAGCAAGTGATCAACACTGAGAATCTGTTTTGGCCTGAAGAGGGAAGGCGGGAAGAATGACATGGAGAAGAGGCACATACTCTGTGTGGGACCGGGGCTGTAACCCTCCCGCGGTTTTATCTTTCTGCACGTTGACCTGTGTCTCGGTGGGTACCCGGTTTGAAGACGTGTTCAAGTCTATTGTTCATAACCGGAATCTGACGCCCCTGAGCCTGGGCTGTGTGCCGCATTCCCTAGAGATGGTCTCACTTCTGGGTGAGGCCTTGGAGAATCCGGCTCGCAGCCTATACAGCATCTGAGGTGAGTTATTCCCTGCTGGATGCTCACTGTATGCAGGAGGGGCGTGGCTGGATGTTGCCGGCACAGATACCCTTTAGATCATTCTTGTTTGTTGTTTAGTCGCTCAGTTGCATCCAGCTCTTTGCAACCCCATGGACTGTACCCGCCAGGCTCCTCTGTCCATGGGATTCTCCAGGCAATAATACTGGAGTGGGTTGCCATTCCCTTCTCCAAGGGATCTTCCCAACCCAGAGATCAAATCCAAGTCTCCTGCATTGGCAGGCGGATTCTTTACCATCTGAGCCACCAGGAAAGCCCCCACTTTAGACAATACCACCTGATATTTCTCCTGGATGCCTCTCACTCCTTAAATATTTTAAGCACATGGCTTGTTTCTCTCCCACCAACGTTTATTCCTGTCATTTTGGATGGCTTTGGTTTCTACATGGATGATTTTTCTTTTTTCTTTTTAACTGGAGGATAATCGCTTTACAGTGTTGCATTGGTTCCTACCGTAAGGCATCGTGAATCAGCTGTAAGCATGCATGTGTCCCCGCCCTCCTGAGCCTCCCTCGCACCCGTCCCTTCTGGGTCATCACAGGGCACCAGGCTGGGTTTCTTCTATTACACAGCAGCTTCCCGCTAGTTGTACAAAGATGATCTTTTCTATAACTTGGCTTCTCATTTCTTTGACCTGTATGTCTCTAATCATCTTGTCCCTCTGCCCATTCTCAGGCACAGAACACCCTGGTCAAACCTGAGAGCCTGGGGCTTCCCCGGAGGTTCAGTGGCTGGGACTCCACACTTCCACTGTAGCAGGCGTGAGTCTGATCCCTGGTTGGGGAACTGAGGTCCTGCTTTTCTCTTTTGTGGCCAAAAATAGAAAAATAAGTAAATAAATAATAAAGAAATTTTAAAAACCCTTATAGTCTGCCTATATATAAAGTAGATAATCAATAAGAACCTACTCTATAGCACAAGGAACTCTACTCAATATTCTGTAATAACCTATATGGGAAAAGAATAGTTATATTTATATGTATAATTGAATCATTTTGCTATATACCTGAAACAGAGCATTATAAATCAACTATATACTCCAACATAAAATAAAAATTTAAAAACTTAAAAAACATCCTTAGAGTCTGCCTGATGGAAATTTTTAAAATATATATTTATTTAAATTGGAGGCTAATTACTTTACAATATTGTGGTGGTTTTGCCACACCTTCACATGAATCAGCCATGGGTGTACATGTGTCTCCATCCTGAACCTCCCTCTCACCTCCCTCCCCATCCCATCCCTCAGGGTCATCCCAGTGCACCAGCCCTGAGCACCCTGTCTGATGGAAATATTAAGCAAGCCAGAAAGATAATTTAACATCTTTGAGTAGCCACATTTAGGGAAAAAAAAAAAAAGGAAACAGGTAAAATTAATTTTAATATCTTAACATATCAAATTCAGTTCAGTTCAGTCACTCAGTCATGTCCGACTCTTTGAAACCCCATGAACTCCAGCACACCAGGCTTCCCTGTCCATCACCATCTCCTGGAGCCTGCTCAAACTCATATCCATTTAGCCAGTGATGCCATCCAACCATCTCATCCTCTGTCATCCCCTTCTCCTCCTGCCTTCAATCTTTCCCAGCATCAGGGTCTTTTCCAATGAATCAGCTCTTCACATCAGGTGGCCAAAGTATTGGATCTTCAAAGCCATGGATACCTGGAAAAGAATATATTACTTCTGAGTTTCCCACAGATAGATCGCTTAGTAAGTTAATGTGAATATTTTTCAAGAACGACAGCAGTAGAAAAAAGAATCTTTTCACAACCCCCAGAAGTCCTACCTTGTGCCTTGGGGAAAGATTTCCAAACCATAGATCTGTCTGAGATTAGCCTGCCATCCCTGCCAATGAAAGTCTTTCTAGGGATGCTTAGATTGCGTGAGGACTGACTGCAGGTTTGAACTGGGCATCAGGGCCAGGGAAAGTTCCAAGTCTGCATCCAGGGTGAGGGCTGAGGTTCTACCCTGACTCATGCTGAGAAAGCCAAACCCTGACCTTGTCGTTCAGTTGCTGAGTCACGTCCGAATCTTTGAGATCCCATGGACTGCAGCACGCCGGGCTTCCCTGACCTTCACTATCTCCCTGAGTTTGCTCAAATTCACGTCCATTGAGTTGGTGATGCCATCCAACCATTTCATCCTCTGTTGCCCGCTTCTCCTGCCGTCAGTCTTTGTAGCATCAGAGTCTTCTTCAGTGAATCAGCTCTTAGCATCAGGTGGCCAGAGTATTGGTGCTTCATCTTCATCATCAGTCCTTCCAATGAATATTCAGGGTTGATTTCATTTAGGATTGACTGCTTTGATCTGGCTTCCCTGTTGAGAAATCTCCATCAGGCACTGTTCTTAGGGCTTTAGAGTTCTAGCCAACAGAGGCAGTCTTTCTGCAAAGCCCCTTGCTTAAATTCTAGACATTCTGGTTCATTCAGACCATAGCATTCTCACTGGCAAAAAAAAAAAAAAAAAAAAAAAAGAATACCTTTGGTACTGTGTATTCCTGATCTGGGAAGAGGACTGGAGGACAGGTCCAGAAACTTGTTATGAACAGGTGTTCAGTTGTTAACTGTGGGACCTAAGTCAGTGTTTCTCCGTGTCGGCACTGCTGACATTTGAGACTAGATAGATGTTTGTGGTCAGGTAGGTACTCTAAGATGTTGATTATCATCCTGCCTTCCACCCCCTAAATTACAGTAGCAATGCCCTCTTTGTCTGGTTATTGAATTAATTGTTGTTTTAGTCGCCAAATCGTGTCCGACTCTTTGTGACCCCATGGACTTGTAGCCCGCCAGGCTCTTCTATCCATGGAATTTCCCAGGCAAGAATACCAGAGTGGGTTGCCATACTCTCTTCCAGGGGATCTTCCTGACCCAGGGATCTAATCCGAGTCTCCTGTGTCGGCAGGCAGATTCTTTACCAGTGGGCCATCAGAGAATCCCAGTATTGAATTAATAATCAACTCAGTAAAAGTAGATATGGCACCTATGGAAGGTGTATGGAGAAAGAATGAAATAATTATTTCTCCTGCTATGAAAATCAGACCTTCAAAGACAGGACCTGTGCCATATTAATTTTTTTATAATATTCAGAATAGAAATGAAGGGATAGATTAAACAGGAAAAGATGATTGATTTGAGACATGTATGGGGTTGTAATCTATAAGCCTTGGAAAGTAATTGGTTGTGTTTGGTGGTAGGGGCTAAGGGGAGTTATAGATAATTTCCACATTAACCTGATAAAAGCAATGTTTACCTATTGAAATGAAGATGACAGAAGAATCAAAGCTGATTTGAGTTTTAGGTGGAGTGAATTAGGCTTGGGGGGACTCTTTAATGAAAAAATTCTGAGAGTCTAAGAAAGTGAAAGTGTTAGTCTGTCAGTCATGTTCGAATATTTGTGACCTCATGGACTGCATGTAGCCTGCCAGGCTCCTCTGTCCATGGAATTCTCCAGGCAAGAATACTGGAGTGGGCTGTCATTTCCTTCTCCAGGGGATCTTCCCAGTCAAGGGATCAAACCCAGGTCTCCTGTATTGCAGGCAGATTCTTTACCATCTGAATCAGCAGGGAGGCCCAAGGAACCAGTTAAATTTGAAAAACCAAACCACGTGGAGTGCTGGTCTCAAGATAGAGATTTTTGATTCTTCAACTTTTAGGTGTCATTTTCAGCTAAAATAGGTTGATGTTCTGATTGGATGTTTTCAGTAGTGCTGCCCTGAAAATAGGGGTGCAAGTATCATTTTAAATTATGATTTTCTTGGGATCTAAGGCAAGAGCAGGCTGGCTGAATCAGGTGGTAACTCTATATTATAGAGTTTGAAGCAATCTCCGTAGTGTTTCCCTTTGTGGGTGTACCCACCCGCTTGCATCCGCACCCGCAGTGTAGGAGGGTTCCTTGCTCCCCTTGCCCTGGGCAGCAGTTTAATCTTTGCAGACCTTTGGGAGGATGGTCATTCTGAGTGAGTAAGCTGATGCCCTGTTGCAGTCTCCATCGGCGTTTCTCCAAGAGGGATGCTGAGCATCTTCTCATGTGCTTTGTGGCCATGTGGATGCCTTCTTTGAACAAATAATGTCCGTTTAGATCTCTAGCCTGTTTTCTGTTGGGTTGATTGGCTTTTGGTATTGAGTTGCATGAACTGTTTGCATGTTTTGGAGATGGAGTCCTTGTTTTTAAATTCGGTGGCAAATATTTTTTTCTTCGTCGTGAGGGTTCTCTTTTTCCTCGGCTGAGTGTTTTCCATGCTGTGCAAAAGCTTTCGAGGTGAGCGAGGTCCCTTTTGAGTTTCCTTTAATTTTCCTCATTGTAACAGTTGATCCAAAAAGAATTTCCTGCGACTTATGTCATCGCTTTGATTAAGATGGAACTTTGCTGGCCAAGTAATGTCTCTGCTTTTTAATATGCTGTCTAGGTTGGTCATAGCTTTTCTTCCAAGGAGCAAGTGTATTTTAATTTCATGGCTGCAGTCACCATCTGCAGTGATTTTGGAGCCCAAGAAAGTAAAGTTTGTGACTGTTTCCATTGTTTCTCCATCTATTTGCTATGAAGTGATGGGACTGGATGCCATGATCTTAGTTTTTTGAATGTTGAGTTTTAAGCCAGCTTTTTCACTCTCCTCTTGCACTTTCATGAAGAGGCTCTTCAATTCCTCTTTGCTTTCTGCCATAAGGGTGGTGGCATCTGTGTATCTGAGGTTATTGATATTTCTCCCAGCAATCTTGATTACTGCTTGTGCTTCGTCCAGCCTGGCATTTCGCATGAGGTACTCTGCATATAAGTTAACTAAGCAGGGTGACAATATACAGCCTTGATGTACTCCTTTCCCAGTTTATAACCAGTCCATTGTTCCGTGTCCAGTTCTAACTGTTGCTTCTTGACCTGCATACAGGTTTCTCAGGAGGCAGGTCAGGTGGTCTGGTAGTCCCATCTCTCGAAGAATTTTCCACAGTTTGTTTTGATCCACACAGTCAAAGGCTTTGGTGTAGTCAGTGAATAGGAAGTAGATGTTTTTGGGATTCTCTTGCTTTTTCTATGATCCAACGGATATTGACAATTTGATCTCTGGTTCCTCTGTCTGTTCTAAATGCAGCTTGAACATCTGGAAGTTCTCAGGTCATGTACTGTTGAAGTCTAGCTTGGAGGATTTTGAGCATTACTTTGCTAGCGTGTGAGATGAGTGCAATTGTGCGGTAATTTGAACATTCTTTGGCATTGCCTTTCTTTCCCCCTTACCTGGGGAATATTATTAACAAATGCCCACCAGCACAGGTTTTTCAGTTGTAGTTAGCAAAATCAGCCACAAGGGGGCAGCATTTCTTCATGCGCCATTGGGTTTTTTTTTTTTTTTTTTGACAAATTTAATTTTTGTATTCTGTTGGCATACAGTTGATTTCCGTTCTTGTGTTTGTTTTAAGTTTACTTTAGCAACTTGATTCAGTTATACATAGATGTGTGTCTATTCTATAGAAATAACTGTAGATGTATTTCTGGGTCTTTCCCCATATAGCTTATTTCAGGATGTTTAGTAGACTTCCCCGTGGTATCCTCTAGGTCCTTTTGGACTTCTTGTGTGCATATGTTAATCCCAAACTCTTAATGTGTCCCTTCTCCTGCTTTTTTAAAAGTAATCATAAGTTGGTTTTCTTCATGAGTCTGTTTCTGTTTATAAATTCATTCATTCATATGAATTTATAGATTCCACCTGTAAGTGATATGATATTTTTCTTTCCCTCTCTGACTGACTTCACTGTGTGTGATGAATCTCTTGATCCATTGATGCTGCTGACAATGGCAGTTTTCCTTCTTTTTGATGCCTGAGTATATTCCAGTGTCTAGATGGATCAGTGACTTAATTTCTCTATTGATGAACATTTTGGTTGACATTCTGTCTTGGCTATTGTCAACAGTGCTTCCATGAAAAAAAAGAGGTGCATGTATCATTTAAAATGATGATTTTCTCCAGGTTAAGACAAGGAGTGGGCTTGCCGGATCATGTGGTTAATCTGTATTTAATGTTTTAAGAAACTTACATATCACATTCCTCTGTGGCTGCACCCATCCATTTACATCCCCATCCACAGTGCAGGAGGACTCCCGGTTCTCCTCGCCCACGGCAGCATTTAATCTTTATAGATATTTTGGAAGATGGACATTCTGAGGGGTGGGAGCTGATACCTTGTTGTCGTGTTGATTTGCATTTCTTTAATAATTAGTGATGCTGAGCATCTTTTAATGTGCTTAACCGCCTTTTTTATGCCTTCTTTGGAGCAGTGTATATTTAGATATTTGGCCCATTTTTCTGTAGGGCTGTTTGGTGTTTTGATATTGAACTGCCTGAGCAGTTTGCATGTTTTGGAGATGAAGTCCCTGTGGGTCTTAGTTTACTAACATTTTTTTTCCCATTCTGAGGGTTGACTTTTCCTTTCCTTTACGGTCTCCCTTGCTGTGCAGATGCTTTTACTGTCCATGAGGTGCCTGTTGTTGACTTTTGCTTTATTTTTCATTAAGTGGTGGATCCAAAAAGAGCTTGTTGTTGATTTATATCAAAGCGTGTTCTGTGTATATTTTCCCTCAAGAGGTTTATAGTAATCATCCCACCATTTAGATTTTTAATTGATTTCGAGTTCGTTTTTCTGTATGGGGTTAGGGGGTTGTCATGATTTCATTCTCTTTTCCCTGGTTTGAGGAGCTTCCGCCTCATGCTCCACGGTGGCTGTCCACATTTTACGTTGCTAGCATCAGTGTATGAGGGTTCCCTTTTCTCCACAGCCTCTCCAGGATTTACTGTTCATAGACTTTTAAGGAAAGGCCAATCCGATCGGTGAGAAGCGATACCTCATTATAATTTTGATCTGCATTTCTCTAAGATTTCAGGAGGTGAAACTTTTCCACTAATTTTTTTTAAGCAGTGTGAGTAAAACTGACCCCTGCAGAGTGGCCTCTTGACCATCTGCCCTGCTTTGAATCTTCTCCCAGGACCTTCCCGAGGATATTTGTTGAGAGCAGCTGTTTTTCCTTCTGTCGCTCTGCCTGGTGAATATGAAGTGCCCAGGTAAGAGATGTGTTCAGTTGTAGTTACCAAAACTGGCCACAAGACGGCAGCATTTCTTCATGCTCCACGCTTTTTTTTTTTTTACTAATTTAGGTTTTGTGTTTTTTTTTTTTTCCCCACTTTGAAGTAGAGTTGATTTCTGTTGCTCTGTTTTAGGTTTACAGGAACTTGATTCGGTTATACACAGACCTATATCTATTCTTTTTCAAGGTCTTTTCCCATAGAGGCCCTCTCAGCGTGCTCAGTAGACTTCCCTGTGCTATTCAATAGGTCCTTGCAGATTATCTTTGATAATAGTGTGTATCTGTTAATCTCCCAACCTCTTAACGTCTCCATTCCACTACCTTTTATTTTAATAATCATAAATGGGTTTTATAAGCCTGTGAGTCTGTTTCTGTTTATAAATTGGTTAAACTGTATGAATTTATAGATTCCACCTGTGATTTCATATTTCTCTTTCTCTCTCTGACTGACTTCACTCAGTATGATAAATCTAGGCCTCTTCATGCTGATGACAATGGCATTTTTATGCTCTTTTTGATGGCCGAGTATATTCCAGTATGTAGATGGACCAGTTACTCTTCAATTTTTATTGGTGGACATTTTGGCTGATGCTCTCTACTAAATATTGTCAACAGTGCTGCCTTGAAAATAGGGTTGTGAGTATCATTTTAAATTATTATTTTGTACAGATCTAAGGCAAGGTGTGGGCTTGCCGGATCTTGTGGTGACTCTACATTTAGTATTTTAAGGAATCTCCATACTCTTTTCCTTCCTTTCTGCACACACTCACTTACCTCCCCACCCACAGTGTAGGGGCTTCCTTGGTGACTCGGCTGTTAAAGAATCCACCTGCAATGCAGGAGACCTGGGTTCGATCCCTGGGTTGGGAAGATCCCCTGGAGAAGGGAATGGATACCTACTCCAGTATTCTGGCCTGGAGAATTCTGTGGACTGTAGAATTCCCTGTTCCACATTCCCTGGGCAACATTTAATCTTTGTAGATATTTTGGAGGATGGCCATTCTGATGGGTGTGAGTTGATATCTCGTAGCTTTGATTTGTCACATTTCTCTAACAGTGATGCTGAGCGTCTTTTCATGAGCTTTATTGCCATCTGGATGCCTTCTTAAGACAAATGTCTATTTAGATCTTTGGACTGCTGCTGCTGCTGCTAAGTCGCGTCAGTCGTGTCCGACTCTGTGCGACCCCATAGACAGCAGCCCACCAGACTCCACCGTCCCTGAGATCCTCCAGGCAAGAACACTGGACTGGGTTGCCATTTCCCTCTCCAAGATCTTTGGCCTAGAGTTTGTTTTTTGATATTGAGCTGAATGAACTATTTGCATGTTTGGAGATGAATAAATTGTTTTTAAATTTGATCATAACCATTTCCCCCCATTTGAGGGTTGTCTTTTTCTTTCATTTAGAATTTCCCTTGCTGTGCAAAAACTTTTGAGGTTAATGAGGTTACTTTTGTCGAATTTTGTTTTATTTTTCAATTTTCTAAGAGTGAAACCAAGAAGTTTGCTGTGATTTCAAAACCTGTTCTGCCCGTATTTTTCTCAAGAAGTTTAGAGTATCCATCCCTCCATTTAGCTCTTTAATATATTTGGAATTTCTTTTCTGTGTGAGGTTAGGGAAGGACTTAGTTTCGTTCACTTTTCCCTCATTTAAGGGACTTCCACCCTGTTCTCTGTTCTGGCTGTTAACAATTTACATTGCCGGCATCAGCGTAGGAGAATTCCTTTTTCTCTAAAGCCTCTCCACCATTTGCTGTTTGTAGAGTTTTTAACAAAAGCCGTTCTGACCTGTGTGAGCTCATGCTTAGTTCTAGTTTTGATTCTCATTTCTTTAAAATGACTCCATGTTGAAAGTTTTCCATGTGATTTAAAAAAAAAAGTGAGTAAAAACTGACCTCTGGAGATTGGCCTCTCGACTGTCTGCCCTGTTTTGATTTTTTTTTCTCCAGACCTACCCGAGGACTTTTGTTGAGGTCAGGTGTTTTTCCCTTACATCCATCCCCTCTGGCCTGGGGAAGAGTGAATAGCCATCAGCGCAGGTTGTTCAGTTGTTGTTACGAAACGCGGCCACAAGGCGGCAGCGTTTCCCCGCAGTCCTTTTTTTTTTTTTTTTTTCTGTTGAAGTACATTTGATTTCTGATATGTTTGTTTTCAGTGAACAGAAACTTGATTCAGTTATGCACAGATTATCTATTCTTCTTCAGGATCTCTTCCCACATAGGTTATTACAGTGTGTACAGGAGACTTCCCTGTGCTAACAGGAGGTCCTTTGGGATATTCTATCTGATAATAAGTAGTGTGTATATGTTAATCCCAAACTTTTAGTGTCTTCCTTCTCCTACTTTTGATTTTAATAACCATAAGTTAGTTTTCTAAGTCTATGCGTCTCTTTCTGTTTACAAATCAGTTTATTTGAATGAACTTATAGATTCCACTTGTAAGTGATATATTTCTCTTTCCCTCTCTCGCCGACTTGACTCAGTACCTTAAATCTCTCAGTCCACCCATGCTACCCCACTTTTTCCTTCCTGTTGATGGCCGAATGTATTCCCGTGTCTAGATGGACCGGTCACTCTTCATTTCTCTACTGACGGACGTTTCGGTTTCTGTTCTGTCTTGGATATTGTGGGCAGTGCCGCCCTGAACGGAGGTGCATGGTGCAGCTGGTGGAGCAGAGACCAGAAGCTGCCCCACGACGCGAGGGTGCGGCAGGCGGTGCCCTCGCGATTGTCCTGGTAAGCGTGGCAAACGGACATTCTTGGGCGGGACGTGGCCTCTGCTCCTCCTCGCTGCCTACGCCTGCGTCCGTCCCCATGGAAACAAAACAAGATGCTGCTGATCAACAGCAGAGCCTTAACTTTCCTCCCTCGTTATGGTGTGCTGATCAAACTCCCAGCATAGCTATTCCCTAATGATCGCGTGTGACTCCTGCCAATAAAACTGCGGGCTGAAAGGAGCCGTTCTGTCTTCCTGCCATGCAGAGCAGGGGGGCCCCCGACACCCCGCGCCAAATTACATGTGTCTGTCTTTTCATGATGCGCTCACCCCCGTTTCAGGCCTTTCACACCCGCTGTGCTGGACACGGCAGGTGCACTCACATATCATTTAAAATTTCTATTTTCTCTGGATCTAAGTGTGCTTGCCAGAGGGGGTGGTAAGTCTATGTTTACTGTTTTAAGGAATCTCCTAACTGTTTTCTTTCTCCACCTACCCATTTACATCCTTGGCATAGTGTAGGAGGATTCCCTGTTCCCCACGCTCTGGGCAGAGTATAATCTTTGTAGATCTTTTGGAAGATGGTCATTTTCAACGATGTGAGTGAATACCTCGTTGTTTTGATTTGCATTTCTCCAATCATTAGTGATGCTGAGCATCTTTTCATGCGCTTTAAGGTATCTGAATGCATTCTTTGAAAAAATGTCCATTTAGATCTTTAGCCCATTTTTCTGTTGTATTTTATTTTTTATTGAGTCGCAGGTGCTGTTTGCTTTTTTTGCAGATGAATTACTTGTTGATATATTTGCTTGCAAACTTATTTTGTCCATTCTGAGGCTCTGAGGATTGTCCTTTTGTTTATGCTTTCACTTACTGTGCAAGTGCTTTTAAGGTTAATGAGGTCCTTTTATTGAGGTTTTGTTTTTTTTTTCTATTTTTTATTATTCTAAGAGGTGGATCCAAAAAGAACTTGTTGCGATTTATGTCAAGGCTTGTTCTCCCTATGTTTTCCTCTAGAGGTAGAGCATAATCCTCCCTCCATTTAGTTCCTTAATCAATTTGGAATTATTTTTCTTTAAACAGTTATGGAGTGACATAATTTCATTCTCTTTTAAGGAACCTCCACCCTGTCCTTCATCCTGGCTGTTAACAATTTACCTTACCAGCATCAGTGTAGGAGGGTTCCCTTTTCTCCACATCCTCTCCAGCATTTATTGTTTGTAGACTTTTCGACAAAGGCCATTCTGACCAGTGTAGGTGATACTGTGTTTTAATTTGCATTTCTCTAAGATTTCATGATGTTGAAATCTTTTCATGTGATTGTTTTTTAAAACAGTGAGAGTAAAACTGACCTCTTGCTATTGGCCTCCTGACTGCCAGGGTTTGAATCTTCTCCCAGGACCCACCCCAGGACATTTGTTGAGAGCAGGTGTTTTTTCCTTACTTTCCACAGGCCTGGTGAACAAGTGCCCGTCAGCGCATTTTTTTAAATTGTTGTTACCAAAGGCAGCCACAAGGCGGCAGCATTTCTTCTTGCTCTACTTTTTTTTTTTTTTTTGGTATTTTAATTTTTCTTTTCTAATAAAGTTGATTTCCGAGATTGTATTTGCTTAGGTTGTATTTGCATTAACTTATGCAAGATAAAGTATAAACAAAAGGACAATCCTCAGAGCCTCAGAATGGAAAAAATAAGTTTGCAAGCAAATATATCAAGTAATTCATCTGCAAAACAAGTGAACAGCATATGCAGCTCAATTAAAAATGAAACACAAGAAAAACAAGCCAAAGATCTAAATGGGCATTTTTTACAAGCAGATATAGACGTACAATGACATTTTTTCAAGCAGATATAGACATATTTCTGTTCTTTTCCGGGGTCTTTTCTCATGAAGGTTATCTCAGTTTGTTCCATCGACTTCCTGTGCTGTTCAGTTGGTCCTTTTAGATTAACTATTTGATATGGAGTAATGTGTACCTTTTAATCCCTCTTCGTGAATCCCTCCCCACAGCTTTTTAAAATAAATAATCATGAGTTGGTTTTTTTAACTCTCTGAGTCTGTTTCTATTTGCAAATTATTTCATTTGCATGAATTTCTGGCTTCCACCTGTAAGGAATCTTTTAGGATATTTGTCTCTCTGTCTCTAACCTCACTTAGTAAGATAATCACTCGGTCCATCCATGCTGCTGCCCATGGCATTTTTCCTTCTTTTTTTGGATTAATGACTGTATTCCAGCGTACAGATGGGCCAGTTTATCTATTTATCTACCGATGGATATTTTGGTTAATGTTATGTCTTGGCTATTATGAATAGCGCTGCCCTGAAAAGAGTGGTGCACGTGTTCTCTTTGAATTAGGATTTTTTCCAGGCCGAAGCAAAGAGTGGGGTTGCCCCAAAATGTGGTAACTCTCTATTTTGTGTTTTAAGGAGACTCCAGATATTTTCTTCGTGGCTGCACCCACCCATTTGCAGCCCTGCCCACAGTGTAAGATGGTTCCCTGTTCCCCTCACCCTCAGCAGCATTTAACCTTTGAGGATCTCTTGAGGATGGCCATTCTGAGCCGTGTGAGGTGACACCTCATCCTAGTTTTAATTTGCATTTCTTTAATAATTATTGATGTTGAATATCTTTCCGTGAGCTTTTAACCTTATACTGTCTGAGTACAATTAACCTCTTGAAATTGACTTCAGGTTAGCCCTGTTTTGAATTCTTTTTCGGTGATTTGTCCCGGGGCATTTCTTGAGGGCAGGTGTCATTTCCAGCCCTGTCGGCTTTGTGAATATTGAGAGCCCATCAGCCCAGGTTTTGGTGTCGTTACAAGGAATGCCCACAAGGCGGCAGCATTTCTTCATGCCCAACTCGAACTGCCTGGGCAACCAGAGCCTTGGGGCAAGTCCAGTTCCTTGGCTGTCAACTGGAACGGAAACACCCAAGGCCTGTGTTACTTTCCTTCTTCCCCCTTAGTCTTCATCCCCCAGACGCATCCCAACGATTGCCGCACCACTCTGCTGAGGGTGCTGTCCTCCTCAAGTGGGCGACCCTAAGGAAGGAGGCTGGAGGTGGGAACCCCACCAGCAGGAGACATCTAGCCCAGGGGACTTTGCAAAGCTCTTCCAGGCCAGAGACCCCACCATCCTCTGGGGGCACTAGGCTTGGCTTTGCTGCAGGAGGGCCCCCCTGGGTCTGGAGAGCGTGGCCTCGTGCAGAGGGGAACAGGAAGTCCAGGTCCGTGGAGCGTGGCAGGGGCCACGTTGCCTGGACACCCTCCCCAGCTCCCTCAGCCCCACCACAGCCCAGCCTGGGGACCCAAGCCCAGGGTACCCAGGGATGTGACACCAGCCCAGGTACCCAGGCCTGAGGGGAAGAGAGGCAGCAGTCCTTTTGTCTGTCTGTCTGTTTTGAATCCCAGTGTGTAGGTGATTTGCATTTGCTTTGGGGTTTTTATTTGTGCGCTAAGTAGCTTCAGTGTCTGTATCCGACTCTGGGACCTGATGGACCATAACTGTCCGTGGGATTCTCCAGGCAAGGATCCTGGAGTGGGTTGCCAGGCCCTCCCCCAGGGGATCTTCTGACCACAGGGATCGAACCCATGACTCTTATGTCTGCCTGCTTTCACTGGTGGGTTCTTAACCACGAGCACCATCTGGGAAGCCCCCTTTTCTTTTATGCGTATAACAACTTAATTTGTATGTAGATGTGTATATGTTCTTTTCCGGTTTGTTTCTCATCAGTTCAGTCAGTCAGTTCAGTCGCTCAGTTGTGTCTGACTCTTTGCGACCCCACGGACTGCAGCAAGCCAGGCCTCCCTGCCCATCACCAACTCCTGGAGCTTGCTCAAACTCATGTCCGTTGAGTCAGTGATGCCATCCAATCATCTCATCCTCTATCGTCCCCTTCTCCTCCTGCCTCCAATAGGTTGTTAAAGATTGTTGAGTAGGGTTCCTTGTGCTCCACAGTGGGTCCTTGTGGATTATTTTGTAAATAGTAGTGTGTATATGTCATCCTCAACCTGCTAATTTCTCCCTGCCCTGACACCTTTCATTTTTGGTAACTGTGAGTTTCTTTACTAAGTCTGTAAAGCTGTTTAATCTGTTTTGTAAAGAAGTTCATTGTATCCATGTTTGGATTCCACCTAGAAGTGACAACATGTGATACTTGTCTTTGTCTCAGTTAGTGATCATCTCTAGTTCTTCTCTGTGGCTGGAAGTGGCATTCTTTCATCCTTTTTATGGGGGTAATACAGCCTTGTGTATGCGTGCCCCATCTTCTTCATCCATTCCTTCTACACTTAGGTTTCTTTTGTATCTTGGCTATTGTACCTAGTGTTGCCATGATTGTTGGCATGCAGTATCTTTTGAAACTTCGGTTTTCTGAGGATCCACACCCAGGCATGAGATGGCTGGGTCACTTGGTACTTTTTGTTGAGTGTTTCAAAGACCCTCCATACTGTTCTCCAGAGTGGATGTACTGATTTACATTCGCACTCAGGAGTGTTCCCTGAGTGTAGGAGGGTTCCCTTCTCTCCACACCCCCTCCAGCATTTATTGTCGGATTTTTGAGATGGCCATGCTGACTGGCGTGAGGTGATATGTGACTGAACTTCTGATTTGCATTTCTCTAAAGGTTGGCGATGCTGAGCACCTTTTCAGGCGCTTGTGGCCACCTGGCTGCCTTCTCTGGAGAAACGTCCGTTAGATCCTTGGCCCATTTTTCTGTTGGGTTATTTGTTTTTTGATATTGAGCTCTACGAGGTGTTTGCCTGTTGTGGATATCTCCATTTCTAAACACTGTTTCCCCCCATTCTGAGAGCTGTCTTTTTCATTTATGGTTTACCCTGCTGCTCAAATAATTTTAAGGTTAATGAGGTCCCATTTGTTTAGCTTTGGTTTTCATTATTCTAAGAATGAATCCAAAACAAACTGGCTGTGATTTATATCAAAGCATGTTCTGCCTGTATTTTTCTCAAGAGGTTTATAGTATCTGTCCTTCATTTAGACCTTTAATTGATTTGGAGTATGTTTTTCTGGGTGGGTTTAGGGAGTGTCCGAATGTCATTCTCTTTCCACTTGTTTAAGGAACCTCCACCTGTCCTCCTTCCTGGCTGTTAGCAATTTACCTTGCCAGCATCAGTGTAGGAGGGCTCCCCTTTCTCCACATCGTCTCCAGCATTTATTGTTTGTAGACTTTTTGCCAGAGGCCAATCTGAGGTAGTTTGCAGGTTTGATATGCATTTCTATAAGATTTAGACATATAAAATCTTTTCATGTGATTATTTTTAAAGAGTGTGAGTAAAACATACCTCTCAAGTCAAGGTGGGCTTCTTGACCATCTGCCCCGTTTTGAATACTCTTTCCAGGACCTACCTGAGGACATTTATTGAATGGAAGTGAAAAGTGAGAGTCACTCAGTCGGGTCCAACTCTTTGCCACCCTATGGAATACACAGTCCATGGAATTCTCCAGGCCAGAATTCTGGAGTGGGTAGCCGTTACCTTCTCCACGGGATCTTCCCAACCCAGGGACCGAACCCAGGTGTCCCACATCGCAGGCGGATTCTTTACCAGCTGAGCCAGGAGGGAAGCCCTCACAGACCTGGTGAATATCAAGTGCCCATCAGCCCAGGCTTTTCAGTTGTTGTTACCAAAAGTGCCCACAAGGCGGCAGCATTTCTTCATGCTCTTTTTTTTTTTTTTTGTAACTTTATTAATTCTATCAGAGTAGACCTGATTTCCGATGTCGTGTTTGTTTTTGGTGTACAGGAACTTGATTCAGTTATATACAGACATATGTCTATTCTTCTTTGTTTTTTTCCCCTATAGATTATCACAGTGTGTTCAATTGACTTCCTGTGCTATTCAGTAGGTCCTTTTTGATTATCTATTTGCTATATAGCAGTGAGAGAAGAAAGTGGGGAAAGAACCAAGCTTCCCCTATTCCTGCATGTTCCCTTATTCCTTCAGGCCCTTCTGATCAAACTAAGACCCCGGCTCCCAGAGGGAAAGGCCCTGCTTGATCAGCCAGGCTGCTCCTGTTACAGGGCCAATCTGAGCATGTTTGGTCTGTATGTTAGCTATGAAACTAGGACTACAGAAAGGAGAGGTGACATTTTTTTGACACTAGATGGCATGATATTCTTTAGATTCCAGAGAAAATGGGTTAAAATGGAACTTTTTTTAAATTGCAAAACTGGTTCCTTTTGCAATTAGGAAAAGCTGGCTTGTTGAAAGACTTTTCTTTTCAGAACTCTGACCCTGAGAAAACAAAAATATACCAAGAAAAAAGCCTGAAGTTTTTATCTTGACTGGGAGATACACAGCCCACTTTACCTGAGACTTCAGCCTTGGGTAAATCAGTAGAAAATCAAGCCAAGGAAAAGAAAGGGGCAAGAGACATTTTATAATAAATCTTAAGCAGAAAACTATGAGATTGCTGTCTGTCTCAATTTATGTATGCCTTGGTGTGTGTCTTTGTTTTTGGATAATATTGCTGAGGTTAATTTGTAAGTGAGCTCTATTTAACTGATTTAAAGAAAAGTAAGTACTTACAAATCACATAATTCTAAATACAAGAAAAAAACCAAAGATGTTTGGGCTTATTAGATACATGCCTTGTATTACATTGAGAAAAGAAATTGAACTTCGGAAAAATACATGTTTTTAGAGATTCTAAAATATGTTCCTGAGTTTGCTAATTAGAGAATGCCAATATGATAAAAAGTTCACAATTGCTTTCTTCTTGGTTTTCACTAGGAGTTAAGGTTTTTTAAAGGTTAAAAATTATAATATGGAATCAAAGCTACTAAAGTGACAAGGAAAAGATTTTGGTGCATAAAGCAAGTAAGATGTATGTTGTCAGTGAGAGAAGATATAAAGATTGGAGATGTTTTTGTTGTTAAAAAAAAATAATGATAATAATTCTGTTCTACAGTTGCTTGTTTATAAATGGGGAAAAAATAGAACAAATATATAGATCTTGAAGGTGACAAAAGATTTGCATTAAAGGACCAAGGGGAAGATGCTTTGGTTTAAGTGTTAATAATACGTCAAAGGTTAAAACCAACTTAGATAAAACTAGACAACTGGCTACAAGCCTGCATGTCTCCTTGAAATGCCAGGTGTAGACTGGGATTCAAGTTTATTCTCCTGGAAATAAATGAGATCCATTTTGTATATTAATGTTCAGATTGTCACTTATCCAACTACTGAAGTTGAGTGGCCTGTCACACCTACATCAGTCACTCTGGGCTAATAAAAATGATACCAAAAATATGTGCGACCACAACAAATGGTTCCATTCCTTTGGACAGGGTAGCACAAGCACTGACTCTATATCTGGACCAGGACTGAACTTTCTAAAAAACGCAACCTGGTTCTTACTCCTGCTTGGGCCCCTGGTCAAAATAACTCTTTTACTGATCTTTGGCTCCTGCCTTTTAAAATCTATGTGTTAAATTTGTCTCTTTCAGATTACTACAGTTTCACATTAAGATGATGGTGATGCAGAGATTCCAGCAAATCCTCAGAACAGATCCTTCAGGAGTAACAACAGAAGTCCCTCTGAGGCCACGAAATGAGACAGGGTGAGAGCTCCATGACCCCAGCTAGGTAGGGTCTGCGAGCCCCATGCCAGCTTGAAGAAACTACAGAAGAGAGACCTTCACCCTTCAGCCTCCCAGTAAAGATTTTGGGGGTTCATGTCTCTCAGAGGGATTTGAGGTGGGAGATAGAGGGGCCTCTGGGCTGGACAGCTGGTGTTTGTCAAGTGGAGTGAAATTGAAGCTTTGTTTTCACCCAGACACTCAAGCTAATGGCAGAGGCTGAGCTCTGCTGGAATAAAGAGATAAGGTGCCTACGCCTGAGGTCAAGGAAGACTTCCCTGTCTGCAGAAGCGCAGGAAGGCTCCTTGGAGGCCACAAAGGGAGGGGGTCCCACCCCACAGTAAGTGCGGACATGCATCCACAGGCTTCCACTGTGCGATCAATCTTAGCAAAAAGCTGTGCCCACATCTTGGGCAGGGTCCTAGACGAGTCAGGTGTGTGTAAGAAAGAAACGAGATGATTGGTGAAAGGTAAGCAAAGGTGCGGAAGGACTGCCCTGTATGAGGGACTTACCTCACCTCCATCTGTGCCCCTCGGGAGGCCAGGCTTCTCTCGGCCGTGTGTCTGTCCTGCTTCCGTCTTAGACTGGGCTTCTGTATGCCCTACCACAGGTTGTGCTGTGTCCGTAATAATGGGCTTTATATATGTATTTACACCTCTTGCCTCCTTAAAACAGTCTTGGTTTCAAACGGGAGAAAGACGCAGGGTCACCTTGCTCCTAGCCTCTGGCCACTGGTGGTCTCATGGTTGGGATCCGGGTGTTCATCCAGGCCACCCAGGTTCAATTTCTGAGCAGGGAGCTAAGATTTCTCTTTAGGACCGCTCACTGCTATCTCTCCAAGATCATGAGCATGTTTTTCAGTTGCTGTGGCTGGAAAAGGCATTATTTGATCCTATTTTATGGTAGAATAACACGGCCTTGTGTATCTGAACTGCATCTTCTTTACCGTCATCTCTCCTCATAATGTAGGCTGCTTAGCTGTCTTGGTTATTGTTCCTAGTGCTGCCAATGTCGTTGCGGTGCAGCTGTCTTCAGAAAAATATTAGCTTTCTCCAGATCTCTCCCTAGGCATGGAAGCTAAATAGATGACACTGTATATAGTCCTATGTTTATTTTTTAAATTTACTATTCATTGGTGGATAATAGTTTTGAAGTTTTGTGATGGTTTTTCACTTACCTGCAGCCCACCAGTGATTTTAACTTATTTTGAGTAGAATTGATTTAAGATGCATAGGCCGTAGTGAAGACTGACTCAGAGGCTGAGTGAGGAACAGACTAGGGCCTTCCTTTGTGAGGACCAGTTTGACCTGTGTTACGATGAGACCGGCCTTTGATACCACCAGAGTCAGGCCTTGACGTGGACCAGAGTAAGACCCAAGACGAGAATCAGGCCTTAGTGTGGCCGCAGTCAGGCCTGAGTGAGTACCAGGGTCAAGAGTAAGTCAGGCCCAGGGTCAGGCCTTAGTGTGGACCTTAGTAAGGCGTTAGGGTGGACCAGAGTCAGGCCTCAGTGAGTACAAGGGTCAGGGATATATGAGTACCAGAGGCCGGCCATGGTGTGGACTAGAGTCAGGCCTTAGTGTTGGCCAGAGTCAGATCTTAGTGAGTACCAGAGTCAGGCCTCCTGTGGACTAGAGTCAGGCCTAAGTGAGTACAAGGGTCAGGAATATGTGAGTACCAGAGGCAGGCCTGAGTGTGGACGAAAAGCAGGCCTGAGTGTGGACCAGAGGCAGTCCTGAGTGTGGATCAGAGTCAGGCCGTGATGGGGACAAGAGTCAGGCCTCCTGTGGACCAGAGTCAGGCTTTAGTGTGGACGAGAGTCACAGTCAGCCCTTTCTGTGGACCAGCGTCAGCCCTTACTGTGGACCAGAATCAGTCCTAGGGGATACCACACTCAGGCCTTAGTGCGCCCCAGAGTGAGACCTTAGTGTGGTCCATAGTCAGGCATTAGTGTGGACCAGAGTCAGGCCTAGTGTGAACCAGAGTCAAATGTTAGTGAGTACCACAGTCAGGCCTTAGTGTCTGTGAGGGTCAGGTCTTAGTGTGGCCCAGAGTCAGGCCTTAGTGTAGACAAGAGGCCTTAGTGTTCACCAGGAGTCGGGCATTAGAGTGGAGCAGAGTGAGGCCTAAGTAAGGACTGGACTCAGGCCTCAGTGATGAACCAGAGTCAGGCCTGAGTGTAGACCAGTGTCAGGTCTGGGTCTCGAGTGGAGTCAGGCCTCAGAGTGGATCAGAGCCAGGCCTTAGTGTGGCCCAGATAGGAGTCGAGCCTTTGTTGGACCAAGGTAAGGTCTTGGTGTGGACCAGAGTGAGACCTTAGTGTGACCCACAGTGAGGCCTTAGTGTGGACCAGATCAGAGTCCAGCCTTTGTTGGACCAAGGTGAGGCCTTAGTGTGGACCAGAGTGAGGCCTAAGTGAGGACTGGGGTCAGGCCTCAGTTTGGACCGGACTCAGGCCTCAGTGATAACCAGAGTCAGGCCTAACTGTGGACCAGAGTCAGGCCTCAGTATATATAGATTCAGGACTCAATGTGGATGAGGGTCAGGCCTGTGTGGACCAGACTGCAGCCTCAGTGTGGTCCACAGTCAGGCCTCGGTTTGACCGGTGCCAGGCCTGAGTGTGGACGAGAAACAGCCCTCTGTAAGAGGCAAAGGCAGGCCTGATTGTGGACCAGGGCCAGACCTAGGTGTGAATCAGAGTCAGGCCTCAGCGTGGACCGGAGTCAGGCCTCAGGGTGGACCAGACTCAGGCCTCAGGGTGGACCAAACTTAGGCCTCTGTGTGGACTAGAGTCAGGACTAAGTGAGTACCACAGTCAGCCTTCAGCGTGGACCAGGGTCAGGCCCAGTCTAGACACAGTCAGGCCTCAGTGTGTATAGATTCAAGCCTCAGTGTGAACCATATAGATCTGAGTGTGGACCAGAGGCAGGCTTGTGTGGACCACAGGTAGGCCTGAGTGTGGACCAGAGTCAGGGAAAAATGAGTACCACATTCAGGGCAGACTCTGGTTTAAATTAAGGACTGACTTCAACAGAAAATAAAAATTACTCGAGAAGAAAAACCCCAAACCCAGCGTCTGCTGCGTTCTCCTCAGCTCTCTGACCCCTGTGCTTGCTCACCTCTGGGCCGTACTAGGCTTGACTTCCGGGTCAAACTGAGGTCTTCATGAGGGAGCTGGAAAGGTGGTGCCAGCCACGGACCTCAGTAATACCTTGACTGCCTGACGCAATAGATGGGACCACCTTAAAATTCACGTGGTCCCACTACACGTAAAGCAAGCCTCTTGCACCTAGAAAATGGTGGACTCTGTCTTTTGGAAGAGGTTTGAACAGTCACCCTATCGTCCCCTCTTTTGCTCAGAGGGTTCCTACTTCCAGCCTCTCTCCCTAGGGGCTCCACCTGCCTAGGACAGCTGCCTCAGCATAAGACTTTGGCAGGGGATAGGATAGGTCTGGAGGGAGAAGGGTAAGGGGCAGAAGGAATGACACTCTGGCCCTCTGTGTCTGTTCCGCCCTTTCCACAGTCATCTCCAGCCCAGGAACCGCGTTGCCAGGGCCCAGGTTCCCCCGCACGCAGAGCGGGGCACGAGTAAGGGCTGCCCCCTTGCGGCCGTTTTAGGAAACAACAGCCGCAAACCCAGGACCCGTGGGCATTTCGTATCCACCGGAGCTGCTCTGCTCTGAATGATCTCTTTGCTGGAGAAATGACACGCGGGAGGCAGCAGAAACAGAATTCAGAAGAAGGCCGACCTTCAGGAGCCGATTTCAAATGGCAAAGTTTCGCTTACATTTAAAAAACAGGAAGGAAATCCAAATCCCCCTCCTGTGAAAATCCCGGGCGGCCCAGATGAAAGAGGAAGGCACACAGAAATACAAGGAGCTCTGGTGAGTGGCAGTTTGCGGGAAATGTGCAAACAGTAAGTACTGCAGAAGGCCAGGAGACCAGGGAGCACTCCTAGGCTTCAGCGGGCGATGCACTCGACAACAGCCACTAGGGACAAGTGCATGCAGGCTCCTTTAAAAATAAAAAGCAGCCTAGGATGCTGCAGCCTGCCTCTGGGGCCTAGACCCTAGGAAAAGCACCCCTCCAGGACACACACGCATCCCAACGTTCTCTTCGGGGCTGTTTACAACAGCCAAGGCACGCAAGCAACAGAAACCTCAAGCCACGGAAGAATGGCGGCTAAAGATGTGCTGCACACGTTCGTGGACTGTGACTGACCCACACAAGGGAATGAAGTGGTGCCAGCTGCCGCAACAAAGACAGGGAGGGGGAGATGATCAGGCTGAGTCAGGTCATCGGACAAAGACAAAAAGCATGTGATAGCACTTACAGCTGAAATCTCATGATGGATGCAAACGAACTCTTGGATCAACAGAAGCAGATGCTTAGAAAAGAAACTTTCCTTACCAAATGGGAAGACCAGGTGGTTGTGGAGAGATAACGGAGACATTTGGGATTAACCCATATACTCTTCTATACAGATACGAACACAGAGAAAAAGAATAATGAACAAGGATGTGCTCTATAAACAAGAAACTACTCAATACCCTCTCATAAACTCTATGGAAGAGAACCCTAAAAAGACAGGCACATGTGTATGTGCACATATGTTAACTGAATCAACTTGCTGTTCCCCTGTGATTAACACAACACTCTAAATCAATATGTTCCAATAGAGAATAAAAATTCCATGATAGGAAGTCAGAAATAAATGTCTCCTCTATTCCCCTTAGGCCTCAATCCCCGGGGCTGCTGTCTCATCCCTGCGTCCTGAGCACCCTAGTCCCCAAGGCTGCCATGTATGTGTGGAGGGAGCTGGGGAGGATGTTCAAGCAAATGAGCCCCCTGAGGATCCTGTGTGCCTGGTTCCCACTAGTTGGACCACAGTCTTCACTTCCAGGCAGGCCCTCTACACCAAGCCTCTTTCACTCAAACAAGGAGGGCACTCTGTGCTGGAACAGCTCTCAAAAGTTTATATTTCCATAAAATGAATTTTTTAAAAAAGAGCAAGAAACCCCCAAGTTACAAAACAAAGGGAATAGCAAAACCAAGCTTACCTCAAAGAATGAAAATAATGCCAACACTTTCATAAAAGTGGAAGGAAAAGAACATATAAAATATTTTAACAAATTATCGTGATCAAAGCCAAATCAACAAGGTCTGCCAGGACACAGCCCTGGGTTGCCCATCTGTGACCCGCGGATGAAGCAATTCCTTGAGATCCTACAGCTGGTAAAGAACAGTGGTGGGTAGAATTCTGACTCATACTCGAAAAACTGTTTATGGCCATTTGGCAATAAATAGTTCTCCCTACTGAGGTGGTAGGTTCCAATGATTTAGGTCAAACTCAACTATTCAACCCTGATATGATCGCAGAGCCCAGCGTTCCCGACCCCTCACCCCACCTTTCCAGCAGGCAGCAATGCACCTCTCAGGAGCTCTAATCCTGGGCCCGCCCCCATCGGCTTTGATGTCCTCAGGGCGTGTGGCCTGGGCACCTTCGAAAGCTCGCTAGGTTTTGGAACTCGTTCAGGAACATCAGAGACTTGGCAGCGAGCCCACCCCTGGTCACCATGAGTGGCATCGTCTCCCTCAGCCTGCAGTTGGGGGCCTGTCACCCCGGTGTCGGGCAGAATTCCCCGCTGAGGGAGCACCCACTGCCCTGATCAGAGTGCCTGCTGGTATTTCTCCCCCGATCTAGACTCTCCCGGAGAGCAGGGCCCCGGGGCTCACCAACCTTGTCCTCGGGATTGATCAGTGACTAGATCCTTGGAAACCGACAGCCTGAAGAAGCTGCCACTGCCGGTTCTAAAGCCTAAGCCTCGAGACCTCATCCTTGGGAAAGCTTCGTGGGCGTGCTGGAGCCAGGACTGAGGGGCAAGACTCAGCACTGAGCACAGCTGGCTCCTGAGATTCTAGAGCCTGGGGTCCTTCCAGCGAGCCAGACATCTGACTCCGCGTTCTCAGTGTCTGAGAGGCCTGTCGTGAAGATAAAACTCCCTCCCCTTATTAGTGATCTCAATCCCTCACTCCAGCACCCTACGCAGTACCGGCTCTGTCACCTGCGCAGATGTCTTGATTCCAGGTTCTAGCTGTGAAACCTTAGGAAGATGGATCAACCTCGAGGAGCCTCTGCTTCCTCATCTGTGAAGTGAGGCGGCACGACCTCGCTCATCGGGCAGCTGCACAAGATGAATGAGCTGACGGGTGTGAGATGGCCCAGTCCTCCTCCCCTCAAAGAAGGCAGGCAGCGTTTTACAGCGATCACTTTTTAAAATGATCGATATTATGGAGTAAATTGTGCCTCCTCCTGCCCCCCAGTTCATATAGCCTCGGTGACAGTATTTGGAGACAGCACCTAAAGGAAAGAAGTTAAGTCAGTCATAGTGATGTGGCCCTGATCCAACAGGATCAGCGTCCTTATAAGCAGAGACGCTAGAAAGCTCTCGGGTAAAGCTCGAGTTAAGTCCCTCTGTCCCCGAAGAAGGCTACAGACTGAGTGTAGAGTCTTCTAGACCAGTGCTTTCAACCCTACTGTGCATCCAGATCACCTGGGATGGTGTCAAAATGCAGATTCCGATCCGTAGGCTTGGGGTGAGGCTGGGGAATCTGTCCCCAGTGAGCCTCCAGGGGATCCAGATGCTGCTGGTCTGCCGACTATGCTTCGGAGAAGCAAAGTCCTTAGACTCCCATCTTATTTCCCCACCAAAAATATATGGTCATTTATTTATCTAGATGCCAACTGTCCAGTGCTGCCAGGCACTGTGCCAAGTGCCGAGGGTTAATAAAACAGGGTCTCTGCTCTTGAGTTCATAGTCCAGTCAAGGCCCTAAGAGGTTTCCCTGACTCCACGAGCCAAGGGCAATGTCAAATACAAAACACGTCCCAATGAAGACAACATCCTTCCAGAAGATCCTACACAGTATGTGCGGGAGGCAACAATAACGTTGAGATGAACACCTCTATTCAGGGACTCAACTCAAGCTATGATAAAACCAGGTGTTTTTGAGAAGCAGAGCTAGTGATGGATAAAACCAGGGGCCACTGTAGCTTCAGTCCATAAAACCACGGACATGGAGACAAGTCTATATGTCAGCCCTGGGTCTCCTACTCATTAGAGCAATACTCATCAGTACTGGCATTGGCGAGAGGCGGGGTAACGACAAGCAGTGGTGGAGAGAGATGGTACTCAAGAAAGTGGCACTTGAGAGAAGCAGCTAGATGTTCTTGACATGCTGAATGTTAGAGCTGAATGTTAGGAGGGTCCTCTTCTTGGAGCAAAATCCCCTTTAGTTGAGGATGAAACTAAACCCCAAAGCAGTTAAGGCAGTGGTTCTCGACCGGGGTGACTATGCATCCCCTGGACACAAATAGCAATGTTTGGAGACAGTTCTGTTTATACAACCAGTGGAAAGCTACTGATGCTTAGTGGACAGAGAACAGAGATGCTGCTAAAAGCAGCACAAGATGGCCCACCACAATCAAAAATTACCTGTCCCAAAATGTCAATAGTGCTGAGGTTAAGAAACCCTGAGTTAAGGAATTTGCCCAAGTCAAAGAATGTCACACCACAGACTAGCTTAGAGCATTCTGCAGTGATGGATACGTTCTACACTCTACACTGTCCATTATGGCAGCAGACAGCTACATGTGAGATATGACTGGTGTGACTGAAGAACTTGATTTAAATTTTTTGTCTTTAATAATGTAACTGCAAACAGCCACGCATGGCCAGTGACTACTGTGCTGGACAGGACAGAATTTCCCTTTGTATTTCCTGATACATAGACTGGCATTCTTTCAGTTTCACAGTCTGCTTCTTTCTACTTTTCTGAAACTACCTACCCATCTGACTTTATCACAAAGGTTTGGCTGGAAAAAAATTACAAATGTAAAACAACAGCCTTTTCATACTGTTCATGGGGTTCTCAAGGCAAGAATACTGAAGTGGTTTGCCGCTCTCTTCTCCAGTGGACCACATTCTGTCAGACCTCTCCACCATGACCCGTCCGTCTTGGGTGGCCCCACACGGCATGGCTTAGTTTCACTGAGTTGGACAAGGCTGTGGTCCGTGTGATCAGATTGGCTAGTTTTCTGTGATTGTGGTTTCAGTCTGTCTGCCCTCTGATGCCCTCTCTCAGTGCCTACCATCTTTCTTGGGTTTCTCTTTCCTTGGACATGGGGGATCATGGCATCTGGTCCCATCACTTCATGGCAAATAGATGGGGAAACAGTGGAAACAGTGGCTGACTTTATTTTTCTGTGCTCCAAAATCACTGCAGATGGTGATTGCAGCCATGAAATTAAAAGACACTTACTCCTTGGAAGAAAAGTTATGACCAACCTAGACAGCATATTGAAAAGCAGAGACATTACTTTGTCAACAAACGTCTGTCTAGTCAAGGCTATGGTTTTTCCAGTAGTCATGTATGGATGTGAGAGTTGGACTATGAACAAATCTGAGTGCCGAAGAATTGATGCTTTTGAACTGTGGTATTGGAGAAGACTCTTGAGAGTCCCTTGGACTGCAAGGAGATCAAACCAGTCCATCCTAAAGGAAATCAGCCCTGAATATTCATTGGAAGGACTGATGCTGAAGCTGAAACTCCAATACTTTGGCCACCTTATGTGAAGGGCTGATTCATTTGAAAAGACCCTGATGCTGGGAAAGATTGAGGGTAGGAGGAGAAGGGGACAACAGAGGATGAGATGGTTGGATGGCATCACTGACTCAATGGACATGGGTTTGGGTAAACTCTGGGAGTTGGTGATGGACAGGGAGGCCTGGTGTGCTGCGGTTCATGG
This sequence comes from Muntiacus reevesi, assembly GCF_963930625.1. Taxonomy (NCBI): domain Eukaryota; kingdom Metazoa; phylum Chordata; class Mammalia; order Artiodactyla; family Cervidae; genus Muntiacus; species Muntiacus reevesi. The sequence goes on along the minus strand of NC_089250.1, from coordinate 252,430,139 downwards.
GCTCACAAAGAATCAGACACGACCGAGCGACTGAACTGAACTGAAAATAACAGCAGAAGAATCTTTAAAAAAGGCTTGAAGTTAAACACCTTATCTTGTAGATTCTGAGAAAAGCAGAATGTCAGATCATGGTGATACATACAGTGGCCCCCCCATTAACTGAGGTTTCAATTACCAGTGGTGAACTACAGGTCCATAATATTAAATGGTAAACTTCAGAAATAAACAGTTTGTAAGTTTTAAGCTATATGCCACTCTGAGTGTTGAGATGAACCCTCATGCTGTCCCACCAGAACATGGATCACCCCTTCCTCCAGTACACTCAGGCTGTCCATGATACCTGCCCACCTAACAGCTGTCATCCTGGACAGGCTGGGTTATCAGATCAGCTGTCCAGTATTGCAGTGCTTATTATGCTCAAGGAACCCTTGTGTTAGTCGCTTAGTTGTGTCCAGCTCTTCGTGACCCCATGGACTACAGCCCGCCATGCTCTTCTGTTCATGGAATTCTCCAGGCAAGTAGACTGGAGAGGGTTGCCATTTCTTTCTCCAGGGGCTCTTCCTGACCCAGGGATTGAACCCAGGTCTCCTGCATTGCAGGCAGATTCTTTACCATCTGAGCCACTAGGGAAGGCTCTTATTTTGCTTAATAACCATTCTAAAATGCAAGAGCAGTGATGCTGGCCAGGCGGACATTCTCTTACTGTGTCTAGTTTATATATTAAACTTTGGCCAAGGTGGTGGAGTAGGAGGATGTGGAGTTTGCGTCTCCTCACAGGTACAGCGGGGTGGTGGGGGGAGGGTCTGGAGTGGTTCTTGCAGAGCGCCTGCTGGGCCCAGATGAAGATATCACACAAAAAGAAAATTACAGGCCAACATCACTGATGAACATAGACACAAATCCTCAACAAAATACTAGCAAACAGAATCCAACAACACATTTAAAGGCTCACACACTACAATCAAGTGAGATTTATCCCAGGGATGCAAACTGAAGAATAAAAACCAGGTGATCAACTCAATAGATGCAGAAAAACCTTTGAGAAAATTCAACAATCATTTGTAATAAAAACTCTCCAGAAAGTGGACACAAAGGGAAACTACCTCACCATGATAAAGGCCTTATGTGACAAATCCACAGCAAGCATCATTCTCATGGGTGAAAAGCTGAAAGCACTTCCTCTAAGATCAGTAACAAAACAAGGATGGCCATTCTCACCAGTATTATTCAACATAGTTTTGGAAGTGCTAGCCATGGCAATCAAAGACGAAAGAGAAATAAAAGAAATCCAAATTGAAAAAGAAGTTAAACTGTCAGTGTTTGCAGATAACATGATACTGTACATAGAAAATCCTAAAGATGCTACCAGAAAACTACTGGTGCTAATCATGAATCTGGAAAAGTTGCAGGATACAAAATTAAGGCACAGAAATCTCTTGCATCCCTATACACTAGCAAAGAAAGGACAGAAAGAGAAATAAAGGAAACAATCCCATTTACCATTGCAACAACAAGAAAAAAATACCTAGGACTAAACCTACCTGAGGAGGAAAAAAGACCTGTACTCAGAAAACTATAAGGTACTGATGAGAGAAATAAATCACACAAAGAGACAGAGAGATATATACCATGTTCTCAGATTGGAAGAATCAATATTGTGAAAATGACTATACTACCCAAAGCAACCTACAGATTCAATGCAACCCCTATCAAATTACCAATGGCATTTTCACAGAATTAGAATCAAACATTTTTACAATTTATTTGGAAAAACAAAAGACACTGAATAACCAAAGCAATCTTGACAAAGAAAAATGAAGTTGGGGGAATCGGGCTCCCTGAGTTCAGTTCATTACAATTCAGTTGCTCAGTCATGTCTGACTCTTTGCGACCCCATGAACCACAGCAAGCCAGGCCTCCCTGTCCATCCCCAACTCCCGGAGTTTACACAAACCCATGTCCATCGAGTAGGTGATGCCATCCAACCATCTCATCCCCTGTCATCCCCTTCTCCTCCTGCCCTCAATCTTTCCCAGCATCAGGGTCTTTTCAAATGAGTTAGCTCTTTGCATCAGGTCTTGCCAAAGTATTGGAGTTTCAGCTTCAACATCAGTCCTTCCAATGAACACCTAGGACTGATCTCCTTTAGGAGGACTGGTTGGATCTCCTTGGAGTCCAATGAACTCTTAAGAGTCTTCTCCAACACCACAGTTCAAAAGCATAAATTCTTCAGCACTCAGCTTTGTGTGTAGTCCAACTCTCACATCAATACATGACCACTGGAAAAACCGTAGCCTTGACTAGACAGACCTTTGTTGATAAAGTAATGTCTCTGCTTTTTTATATGCTGTTTAGGTTGATCATAACTTTCCTTCCAAGGAGTCAGTGTCTTTTAATTTCATGGCTGCAGTCACTATCTGCAGTGATTTTGGAGCCCTCCAAAATAAAGTCAGCCACTGTTTCCACTGTTTTCCCCATCTATTTGCCATGAAGTAATGGGACCGGATGCCATGATCTTAGTTTTCTGAATGTTGAGCTTTAAGCCAACTTTTCCACTTTCCTCTTTCACTTTCGTCAAGAGGCTCTTTAGTTCTTCTTCTCTTTCTGCTATAAGGGTGGTGTCATCTGCATATCTGAGGTTATTGATATTTCTCCCGGCAATCTTGATTCCAGCTTGTGCTTCATCCAGCCCACCGTTTCTCATGATGTACTCTGCATATAAGTTAAATAAGCAGAATGACAATATACAGCCTTGACGTACTCCTTTTCCTATTTGGAACCAGTCCGTTTTTCCATGTCCACTTCTAACTGTTGCTTCCTGACCTGCATACAGATTTCTCAAGAGGCAGGTCAGGTGGTCTGGTAGTCCCATCTCTTGAAGAATTTTCCACAGTTTATTATGATACACACAAAGGTTTTGGAATAGTCAATAAAGCAGAAATAGATGTCTTTCTGGAACTCTCTTGCTTTTTTGATGATCCATCGGATGTTGGCAATTTGATCTCTGGTTCCCCTGCCTTTTCTAAAACCAGCTTGAACATCTGGAAGTTTATGGTTCAAGTATTGCTGAAGCCTGGCTTGGAGAATTTTCAGCATTACTTTACTAGCATGTGAGATGAGTGCAATCGTGTGGTAGTTTGAGCCTTTCTTTGGGATTGGAATGAAAACTGACCTTTTCCAGTCCCGTGGCCACTGCTGAGTTTTCCAAATTTGCTGATATATTGAGTGCAGCACTTTCACAGCATCATCATCTTTCAAGATTTGAAATCACTCAACTGGAATTCCATCACCTCCACTAGCTTTGTTTGTAGTTATGCTTCCTAAGGCCCACTTGACTTTGCATTCCAGGATGTCTGGCTCTAGATGAGGGATCACACCATGGTGATTATCTGGGTCATGAAGATCTTTTTTGTACAGTTCTTCTGTGTAATTCTTGCCACCTCTTCTTAATATCTTCTGCTTCTGTTAAGTCCATACCATTTCTGTCCTTTATTGAACCCATCTTTTCATGAAATGTTCCCTTGGTATCTATAATTTTCTTGAAGAGATCTCTAGTCTTTCCCATTGTATTGTTTTCCTCTATTTCTTTGCACTGATCAGTGAGGAAGACTTTATATCTCCTTGCTATTCTTTGGAACTCTGCATTCAAATGGGTATATCTTTCCTTTTCTCCTTTGCTTTTCACTTCTCTTCTTTTCCCAGATTTTTGAAAGGCCTCCTCAGACAACCATTTTGCTTTTTTGCATTTCTTTTTCTTGGGGATGATCTTAATCACTGCCTCCTGTACAATGTCACAAACCTCTGTCCATAGTTCATCAGGCACTCTATCATATCTAGTCCCTTAAATCTATTTCTCACTTCCACTGTATAACTGCAAGAGATTTGATTTAGGTCATACCTTAGTGGTCTAGTGGTTTTCCCTACTTTGTTCAACTTAAGTCTGAATTTAGCAATAAGGAGTTCATGATCTGAGCCACAGTCAGCTCCTGGTCTTGTTTTTGCTAACTGTATAGAGCTTCTCCATCTTTGGCTGCAAAGAATATAATCAATCTGATTTCAGTGTTGGCCATCTGGTGATGTTCATGTGTAGCATCTTTTCTTGTGTTGTTGGGAGAGTGTGTTTGCTATGACCAGTGCATTCTGTTGGCAAAACTCTATTAGCCTTTGCCCTGCTTCATTCTGTACTCCAAGCCAAATTTGCCTGTTACTCCAGGCATTTCTTGACTTCCTACTTTTGCATTCCAGTCCTCTATAATGAAAAGGACATCTTTTTTGGGTGTTTGTTCTAAAAGTCTTGTAGGTCTTCATAGAACCATTTCAACCTTGCTTATGCCTTAAAATCATGGGCTTGAATACTGATAAATTTTTATAAAACGTAAATTGTGCTTTCCTTTACTGGTGGGGGTCTGCACAGCTTTTAAAACCCCTGCCAATATAATCTTACATATAAAGGTGGGTGCGGCAACAATCTGAAAACTGCTGCAAATACAGATTTATCTCCAGAGGACAATGCATGACTTAACAGCTTCCTCCTGGTACCTTGACACCAAGGAGCACTGATAAGGGCATTTCTAAATGTCTTCTAAGGTTTATGTCTTTAGAATTTTGATGACGGTTGATGTAAAACAATGAAAAAAAAATCAATGGGAACAATTTGGATCTATTTCTCTAGTGTGTACTCATTTCCACTAGACCCATATCTAATATAATTGTTCATGTTTCTTTTGCTGTTTGGTTTGGCTTTTTCTTAAAGGTGAACTGAATTTCTCATGGGTCATAATGTGATAGAGTTTTTAAATAATTGAAACAATAAGGAGATGTTTATTTTTTTTTACCAGAAGAAACTCTTTTCTTCTGAAATCACATTCTGGCCTAGGTTGCTAAGAAACCAGTTTCTTGCTCAAGGCCCAAATCGATGTTTTGTCCTACCTTTAGTTCAGAAGTTCCTGGAAATAATGGTTATTGTTGTTTTTCTGATATCTTGGATAGTGTCAGCTAGTTAAGTTCTTCACCCATAATTTGGCAGGGCTACTGAGGACAAAGCCCAAGGGCTTCCGTTGCCTTCTCTATGTGCTCACTTCTCTGTCCGTGGGGACCAGCCCTGGCCAGGCCTGCTGGGCTCAGACTCCTCCAGACTAGTGGATAATGAGTATGTCTGCTTACACACTGGCCATCATTTCACAGTTGCAGCTCATCTGCACATGTGTGATGACACCTGGTTAGTGACACATAACTTACGGGCATTATATAGCAAGAAGGGGCTTGTGAGACTTTAAGACAGGGTCCCTCAATCTTGAACTGCACAAAGCAGTTTTGCCAACAGCAGCGTGATTTTGCTGGAGTGTCAGGGCAGTATGTTGAGGGTCTAAGAGGCTTGGGAGGTCCCACATTTGGCATTTCTTAGTATGTGGCAGGCCCTCGTGATGTCACAATATAATCACCTCTGACCTGAGGCCCGTCTAGCCCAGAGAAGTGTCTAGACTCACGAGGATGCCATACTCACCAGGGCCTCCGTGTAGAACAAATGGCATCAGGGCGCAGCATTCACAATCGTTTTCCAAGCACCATGGTCTCTGGAATTGTGCCACCTGGACCCTGATATTTTCTCAGCATCCCCCTCAGTGAGACATCTCTTGGTCTGCTTTGCTGAGAAAGTGTTCTTTCAAATGTAACTTCTACCAGCTTTTGATAGGATGCTTGTTTTCACCACACCTCCCCTCCAGCCCTCTGTTGAGCTATTCTGCCATTCCAAACTTACCAATATGAAATGATTTTCATTGCTGTCTTTTTCGAGGCCAAGGAAATGTAAGAACCACGCACAGGAAAGCGATGTACCCCCATGTCAAGTCATCCCGGAAGGGGGTTCATGCTGGGGCAGGGCCTGGGCTGGGTGCTTGGTCCCAGGGGGGTGTGTCTCCAGGCCTTGAGGCTTGGGCCCTAGACTTAGTGGCTGGCTGGAGCAGGACGGGGCTGAAGCCGCGGAGTTGCCCCGGCCACCTAAAGGCACTGCTTCGCTGGTGGTGATACTGGGAAGTGACCGGTTTCTATAGCAGCCAGTGTCTAGGGTGGGGGCTGGGAGCCCCGCAGCCTCAGGGGAACATAGCTGAGTCTTGACCCTCACAGTTAGAGGAATCTTGGGTCTCACTGTGCTCGGACCATGGATGTTCTAGCTAGCTTCTGCACAGCTTCCTCCCTCTTTCCTGAAGTCTTAAGAACTGTCTATCATATGGGGTTTAAAAGTGTTGAAAAGGTTTACCCTTTTAGAAGAAGCTGGTGATGGGCCAATGGCTCCCCTCCCCCCAGATCTGCCTCTGGGGAATTGGGGGGGGATTGGGGGGTAGGGGCCCGTTTCACTCATTAGGCCGTAAGAAGAGTTGGTGAGATTCTCTCCAGGGCTCTAATGAAGAGCGTTAGGGGCTGTGGGCTCAGCAAAGGCTCCAGTTCCCCTGGGGCCTTTGCAGCCACGCTCTCCCCTGCACTGTGCATTCAGCCCCACCCCCACCCAGGAGGGCATTAACATGCAGATTCTGACTCAGGAGGTCCAGGCGGGCCTGACAGTCTGCATTCCTAGGTGCTACTGATGCCAGGCTTCAGAGCTGTGCTGGCCACGTGGGCAGCGATGGCGTCCCTCAGAACCCGGCAGAAATGCAAATTCCCCGGGCTACCCAAACCTACTAAATCAGGCCCTCTGAGGGTGGGGCCCAGCCGTCTGTGGTCAGCAAGCCCTTAGGTCATTCTGATCGATACTAAGTTTGAGAACCATTGGCTTCTTCGGACTCTGTACTGGCTGGTTAGAGGACGTGTTCCTTACTCTGTGCTCCCTTGGCGTGCTACTCATTAATCACTGGGAGTATCTGTCGTCTTGTTCTTCAACTTTATTCCTATAGCACGGTCTTCAGTGGTCACAAAAATGAGCTCTCAAGCATGTGTCTGCAGCCTCTTTAGGAGAGGCTTCATCTGGTATAGCTGTGTGTCAGGTGTAAGGGGCTGAGGGTCGGAGGGAGGTACAAAGAGGTGGAAGAATCTCTGTCCGTTAGAAAACACCTCCAGTACCACAAGGTCTTGTTAAAAACACAGGTTTCTGGGCCACGACCCTGGAGCTTCTGACTCAGCAGGTCTGGGGCCGGCCCTGAGAACTTGCATTTTTAAACAAATTCCCAGGTGATCCTCAGGCTGTCGGTCCAGGGATCATTTCTGAGCACCACCTCTTGGGAGCATCCATTCCCAAAAGGCCATGGAGGTTCTTTGATGCCTCCTTCTCTTGCAGGTGGAGTGGATAAGGAGAGGGGAGGAGGTGGAGGCTGGGGACCCTCAGGCATTAGGTGTGTGTGCGCGTTTGTGCAGAAGCCTGTTGGCCCTCCACTCCTACGCCTGAGGGTCAGTCTTCAACCACCTTTATGTCAACAGGTGGCGCCAACGGGTGAGTGGCTCTATTAAGACCACTGCAGGACCCCGGGGAGAGTCCAGGGAGGCACTCTCCCCAGAGCTGGGGCCTCCACGGCCTTCCCTCGGAAGAAGGGCCCCAACCAGACTGTCACTCTTTGTGAGCACACACAAGACAGCTGCAGCTAAAACGCATCCACCTGAGACACGGTCCCCCTGGAAGCACACTCCTGACTGGCCGCTGCGTGACTGGCCAGGTGGGTTTTGATCTGTAGCACTGCTTCTCAACTCTGCTATACAAGCTAAAAAGATGCCAGGTCCCTCCCTGGACTGACTAAATCAGTGTTTGGGGAGGTGGGGTCTGGATCAGAATTAGGCAGAGACTCACTGCTCTGCAAGCTGAGTGGGGTTGGGGGAACTGGGGTCTCTATTAGCATCTCTCCAGGATCTGGCCATCAGTGAGAACTTTCTATGGGAAACAGATCAGGGACCCAGAGATGGGGGAGCACCCCAACTTCTGCCCCTGCAATAATTGCCTTGATGTATCTGCTCTTTGCTTTGAAAGTAGTGACTTGTTTGGCTTTCATATGAAAGCAGAATAAAATACAGTGTCAAAACAGAATCATGGCTAAGGGCTCTTGAAGCCATCATGGGTTTTAAAAAGAAACTGCAGGGCCCCAGAGTCATGTGCCGCTGAGAGCCATGTGAGAGAAGGTCACCTTATTAAACACGGGGATTATTACACAGTGCCTGAGCTTTGTAGGCATATTAAGAAATCAAATTTAGAGACTTGCTCTTGCAAAGTAAAATATAGCTCTGTTTTATATAGTTACCGTGTTAAACATGGGGTATCTGTATTTCATATAGATATTTGGAATTCACATAATATGGAAATAAGTGCCCTTATAACTGAATTGGAGATGGTACCTTTAGAGTTCTCATTATTTTCTCTATTCTTTGTGGGGCTTAGAACAACACAAAGGTCGTAAGGGCTGATGAGATGGCTTCTTGATGATGCTGCCAACCCTGGTTCTCACTACGGGGTGATCCCCTTCAGGTAATAAACCCACTTAATTCCAGTGTCGCTGCCCTCGCCCGGCGGACAGGTTACAATCAGCTTGCTGGTGATTGGTGTTTTGCTGCCCGATGGGTTCCCTTCGAAGTAGACCGTGATGTTGTTGACCTTCTTGGGCTTCACAGAGTCCATGGCGCGGATGGAGAACGCGGTGTTCTCCACGATGAAGGAGAAGGTGACCGGGTGGTAGAAGACGTTCTTGAAGGGGATGACGATGCTGTAACCGGCTCGGATCAGGAAGGGGCCTTGCGGCTTGGGGGGCAGCGCCACCCCGAAGAGGGGGATGGTGTACTCGCCGCCCGCCAGCGACAATAGGCTCAGGTTGCCCTTGCTCTCGCCCAGGCGGCTGGGCTCGAAGTACACCTCCACGCTGACCTCCGTGCCGCCCTGCGCCCCAGGCGCCGCGTAGATGACCTTTTCCGTGTGGAAGTCCGGACAGTCGGTCTGAAAGGGGAACACACGTGCTCGGCTCCCCCTGGACCCTGAGGAGCAAACCTGCAGCTCCGGGCCCTCCCCAGGGCCCCACCCTCCGACATGAGCAACCTAGGCTTGTGTGAGGCAGGGCAGGCTGTACAAGAATCGAGCCCTGTGACTCTCTTGAAGAGAAGGTATTACTAGTTTATCCCTAGTTTACTAAGAAGAAACCAAGGCCAAGAGGAACTGAGGCAGGGTGATGTGGGCAGCGGTCCTTGGGGCTGCTCCCCTGTACCTGCACTTCTTTCCTTCCACAGGCAAGGAGGGCCAGGCTTTCTGGCTCCTCGTGGATTGGGGGTGGGGTGCACTAGATCTGGACAATAAGCGGAGAACAGAAGTGCAAGGCGTGCCTTCCACACCGGGGTGTTTAGGTGCCAGTGCAGGTCCCTCTGGGGTCTCGTCACGCCTTTGCTCCCAAGACTGGAGCATGTGAGATGGTGGGTGCCCTTTCGCCTGCATCCCTGAGTGGCTGGTGAGCAGAGTCCCCCATGGACTGTGACTACACAGAGGAGTGCTAAAGGAGACTTTGTTGTTTTAAAGCCACTGAGATACTGGGACTGTTTGTTACTGCAGCATAATTAGGCTTCTCCTGATGGATGGGATGACCAGGAGCCTATGCCTCTTTGAAAATTGTGAATCACTATCTCGTACACCTGAAACTTATGTTAAAATTGTACAACTATACCTCAATTTAAAAAAAAAACAAAAAGAGCCTCTGCCTCGTGACCATGGCCATGGGACGTCAGTGTTAACTGGGCACGTGGCCGCCGACTGTAAGGCTACACTCCTAGTGCCCCTTGTTGCTGGGTGTGGTCGTATGAAGTTTTCTTCAATAAGTGTGAGTGGAAGTGAGGTACACAGCTCCCCGCCTTCCCCATGGTAGCTGGCTGCAGTGAGGATGCCACAGTAAACCATCTTGGTCCACGTGGACCTAAGCGACTCTCTATAGATGGAAGGAGATCAGGACAAAGGGGTCTGGGTGCCTGATGTCACGGCACCTAACCCTAAGCCCACGCTGCTGTCTGAGAGAGGAATAAATTTTATTTTGTTGGTTTGGGGGAGGTTCTGTTTCAGTAGTTAATCCTATATTCACACTGATGTAATAGGTAACATATATGGAACACTTGCTATGGGCCAGGCTCAGTTTTACATGCATGTTTAAAAAACCCTGACAGCTATCCTGTGAGAGTACTGGTAAGTTATTCACACAAAGAATAAACAGTGAAGTGAGGATTCAAATCCAGGTCTGCTGGATTTCATAGCGTATACTCATGACCACTGAGCTCTCGGTAGAGTTAACCAATAACTTACCAATACTCTCACAGGATAGCTGTCAGGATTTTTTAAATATGCATGTAAAATGGAGCCTGGCCCACACCAAGTGTTCCATATATGCTCCCTATTACATCAGTGTGAATATAGGATTAACTATTGAAACAGAACCTCCCCCCCAATCAACTGTCTCTGTATCCACTGCTGAGCAATGCTGCCCCCCCGCCACACTCCAGCTTGTTAAACTCGTGACGAAGAACCCAGACCTGATATTCTTTCTGGTACTCTTGTTTCTAGCTGGGAGTTTTCAACTAGATGAAGGCCCCAAGTATGGGTTTCCTATTTCTGCACCCCAGTGTCCGCCCGTTATTTCTGAGCCCAGACCTCTGGAAAGTGGAGGGCAGAGGGTGGGGCCGGGGCTGCTTACCCTGCAGTAGTATTCTGTCTTCTGCCGAGTGTAATTGGTGAACTTGGCAAAGATGCTCTGGCCGCTGCCAAGAACAGTCTGGAAGTGGACAGGCTTTTCAGGCAGTGCTGGCAAGGCTTTCAAATTGAGCTCATATGGGTAGTAACCCAGGTCGCTGTTGTGCAGGGTCAGTTTCCCGAAGGTTTCTCCAGCTTTCAGGGGCTGGAATTCAAATATGAACGTTCCCTGCAAGAGAAGACAGAGGCTCCTGTGATGCTGAATGTCCGCCTCTCCTCTGCCCCTCTGGGGGCCTCAGAGCAGGTTGGCGGTAGATACTCACACTGATCTTGAGCCTGGGAACCTCTGTCCAAACCAGCCCTCTTTTCCTCCCTGGAATTTTTCCCTAGTCGGGGTATTTCTGTATCTGGAATCTCTCTGAATATAAAAATAGGTACTGGATCCTCTCTTGAGAAGTGTAATTACAGAGACAGGAGTGGGTGGGCTGGGGGAGCGGGAGGGCTAAAGGTCGGGCAGCTCCTTCTCTGCTCGTGGATAATCTCCAACCAGCTTCTGGGGTTCTACCATCATTTGAAGGAGGCATTCTGCTTCCTCTATTGTCATCCAAAGCAAAACAAAATAAGAACCAAAGAGTACTGCTTATAAAAGCAAAATAAGGGCAATAATTCCAATGTATTAGCAGTAAAAGACTGGATAAATAAATTATACTTACTTCTGTGGAATATTATGTAGCCATTAAAAAGGAAGCACCAAAGCTCTAATCATTGAAATAAAAGGTGGTAATAATATTTTAAGTGGAAAAAAGAAGATTCCAGAAATGTATATGAGTTCATTGCTGTGGAGAGGAATATGTCTACATATGTATAGAAAAGACACATCAAGGCTATATTGAACTGTTACCAGTAATTGTCTTAGGGTGGGGGAAATGAGATTTGGGGGACTTTTCTATTCTTTTTTTTTTTGCCATGCCAAGTGGCATGTAGCATCTTACTTCCCTGACCAGGGATTGAACCTGTGGTCCCTGCAGTGGGAGCACGGAGTCTTAACCACTGGACTGCCAGGAAGTCCCAGGACTTTTATTTTCTGTTTCATGTACTTTTATAGAGATAAAATAGTCTTTTTGTCATGAACAGATATTGTTTCTTAAAAAAAACTGGGTCTTATTGAAAAATAAAGAGGGTATCGTTAAAGTTGTTGTAGATGTTTAACAGAAAAAAAATGCAGTGTTAAAATTTACATGATTTTACCACAGTTAAAAAATTTAGATGAAAATGGACAAATGTGTAAACAAATATAACTTACTACAACAGACTCAAAAAGATAAAGAAAACCCATATAGCCCTATAACCATTAAAGATATTTAATCAATAGTAAAAAAAAAAAAATTTCCCTTAACAAAATTCCAGGATCACAAAGCTTTCTTTTTACCCATCTAATACTCCACAAATTCTCCCATAGAAAAGAATAGGAGGAAACCTACCTCAATGAGCATAGTCTGACAGCAGACTCCAACAAGGCTAATAGAAGAAAGGAAAACTGGATGCCAGTTTCCTTACTGAGCATATATACAAAACATCTAATAAAACTATTATCAACTGATCCAGCAACACTATTACGTATCCCTTGCTGTCCTTTTCACTACATATATTCCATTGACTTATATAATTAGGAAAAGTAAGAAAAATAATTTAATTTGAGCAGGGCAAACAAACATGTAACAGAGACAGCTAGTATTACTCGCTCAGCCGTGTCTGACTCTCTGCGACCCCATGGACTGTAGCCCACCAGGCTCCTCTGTCCATGGAATTCTCCAGGCAAGAGTACTGGAGTGGGTTGTCATTTCCTTCTCCAGGGTATCTTCCCGACCCAGGGATTGAACCTGGGTCTCCTGAAATGAGGGCAGATTTTTACTGTCTGAGCTACCAGGGAAGCCCCAGTGGCTAATAAATTAATTCCTTTAACATGCTTGAGCCAAAGCTCTATGTGGCCCTGGTTTATATCAGGACTTGGGCAGCAGGGCAGAGGAGAGAACAGGACCATGACGGATCGGTCGTCCTCCGCCTTCCTGACCACTGCCAGGCTGCCCCAACTCAAGGATGCAGAAGTGGGTTCAGAGGCCCCCTGGGCAGAGTCCCAGGGCCATACCTCAGAGTTGGCCGGCACCACGAACTGGGAGGGCAGGCTGATGTCAGGCACCCTGCATTCCGTGGAGAAGGTCACCATATAGGGCAGGGGGTTGTCCACCTTGATGGAGGCCGAGGTGCTCTGCCGGACGGGGCTCACCATCTCAATGGTTTTGATGACGCCTGAAGGGATGACCCTGAAACTCAACATGTAGTATAAGAACTCGTTGGTCACCTCGTTTCGGAAGATCACCTGGATTCACAGAGAGAGTGGGAGGAAGTGGGGCGGGGCAGAGAGGTTAGTTTGGGGTCTTCCACCATCGACAGGCTCCTTCTCTCCGTTAGCAATGCCTGGGCATGTGAAGCATGGGGCCTGGGCTGACATGGGCCCTCCCAGCCTACGTGAACCCCGCCACCCAGCCCTTCTCTTCAGGTGTTCTGCTCTGGCTCCTTCCAGGTGAGCAGGCATGGAGGAGCCTGGGTTGCTTCAGAAGAGGCGAGAGCAACACGGTCTAGTGCCTTTTCAGTATATTCACAAAGTGGTCCAACCATCACCACTCACCTTCATCACCCTCAAAAGAACCCCTTTATCCAGCAACAATCATTCCCATGTCCCCCTAACCCATGCCCTCTAGTCCTAGGCACCACTAGGCTACTTTCTGTTCCTATAGACTTTCCTATTCTGGACATTTCATATAAAAAAATTGCACAATATGTAGCCATTTGTGACTGGCTTTGTTCACATAGTGTAATGTTTGCAGGGTTCATTTCAGTGTTGCCTGTATCAGTACTTGGTTCCTGTCACTTTTTATTGCCAAATAATAGTCCATTGTATTTCTCTGTTCACCAGTTGATGGAAATTTAGGTTGTTTCCATTTTTTAGCTCTTAAGAATAATGCTGCTATGAACGTTTATATATAGGCTTTTGTGTGGACGTATGTTTTCACTTATTTTGGGAAGAAATTGCTGAATTCTTTTTTTTTTTTTTTAAAGTCTTTATTGAATATTGCTTCTGTTTTATATTTTATTTTTTTGGCCATGAGCCACATGGGATCTTGGCTTCCCAACCAGGGATTGAACCTGTGTCCCCTGCATTGGAAGGCAAATTCTTAACCCCTGGACCACCAGAGAAGCCCCCGAAATTGCTGAATTCTATGGTAACTCTATGTTTATCCATTTGAGAAGCTGCCAGACTGTCTTCCAAAGTAACTTCACTATTTCACTCCCCCCAGTGAGCGACACATGAAAGATCCATTTTCTCCACACCCTTGCCAGTACTTGTCATTATTTCCTTTCATTCTTGCCATTTCTTTGTGCTCATGGGCTATTTTTTCGCTTTAAAATCTTTCCCTAGGTGATTCCATCCTCCATCTTGGTGTCAAGCACTATCTGTAGGTGGATAATTCCTGTAAGTTCTCTTCAGCCCTGACCTCTCACTGAGCCACTGAACCATGTACTCCTTTTCCTCAACGCACTTACGCCCTTTTGAAGTGACCCATTGCAATGACATGATGCATGCTCATCTCCTCCACTGGACTGCGTGTTCCAGCAGAACAGAGACTGTGCCTATTTTTGATCACTGCTAAGTTACCAGCATGTAGTATAGCATATGGTACATGTGCTCAAGAGAGGCTTGCTGAACTGATGAATGACTCAGGAGAAACAGTTCATGCGTGAAGGAACCTGTGGAGTCCTGGAGTCACTGGCTCTGAGATGAATCCTGGCTCTGACGTCACCAGCTGTGTCAAGGGCTCAGCCTGATGCTGGGCGCTCTCTAAACCCTCAGAAAAGGGATCTTTTCGCTCTTATTATTGTGGTCTGGTGTCTGATGCCCAGTGTTACCTACTGCTTCAGGATTTTCATGATTCTGCCGCCTTGAGGGCTTGGTATGGACCTACATGTTGGCTGGCTATCTAGTCTCATCTTAAAGGGTCTGGTCCCTCTAAATGGTCAGTCTCACAGGATAAGGGAGGGTATATCTTCCCTCCCAACACCAGGATCATCAGCCTCAGGGCCAAACCTCCAGGGTCCCAGGGCAGTGCCTTTAGTGTGTGGATACCTTTGCTGTGTATAGTCCCTCCTTGTAGGAGAAGAAGTTCAGCTTGTAATCTTTCTTGGAGGAGGACAGCACATCAATGTAGTCAAGGCCCTTTAAGGTGACACTCAGGTCAGGCTTCTCTGGTTTCAATATTTCCACAATGACCCGGAATCTGCGGGAACACAGGGGTGCAAGGAGAGAGGACGAAATGAGACAGTTTGCCCAAAGGAAAGAAGGCAAGGTACCTTGTCCACTCTTGATTTCACAGAAAGCATGTGGGTCCAGGGTTTTAGCTCCCACACTGTCACTAGTAATAACAGGAACTACCATTTAATAACTGCCTATTGTGTGCCAGGTACTGAGTCCTGCTCCACATGGGTTACATTACAAGCTTTTAGTCGCCACAGTGTTTGTAGGAGGTACATCTTGTTATCCTCTCTATTTTACAAGGGAAGAAGTTGAGGTGGAGAGAAGGAAGACGCCATGCTCAGGTAGCAGTGCCGAGTTATAGGCAGAACTAGCATTCAAACTTGGGTCTGGGCGTTTATCCACTGTGCTGAGCAGGTAGCTCTCTTCTCCCAGCCTTTTGCTCTTTTTCCAAAAAAAGAAGGGGACCCGTCTGGGCCTCCAGCTCCTCTAGCTCCTTTTTGCTCTGCAAATACAAGATCCGAGGATCTGGCCAGTGGCTGATGTGATAAGACAGGGCTCTCAATAATAACCACCACGATTATCATTTTGATAATAATGACAGCTAACATTTATTGAGCACTTATTTTGTGCCTGGCACTTCCAGGAGATTTACAAGGCATCGGCTGCTCACAGACAGCCCTGGACAGGACACTGTCTGTGGGGTGCAGGCCAGGCAATGCCTGGCAGCAGCACAAAGGGCCAGGCTCGACACTGCGCGTCCTCCCTCCGTCCCCTCTTCATCCCCCATCTATTCTCTCACCTCTGGGGCTTGTTCAGCCAGTTGGTGATTGGCAGGAGCTCAGTGTAGGGTGTTTTACATGGCACTTCACGGTAGATATTGGCCACAGCCTTGGGGAGCTCGGAAGTCCCGTGCAGCTGGTACAGCCAGCCAGTCCCATCTGGGAGGGGGAAGAAGAGGGTGCCCTAAGAGAAGAACAACCATGGTGAGCGTGACACAGAGGGTCCTTTATCAGCTACCTCTCAGGCATGGCAGCGACACAGGATTAACGAAGGTACGCAAATAGGTTTAACACTTTTGGAAAGCAGCTTCATAATATGTTTCCAAGAGTCACAAACATGTTCATGTGTATTTGAACCAGGAATCTCATCCCAGGGAACTTACTGAAGAAAAATCCCTGCAGAGGAAAAAGTTATACGTAAACGTGCGTGCTCAGTCACTCAGTCGTGACTGACTTTTTGTGACCCTTTGGATTGTAGCCCGCCAGCCTCCTCCCTCCAAGGGATTTTTCAAGCAGGGATATTGGAGTGGGTTGTCATTTCCTCCTCCAGGGGACCTTCCCAACCCAGAGATCGAGCCAGTCTTTTGCGTCTCCTGCATTGCAGGCAGATTCTTTGCCACTGAGCCGTTGGGGATACACATGTATATTAGAATCGCTTCTATTGATGAAAATTTAGAGATAAATTAAACATCCAACAACTGAGGGTGTTAAATAAATTATGGAGCTGGCATTCAGTGCAATATTAGTCAATCAGTAAAAATGATCACCAAGAAGATCACACAGTTAAACAGACACATGCTCATGATGTGATGTAAAGTGAAAGTAAACAGGATGCAAAAACTGAGGATGTGATGATGGCAGCCATGGCTGTCTTTGAGTGAGGATTGGTAAAGAAGACAGAAGAAGACAGTTCTTTTTTTGTGAGGGGAGTGGAAGATTGTGGCTTCTTTTTTTAATCTTTATCACAGTCACCTTGGTGTTATTTGTGCACTTGAACTAAGTGTTAATTGTTTGATGCTTCATCTGGGACTTCATTTCAGAGATGAGCCTCGGGTTCCAAGTGAAGCCCCTCAACATGAAAATATACGGACGAAGAGGGAAGCTTTGGTCTTGATAAGCTTTGGACACAGTTCCCTGTGATTTCCACATTATTTGTAGGGTCCCCCCCTTGTCCTAACATTCTCTCTCCCACAGCTCCTTCCTCCAACCATGCCAGGAAACCGATGTGGGAGGCGGGGCTCAACCTACCTGATGCTTGCGGTTCTCCACGTTCATGGTGCGGGGCCGGTAGGTGATCTCGTAGGGCTTGTTTTGCTGATGAGGCTCCAGGGTGATGAACTCGGGCCCCTCCCAGTGCTCACCCTCAATGATGGGGTGCAGATTCCAGGTTTGGTTGGTGCGGTTTGAAAGCATGATGGTCTGTGTGTGCTTGGAGCGCACCTGGCAGGTGAAATTCACCACCTGGAAGAAGATGGACACCTCAAGTAGGCAGCGGAATTTACAAGTCTGGAGTTCAAAGGAAAGTTTACACACACACACACACACACACACACACACACACGCATTTGGGAGCTGTCAGGATAGCAATTTTTTTTTTTTAAGGGCAAGAAACTGGATGAGATCATCAAGAAGTAAGTGTATTTAGAAAAAAAGAAGGGATTTTAGGACTAATTCTTAAAATCCTGTACACTCCAATGTTAAGAAAAATCAGAAGGGGAGATGAGAAGCAGAAACTATTAAAGTGGGAGGAAAACAAGGAGAGGGTGGTATCCTGGAGGTCACACAATGAAGGAAGTGCTTGAAGGAGGAGGGGCTTGTTCAAGGTGTTCAAATGCTATTGACAAGTCAAGTAAGAAGAGCAGTGAGAACCAGCCATTGAATTTAGCAACATGGACAATGTTGCACTGGTATAAAGGAAACCAAAAGAGTTCACCAAGGGGATGAGAATAGTTTAGCAAGAGACCCACACCTATATGATCAATTGGTTTTTGACCAAAGTGCAAAGGCAATTCAGTGGAGAAATGATAATTTATTAAGTAAATGGTTCTGGAACAACTGGATATCTGTGCACAAAAAATGGATTTTTTGAATTTTGATCCATAATCTTAACTATATACAAAAATGAACTCTAAACAGACTGAAGATATAAATTTAAAACTTATGTCCTGAATATACAAAGAGCTCTCAAAACACAGTAAAACAAGAAAACAAACAACCCAAATAAAAATGACTTGAACAGATACTTCAATAAAGAAGATAGATGGATGGCAATGAAGTACCTGAAAAGATGCTTGACACCATTAGTCATTAGGGAAATCCAAATTTAAAACCACAAGATATCATCATGTACCTATTAGAATGACTAAAAAATTTTAAAACCTGACCATATTGAGCATTGGCAAGGATGTGGTGCAAGTAGAAACGTCTGATGTGGCTGATGGGGACGTAAGATGACACAACCACTTTGGAAAACAATTTGGTAAGTTCTTAAAAAGGTAAACATGTACCTACCCTATGATCCAGCCATTTCACTCTTACATATTCACCCAAGAAAATGAAAGTATATATTCTTGCCAAGACTTGCACATACACTTTTATAACATACGGCGTGATTCCATGTACATAACGTTGTTGAAATAGCAAGAGATGCAGATCAGGTGTCATTATGACCGTAAGCAATGTTGCCAGGAACTATCAGGTGTCCGCTACTAGGGCTTCTAGCGACAGGGTGAGCAGAGGTTAACCCAGGTGTCACTGTTTGCTTAGAGAGCTTGTGACAGAATGTGATCTAGCCAGAGATGTCCGTATAACCTTCCTTTAGAATGAGATGCCTGGGTTGAGAGCTGAATTAACTAAATGGAGAGGGGGGAGGAGTATGTCAGCAGTGGGAAGAGCCTGCGCAGAGGCCGTGTGGCGGAGGGAGCAGGTCTGCACCGAGGACTGTTTGGACAGAGTCTGACTGAGTTCTCTTGTGGGGCTTGCCGGGCCAGCCCACCACCGGCCCATCTGTGGGCAGCACCTACTGACCTCTTTTACTGAAGGTGGTCCCACGCACACTCCGGACAGGGTTAGGCTCAGAGGACTGCCTCCCTGGATGAAGCAGAGCAAGTTTTTGTGGAGAATCTCCTTGCCCACCTCGGTAGGATGGTAAGTCACTTCGAAAGAAACCTCCATGCCTGCGGTGATATAACCCTCTTCCGGGCTGATGGAAAACGGAGGCTCAAGTTTCCTGGCATCCCATTTGAACCTTTTCCAAGACAGGAGACAAGGAAGACAATTTATTACTATCCCGGTGGTGTCCTCAATGCGGCTGAGAAGAGACTGGGTCTGGTTTTCAGGTGGGAGGTTCATCCCCTTGTGCCCTCCCTGGGACCTAGGAGAAGGAAGGCTGCCAGGAAAAGCCGGGGTGTGGGACCAAGGCCAAGTCATTCCTGGGTGCACTCTCTTCACTCTCCCTAGGGGCTGAGAAGGGTGGAAAGTGGTGCATCTTATCGTACTGTCCACAAGGGACAGCCACTGGGGGGACATGTGCCTGAACACATTTCAGTGGGTGCCTGAGGTCACACAGCCAGGACTGGAACCCTCCCGAGCTGGTAGCCGTGGCCGATCCCTGCACTGCCTCTCGGGTCTGAGCCGGGGGTGGAGATGATCCCTTCACATGAGAGCTGCCCCTGACCCTGCTGACCCCGTGGTCACCCCTCTGTGGTCGGCCCTTGGTCCAGGCAGGATGGCGCAGACCAGAGCTTCCAGGGCCAGGGCTGCCACAGCACAGCTTCCAGGCACTGCTCCCCGGAGGCCGGGGTGCAGAGCGCCCCCTGGAGGTGCGCGGTGTGCGGCAGGCACGGCTGTGGCCGCGTGCTGAACGGTGACTGGGCGGGCGCCTGTGGTGGGCACCACTTTGAGCCTTACCTCCACCTGTGGCATGGAGACCACCCAGGGAATCCAGGCCCAGGGGGCTCTCCTACCTTGCACCCACGTCACCCATGTTCAACATGAGGATGCGACGCGTGGCTTGTGTCTGACACACGACTGGTCCAAAGGGAAGATGCTCCTGGTCCAGGGAGATCTCCAGGGCCTGGCAGCAGCCGCTGATGAGGAAAAGGGGCCGCAGGAGCCCCATGCACTCCATGAACACCTCCTCGGAGAAGGGAGGGACACGCTTTAGCGGGGCGAAGGTGACTTCCAGCTTCCGGACCTCTTTGGGCTTCATAGTGATGTTGCGGAACGGTGACAAGGTGATGACCTGGACAAAACGACAACAAGTCTCACCAGCTGAGGGTGGGGCACTCCTGGGGCTCCATTTCTGAGGTCCTGCTGCGAGGATGGGTTACTGAGTAAATGTAAGAATGAATTGAATGAAGGAATGGATACAATCCATCCTCAGGATAAAATACATCTGGTCCCATTTCAAAGGGGCACCCAAACACTGTTAGAGGAAGCGGGCGGCCAGGGCTGTAGGTTCCCTATGCAGAGAGCCCGAGGACATGGATTTAGCAACAAGCATGTTTCTCTCACATAGAGGACTCCAGTGGAAAGAGGGACAGCCTGTCGGGGGCAGATGAATGATGTATGTTGAAACACACTCTTCCTTTTGGTCCAAGAAGCCCACTCCTAGGAGTATATGCTCCTAGGAGAGTCATGGATGCACAGAAAGGTTTGTTTAAATGGATATTACAATGTTGCTTATAAAATAAATTAAAAAAAAAAACCCAGGAACACCTGAAATGAGCAGAAATAGAGGCTTGGTTCATCTACATAATGAAGGTACAGATGAACAAAT
Source organism: Muntiacus reevesi (assembly GCF_963930625.1). Taxonomy (NCBI): domain Eukaryota; kingdom Metazoa; phylum Chordata; class Mammalia; order Artiodactyla; family Cervidae; genus Muntiacus; species Muntiacus reevesi. The sequence continues at coordinate 252,409,641 of NC_089250.1, read as the reverse complement.
GAAACTGAATGTTTAGGAGTTACTGGTAGATGATAAAACCAGGTTTCAAAACAATCTGAAAGTTAGCAATTTATTTTTAAAATGTGTAGGAAAAGCAGGGGAAAGAAAGGTAGCAATAATGTTAAGTGATTATTTCAGGGTATGACATTATAGGCCAAATGTTTTTTTTGTGTGATTTTCCATATTTTTCAAATTTTCTGTCATGAAGATGCACATATATTCATTTGCGCCCAGATCTTCTGGGTCCTTATCAAGGGCACTTCTGTGCGTCACTGTCGCCCTCTAGAGGCAGAGCATCTCCAAGCTGTGGTTTCCCTACATGTAAAGGAGAGTAACAGGGGTACCCCTATACTGTTTTTATGAAGGTGATCAGACATGGACAGCACTTGGAATGGCCTGGCACACAGAAGCTGCCTGAGAACCATGAGGTGCGGAGGCATGAACACGCCACTGGGACCCTGATCACCAACCTTGGTTTCCTGGAGTTCCGCTGAGAACATGACTGACAGGTTAAATGTGAGCTGGGCTTGGCTGTTGTTCATGATGGAAACCATTTTTTTCACCACCTGTCCAGGTAGGATGGCTCCTAACTTCAAAATTTTATTGGCTGGATCGAGGACTAAAATCTGTGGACAAGAAAGAGAGCAGGAAGGGAGGGGTCAGCAGTTAATGAGAAAGAGAAATACTGTGGGTGTACCCTAGTGAGGCAAGGGTGGTTCCCTCTCTTCCCGTGTCCCTCATTCTTCACACTGGATGGGCCTTCGCCTTCGCTCACTCAACAAACATTTATGTGCATAAAATGTGCACTAAATAGCTCATTGTACAATTACATACTTACAGCTGGGTTCAGAGCTGTTAAGAAGGAAAGGCTCGGGGTACAAAGGGTTGAGCCAGTCTGAGGGTGAGGGAGGCCTCCCTGAGGAAGGCATGCTCACACTGGGAGCTGCTGGAAGGGTAGCATCTGGATTTAAGTCAGGGTGGCGTGGGGCTGCACCCCGAGGGAGGAGAGAAGCTGTGGCAAGGCCCTGAGCTGGAGGGAGTGGTCTGGCCAGGCCTGTGGCTGGGAGCGAGGTGGGGAACACGAGAAGATAGCTTGGAGGGGGATCAGGTTTTTTTCTGGGAGAAGTGGGAAGCCAGTGCAGCCTGGAGTGGTCCCATTAGATGGGTATCTTGTGAGTATGCCCTGGCTTGCTCTTCTGTGCAGAGGGACTGGAAGAGGGCAGGAGACAGAGCCTTGAAGAGAGAGAGATAACCATGGCAGCGGAGGTGGGAAAAGCAGATACATCTTAAAGCCCCCATCTAAAGCCCTGATCAAAATGCTGGCCTGCATCAGGCTGAGATCAGGCTGGGCCTTGCCCTCTGGGATGGTGTGACCCACATAAACAGCACCCACCAGTCACTGTCACTTGACCAGTCAATAAACAGCACCCCTCCCCCTAATGGAAAGATGGGATCTTTCCATCCCACCCACAGGTTTCCATGTTGTCTACAAAGGTAAGAGTCTCTGGCCCCAGCGTGTAAGCTCCTGGAGGTCAGAGAACACGTTTACGTCTCCTCTGGATTTCCGCAAAGCACCTGACATAAATGAATGCTGAGCGAGTGAATGAATGAACACGTGAAAGAAACCATGACACCAGAAGAGACCCTGCCGCCGGCTTGGGCGCAGACACACCAGGTGGCCTGATCCTGTTGCTCCCCTGGATTGATGGAAAGGACGCCAGGAACACACCCCTCCCATTTCCTCTTGGTTGCTGAAATGTCCCATGCATTGCTGAGGATTGCAGGAGGTCTTCAGTCTTCTAAAACAGCCTAATAAAGGTGGAAACTCCCACCAGACAGACATGTGAAATGTATACTGGACACGGGGAAGAAAGGATAAGCGGTGGAACCAGACCATCCCCTTCCTGCCAGGAGCACCTGGTTAGAAGCAAGGGCCTCAGTCAGATGGGATCCTGGGAGTTGGGGTTGACTGGAGAATGTCAGTCTATGTGGTCTTGGGGAAAGATGTCCCATAACTGAAACTTATGTCTGCATACAGTGCTTCAAACAAACCTTGACTGTAACCTGAAAACACTACATGCTCTCATGTGGGAGGAAGAGGACTTGCTTGGGACACTGCATCGGACAGTCTCAAACTTCTCCAAGAAAAAGAATGTTTCTGCAGCGCCTGTGGTTACTTGTATCCTTTGACACAGTAACATTTGGTACTGGCAAGATCTATGTGATTCTCTTGGGTCTGATCTGTCTTGATGGAACTGGCTGACCTCTGACAGAGCAGCTAGGGGCAGGAGACATGGAGTCAGAGGAGTGTGGGTTCAGGTGGGCAAAGGTGGCTGAGAAGGGCAAGAAGTGGGGGTGCCAAGCCCGATGAGCTCCCCAACTGTCACTTACCTTCATTTCCGTTCCTTTCCCTTTGATTTCAACAACTTGCTGGGAGAGGCCATTGATTTCAAAGGGAATGAGTTCTCGATAACTGATAGCTTCTCGAGGATAAAAGGTGATGGGGATCTCCAGTGTCTTTCCTGGCTTTATCACATCGACTCGGAAGTTCACCTCGAGGTGGCTGGTGTTGGTGTACAAACAATCCAAGCTGGAGGAAATCAGAAGGAAGCTGTGTGAGCTCTCGAATGGCCGACATGGAGGGAATGAGTCCCTTGCTTCTCCGAGCTGGACCCGCTGCGGGATGTCCTGCCGTGTCGTCCTGGAGCTGGGATTTCAGGGCTGGAAGGGACTGCAGCAGTGGTCCAGCCTACAGTCTCCTGGGCATGACTGAGTCACCTCCCCCAGATCACAGCCTGAGACCTTGGCAGAACCAGGCCTCAGAGGCAGTCTCATGACCTTTGACCCAGTGTTCCTTTCACTCTCTTCACCCCCTCTTCCTTGATGACGCAGCTCATGGTGTGGCAGCTTCCTGGGAGAAGGGTGTGCTTCCTGGAGTAACTGGGTGGGAAAGCACAGCGGGGAGGAGGATGTGTCCAGAGTCAGACAAGCGTGTGGATTCAGGCTCCAGCCCTAACTTCCATGTGACCCGAGAACAGTTACTCAGCCTGTCTGGGTCCCTGTTGCCTCACCTGCAAAATGAGAGTAGTGATCTCTTCCTCATGAAGCTGCTGTGAGGATTAAATGAGATAAAGTGACTAAGTCAGCCACTGAAGGCACAGAGGAAGCATTCCTAAAGGTGAGCTACTGTTATGATTATTACTAATAGCTCAACTAGAAGGGACCTTCAAAGATCACGTCCACCCCCTGCATCTGTGGATGGGAAGCACCTAGACCTCCATTACAATCCCTCCTCGTCTGTCTTCCAAGTATTTAGAGAAGGACTCTAGCTAAGGCAGTAAATAGAGTATAATTCCTGAAACAAAATAAGAGTCAGATTCAGTTAAATTAGACAAGAAGGAATATAGGCAGATAAGATTTTAAATTAGTATTTAAAATTACATGACACTCCTGTAATGTAACATTCAGGAGAATCGTCATCACCACCAGTATCACTCCCACAAAAGTAGCAGCAGATAAAAATATCTGAGCATTTTCTATGTTCCAGGCACTAAGTACTCTCTCTAAATGAACTAATTAATCCTCCTAATAACCCATGGGGAGGTACTATTATTATCCCCCAATTCAGACAAGGAGACGGAGGCACAGAGAGTTTATAAAGACCTAAACGCAAGGCTGGATGCTATAAAACTCTTAGAGGAAAACACAGGAAGAACACTCTTTGACATGAACCACAGCAAGATCTTTTTTGACCCACCTCCTAAAGTAATGAAAATAAAAACAAAAATAAACAAATGGGACCTAATTAAACTTAAAAACTCTTGCACAGTAAATGAAACCCTAAATAAAACGAAAAGACAACCGTCAGAATGGGAGAATATATTCACAAATTAAGCAACAGACAAGGGATTATTAGTCTCCAAAGTATACAAACAGCTCATGCAGTTCAATATAAAATAAAAAAACAACCCAATCAAAAAATGAGTGGAAGACCTAAATAGATATTTCTCCAAAGAAGACATACAGATGGCCAACAACACATGAAAAGATGTTCAACATTACTAATTATTAGAGAAATGCAAATCAAAACTACAATGAGATATCACCTCACACTGGTCAGAATACCCATCATCAAAAAATAATACTAACAATAAATGCTGAAGAGGGTGTGGAGAAAAGGGAACTCTTACACTGTTGGTGGGAATATAAATTTATACAGCCACTATGGAGAACAGAATAGAGGTTCCTTAAAAATCCAAAAATAGAACTACCCATATGACCCAGAAATGGGTCTACCATATGACTCCTATGCATAGATTCAGAGAAAACCATAATTCAAAAAGATAGGGACTTCCCTGGCAGTCCAGCAGTTAAGACTTTGCCTTCCAACGCAGGGGGTGCAGACTCCATTAGTGGCCAGGGAGCTAAGACTCCACATGTCTCGTGGCCAAAAAACCAAAACATAAAACAGAAGCAATACTGTGAAAAATTCAATAAGGACTTAAAAAAAAAACAAAGCGAGGTTGGGATGTTCTGAGAGAATAGCATTGAAACAAGTATACTATCAAGGGTGAAACAGATCACCAGCCCAGGTTGGATGCATGAGACAAGTACTCAGGGCTGGTGCACTGGGAAGACCCAGAGGGATGGGGTGGGGAGGGAGGCGGGAGGGGGGATGAGGATGGGGAACACATGTAAATCCATGGCTGATTCATGTCAGTGTATGGCAAAAACCACTACAATATTGTAAAGTAATTAGCCTCCAACTAATAAAAATAAATGAAAAACAAACAAACAAACAAACAGACACAAGCACCCCACTGTTCGACATGCAAGCAACCTAAATGCCCATCCACAGAGGAATGGATAAAGAAGATGTGGTACACATGCACAATGGAATATTACTCAGTCGTAAAAAGGAACAAAACTGTGCCCTTTGCAGAAATGTGGATGGACCTAGAGACTGTCATACAGAAAGAGAAAAAAAAATAATATATTATATGTGGAACCTAGAAACATGATACTGATGAACATTTTTTGCAAAGTGAAAATAGAGACACAGATGTAGGTAACAAATGTATGGATACCAAAGGAGGAAAGGGTGGGTGGGATGAACTGGGAGATTGGGATTGACACATACCCACTACTATATATAAAACAGACAACCAATGAGAACCTTCTGTATAGCACAAGGAACTACATTAAATGCAGGGATCTGAATGGGAAGGAAATCCAAAAAAGAGGGGATGTATATACACGTACAGCTGATTTACTTTGCTATACAGCAGAAACCAATACAACACTGTAAAACAACTATGTTCCAATAAAAATTAATTTTTTTAAAAAAGCAAAAAACATTTGCTCGAGGTCACATAGCTAGGGAAGAACTGGGATTTGAACCTGTGCTATTTGAAATTTGACATGGTAGCCACTAGACACGTGGTTATTAAATTAAAATTAATTAAAATAAAAAATCCTGTTCCTTGGTGACATTAGGCACATTTCAAGGGCTCCATAGCCACATGTAGCTATAGGCTGCCATATTGGACACTGCAGATAAGACAACTTTTCTGAAACTGAAGTTTCAGTTCAGTTGCAGCACACTGATCTAGAGAATTTCTAATAAACACAGGTCTCTGGGTCTGTCTCTGGAGATTCCGTTTTGTTAGGTCTGGAATAAGGCCCAGAAATCTGGATTGGAACACTCTACACAGGGATGGTGCAGAGCGGCTGGATTTGAATCAGAGGGCTAAGGCTCAGTATAGATCTGCCTTTTACTGCAAGTTCACTGGCCCGAGAAATTAACTTTTTAACTCTCCAAATCTGAGTTTCCACATTTATTGCTGCTAAGTCACTTCAGTCATGTCTGACTCTGTGAGACCCCATAGATGGCAGCCCATCAGGCTCCCCCGTCCCTGGGATTCTCCAGGTAAGAACACTGGAGTGGGTTGCCATTTCCTTCTCCAATGCATGAAAGTGAAAAGTGAAAGTGAAGTCACTCAGTTGTGTCCGACTCCCAGCGACCCCATGGACCGCAGCCCACCAGGCTCCTCCGTCCAAGGGATTTTCCAGGCAAGAGTACTGGAGTGGGTTGCCATTGCCTTCTCCCCCACATTTATTACGTGTGGAAAATAAATGCAAGTAATCAAGCCTCTTGTCAGGTCATCTGGCATTGTCCCCCTCACTTCCAGAAGAGGATTTTGTCTTCTTTTTTAGCAGAGAAGTTCATGGCTATCCAAATATCAGTATTAGCAGTGAGGAAAGGATATTCAGGATTCATGCCCACCTGTGCTAGAGGCTCTCTTATAATCCTTTCTCTGTCTTGGCAGGACCTCAGCTGTGTGGAGGCTGTAGAATCCACAGGAGTGGCAGAATCATCTGGAAGTTCTGGAAAGTCTACTTACCTCATAGCTGTCTCTTCCTTGTTGGTGACAAGCAGGGTTTGCTTGTATGGGGGCATGCCAGCTTGGTAGATGAAGCAGGTGCCAAAGTTGTAGCTGGTGAAGGAGAAATGGACAGCTGGGCTCACAGCAAAGCCTGAGATGGTGCACGTAAATGTTGGGCCGTGGCTGATCTGTGGGGGAGAGAATGTCCAGTGGAGATGACAGGGAGAAGTGAGAGGAAAGGGCCCTTACACTCTCAGGTGAAGGAGGGAAGAAGTCAGGTGCTTTAAAAGAATTCAGGTCCCAGGACTCCATGTGCAGAATCTCTACAGAGATTCTGATTAACAGGCTCTAAGTTTCTTTAAGGAAACCAAGGTGGATGACTCTGCAACCAGGCCCCACATTGGCTCTTGAATCATTGCAGGAATACTTCAGCTCGAAGGCAGAGGGGTGTGCAGAGACCTGTCAGTTCCCACCCAACATCTGCTTCCTGGGGCTTCCTCATTAGCAGGACTCCGATTGGTTGCCAACTTGCCTGGGAAACATGCTTGACTTCCCATCCTGCCTTGCAGCTAAGGGTGGACATTGGACACAGTTCTCAAGACAGAATGCTGTGAGCACATTCAGTGTTGGACAATGTTAAATGCCTCACCTTGATTTTGAGTTCCAGACCCTTCAAGACACATTTCTTTAATGGCTGGAAAGACAGGGAGGCGTGTGCACTCTGCCCCACGTCCACACTGCCATCAGTGGGTGAAAACTCCAAGTACTGTAGCAGGGATCTGGGGCCAGACAGCTCTGCCTGGAAGCTGAAGTTGAACTTTCCAGTGTTGATAAAGCTGAATTCACACTGGACACACTCATTCAATTCCACCTGAAGAAGAACAGAGTTGTATGTTGAGTGAGTACATACTATGGTTCCCTTCTCTGGGGTCAGGGTATGTAACGTGTTGGGGGAAATACCCTTTGAGAGGCAGCGACAGCCCATGATGTTAGTGAGCTGAGTGAGTATCATTAGCATAATGCAGCCAGAATCCAGCAGGAGCTACAAAGTGCTGGAGTCCTTCCTTCTGAAGAGGAAGATGACAGCTGAATTCTTAGAGCTCACTTGGTAACAAAACCTCCTTCATGTATGTTTAAGATAAGCATTCTTCCCCTTGCCTACCATCTCTCTGCCCCCTGAAAAGTAAAATAAGAAAAGCTTTCTTATCATACCATGTGAAAAGCTTTCTTTTCACATCAAAACCATGCACATTCTGGGGATGGAGCTGCTGTTGGCACATTTCTGTTCTCCTGATCTCCCTGGCATTTGAAACAGAGCTTCATCTAATGCTCCCATGCACTGCTTTTCCCAGCCAGTGTGGAAGCAGAGAGAGCAGGGCCCTCTCACACCTTTACCTCACAGAAGTTGACAGTGGTAGTCTGGTTGGGAGGCAGGAGAGTGATGGAGCCGTTCCTGTCCTTGCATTTGACCTCCACGTTCACGGAGTAGCCCTCAGCCTTGACATTTAAGGTCAGAGGGTGGGCTTTCTTTTTCACATTGCAGATCAAATTAAAGTTCACATCTCCTTCTTTCTTTGGTGTGAAGAAAATATCAATTGGGAACCTGGTTGGGGAAGACGACAGCAGATTGGGTAACTAGACCAATCTGTTAAAGAAGTTGAAGAAGATAAGCCCAATGGATCATCAGGCACTAGGAGGGGAAGGCAGCATAACGCCAAATCAGGGTGAATTCTGAAAGTTTGCCAGGCATGGCAGGCTACTGCTTTAGGGATTTTCAAACACAGTGGATAGTATGGAAAAGAATATAAGCATAAGAAAATACTGAGAATAAGTGCTTAAAGTTCTCAGTATTCTACAACTCATGGTGAAAATTACCAGCAGGGGATAAGCAGGACAGAGATGAAACTGCAATATCTCAATTTTAGAGTTGGCAGAGACTTCAGAGATGGGGCACTCTGCTAAGATGCTTCAGTAGTATCTGACTCTTTGTGACGCTATGGACTGTAGCCTGCTAGGCTCCTCTGTCTATGGGGTTCTCCAGGCAAGAATACTGGAAAGGGTTGCCATGCCCTCCTCCAGGAGATCTTCCCGACCCAGGGATCAAACACACATCTCTTACGTCTCCTACACTGGCAAGTGGGTTCTTCACCATTAGCTTCACCTGGGAAGCTCCAAATTTTAGAGTTGGGAGAGACTCCAGAGATGGGGCACTCTAAAGGAACCTGATTCTCCTGGCTAGTCAGCCTGGGACCCCTGCCATATGAGCAAGGGCAGTCCTGGGGGGCTTCCTTTCTGTTTACCTGGACAGTGGGGGGACCCAGCCTTCCATGGGACATACAACCAGGCTGTTGCTGAAACCTTCAGAATAGCGGGAGGTGTCCTGGAAGGCGAAATGGAACTCCTGCTCCTCCTTGCTGATGATCTTCACAGTCTCCCTGGCTTCTCTGCCTGAGGAGGAAACACTACCCTCAGAGGGGGCCTCGTGCCTGCTCCGGACGTACCTCAGCAGGCGAGAGGAAGCCTGCTCAGAAGGGAGTCTCCAGCTTCTTTTCTTCCCTCTTCCACGCTCCTGAGCCTGTGGCTCCCCCTCTTCCTTCTTTTTACTCTACAAGTGTTCTTCCTCTCAAGGCGCTCCAGCTCTTCCTTCTAGAACTATGCCCCATCAACTGTCTGCTCCTCGTAGGTGGCCACTCAGCCTGGGCTGTAGCTCTCCTGGGATCCTTCTTGCTCCTTTAGACTCAACGCCTTTCTGCTTTTGTTAATGGGGGTAGGTAGGCCCCTCCGCTCAGATGATCCATGAATCATCTGTGCATCGGGCTCTTTTGAATTAGACTTCAGATGTGCCATGGGTGTCCTGACAGGGCCCTGACTAACATATCTCTTGTCACTAGTTTGCTTTTTCTTCCTTTCCTTGACTATTGTGGAGCATTTATTTTCCACATAAACTTTAGAATCATTTTACCAAATTCTGCCCTCACCTCAATCCTTTAGGACTAAGACTGTCAAGTTTAGCAAACAATTTTTATAGTATAAGTATGTCCCAAATATTGCATGGGACAGACTTATACTAAACAATCATTCCTTGTTATCTGAAATTCAAATTAAACTGTGCATCCTGTATTTTATCAGACAACAATAGCTGGGATTTTATTTAGAACTTGATTAAATTTGCATTTAATTTTTGGAAGAATGGACAAATGTTCAGATTTTGCTTGCGGGCATTTCAATAAGATTTTATAGTTTTATTCATATAGGTCCTGTGCTTTTCTTGTGACATTTATCCTTGGCTATTATATAGGTCTTATCAGTATTGAACGGAATTTTCTGTTTGTTTCTAGGTGCTTATTGCTAAAAGAAAGAGAAAGCATTGATTTTTGCAAACAACTTGCAAACATCTACTTCCTAAATTATCCTGCTGATTCTAGAAGTTTGTTTTGCTTTTCCCTAGAGTCTCTTGAGCTTATCTATGTATGGCATCATTAGCAATAGCATAAATGAGACAATTTTGTCTCTTATTTTTCCAATGTTTATGCCAATTATTTTTTTTATTTTATTGTACTTGCTAAAGTCACTAACAAAGTGTCCAATAATGACAGTGACAATGACCATTCTTGCCTAATTCCTGACTCTAATTGAAGTAACTTCAGTGGTTTATTACCAGATAATATTTGCCTCTTGATTTTGGTTAATCTTTGTTCAAGTTTTCCCCCTCTATTTTTATTTTACTACTAGAGTTTTTGTTGAGAATGTCTGCTGAATTTTTAGCAATGATTCTTTGGTATACACCAATACCTGGTTCTTCTTTAATCTGATGATGTAATAATTACATTGAAATGCACCATTAAACTGCATTCCCAGATTAAATTGTCTTGTTGTTATTCTTAAGCTACATTGCCCACTTACTTGTTCAAAACCTGATTAAATGCCATAATCTCCTCCTATCTATTATACGTATCAGTGTAAGAAATGTATGGAAATAATACACATCATACTGTTCACACTGGTTTCCTCTGATGGAAAGGGAAAAATGAGGGAGGTGGGGAGTGGTTATTACATTTTTCCTTATACAACACCACATTGGTTGACTTATAAAGAATGCTACTTTTATAACTAGTCTAACGAATTACTAAAACAAATCCTCTGACTTCAGTTGTATTTCTCTCTCTCACACACATACACAAAACATCACATCCATGTGATAGAGTCACAGTGTTACAGGGGACTTGCCCATCACTTCCTTTATTTCAAGTTTCTGCTCAAATGTCACGTTCCCACTGCCCGCTGGCACTCCTTTTCCCCCTACCCTATTTTATTCTTTGGAACACTTATCCACACCTGACATGCTACATATTTCACCTTTCCATTCCGTGATAGCCTCCTTCCTGCTACTAGAATGCAACCATCATGAAGATCGGGACATGGGCTTTGTCCACTGCATTCCCAGCTCACAGAAGAGTGCCTGGCTCACGTGAGGGGCTCAACAATGTTTGTTGAACGGGGCAAGAGTGAGAAAGGATGGCAGAGGAATGTGAGCACTGTGGCCCACAGTCTGGGGACACATGCAGGTAGGATGGGGCTAATATGGGGCTCTGGGGACAAACTAGTCAATCTAGACCCCAAAGGAATCTTCCGAGGAGGCTCTGCAGCAAGCTTCCTCAGTGTTCTTAGGTTATTAGTGTGTGGGTTTAGAAGACACTTGATGGAAATTAGATTGAGAGGTTAAATATTCTGTGGCCCTGTGAATAGCAAAAAGAGGCCCTCTGACACACTTCTAGAAGATACCAGGAAGAAAGAATTCCTCTGCTGGGGGAACACCCTCCCCCACAGGTCATGTCAACTCTAAAATATAAACCAGCAGGGCAGCCTTACCAATGAGGAGACAACTGAAGTTGATATGTGACTTGTCAAAATTGATGAGAGGGTCAGTGGCTTTGCCTACCAGCAGGAAAGGGACTGTGATATTGTGTTCAGGGATTAAGAAAGTCCAGAATGCCTCCGAGATGTCCAGATGGGAAGGTGTGAACTGGAAGATAACCTAAGAAGACAGTTGGGAGCGCAGTGGTTAGAGGCACTTCTATGTGTTTGCTCCACGTACCTTAAAGGTGTGCCAGCCCTGGGGTTGTGCCGGGTAACATTATCAGGTCATCACTTCCTATTCCCTGTCTTTGTAAGGGCATGTGAGTTTGGCTGTACCAGTAACATCCATGTCTGTTTGCCCAGCCCACCAAGTATTTCTATGGGCTTCTGCCCCGCTCATTTCTATTTCTAAGGCTCTGCAGGCTAGGCTGCCACGTCTTGGGATGGCATGTAAAAATGGAAAGATTTAGGTAGAATTTGGAATTTTCCTGAAAAGTTCGGGAGAACTGGCAACCCTGGGCTCACTGCTCTGTGTGGTGATTTGTCCCCAGAGAAGCATTGTGGCCAGCCGACCCTGGTGCCCACCATTCCCTGTCATTGACCCCTGGCCTGGGCTCTCCATTTTTACGATTTTTCTGAAGGCATCTCAATTCGTAATCTTTGTTTCATGGATTTATTTCTGCCCCCAATAGTCTCTGGAGAATTTACAGGACACGGGGCCCACAGAGCTGCTTTGGCCAGCAAGTTTGTATTTCTTGAAATCTGACCCTCTGCCCTAAATCACTGTGTGGACATTAGGATTAAACCATGGGGCACGACTCTGCTTTTCTGTTTTGCCCTTTGGCCCGACCAAGCAAAGATACATCTCTGTTCTCTCACGGCTGTCAGTCCCTGGACAAAAACAACTCGGTTCCTTGCTATTGTGTGAGTCCTAGAGTCCCCAGGCACTGGTGTCCAGCTCTCTTTTCCTTGCTTTTAAAATATCAATTTTTAAAACTTCAAATACTAGAGCTCTTTGCTTCTCTATGGCCAACCAAGACGGCTGAGGTTTGTCCTGTTCATGAGGACTGGCTAACACACAGTAACCACCCAAGGAACTTGTTGATGGACACACCCTCCAGCTGTTCTCCCTAACTCCACCCACGCTCTGCAGCACGCCCGCCCTGCAGAGGGCGATGGGAGGAGTAAAGCCCTGGGTCGAGTGGTCCCCATTCACACATACCTCAGCTTTCTTTTCAGGGAGGACGAGGCCCTTTTCTGTAAGGCACGTGAAGGCTGGAGGGTTCTGGAGACTTTCAATTTCTTCAGAGAGCCAGGAGAAGGAGTAGGCACCACAGGTCGGGTTTAGGATTGTAAAGGTCCTGCCCCAGGGGAAGGAACGGCAGCAGGAGTGAGATAGGGGCTTGAGGATTAAGAGAAACTTCTCTAGACTGTTCCCGAGCACAGACCCCTTATGTGGGGATCAGAACTGTTTTGGCCATTTTGTTACTGTAGAAACAAAAATGGCATCTTGGGGGTCCCAAGTGTGGCTCTAGTTCTGGACTTTGGAGCAATAACACCACCAAGGGCCCTTCTGTCTCAGTGATCCTCTGTGGTCTAGGTGGTGGTCAGGGATCATGTTTTATGTCTTTCAAATTTCCCGAGTGTCAAAACTAAGGAGACAGAAATCCGCTTCCTCACTGCAGCAATTCACTAACGGCAATCCCTAGGATAGCAAGCGTGCTTCGAGGTGTCAGTCTAGCTTGGTACCCTGAATTTCTTCCTCTGGGTTTTCAGAAAGACGAACTGATATGAACTCAACTAGTGCAAACCCACACCACTCACCGGAGATTCTTCCCTCCTATGCCCACGCTGGTGAACTCAATCACCCGGGTGTTTGGGTCCAGAGCCCCGCCACTAGGCCCTCGGAGGTCTGGGTTGCGCCGATGGCCGATGATGTAGTCGGAGTCTTTCAGGTCAAAATGGCAGATGGGCAGCGAGCTCCGCCCTTTGGCTGACAGGACTGGGCCATGCTCTCCCGGTGGCAGGTTAGGAATCCTGAGAGAATAAGGTTATTTTGATCTATTTTTAACTCTTTAATAAGTTCTTGCTTTTGTGGTTGGAAACGAATATGACACCGACCAGAATGTGAGCTCCATGAGCACAGAGAATGGGTCTGTCTGGTTGACAATGTAACCTCAGTGCCTTGAGGAGTACATGATACCTAGTAGGTATTCATTAATTAATCGTGACAGGGATAAATACATGCATGGGCTGAGTATGGGGAGCCTGAATTCTGGTTCCTTCTGGGTGCCTCAGAAAAGACCCTGCTGCTGGGAAAGATTGAAAGCAGGAGGGGAAGAGGACGAGATGGTTGGATGGCATCACCGACTCAATGGACATGAGTTTGAGCAAGCTCCAGAAGATGGTGAAGGACAGGGAGGCCTGGCGTGCTGCAGTCCATGGGGTTGCAGAGAGTTGGACACGACTGAGTGACTGAACAACAGCTTGCCTAAGTTACTACCTTTACCAATGGTGAGAAAGTCTCCCTGCTATAACGTCAGCACAGAATCTTTCCCTCTGGGCTCTTTCATGGGCATCTAATGGGATACAAAAAAGGACCCAGGCATCCTTAAGAAAACAAAACAAAACAAAAAACTACCCTGAGCTCCTCGGAGAAAGTGAACGCGATGTGAGCAGACCTCTATCCCCAGCAGCGAGCTCAGGTGGCCCAGGTGTGGGAAGGGTCCCTGCAGTGTGACGGCAGGTTTTCCACAGGTCTCATGGTTCACATAGGTTTCTGCCACCCCACGCCATGGGTCACAGACTTCCTCTAAGGTGGGTGTCCTCCGTGGAGCTCTCAGGGACTTTCATTGCCAGATATTATTGGGTCGGCTCTCCTCTAACTGGACCTGGACTCCATCTGCTCCTCTCTTACTATGTTCCAGGTCCACTTCCTCCATCACCACTACCACCTGATGTTCAACTGTACTTACTGTGCGCTGGGCACTGTTCTAAGCTCTTCACTTGAATTAGCTCATTGAGTTTTCACAACAACTCTACAGAGCGGGTACTGTTATTTGCATTTTACATAGCAGGAAATTGGGCCTCAGAAAGGTAAAAGAGAGCTTTCCTAAGGCCATGCTTGCCCCAGGACTGGAGCCCAGCTGGCTGCCCACCATTCTGTTGCCCCAGTGGAATCGTGTGTGTGACCGGGAAGGGGAGGTGGACAGGAGGCAGGGTCTACAGAGGGTTGATGAACAGTACAAAAGACTAGACTCCTCTTGTTCTCCAGAGGGAAATGTGGTAGTGTGGGGCTCCACACGGGGCTGGGGTGAAAGAACGGTGGTCGTGGTGGGACAGAAGAGGGGTTAGGAGCGCATCTCCTTACTGGCAGAAAAGATTGCTCTCGAAGTCTCCAACTTCCAATGGGGAGAATTTCACTTTGAGCTTCTGAGTCTTCCCCACTAGCACGGTGCCTGAGATGGGCTCCACACAGAAGGGCGGCAGGGAAGTTTCATTCCAGTGGTCCACGGCACTGTCCACTGTGCTGGCCGTGTGTGGTGTGCCCTGGCTAAGTTGGTCTCTTTGGGAGAAACCTGGGGGTAGATAAGAGTGCCAGTGATGTTCTTAATCTGCAGTGGGAGGGCGGTGATGGCAGCCCACCCATATGGGTCCTTAGGCACCCTCTATGGGGTCTGTGGGCTCACGTTTCCTAGCCGGTATACTTAACTTTGGGCCCCAGGGGTGAGGAATTAGCTGTGTCTCATAGGAGATTCATGAAAAATACTTCTATTAATTACATCAGGTTTTCAAGTGTTTTTCCTTTTTACTCAAGGGTATGGGTCAAGTAGATGTCTGTGGGTCATCTGCCTTAAGAGTAATGGGCTGTGAAATAATTTTTTGGAGAATCATTGCTTTAAAGCAGGGGTTCACAATCTGGGGGGTTCATGAAAAAGAGTTCATTGGAAAGGTCTGGGAATCTCCAAACTGAAAGAGTAGTGGTTTGCCCACTTTGCCCACCAAGGGTTGGGTTCTCTTCACATGTACCAACTGCAAATTGGGCATGGGTGTGTGTTTTGCTGGGAAGTCAGTTCATTGCTCTCATCAGCTTCTCCAAGAGTCTGTGATTTCCAGAAGGTTAAGATCTAAAAGAAAAGACTCCGAGGGATCTGTGAGAGGGGGTACCAGCCTTGTGGGGCCCAGGGAGGCAGAATTCAATTCTGGAGTTTCTTGGGCCCCTTTGGCTCTGCAGATGCTAGAGGGCCCCTGGTCTGCTTCTTTGCTACCAAGAGGGAGGTTGGAGCAGCGCTTGTTTCTCCATGAACCAGGCTCTTCTACTAATTGGGGACCCAGCTCAAGCCCTGGGTTTTACCTGTCACCTCATTTACCTTGGTTGTCTGGCATGGCAAAGCTGACAGCTTTTGCTGCCTCTTCTGAGATCCAGTTGAATTCCAGTTGCACATTTCCTGAATTAATCAGTTCAAACCTGCAAACAGATCGGGAATGGATGTGAGAAACACACTGAAGATGGTTTTTGTCCTGTCTGCACATCATCTGTACCATTAACTATTTTTTTTTAAGTCAAGTTACTTTGTTTCCCAAATGTTTCTTCAAAGGCAATTTTATTTGAAATCAAGCATGTGATTTCAAATTATAGTTCCTTTTAAAACACAAAAATATATACATAGCTATTAAAAGCAAAAGCATCCAGATGTTTAGCACTTCAGTCATCTTGTATACCCCTGGCATACTGTGCCTTGAGCTCTCAGCCTACATCGTGGTGATCCTGAAAAATTCCCATGGGAGAGGAAACAAAACCCATTCAGAAGACAGTATCTCCCTCGGGTGCAAACTCCAAGGCCTCTCCCTTCCTGAATCACTTTCTCCCTGAAACAATGTCCTCGTGGTCAGAAATCATTTGACCCCTGCCTGAAGTGTCTTCACTGGCTGAGATACCGACTTGTCTCAGATTCTGAATTAACGGATCCTCGTCTTGCCTCAAGTTTTCCTGCTCTGTGGTAAGAACTGGGAGACAGAAGCTTTTTCTGGAGTCACTGTTAAATGTGATCACAGACAGTCACAGCAAGAGGGTTATTCAAGAAAAGAGCTGTGCAAGCGAGAGAAAAACACACACATGCTTCCTAGTTTTAGGGGAGAAGTGGGAGCTGAGACTTGGGGGCAGGGGAAATAGGTCCAAGGGAGGGGTTTAAGGATCAGATTCCCTATATCCAGTCCAGGTAGGCTATGTAGTTATGCGTGAAGTCAAGTGTTTTGGCCTCAGGGGCTTGTGTGAATTTATGAACTATGGGAATTTATGAGCACTGGTCTTTAGGCTAAAGCAAATTTTTATGAAGGGGAGAAATCTCAGTGGCACAGGATACTTCCAGTAGAAGCACTCTTGGTTTAGGCCCAGGGGTGAACAAACGTTCCTGTAAAGGGTCAGACAGTAAGGTTTTGGGCATCATGAGCCAGAGGTCTCCGCAGTGGCTGCTCCCTTTGCTGTGGAAGCAGCCTTGGATGATAATAGATAAATGAGCATGACCGTGTGCCCACACAACATACAGCATAACCGTATCTAAAAAAATAAGCCACTGTTGAGTTTGGATCATGGGCCAGAGTTTGGCGACCCTTACTGTAGGTGAAATGGCCACCAGCAGAAGATCCCATTTCCTGTCTCCTAGCTTTTGGTTCTATAATAACTTGAGAGGATACATTAAGGGCCACAAGTGCAGAATGAGTTGAACAACTAATTACCAATTTTTACAAAGTAGAAATGTCAGTGGTTTACACTTTTGTGTTTGTAATTCTCAAAGAAGAGTCACAGGCCTTCTCTCTGCCTGAAGGCCCCTTTTCTCACTTCTTCACCTGGCCACCTCTTATTTGTCTTCTGAAGTTCAGCTGGTCCACCACTTTGGGAAGCCTTCCCAGACACCTGTCTCTCCCCGTATCTTGGTCTGCTTTGGGGACGCTTACTGCAAACCCAGAGCATTGGACTGTAACATCAATTCCACCATTTTCACCCATTCACCCAACATCCACTATGAGCTCTTTGAGAGCAGGACCCACGCATCCCTGTACCAACTGAGAGTGAATAAAGGGTTAATATAACCCCTTCTCCTTCTAAGTACAGTTTCGACTTTGACTTAGTTTTTGAGTTCTGTGTCCGTGGAAGCCTGATGAGTGAGACATATCATCTATATTATCAGTCAACTTTGTTTACAGTAAAAATGACCCCTGATTGCTAACTTGCTTTGGGGCTAGGAGAAATCATGATACCTGGAGGGAAGCCATAGCACTGGGGTTCTCTGAGTGTAGTGACTCTTGTAACTGGGCAGGTCCCTTGCAGGAATCCTAGAAGTTATAGCCTGGAGTGCTTGTGAGACATGTTGGCTTCTGTTGGTCTGGGCCTTCCAAGCTAAGATGAACCCTACACCCACCAACATGGATACTGTCTGAGCTGTCACTTGGGGCAGAGGGTTGGGCAATAAGAATAGTTGTTGGGTGGTGATATGGACCATTGCAAAGACTGTTCCCACTGAAGCTGAATCAAGTCTACATCTTGATTTCAAGTGTGAACTTGAATAGGTTCGTGGGTCTGAGTGTTTCTTTGGACCTACGAAGATCCTCTGGTGCATGCTACACAGATGTTATGTCTGGTCTGTGCTGTCATGGACACTGAATAAATGTTTGCATGAGTGAATGATGGAATGAAAGGACTGCTCTAAGAGTGTCAGGAGGCTTCTGATGACTCACTCAAACACTCGAGTCTGGTAAACCAGTGTTTCCTTAAAGTGCACATCGGTAGTCTGGCACTTGTATGAGGCGAAATTCACGTGGGCACTGATTTGCAGCTGCAGTTCTCGATAGTTTTCTTCTAGGACTGAGTAAGCCGGCTCGGGATCAGTCTCTATCACCTGCAACAAAGACAGCCATGTCCTCAGTGATGCAGAGCCAGCTGCTTCACGGGAATGATGGGGAGATGAGACAGTGCTTCATCCTACCCAGTAAGCGAGCACCAGCCCACAAACCCAAGTTCCAGGATACCTGATGAGGTCAAATCTAAAATGACTCATAAATGGGAAAGGAAGAAATTGAATAACATGGAATTACTGAGAGCATCATGACAGCACAGGCATGAGTTCTGGGGTCAGATACACTCCAAAAAAGATTGAAAAAAATAAAAGAAATCATAAAGACAGGAACAGATATTAATAAAACAAAATAAATCTAAAACAGAGAGGATCAGTGAAACCAAAAGCTGTTTATTTGAAAAGATTTAGAAAAACTCTGGTGAGAATGATCAAGAAGAATAAAAGAAAGAATAAAAATAACCAATATCAAATGAAAAAGGAGACATCACTGTCTACCCTACAGATATTTAAACATGATAAAAAATATTATGAATAATTTTACGAAGATACATATGAAAACTTAGTTGAAGGGAAAATTCCTAGAAAAATGATTTAATAAAACAGACTCAAGGGACTTCCCTGGTGGCCCAGTGGTTAAGAATCCCCCCTGCAATGCAGGGGATGCAGGTTCTATCGCTGGTCAGGGAATTAAGGTCCCACATGCCACAGGCAACTAAAGCCTATGCACCACAACTAGAGAGAAGCCCTCACAGCACAACGATAGATCCCATAACAAAAAACCTGCGTGATGCAGCTAAGACCCAATGCAGCCAAATAAACAAATATTAAGAAAAGGACTCAAAAACAAATTTAAAAAATCCTAAAGAATCTTATTACTATTAAAGAAACTGAGCGGTAGCAAAAAAAAAAAATCTTTAAAAAGACCTAAAGAGAGATATACCTTGATGAATTAATGTTATAAAATGATAAATTTTTCTTAAACTGATTTATAGATACAATCCAATTCCAATCAGGTTTCCATCTGGGTTTTTATAGTACTTGTTTAAATGGATTCAAAAATTATTTAGAAAAATAAAGGGCCAAGAATAATCAAAATACTTCAGAACAAAACAATATGGAGATAATCATGAAAAGATACACTAAAGAAAGTGAAAAGATAAGTGAGAAATACAGTGAGGATATTTGCAGACAAATCTAGGAACAAAAGAGCTTATCAAAACTAAAATAACTAGTATCATGTTTTTCCAAGATAATGCCTGTGTTGTCCAAAGTGGGCTGTACCAATTTATACTCCTGCTAGCAGAGAGCTTCTGTGGAAACACTTGGACATTATCTTGGAAAGCTGAGCTTTCACACCCTCTATGGCTCAGCACTTCCACTTCAGTGACTCAGTTTAGGAATATAAACTCTTGCAAATGAACACCAAGTGACATGAACTATAATGCTCACAGAAATACTGTCCACGGTAGCAAACCTCAAGTGATTTTCAAAAGAAGAATGGGTAAATAATAATTTACATGGCAGTGACATGGGTGTGCTACATCCAAATGCAGTAACACAGATGACCACATGCCATAACCTATAAAAAAAATAGTTCAAAACCACACTGAAACAATATGCCTTTTAGAACACGTAGGTTAATTTAAAAAAGAACTAAAAACAAATATCAAGGGAATGAGCAAACAAGATCCTGGGATAGTGACCACCTCTCAGTTGGTGGGAGGGAATGGCTGAGAAGCACACAGGTAATGCTGGTTATACTTCCTGTGTTGGGTGTGGGTTCATCTCTGTTTATTATTTTACTAAAAAGAAACCAACTAAGGAATAATTAAAGGAGTGGCATGCATGGACCAAACAAGAGATTAACCCAATTCTGGACACTGAGGGAAAAAGGAAGCAGCTAAAAGACTAGTTATGAGGTTTCTGAAAAAGAAAAAGGGGGGGGACTTGCTCAACTAGAAACTAGATACCGAGACTTAGACTCAAGCTCTGCCAATGAAGCTGAGTGGTTTGTGTGGTATGTGTGGTGAGGATGGCAGGAGGCATGCTTGAAGTTCAGTTTGCCACTTTGGAAACCCAGGTCAGGTGAATGGGGACTGTTTCTTTTTTCCATGAAAGAACGATATGATGAGACACTGAACATGACAGCATGGCGGGCCTGGTCAGACTAGGGGCTTGGTGTTCCTACTCACTTTTCGTTTTGTAGTGAAAGTCCCGGGAGTGTTTCTGGGCACGTCCATCCACTTGACCGTCCGCATGCGGTCATCCCAGTCAGGCACTTGGTCTGCAGGGAGCGGAAACATGATCTTGGAGATCTTGCACTTGACCCCCATCTTCTTCAGGTTGATGGGCACGTCTGACTTCATGGTCACCACTATGTCCTTGGCACAGCCAGGGTGGAGGTGGCCCACCTGTGGAAGAGCCTTGTATTAGTATTTGGGGGAATTCAATCTTGAGGACTCTTCATGCCTGATGGTGCCATTCTAGGGGTAAAGCCAAAGTTCTGGGAAAAATGCATCATTCAAGACCATATATGTATATCATCTTAAATATGTACATGAGGTTCTTAGAAATAGAATCATAAAAGCAAGAGCAGCTAGCTATATAGCACAGAGAGCTCAGTCCAGTGCTCTGTGATGACTTAAGAGGGGTGGGATGGTAGGGTGGGAGGGAAACTCAAGAGGGAGGGGATATAAGTATACATATAGCTGAGTCACTTCATTGTACAGTAGAAATGAATACAACACTGCAAAGCAATTATATTCCAATTAAAAAAATATTCATACAATGCAATATTATGACAAATAAAGACAAAACATGAGGAACTAGTATTATTAAACTGTTACATGCTTCAGGTACTATTCTAAACCTTTATAAAATTCTACGAACCCCCATGACAACCCTATAGATGTGCAGTTATAACCCCTATTTTATAGGCAAGGAAACTGGTAAGTTGCTCAAGGTCATACCATTAATATTAGAATATCTGGATTCAGATCCAGGTTGGATGGTGCCAGATACCATACTCTTAACCATCTGTACTTCTTAATCATATGATCCATACAAATTATGGACAGATGTACACAGTACCTTAGCAGTTGTCAAGTGTGATCTAATGACCCTTGGGGGCCCTGAGACCTTTTCAGGAGTCCACAAGGTTAACACTATTTTCATCATAATACTAAGATGACATTTGACTTTTTCATTCTCATTTTCTCATGAGTATACAATGGAATACGCTCCACTGTATACTCAGAGACAGGAGTATACACTCTCTTCTCTTCCTACAGATCACATGAACTACGATATCAAATCAGACAGAATGCAGAAGCAAATACAAGAATCCAGCTATCTTCTACTAGGCCAGATACTAAAGGGTCTTGTAAAAATGTAAAACAATATCACTCTTCTCACATAATGTTTTGAAAATAAAGCCATTTTCAAAAAATATGGCATTCATATTACCATGTAATAGGCTTGTTATTATATTTTAAGTGACTAAATATATATTTTTAAAGATTCTCTGTTGTAATTTCTAATATGATAGACATAAACCACGTAGATGACTTTTTCTATAGTCAAAACATTGTCTTTTATTTATTTATTTATTTTTCAATTATTTTTATTAGTTGGAGGCTAATTACTTCACAACATTGCAGTGAGACATAACCCATGTAAACAATAGCTCTTTGAGGGTCTTCAATAATGTTTAAGAGTATAAAGGAGGGCTGATACCAAAAAGGCTGAGATTTCCTGAAGTATTCCAGATATATAGGAAATCCAGTTTGGTCTGTAGAATAAAATCACTTGTGCTTTAGCATACATAAATGCACATACATATATCCAAATGTATACTATATATCAGTTCAGTTCAGTCGCTCAGTTGTGTCCGGCTCTTTGCGACCCCGTGAATCACAGCACGCCAGTCCTCTCTGTCCATCACCAACTCCCGGAGTCTACCCAAACCCATGTCCATCGAGTTGGTGATGCCATCTCCAGCCATCTCATCCTCAGTCCTATATATGTAGTTTTCTCATGTTTCTAATAAATTAAAAACCCTTTCTCCTCTGGGAAGTGAAGGAAGAAGAAAGCGTTAATACTTCCCAAGGCCATGACTGTGTGTGTGTGTCTGGGTCTGTAAATGGATCATGAGAAGCTAGTTCTGCCTACTTTGACTACCACTTTACATCTTTCCAGGAAGCAAAGCACTTCTTCCTGATAGCGCACTAATATTTAAAGTGATAAAGGAGGGTGGGTCCTCAGCCCTCCTCCATCCTCCTAGATTGCTGTGCTTGAATAGACTTGGTGGTGGAAACAAAGCAGGAGGCCACAGATACACACATAGTCCTGAGAACTCAGAAGTGAGCTGTCTATGAAAAGCAAGGGCTGGGGAACTCCCTGGTGGTCCAGTGGTTAGGACTCCACACTTTCACTGCTGAGGGTGTGGGTTTGATCCCTGGTTGGGGAACTAAGATCCCACAAGCTGTGCAGAAAGGCCGAAAAAAAAAAGAGCAAGTGCTGGCCAGAGGGGAGGCTCTGCTGCAATGTTGCCCTAGGCTTTATTCAATGTCGAGCTTTGGTCAGCAATCCATAAACTGTGTGCTGTGAGATGCTAAAAAAAGGGGACAGAATATTCCAGGTAGAACAAAGTTGACTATGTTTTAATATGCTGAAGGAGACTGAGAATCTTTGGGAGAAAGATGTAACTTGTAATATTTTCTAAATCACTATTGTCCACAAAACCCACCACCCCCATTTTAACTTTTGATGAACCACTTTTGCAGGATAAACACTCAAAAGAATACACACCGAGGGTGACACAGGTCTATACTCAGGGATGGGAAGATTGGAGCCTGTCTTCATCCATGGAGGTCTCCATGGAATTTCTCAACATTGGCCTAGCCATAGACTTGGCCAACCTCACTCTCTTTTCTTAGGCCAGAGGGGACGCTTCTGGTACCAAGTGTGAGTGAGGGACATATCCACCCCATCCCACGTATCTGTGGGATGGGTCAACAGCCAAGTCAGGGTTGGGGTAGGCCTAAGGGAGTGTGGAAAACAAGGACTGTCTTTCACTTACCTGTGGGGAGAAAGAAACAGTAGCCAAAAGCGGCCATTCAAACCGTATCACATTTGCTTGGCTGTGATTAGTGATGGTGAAGCTCACATTATAGCTGGTTCCAATGTGGCAGTCCCCAAACTGGATGTGATTCACTAGAGCAGCTAGGGGACAGAAGCAGGGGGCAGTGAGTCCCCCCTTGTCTTTTCTGCAGGCTCACTTCCCCCAAGGAGCCAGCACTTGAAAGACACTGTACCTCACCCTCATGCAACCCTACCCTCCTCGGATGGTCATCCTGGAAACACCTGGAGTCCCTTGGCAGCACGCTTTCTCTCCTACAGGAGCATCTATTTACCATCCATCCATCTACCCACCCATCCTGGCCCTCACCTCCATCTGTACAAAGGAAAACATAACCACCCCCTCAACTCCATTTGTTTGCTGAAACAGTATTATTAAGGCTTGGAACTGCCACACAGACTGCAGGAGTCCCCACTGAATTTGAATTACAAATAAATGATGAGTAATTTTTGGTATAAGTAATGTCTGAGGCAAAATTTGGGGACATAAATTTACTAAAAGTTATATATGGTTTACCGAAAATTCAAGTTTAATATCTAAAATTCAAATTTAATTGGGACTGCTGTATTCTGATTTTCCAAACCTGGTAACCCTATTAAGTAAATGGAATCTGATATCTGAACTAGGGTTCATGGCTGGCTCCTTCTTGACCCCTGACAAGAGAGATGCCACCCTGTAGCTGCAAATAGAGGTGAAAACACCAGATACATGAGGAGCACTCATTTTAACCCATGCTGTAGGGACTGCCTGATGCTACATTCTGGGACTGGAATTAAGCTCCTAGAAAAACCGCGAGACTATGTTTATAATTCACTGCACAGCAGTCAGCCACACAATCAGGGTTTTAACAACTGCTTTTCGATAATAATGATGAAGTACGTTTTCTCCTGCCCAATGAATAGTTAACCAAATGCAGCAGTGGTGCCTGACAGACTGCAGAGCAGCACGTCTTCAGCTCTAATACACACACAGATCACCAAGGGGTCTTGTTAAACTGCAAATTCTCATTCAGTAGGTCTGAGGTGCTGGGGTGGGCCTGAAACTCCCGTTTCTAGTGACTCCCAGGTGATGCTGACGCTGTAGGTTCTGACAGCGTGTTTAGTAGTGAGGCTGCAGGGAACAGTCTAGCCGAAGCACAAACTTACATGTTCTCTAACTCAACCAGTTGGCCATTTCCTTTAGAATGTCTAGGGCACATGATACAGATGAAACAGACAATACCAACGCAAGCCAGCTCAAAAATACAGACAGGGAAAACTCCAGAGAGACATGTATTCACTTCTCAGCTAATCTGGAATTTAAATTTCACTTATTAACTAACTAAATTGGAATTTGAGCTCAAATAAAAAGCTCCCTATGGGGCAGACTCCCTTATTAATTACTCTCTAGAACTCCAGACTCATGTACACTGATGCTCAACAAATGTTCCTTGAGGGAACACAGGGAAGATGCAGTGACTCAACCAGGCGTGAGGGGGCAAACAGTAACAAGGAGGAGATGCCATCCTAAACTCCCAGGACGCTAGCCAATCTGTTATTTAAATTTCACTCTTATTTAAAATGACCCAAGAGGGACTTCCTTGGTGGTCCAGTGGTTGAGACTTCGCCTTTCAATGTAGGGGTTGAGGGCTCAATGCCTGGTCAGGGAACTAAGATCCCACACACCTCATGGTCAAAAAATAAAAGAGGCAATGCTGTAACAAATTCAATATGGACTTTAAAAATAGTCCACATAAAAAAAAATCTTAAAAAATAAAATAATAAAAATGACCCGAGGGCCAACAGCTGTCAACACCTCATTGCTGCTTCTCTCACCTGACACCAAGTCTTCCATGGTGCTTTCCTCAATGACCTCAGAGACATCTGGGGACTCAGGGCTGGAGGAAGCCACCAGCCCATGGATGTTGTCCAAGGTGATGTCATCCTCATAGCCCTCTCCCACCATGTGGATGACTGTATCCTCGTACTGGTTGTTGATGACTGACAAGTGAAGGATGCCTGCCATTCTCCCGACTTTCTTGGGGTGGAAAACAACATCAAATCCGGCTATTTCTCCAGGAGGAACAACCAGGGAAGCTGTGTGAGCTTTCTTTGCTGCAATGAGAAGAGAGAGACATGATCTAGAGTCAATTTAAAGGAATATGCATCTGTAAAGATCTGGACTCAAGGGAAAGCAGCCCTCGTGTGGGAAGGAGTCTTGCCTAGAGAGGCCATTGGTGACAGGGCTGAACATCTGACTCGGGCTGAGTACACATTTAGTTCAGTTCAGTTCAATTCAGTCCCTCAGTAGTGTCCGGCTCTTTGTGACCCCATGAACTGCAGCAAGCCAGGCCTCCCTGTCCATCACCAACCCCCGGAGTCCACCCAAACCCATGTCCATTGAGTTGGTGATGCCATCCAACAATCTCATCCTCTGTCACCTCCTTCTCCTCCTGCCTTCAATCTTCCCCAGCATCAGGGTCTTTTCAAATGAGTCAGCTCTTTGCATCAGGTGGACAAAGTATTGGAGTTTCAGCTTCAACATCAGTCTTTCCAATGAACATCCAGGATTGATCTTCCTTTAGGATGGACTGGTTGGATCTCCTTGCAGTCCAAGGGACTCTCAAGAGTCTTCTCCAACACCACAATTCAAAAGCATCAATTCTTTGGCACTCAGCTTTCTTTATAGTCCAACTCTCACATCCATACATGACCACTGGAAAAACCATAGCCTTGACTAGACTTTGTTGGCAAAGTAATGTCTCTGCTTTTTAATGTCTCTGCTGTCTTGGTTGATCATAACTTTTCTTTCAAGGAATAAGCGTCATTTAATTTCATGGCTGCAATCACCATCTGCAGTGATTTAGTAGCCTAGAAAAATAAAGTCAGCTACTGTTTCCACTGTTTCCCCATCTATTTGCCATGAAGTAATGGGACCAGATCCCATGATCTTAGTTTTCTGAATGTTGAGCTTTAAGCCAGCTTTTTCACTCTCCTCTTTCACTTTCATCAAGAGGCTTTTTAGTTCCTCTTCACTTTCTGCCAGTAAGGGTGGTGTCACCTGCATATCTGAGGTTATTGATATTTCTCCTGGCAATCTTGATTCCAGCTTGTGCTTCTTCCAGCCCAGTATTTCTCATGATGTACTCTGCATATAAGTTAAATGAGCAGGGTGACAATATACAGCCTTGATGTACTCCTTTTCCTTTTTGGAATCAGTCTGTTGTTCCATGTCCAGTTCTAACTGTTGCTTCCTGACCTGCATACAGGTTTCTCAAGAGTCAGATCAGGTGGTCTGGTATTCCCATCTCCTTCAGAATTTTCCACAGTTTATTGTGATCCACACAGTCAAAGGCTTGTACACATTAGTTCCTAACAAAACAGCTACCGGCACCCATTGCTCTCCAGAAGCTATACTCACCCTACTTACCTTTTGCTTGTGGTTTGTTTTCCTCCGTGATGTAGATGTAGGAGGTAGAAGGCTTCCCTTTCAGGGAGAAGACTCCTAGTTGGTCCTGCAGGTCAACATGCAGCTGGCAGAAGGAAGACAAGAAGGAGCGTTAAGCGTACAGGTTGCTCATGAGTTCTGAACTGAGGGAGAGACGCTGTGCTGTGGGGGAGTACCCCTCTTGACCCCAGGTCACTGTGCTCAGGGCTCACTGTTTTCAGTTCCTTAATAAGAGAGAGGTACTAAATATTAGACCTGGAAAGGAGAAATAAAAAATTTAGCTCAGTTCTTGCTATTCAAAGAAGGAAGCAGAGGTCCAGAGAGTATGGGGACTTTCTGGAACACCCAGCTATGTAGTGTTAAAATGGGGCTGCCAAGCCCTCTGTTATCGACAAATCAGTTGTAAAGGATATATTAGACTAATAAAATGGGAATGATGGCTTTCCTGGTGGCTCAGATGACAAAGAATCTGCCTGTGATACAGGAGACCCAGGTTCAATCCCTGGGTTGGGAAGATCCCCTGGAGAAGGGAAAGGTTACCCACTCCAGTATTCTTGCCTGGAGAATTCCATGGACAGTGGAGCCTGGTGGGCTGCAGTCCATGGGGGTCTCAAAGAATTGGACACAACTAAGCAACTAATGCAACAACAAAAATAAAATGGAAATGAATATTCATCACGCTATGAGGACTTGCATGAATGTGAGTTCCTAAAAACCAGTATCTTCTAGATAGGAGTAGGTCATTTTCCAAAGTCCTACAGTTCATTGTATAATACTTACATGATTTATCACCTTTTTTGTAAAATAAAAACATAAGTGCTGAACCCAAAGTCCCTTCAGATGTTATATCTCTCACCCCTGATGACGTTTCTTTCATTTCTTTTCTTTATTGCAGATGCAGTGTTCATTACAGAAAAAAAAGTGAAAAAATAAAGACACTCAGAACAGCCATAATCCTATTCGTTCAGCTTGGTGTGTATCACCGCTCACTGCCTTGCACTGTCATTTCCAGTGTACCATGGATCAGTGTCCTAGTAATCAGACCAACCCTGGGTCCCTCTGTAAGTCCCATGTCTTACCCACACTCCCGTATGAGGAACATGAAAGAAGTCCTCACAAGTTAGGGATGGCAGAGACCCCAACATCAAAAGTCTCACTTCTAGAAGACTCCCTTTTCACCCCATGCTCACCCTCCAGCAGTACCTTGGCAGGGATGGCACCGCTGTTCTTGAGGATAAGAGGCAGTGTCTCCGAATGACCAAGCAGAAGCCTCTTAAAGAGAAGTAAGGGGTTTCTATACTGATTGTAGAGAACTGGCCGCACAACGGTCACCCGAGGGAGGTTCCCCTCTCCAACGATATCAAACACAAGGCTTCGGTTCTTGGTCAGGTTGCTGCAGGGAATGGGAAGATAGAAGCCAGTCAGCCAAGCAAGGCAGGAAGGACATTCCACAGAGAGCGTGGCCTGCAGCCCTGCTGGAGGAGGGGAGCTGGGGAGCTGGTACCTGGGCAAGCCGTCCAAGGTGGCCTCAAAGATGCACTGGTAGGTCTGCATGGTCTGTGGGGTGAAGGACACTGTGGCAAAGGCGTGTGAGCGGCTAGCAACACACATCTTGTTGGGTTCCACTTCAAAGATGTCCGTGATGCGGGCATAGACCTGGAAAGGGGAAGGGGAGCAGGGGCTGGTGTGTATGCCACTTGGTGTTTACACAGGGCTTGCTGCTCATCTCTATTGGCCCTGCTGTGACTTCCCTCCTCTAAACTCTGTGCAGGCCTGTCCCACTACTTGGACAATCCTGCTCCTGGAAGGCGTGGCCTGGGTTCTTGGGGACCCAACCCTAAGCATTAATTGGCTGGACTTGGCCAGACTTGTGGTCTTTGCAATTAGATGAACTGAACTGTATCTTGGATAGCAGATCCACCCCACCCCACCCCTACTTTTCTCTCTGTCACACACACACACACACACACACACACACACATAAATTTAAGATGCCAGAGACCCCTGGTGGTTACTGAAGTGAGGTTTGGCCTAGAAGCCAGATGAGAGAAAGGAGCAATGGAGACACCATGTGTGAGAGACATGTGGTCTTTGGCAGATGATCTTCTGAAAGTTTGATTTTAGGTGACAATTCCAGTCAGTCTCCCAGGCATCCAGCTACAGGCTGTGTTCCATCCTGCGTGTGAGGTCTCGGATTCACCGAAGCAAACCTTGATATGGTGGAGCCATTCTGAGTGGGTTTCTGCTCCTTGCAATTCTAAGAGTGCTAGTTAGAACCACCTCCTGCAGCACTTTATCTGCTCCTGTCTTAGGGCAGTGTTTGGGGAAGACTGCGGGCACGACCTCTAAAGGATTTTTTGTTCTCATGGGAGGCAGGTGGGATTCAAGAGTGACTATTCCTTCTTGCTCTTAAGCTGAGAGTATAATTTCTTTGCCCTTTCCAAAGGATAATCTGCCAATTAAGGAAGGATGACAGAATGCATTTGTCTGGAAAAGTGTGGGCCTCGGTCACTGGGCCCCTGAGGCCATGTGAGGCAGATTCAGCTAGGGATGCACCCACCACCAAAGTTTAATACAGTGCGACGTCTGAAGCCTGGGCTAGAAGGTGAAGCACATCAGTGCCTACTGATTCATGGAATGAATGGAACTGCTCAAGAGGTACTAGGTTTCTCTGTAGTCCGTTTTCCCAAAGGGGTGGAAGAAATATAGAGGAACTGGTACCTGGGTACTAATTAGTTACATTGGGTAGATTGGAATGATAAGACTTGTTCCATCCCTTTATTTTTGAGTTACTGTAAAAGGTTTTGTAGGAGCCAGAAATTAAAATTTTGCTTCATGTAAAAAAAGAAAAAAAACACAGGAGGACAACAACATAATGTCTACAAATCCCTGTTAAAAACTTATCTTTGTTTAGAAGTCAGGCTTGCTCATTTCTTATGTTTTTAGCAATGGAATAGGGAGAAGGTTGCCCTTTCTTGTCCCAAGAAGGTCAGAAAGTGATGACAGTCTCCCAACCCCTGGCCCTCTGCAGTGATGGTTCCCCAAGAATGCACACTACTGTCAGCTCTAGGCTAGGCCAATCCTCTAGGTCACCTCCCCACTACTGTTAGCTGTGAGAACTTACTCTCACGTGACTCTGGGGCACAAGGACACCAGGGTCAAGACTCTGCCTTTGGCTGGAGAACTGATGTGGCTGAGAGACGCTAGGCAGTGTTTGCAGCACACCGACTGGAAATTAACAGGAGTGAAACCCACTGACTCAGTCCTTTCTCTTGGTCTCCTGAATTTTCTGTTCCACGGCAAGGAAACAGTGTCTCAGTATGGTCCAACTTAGAGAGGAAAGGCAGTTTTGGTCTGGCAGAGCCCAAGATAGGCATTTATTTTCTACCTGGTATTGACTCAGATGGTAAAGAATTTGCCTGCAATGCAGCAGACCTGGGTTTGATGCCTGGGTCGGAAAAATCCCCTGGAGAAGGGCGTGGCAACCCACTCCAGTATTCTTGCCTGGAGAATCCCATGGACAGAGGAGCTTGGTGGGCTACAGTCCAGGGGGTCACAAAGAGTCAGGCATGACCGAGTGATTTTCACTTCTGCTACTGAGCGGACGAA
Source organism: Muntiacus reevesi (assembly GCF_963930625.1). Taxonomy (NCBI): domain Eukaryota; kingdom Metazoa; phylum Chordata; class Mammalia; order Artiodactyla; family Cervidae; genus Muntiacus; species Muntiacus reevesi. The sequence goes on along the minus strand of NC_089250.1, from coordinate 252,379,369 downwards.
GCTGGGTTTTTAAACCAAGCTATATATCCCTAGGCTATGGAACCTAGGGCAAGAATGCAGCATTTTTGAGTCTCAATTTTCCTAACGATAAAATGGGGAGAATAATACAAAATCAGATAATACAAACTTCTGAGGGTGAAATGAGATAAACGAACATCAGCGCAGTGCTCAGAATACAGCAGGAGGTCAATAAATGCTCACCTCATCTTACACTTTATAGAGTGGCATCTCCCAAACCTCTTCTGCCAGCCTAGTGTGCCCCTTGAGCAGCCTGCCAGAGCTGGCACTACACTTTGGCTCTCCCCACAGAGCTCTGTCCTGTAGACACGGCGAGTGTCTGGTGTGGGAGTGCTCCGCTCTGTCTTGTGAGCCCGTTTATCACAAGGTACCCAGAGAAGACATCCCCTGGGACAGACGCATGTCCCCTCAACATAACTTCCAGGGAGGCCGAGAGCCAGAAAATTCCCACTAGAGATGCAGGCTCCACAGCAGGGGTTTCCAAGAGCTCCCGCCCTGGCTTTATGCCAACCACAGTGGACCAGGGCCACGGTGGACCAGTCCAATCAGGTGGACTGGGGCTACCTACCTTGTTGGAGATGGGCTTAACCACGATGTTCACGTCACAGGCGATCTTTCCCACATTGCAGATCTTGAACCGAGCCTTGGCCTGATGGCCCACCAGGACGTTGCAGAAGATGAACTTGTTCTCATCCTCCACATACAAGCCCCCACTCTCTATGGTCTGCAGGATGCTGTTCAGGTTGGCGCTGCTACAGAGCTGGTGCTCCTCAAATATCAAGCTGTTGTTGTCCGTCACAAAGGCTGGGGAGTGGAGGGAAGACTGTGAGATGGAGCCTAAGTGCCCGGTTTCTACTCTGTAATCCCTAACTTGGAGATTCAGACTCCGACAAAGGACAATCACAGGGGAGAGACAGGGGGATTCACACAAGGGAGTGTGAGGGGTGGGACAAATTCTATCTTCTCTTCCTTTTTGGACTGCTTTTGCTGGTCTCCAGACTCCAACCACCTTCTCCTTCCAATGGAAAGGAGGATGAGATCTGGGGTGAGCTGAGGAAAGAAGGAGGCATTCAGCTCACTTTGGTGCAAGTTTGCTGGGGACCTAGAACCAAAGCAAGAGGAGCTGTCTCTGTGCTCCAAACTTGCTCTGTCACTGATCATTACTCCCTGGGCACATTTGCACAGGGAGTGGTCTGGCCACTCAAACCCAACAAGATCTCAGCTGAGCAGAATTCAGTATTCCCAGGTCACCCTGCACCATACCCCATCACACCATGATTCCCAGATAACACTGTCCATCTGAGAATCCCGGACCAAACTCAGGAAGACCTGGAATTTAAAGCTGCACATCCTCTTCTAGGTGTGTGCATGCCCTGTAAGTCTTTAAGGAAAAATATGGCTGAAGACACCACAGGAGGTTCTAAGGTCCCAAAGGAAGAAGCCTAGCAATGTCTATTAGGTGCCTGCAGGGGGAGGGGTCTGCTATAGAGGAAGGTCTTTTAAGGGGTGCTGCCCCATCTGAGCCCTCAGTACCTGGCTGACAGGCTTCAGCCAACAGGCTGTATGGGATGCCAGCAGGTTGGTCTCTTGGATCTCGGTCAGAGATATCAATTGCTATGAACTCTTCACATCTTCCCACGGGGTCAGCCACGCAGTCAACAGTGATGACCTGCGTCCCTCCAGAAGGGATGGTACCAAACCCAGGGTACACGGTGAACATGCCGTGGGTGAAACGAGCCTGCAGGAGGGGCAGAGGCAGAGTAAGTGGCAAGGTCTGAGTAAGCAGCAGGGTCTGAGCCCTTCCACCAGAGTCATGAGATGGTGTCAAGAGGGACTGGGTGGCGGGGATGGGAGGCCCTCCCCACAAGCTCTCCCTGGGCCCCAGCTGTGCTCCTGGAGGCCTGGAGGGCCGGGGGTGGAGGCGGGCAGTCCTTCAGGAACAGGCTCTCTCAGCACTTCTTTCTCTACATATTCCTTCTGAACAATCATGGGTAAGTGGGGGTTTTAAGGAAATAGACACATTCCACAAAGTATAACACTTATCCAGATGGGAAGCTCCCAGCAGAGGGGCAGGGCTTAAGAGTATCGACCTTTGAGTCAGACAGTCCTGGGTTTGAATCACAGCCTTCAAACCCTCCTGTGTATTAACTGTTGGACCTTGGTCAAGTGACTTTTCTGAGTCTCAATTTTATCCAGAAAATGGAGCTAAAGCCTTTACCCTGAGACCACTGGAGGCTTCAGTGAAAGAATGTGCAGGAAGCAGTTAACAAAGCAATGGGCACAGAATCTGCTCAAAACATGGGATGTTATCATGCACTCCTCTGGGTTTTAGGAGCTTCCTTCCTTTTTTTGCTCTATTGTAATTGCATTTTGAAGCATTTTTATGTTGGTTGCTTTACCATCTTTGTCATATAACTCTAACATTTTGGTCATCTCAGTGTTGGCATCTACTGCTTACCTATTTTCACTTAGTTTGAGATCTTCCAGGTTCTTGATATGCTGAGTGATTTTCAGTGGAAACCTGGACATTTTGGATATTACATGATGAGACTCTGGATCCTACTAAACTTCTCTTTGAGCTGGCTTTCTCAGACACCTCTTGGGTGGGGACAGTAGTCCAGATTCCACACTGGACTTCTTACTGCTGCCAGGCAAGGGTGGGAGTTCCAGTTCCCCACTAGTCTTAGACCAGTATCACCCTCGGAGGTGGGGGGCGGGTAATAGTGTCTCATTACTGTTCTGCTGATTCCACAGAGTAGGAGGTCCACTGGGGGGAGGGGAAGGGCAGCTCATTTCCACAGGGTTGGAGTGGAAGTCAAGGCTTCTCATTTGGTGTCTCTGTTGACAACGGCTGAGGTGGTGGTGGGTAATGAATTTCTGGCTCTCTGCTGAGTGTTCTTGGATATCACTTTGACCTCATTACAGCCTGAATTAAGTAGGAAGTCTAGGTTCCCTGTGCGTCTTTTCTTGAAATATGTGGTGTAGGACCACAGGTTTCTCTGTCATGTTTGAATGTAACATTACAGCTCTTATTTGAACATTCCTGTCTTGCTAGACTACCCTTTTTCTGGTTCTTTGGCTAGTGAGAGCAGGCTTTTGGTCTGTGCTTATTGATGTTTCTGGATTGCTGGCTCCCTCAGTACCAAATCTGAGAAGTACGAAGTAAAAAGAAATCTCAGGGAACTCATCACTCTGATGTCTATTGGGTCCCAAGAACCTTAGCTGGTGTGAAGTTTTTTCTCTCTGTTCCTCAGTCTTCTATATTTGTTTTAAACATAACATTCATGGTTTTTAGTTGTACTTATTTGTAAGAATAGGGAACAATCATCTACTTCATATTACCAGAAGTAAAAGCCTTCAATCTTCTTTCATTTAAGCCAATCTGAATGGGCTTTAGTTTTGTATCAACAAATAATTCTTTTTTAATTTTATTTCTGGCTGTGCTGTATCTTCGTTGCTCTGTGTGAGCTTTCTCAAGTTGCAGTGAGCAGGGGCTACTCTTTGTTGCAGTGTGCGGCTTTCTCGTTGTAGTGGCTTCTCCTGTTGCAGAGTACAGGCTCTGGGTGCATGGGCTTTGGTAGTCGCAGCACACAAGCTCAGCAGTTGTGGCCCACAGGCCTAACTGCTCTGCGGCATGTGGAATCTTCCTGTGGAATCTTCGGACCCTTGTCCCCTGCATTGGCAGGGGGATTCTTATCCACTGTACCACCAGGGAAGTCCAACAAAAGATTCTTGATGAAAATACTTATGAAGAGCAGACACTAATTGTAAAGCAATGAGGAACCAATGAAGGTTTTAAAGCAAAAGAGGACATCCAAATTAAAAGTCACAATTCCTTATTTTAATATGAAAGTGATAGTTTCATTACAACTAATGTTCCTGCCATAGTAGGAATATTCAAAATTCAAATCCTGGTATCCTTGGGAATTATCTTTTGGGAGAACTAGTTTCCAGGAGGCCTTACAGGGTTTCTATTGAACAAAGAAAAGGGTGCTCACCTGGCTTGTGATGTTCACGTCTTTCTGAACAGAGTCAGAGAACTTGGTTGTTTTGGAAGGTCCAGTCTTGTAGAAGTTCTCACTTTCTCGGGATCTTGCATGTCTAACATGGGTGGCTCTGATTAAAGAAGTGGGAATACACCCTCAGGGTGGAGTAATCATGAAATACCACCTACCTGCTTGCTTGCAAGGTCCCTTCTTCTTGGAATGGAGGAAAGGGCCTTTCCTTGCCCAGAGGGCATCAGGGAGCATGGTCAACTTATTTATTAACAGCCAAACTCATTTAACAAGTATGAGAAAAGTATGCAGAAATTATACATATTAACTATGACTCATAAGGACATTAAAATTACTGCAAGTAAATAATAATTGTAAATGTTTGCCAAAAACGGAAGAGGAGTTAAATTTACTCATATTACTCTACCAAAACATGAAATGATTGCAAACAATGTAAAGCTGTGTGTCTGATTTAAAACAATTATTTAGAAAGTCAGTCTTAAATGACTATTAAGAAAGTCAGTTCATTAGAAAGCCAAGACAAAATACCTGGGAATTGGTAAAAATAGTCCCTAATTTGTAAAAAAAAAAACAAAACCCAAAAACCAAGAATATGACAATCAAATCAAAGCCAAAAGCACTCAAAAACATGAACTGTTTTGGTTAGTTGACTGACAAACACTTTGTGAAAATTACAGTCTTTGTTGGAACAATTATTAAATTAGTTATAGTGATTGAGTGTCTTCATGGGGACAAGGTAAAGACATTCCCAGGAAGGTAGAGGCCTCACCAGGTTTTCTCTAGTCCAAATTTCTAGGGTACTCTTTGCTACCCCTCATATCATGAAACATCATGCTTTCTTTTGATTTAGCTTGCTGTTATAATCATCCCTTGACTTCTACAGAATGACAGACAGGAGGTGACTTACTGGTAAGCAACGCAGCACACTAGGCGCATCGAGACAATAGACACAATCCCAAGCAGGAGACTTTACATTTATTCAATTAACATGCACTGCATGTTGGTCAGCAGTTGAAAAGCATGTGAAATTGGGAGTCAGAGATGTGGGTTCAGAACTGAGATTCACTGGTGATGTTTTTGATAATCTTGGATGAGCCATTTCTAAACCTTAGTAACCTCACCCATGAAGGGGGATTGGGTGGATAAAATATATGAAAGCTCATGGGAGAATAAAAAGCACCAATTAACCAGGGGATGTTTTGAGTTAAGTAAATACTTGTCTTACACTTTCTTCTGATGAAGGGGGCTCTCCCCTGTCGTTCTGTACAGAGCATATTTGAAGTCGATCACACCTAGATTTTCTATGGTGAAGAAGGCGCTTTTACGAGTGCCATAGATCAAAGCCCCGAAGTTGATGATGGAGGAGGGGCTGATGTTGTATTTGGAGAACACCGCAGTCACAGAAAACTTAATCGGGATGCTGGCAATCATTTCACCTCCTTCTGAGATATTAGGCTCAATAATCTAGACAGGGAAGACAGATTGGGAAGATGTCAGCTTAACAGTTGCCAGCATAATTTCTATGGCTGTCTACTCCATTCCTTATTTTCTTCATTGACACAAAGCCATATTCTTTATTATCTTTATATAATTGCATTGATAATACGAGTAAATGCTAACATGAGACTTACTGTGTACCAGCTATGGGTCAACATGCACCAACTCTGCCTCCCATTTTCACTTCCCCCTTTTCTTTTGCACTTGATGACTGAACTCAGCCTCCCTGTCTCTGGTCTGGTCTCTTCCAAAGACCAGGGGCCACATTTCTTCTCTGGAGCTTCAATTTCTGATACTCTAAACACCTCCCACCTGACCTATCTGTGCCTGCAGGTCCCCAAGCCCTGGTGAGCCCTGTCTGGTGGCCACCAGGTCCGCCCTCCCTTTCCCCCTCAGGGCATGGGTCAGACTACATAAGCTTCATTTTGGCACCTGCCACCATGGGAGTCATCCCTTCAAGCTCTCTTACCTGACAGCGCAGAACTGGCTGGTTCTCGATTTTCACTTCCTTCTTTGCATGGAAGATCACCTGGACATTTGTGGGCTTTTCTGTCATGGTCAGTGAGCCCTTCTTGGGTTGGACTGTGATCATGGAACTTATATTGGTTGCTGAAATTCCTATGGATTCCACAGAAAAGCTGAGTGACAAGAAGAAAAAGTCAGTTTAAGTCATTATCTAGGGAGCTCGAGACACCATAGATGAGACTCTAGACCGGTAGGTACCTGCCACGTCCCCAGCCCTGTTTCACCACTATGGCGAGCGGTGTTCACTGTGCTCTGTACTCTGTGACCACTCCTTAGCCAGGATCGACCAGGCCAGGCGCTGAGGCTTGAGGCAAAGATAGCCATCTCCAGCCCATGGTTAAGAGATGTCCTTGCAGGAGAGCTCTGTCTAACAGGAACATGTGATATTGGATAAGGACCAAATCAGTTCATTTCTCCCTCTCCCTGCCTCTCTGTCTCCCTCTCTCTCTCTCTCTCTCTGTCTCCCTTCTTGCTCTAAGACTGAATGCAGTAGACATAGAGGGAATAGTAATGCAGAAAATGGGGGATCTAAGGAAGGACTGAAAGGGCAGGGGCAGAAGTCATCCAACCAAGGTGTTCAGAAGCGCAACCCTGGCCCAATGCAAGTGAGATGAGAGGCCGCAGAGAAAAGCTTGGGGACTGGAGCTGGAGCAAGAAACCTCAGCTGAGGTGAGACGCGTGGAGTTGCCATAGGGACCCACAGGTCATCCCCATGCTCACTCCAGGAGATCTGGCCCTTCACTACAGCGTCCCTGCTGCCTGAGCTGCCTCACCTCCCTGCACATCCATCCTTTCAGTGAACCCTGACCACCTGCTCCAACTTGAGGGAGACTGTTCCATGCAACCTAAAAGAGCAGGGGTAATACCCAACATAATCTATAAAATAAAACTCACAACGTGCAATATGCCATTTATCGCTAATTCCACAGTGACTGTGGCTCTCTTCTAGGTTTGTTTAGCATTTATTTATATTAACTTATTTCATTTTCTAGTTCTAAGAAACAGCAGTATTGAGGTGGGACCTCTCTAGTTTCAGCATTCTTTGAACTGAAATGAAACACTCATGAATATACGGAGTTCCTATTAAGTCTGTGTGGTGGGGGAAGTCCCTTTATCAACTTCAAATTCTTCTGGGAGAAGGACGACCTTCCATAACATCGACCAGCTGTGGGTGCTGGCGCTGCCTGAGGACCTCCTCCCTCCCTGCCCCAGAGCCACTTCTTCCTCCTTGAGGAGCCTTCTTTACTTAGGGTTTTATTTTTAATCTAAAGATGAGCACAAGCTGGAGCTGTCTCCCACCAGGCTGTCATTTGGAATCTATAATATAATAGTTCTTAACATTAAGAAAGAAAAATGGACAATCCCTTCTTAACGTGAAAGCTTACGCAGACCATCAGCTTATGAAACAGAGAGGAGCTGGAAGGCAGGCAGGATGTCCTGAGGGCAGGGCCCCCATCTCCAGTCTCTCTCTCAATCCCTAAGACCTCCCCGCACCCCAGGATCTCCTCCTCCAAATTCCCTGCCAGGCTCTTCTCCACCCCCAGGCCCCTGTGGCTCAACCTGCAGAGCAGCTGGGATTCCATCATTTGAAGCTAAGAGAGGCTAACAGCTGAGATGGTTCTTAGAATTTCCTTGATGGACTTTTAATAAAAACTCTCTCAGGCAACACTCCTCTCACCATGAGAGGATGTGGACGACCACATGCTCGATAATTTTTAGGTTACCTGAACATGATCTCATATTTCCCACGGTTCTTCAGCTGCAGGGGCTGCTTCACCTCGTCCATGACCTTCACAATCCCCAGATCAAGGCCTCCTTCAGCTCCTGAAAAAGGCAGAGGCCAGGGTGGGAAGGGGTGAGTGAGCATGGGAGTGAGAAGCAAGGGAACTTCCTATTGACGTTCACATGGAAAATCCATGGTAACAATTTCAGAGAATCTGTTTTTTAAAAGCACTGTGGCTAGAAAAACTTGGAATTGAGTCTTAGCAAACAAACAACAGACACTTCTCCTGTACTCAGTTCAACCAGGCGGCTCCCTTTAGCTTCCACCTTAGGACTGTTCTTCCTTTCATATCTCTCATTAGCTAAAACTCCCAGTGTCTAAAAAAATTTTTTTGAATCATGTGTATAATGTACAGAGTTGGGACATAATGCATAAATTCATATTATATTTTGTATAACATCATAATCATTTCCCCATGTAACTAAAATCTCCCCATGTTGTATTTATGGCTGCACAATATACTATGATACGGCTATTTCATAATTTACAATATTATTCCTACAATAATAACATTCTATTACAGATAGACGCTTAGGGTACTCCTAATCTTCCATTATTATAAATAATGCTGCAATAAATAATGCTGTGCGTAAGACCAATGACATCAAGGCAAACATGTAGCTCTAACATTCTATGAGTCATGCTGAGTAGCAGACCTATCAGAGAAAGGAGGGCCCTAACCTCCTGGGTGTTGGGGCAGTGTGGTAGGCAGAATAAGGCCTGGCACCTCCCCCATCAAAGATGCCCATGTCCTAAAACCCAGAACCTGTAAATATGCCAATTTACGTGGCAAAGGGGGATTAAGGTATTAGATGGAATCAAGATTGGCAATCATCTGTCTTTAAAATAAGGGAGAATTTCCTTGTGTCTCTGGGGGGACCCCAAGTAATCACAATAGTTCATAAATGCAGAAGAGAGAGATGGAAGTGGTAGAACCAGAGAGATGGCAGTGTGAGAAGGACTGGACCCAACATTGCTGGCTTTGAAGAGGGAGAAAGCGGATCATGAGCTGAGGGATGTGTGTGGCTCCCAGAAGATGGAAAAAGCAAGGAAATGGGTTCTCCTCCAAAGGCTCCAGAAGGGACAGTAGCCCCACAACACTCTGGTTTTAGTCGAGGGAGAGCCATTTTGGACTGCTGACCTATAGAACTATAAGATAATAGATCTGTATTGTTTTAAACCACAAAGTTCATGGTAATTTGTTAGGGTGGTGACAGAAAAGCAACACAAGCAGGCAGATAAGAACTCACTCTCAGATGACTGCTCAGAAAAGAACTCTTCGAATTTAAAATTTTGACCACCCCATTATTGTCTCCAGTTGGAGAGATTAAAATTTGTACTAACACTGCTAACATCACTTGAGTTTGCCTGCTCACCATTTACTTCAATTCCACCTTTCTCTCCAATAATCACTGGTCTTTCTCTACACAGGAAACACACTACCCTAAAAGATGTGACCTCTAAACACCCTTTCTTTGGAGGAGTCAACAGACCTTTGGGGAAGGTGATGTCTAAGGCAACGTCATAGGACTCGGCAAAGATCAGGATGTTTTCAATCTGAACGACACCAATGAGGTTGTCTGCGTCTAAAACCTGTCAGGGTGAGAGACATTCTTTAGTGAGGGCAAGACCTGCAGGGTTCTTGGGAGTCGGAAACTAAAGAACCTGTAGGAGGGGATCATGTAGAAGGGAATGTGGTAAGAAACATTTTTGCAATGTATTTAGTTTTTGTTTACTGAGCATTTGTGTAGGCTGAGTGTTCTTTGTAATATCCTTTGGGGGAGGGCTGGTGTAGGCAATCAATAAAAGGATGAGGAAGAGGGACTATATTTTCCATCTTGTCTACTCACTGGGTTTCAATAATCTGTATCACTGGCACTACCTTCCTGAAGTTTGGATTCTGAGTACACACAGTAGGAAAGCCTTCTTTGAACTTTTAAGTCAAATAAACCTGAAGAGCATTTTTCTGACAGTTGAAATGAAAATCTTTTATAGTCTAAACTGCTTTAACTCATTTTATAAATCTGAACTGCTTTGTTCTTTATTTCTGATTCAACCCATGATAAAAGTGCCAGGTTTTCCATATAAAACGAATGCTTAATGTCTCTCTTTTGGAAATTTCAGATTTAAAACAATGAATGCCACTACTATTAAAGCTGGAAAAGTTAAAAAAATAAATAAAAGCAAGACTCCTAGCCTCCAGCTGATTTCTGTCCCCTCTATTGTCCCTGATGGCGGTACCTCTCCTGATTGCTGTCCCCTCTGTGGTCATCTCTGATGGTGGTTCCTCCCTCACTGTCCTGAGGGATATCTGAACTGGTGTCAGTCTTTAGCTGGATCTGATTGTTGACTCTTGAGACTGATGATGGGGCAGTAAAGGGTCTGTGTTTCAAGGGGAAGAGCCACTGGGCAGTGGGTGTGGCTCTCTGTATCTGCCTGGAGACCACCTGCCTCTCTGCTGAAGCCCCAAGCTGGAAAGCTAAGTGGCCAGCTCCCCACAGCTGGTGCCTTATTAAGGCGCCAGGGAGGAAATCTGTAGCTGTCACCAAACTCAAATTTTAATTCAGAGTTTCCATCTTTCCTTTCATCAAGCATTCTGCCAATGTTTCACAGAACAAATTGGATTGCTTGATTTTACCTTCTCTCTTGTGATGCTCAGCCTCTGACAGAGATGACAAGAAGGGCTGGCAGCAGGAGGGGATGGTAAGACAAAGAACTTGGGTTGTCAGATCCAGAATTTATATAGTTCTTCTCTATTGATAGAGACCAAGTACCCAGAGCATCCTATTTCCTTTGCTACTCTACTGGATGGCAGGGGAAGTGGGGGGGGGAAAATAAGGACAACTTTATTTGATAAAGTTCACCAGAGTGCTTTTCAGAGTGACCAAAAAGCAAGGCATTTCCTCGTGTGGATGTTGAAGGAGTATAACCTGGGAAGAGGAAGCAGAGCAGGACGTTGTGGGTTGTCAAACATAGATTAGATGGGAGCATGTAACGTGGAGAATTGCCTTGGCATGTCTGTGAGTTGGTAGTGTGGGTGTCAGCAAACCCAGTGTGTACACATCTTGGTGACCGGGTCTGAAGACACAGGAAGCCTCACCTCCAGCCGGATTGCCTTCTTGACGTTGACAGGTTTGGAGGGCAGGAAGTGCACCTGGAGGCTGTACTCGGACCTGGGGGCTATGGTCCCCTGCATGGCGGACACGCTGAAGTCTTCGCCCAGGTGCTCCAGGCTGGTGATCCTCCAGGCCAGGGGCAGGAGTGTGAGGTTGCGGAGAACAACTGCCTTGGAGTCTTTTCTGCAGAGACCAAAGGAAATTCTGTCCGTTTCAAACAATTTTGATTTATTACAGCAAGTCAGAAAAAACACTTTTGGTTATTTCAATTCATACCAGTTTATTACTATTTATTGCAGGGAACAGGGCCTATCTGTGATGATCAGGAAATGTAGGATACATGAATCAATATACTTCCCCAGCTGCCTCAGAAATAAACATTCTCTATTTAGAATAATACAATTTCCATGAATGATTGTGTAAGTTCTAGGTCTGGTCTAGTGTTTTCTGCTTGTCCTCTAAATTTCTAGAGCCAAGATTCTTAACCTTTTAGGGTAATGGACTGAAAATCTGAAAAAAGCTAGCCCTTCTGAAAAAAAAAAAACACAAACATGCACACACTTTGGCAGTTGATCTTAGAGAAGTCCTTAAACAGCCTGCAGTCCATTCACTGAACCCAAGCTGACAACCTGTGAACTCAGAGGGTTACCACCCATCCCGATTTGCACAGGACCAGAAGTTTCCCAGGACAGAGGACTTTCAACACTAAAACCAGGCAGGTCCCAAGCAGATCAGAATGAGTTGATCACTTCAGAACTAAATGTTCTTTAAATTTCATTCATCCCAGTCCTGGACTCATCTAGAACTCTGACCTGTGCAGCAAGAGCCGGTCAAAATGCAATTGCCTGGGATCCAACTCCAGTTCTGGGCGGACACCCTGGCAGCTTAACTTGAATACAGCTGGCTCGGGGTTCTCCTTGATGCAGCAGACAATGCTGTCTTCAAAGACACCGACTGCAGTAGGGTAGGCCCATACATTCAGCAGCTAATGGGAGAGTCAAAACAAAGAACATTTATATCCAGGATGCCAAGGCCTCAAAATTCAAAGGAAAGCCTTGCCCTGGTAAACTTGTTTCCACGTGACTGTACCTGCTTCTCATTGGGTTTCAGAATCATGTTGATGGGCTCCAGGAAGTAGGTGTTTGCTTTGATGTCATTCTGAAAACAGAAGAACGCCTCCACGACCATTGGGGAGCTGTTCAGGATTGTCAGTGTCTCCATGTTGCCTGGGAACAAAGAGGACTTGTACCTGGAAGTGAACAAAAATTCAGGATGTGGATGTGAGGACTGACTGAGAATTCAGGTGGAAAAGCAGACTGTGAGGTGCAAGGCAATTTCAAAGGATAAAGTGGCTACACAGAGGCAGTGGCATGAAGGCTACGAACACAAACCTCATGGTGAAGACTTGCAGCTGTGACCTGACTACTCCCCCACAAACCCACCCCAAACCTTGGTCTCATCTTTTTAAGATGGGATGATAAAAACTCTTAGGATTTCAAGTATCAAATGAAATATCAAAAGTACATTGATATCAAGAGTATAAAATGAAATAGAGCACCTAATGCTCTGAGGACAGCTGCAGATAACAAATGCCCAATAAAGGGCAGTTGTTACTACGGCAAAGATTTCTAACTAAGAAATCTGTAGCTCTATCCTTCCCAGTGCTTATGCTTCCAAGAGAGATGATCGCTTGAGTAACCTGTTATTTCATATCTTAGAGAAGACCTCATTTACCACCTTCTCCTACACTCGCACAGGATGCTACTGTTTCGACATAGATGCATTTGACACTACTCACTGCTCAGGGCTGTTTCTGTTCCCTAGTACTTTAGGGAGAGACCCACTGAGTGGAGCACTGTAAGCACCGGAAACTGCCCAGTTAACGGCACCAAGCAGAAAAGCAGCCAGAGAAGGCACAGGGAACATCAACAGACACACACATGGCTGGAGGTTACAGCACAGGTCAGGAAAGCATGGCACCACTGTGCCCACAGGCAGTCTGAAGAGCTCTCTGGACAGTCTACAATGGAGGAAGGAAGGAGAAGGCGTGGCAGAGATTAAATCCGAGAGACAGAGCTTTCTCTGTGTAACTGCCGGAGAGGTGGTGGCCTTCACATCTCACTGTTAATTATCACCACCAAGCACTTTGCTAAAAGTTACATGTGTACTTTCTAGTTTGGTCTTTCCAAAACTGTGCAGTAGGTGCTATTCTTTTCCCGTTCTGCCGATGAGGACGTTGAGGCTCAGCAAGACTTAAAAGATAAATGATACTCGTTTAGGGACCACTGTAATTGCCCTCTTGAACCATTGCTGTCTGGCCTAATACCCTGGTTAATTCCAGTGCTGTTCTGAACACAGGCCTCTCTGAACAGGCCATCATTTCCCTGAATCCCACCTCTGGCTGCTGATGGATCTACATCACATCCATCAACCTTACTCCCACCCCTTCTCTTGTCTAAGCCTTTCTACTGGGTCTTAAGGATCCTCTCTATCAACAGTCAACTCTCTTCAACTTCATTTTCTAGTCCAATATCTTAGAAAATAAGCAAGAGGTTATGAAGGGAACAGAGAACTAACTTGGCTCATTAGTTTCACCAAGTAAGCATAGCTTCCTGCCTATATAATAAGCAACTTATATATAACTAGAAACAAAAAAACTTGTATCACTAAATATTAATGACCATTGACCTTAGCTGGGCCCCCAATTCTGCCAGATAATCTTAATCTATTTCTCTAATATTCACCCTCTCTTACTTTGCACAAAACCTGTTTCATACCTTCTCCATTTTCCCAACATTTTAAACTTCCTTCAACTTGCCTCACTGTTAGGGATGACCTCACATCATTCACTACGGAGAAAATAGTTGCATGGGAACCTCACCATTCCAGTCAAATCTGTGACCCTACCTGCACCTGAAGCCATCTCACCTTCCTCCGATGTGATGATGGTCCTTCGTCCTGACAAAGCCAGCATCTCCACCTCTTGTGTTGTTCCAGGGAGCTGCACCACTCACTGCCCTGACTTTCTCTGGAAACTCTAGCTTCTTCCTCCCTACTTCCCCCCTTGACATCTAAACATCGTAAGAACAACAGTGAACAAACAGCCTTCCCCGCACTCCAGGTCTCTCTCCTGTCCTCAGCGGCCTCCATCTCCCTTTACAGTCGAGCTTCTCCAAAGAACCAGCTCCACACTCTGTCTCTACTCTCTCACCTCCCACTCACTCCTCAACTCACTTTACTTGCATTTCATCCTCAGAAATCCCCTGAGAGGGTCCTATGACTTCCGTGTTGTTAAGCCCCATGGACGTTGATGTCATCACCTTTCCATCCTCCCTGCCACAATCAACATGGATGGCCAGGCCCTCTTCTCACGGCTCCAGGACACCATGCGCTACCGGTTTCCACCAGTAACCCCTGCCCTCTTATCTCTTGTGAGCGGTGGAATTCTTTAGGGCTTCATCCACAGTCCTTCTCGCCTTACTGTGTATTCTCATTTAGGTGATCTCATCAGACTCATGGCATTTTTTTGGTCTTGAAACAGATTTTCCTCTGAAAACCATTTTCCTATATGGTTTCCAAAACCATATAGACTATGCCCTGCTTTCTGTGGCTTCTAGCTGTATCTTGTGAGCATCTCAAACTGAACACATCCCCAAGTAAACTCTACATCCTACCCTCCCCCTACCCAAACTAGGTCTTCCTCCAGGCCACCCCATCCAGGAAAACAGCATCCTCAGTCACTTGAGAGCTTAGCAGAAACTTGGGGTGCAAGAACCCACTTCTGACCTGTGATGCAGGGATACCTGAAGCAACGTCAGTAAGAGCTGGGTCTACTATTAATACATAGGAACCCCAGCTCGTACTCTTCATGGGTCCAACCCAGGGGTCTGAATCTGCTTTGAAATAGTGGAACACTTACTTATCTCTTGATTTCCCACAAAGCAGTGGTCCGAAGTGAAACCTCTCCAAGCTCACAATATACTTCTTAAAGATGACCTCATTTGCCTTCATGTCCATCTTCTGCTGAGGGAATACCACCCTGAACACAGAGGAGGAAGAGGAGAGGAGGAGTGTCTGAATGCCTCCACATGATGTATACATGAACCCAACATTCCCTGTTCAGCAAAGGGTCCAGGAGTCTGGAGACAGAACAACTCTTAATTTGAGGACGTTTCTGGAACGACTCTTAATTTGAGGACATTTATGGAACCAACCCTGAGGGAAGACAGTAGAGTTTGATCCTGAGAAAAAAATATTCCCAGTAGTATCTTTCCAATGGGGCTGATGATGAAACTGAGCTGGACTTCCTGTTCTAGTGTGCCTAGCTAGAAAAAGCCCTGAGAAATCCTAAGGAAGCCTAGTTCTGGTGGATCTTAACCAGCTTATGAGCTCCCTGTCTGATGTGGCCCCTTGGTGAGAATTGCAAAAAAACTCTTCCTGGTGTACAAGCTATAACGAGTCCCCTGGCTTACTCAAGCCAGGGGCCTTTATGTGGTGCATAAGGGGCTCAGTGTTTGGTACTCAGGAAAAAAATCTGCCTGTGGAGATATATACATATACTGAGGTTACAGGATAAAAGTCATACAGCAAATATAAAATATGTTTACATTTGCTTAATAGTTAAATAAACAAACTAACTTGCCACAGGAAGACATTCCCTTGCCCTTCACATCTGCCAGTATACTACTTCAGCTACATGGTACCGTGTCATTTCTGTGACTCAATCAATGTCCATGGCTCTGGAGCCCAGTACAAGAGGGCCTGGGAGGCTGCCCCGGTTCCACATTTCTATTAAGACACACCTCATTCAAAGTCCCATGGGGGAAAACAAAAATGTATCTGCCAATCTTTTCTTTAAGGACAAAATACACTTACTTTGGGTCCTGGCAAATGTATGGGTAAGTGCAGACACCTCGGCAGTAAAGCTGGTACTGGCGGTGAGTTCCAAGGATCTCAAAGTTAAATGTTTGGTCAAAGATCCCAAGATCGTTCGAAGAGAAGTGCACGCGCAATGTCACCTCACCGTTGGCAGGCACAATCCACCGGAAATGATTCAGCCTGAAAACGACCACACAGGCTTTTACTGTGAGGATGCTTCCTCTGGGCCAAGAGAAGACAGGACTGTTGCCTGGGAGAAGTCTGATCCTGCTGCGGTTAGGCATGGCGGTCCTTGACCGCCACAGAGGTCCTTAACAGTCAGGACAACCCCGTTCCCATCTGAGGCTGTGACAGCCACACCCTCATTTGGAGCTTCGGCCTTCCCCTCCCTAGCTGGCTCCAAGGCCCACCTGGTGAATTTCTCCTGGGAATGCTGCCCAGATAAGTTGTTTTGCTCTATGTCCGATAGCGGAGCAATAGTTCCGGAAGTTCCTGCAGAAAGGCCCTTCCTGTTGAAGGCCATTCGACGTTTCTCCTTCTGAGTCTCACGCAGCTGATCTGTTTTTTCTTTCTCTTTTTCTTTCGTTTTCTGTTTGCTCCCTTTAGATGAGGTGGTTTGCTCCTCCTGGGTCTTAAATTGAAAATGAGTACAGGGTCTTAAACAATCATCCTACGATCACAGAAGCAGGAGACAGGAATGCCCATGACATTGCCTGTGGTTTGGGGTGACCTCGCCGCCTGCAGTCTGGGGTGACCTCACCAGGTTCAAGATGCTGGCAACTGCTGAGAGTGGCAGGGCCCAGACTATGACACTACTGTAGGAGAGAAGTGTGGAGAGGAGTCTAGGTCTTTCCCTGGCACCCCATTCCCTGAAAGGAGGCCAAAGCTCCAGAGAAAGCTTGAAGCTGGTCTGCAGTGTTTTCCTATAATGTATTTTGTTGTTGTGCTTCTTTAGTAATTTTTTAAATCTAGATTTCTAATTTCTTCCCAATCACACTGATTTTTTTCATAGACCAAATCTGTATCATGCCAGAATATTCCATAGTCTGTAAATCTTTTGACTGTTCTAAGAGTGTCACTTAAAACTTACTTATTTCCTGTATTTCATGTAAGCTGAAAAAAAGATTTAAAAACTCGATTAGATTTAGAGAGGATGCTGTGCACACCATACTTGGTCACAGTGGGAGACAAATGATGTCAGGTAGACTCACGATTATAGATGCAAAGGGTGTCTGTGTGGCTGCAGTGATGCTCACAGATCTTGGCCATGGCAAAGCGGACTTCCCTCTCTGCAGCCAGCCAGCCGCCCGTGGGACGATGCTCTGGCTCAGAGCAAGTGTCCTGTTCTCCAACAAACCAGCACTCTAGGAATCCCCTGGCACTCCTTAATCAAGTACGTCACTGGGGATATCAGAATGGTGCCTTTCTAATTCTACCTTTCTTTCTATAATTTCAGCTGTCATTCTCCTAGAAAGAAGAGCTTTCCTTCATGTACTGGAGATGAGCTTGAGTTCCTCCTAAAATTAAAGAAAGCTAAACTCTTTCCCCTTAAGGTTCAGTTTTCAGAAAAGAGGTTGGTATAAGTCACCTCTGATGGCGGCAATATTTTCTTTTTTACCTTTTTATTGGACTCTGCCCAAGTAAGGCCTGCCCACCAGTGCTGATATTTGATGCTGATTGTCTATTTACTTACCAAACTGAAGTTTGGGGCTCTCTGTTACCTAATTGAGGTGTAAGCAGGGCCTATAGATAACATTATTTGCTGCTGATTTTGTTTTCTGCTAACATGCATGGTTTATAGGAAGAAGACTAGGAGGCAATTCAAATTTTGGCCCCCATACTCCTCTTTGGCCACCCGATGTGAAGAACCAACTCATTGGAAAAGACCCGGATAATGGGAAAGATTGAAGGCGGGAAGAGAAGGGGACGACAGAGGATGAGATGGTCGGATGGCATCACCAATGCTATGGACATGAGTTTGAGTAGGCTCTGCAAGTTGGTGATGAACAGGGAAGCCTGGCATGCTGCAGTCCATGGGGTCACAAAGTGTTGGACACGACTGAGCGACTGAACTGAACTACTCCTCTGGTAATAAAAAGCCCCTCTGTAATTTTTAATATCCATGCATTCTTCATATTACTAGTCAAATCTATTTTCCTTTATTTATTCCATTAACTGTATATGTAAAAATGAATTTTCTACTTTTACATGATTTCATTTTGAACACTTATCCTTTTAATCTAGGTGGAATTACTTTTACTGCACTGTGTCAGGCAAGGAGATAAAAAGCAACTTTATCCAAAATATCCAATCTTCCCCATATAATTTCTTAATAGTCTTTTCTTTCTCCAATGGTGTGTGTTTCCTTGTGTCTGTTGATTCTTGTATTCTTCTGCACTGTGTGAATTACCTTAGCTTCATAATACATTTTGCTACCTTTTTAAAAGAGCTAGTTTCGCCTTTTTTTTTTTTTTTTTGCAAATGAGCTTTAGAGCAAATCAACAAGTGTCATTTTTAGTCTCTTCTTGGGGGCACAGGAAGAGTCAGACCAAGGGAAGGTGCAGCTTAGGAAGGCTTGGGTGGAATCCCAACTGAGTGGAGGCAAACACCCCAGTGAACTTGACATCAACCTCGGGCTCAATTTTTGGCCATGTGGAGGGCCCATGTGAAGTCTCGCCAAGGTCAGGAGGATAAGTTTCTTCCTTTACCTTTGAGGAGCCCGGAGTAGCTGAAAGCTCTGTTTCTGCTTCCACTTCTCTTTTCTCCTCCATCAGGGAGAGCTCTTCAGAGGGTGGAGTTACAAACACGAAATGCTTCAGGATTTCTGTCATGGTCAAAGGCTGTCGCTTCACAGGGTAGGAGATGATTGAGAACAAAGCAGGTGGTGGGATAGGTGGTCCAGAGGAACCCAGGCCCAAGATGTCTAGGATCTAAAGGAGAATATCAAGATTAATCTCTGGTGTAGAGGGCAGGCTACCCCTAACGGCCTCCCTGAAAGAGCACAGGATGGTGAGACCCTCCCTCCTTTCTCTCAACTTTCTCGGGAGACGCCCTGATATAGGCGTGTGTCAGGGATGGTGTGTAAAGGGCCTCTGACACAGCTCTGCAGGTCCTTCCAGACCCCACACCTCCAGACCCAGCTGGGGCTCTTGCTATGGGCTTCAGGCCCCCTCTCTTATCATAACCTTTGTCACTTTATTATGATTGCTTGATGGTCTCTCTCTGCAACTGGACTGCAAAGTTCATTAGGACTGGATCTAGGGTGATACAGCACATGGCCTAGCACACAGCTAGGACTCAAACCTCTGTTTAAAGAGACCATCTCTTAACATTCTGATGTCTATAGTATAGAGCTGTTTCATTTATTTTCAGATCCCCTGTTAATATCTCTTCTACCTTTAAGTGTTCTTTCTTTTCAAAGGTAAAAGAGAGTTAGTGCTAGAGCAGGTCACATACAGCAAAGAAAAAAAAAAAGCACATCAAGGTTCTGGGAATGGGGTGAAAGATGGGAATGAAGAGAGAAATTAAAAAAGAAACTTTAGAGGAATAAGTCAACTTATTCCTGCAGCATTTCCCATTCTACTCTGATATATAATAAATGTGAGCCATCCAGAGCAGATGGCTTGAAAATCTGGTAGCAATTTTCTCCTCAGCTTGTAAAACCCTCAGAAAAAGGATGCTGTCCCTTGATTAATTGTTGTCATCACAACCATGAGGCCACCTGAGTGGACCAAACAGGCTATTAGCTCAAGCAAGTAACTATCTTCATGCAATCCGGTGTTGCTAATTCTCTGGGTCAGAAAGTTGAAGACACTTCCTGACTAACATGTAGCTAGAAGTTAACTCCCAGGATTCAGAATATCTGTGAGAAAAGGGATGAATAACTTTAATCCCCTATTAAATTAATAGAGGCAGGAAGGTCTTTAAGCAAGTCTAACTCATGGTTCCTCTCAGGCTCTGCTCTCTACTTTTAAGGTTGCATCTAGTTTCTGATAAATACTAAACTAAACCAGTGGGTAGACTGCAACCCCCTGCTCAAATGTGGCTTGCTACCTGCTTTTGTAAATCAAGCTGTATCTGAACAGAGTCATGTCCAGTCATATCCATTGTTGGGGGTGGGGGTTTGGGACAGAGACTGTATGACCGATAGCCTCAAATATTTGTTTTTGGTGTTTCACCAAAAAAGTTTGCCCCGGGATGAAAGGTTATAACCTTTCATAACCATCCCCTCCAAATCACTGCCAAAGGGGTTTCTGAATATGATGCTTTTGTTTCTAGGTACAAGAAGCTGTCTGGTCGTATAATTTCTGTCATGGTGGGAAGCTTATGGGAAAGAAATTTTAGAATAGTTGAGCCATTTGCATCACCCCCAAAGTATACCTGCCTTGCCAACCCATAACACAGTATTGTTAATACTAAAATTAGTTTTATGAGTGGCTTTTTATAACGTTAGATGGAATAGTTTAGATCTGTGGAACTTCCTATGGATATTTCATCACATAGAAAAAGGTCCTTTTAGCCATTTTTGTTTTGTATACAAAGGGACATCAGAGATGAATGGAATTAAGGGGATCTGGATTTTGTGTTGAAAACACATTTATAAGGACTAGCTCTGTACGGCTACCTGGCTACCTGATTGGTACATCTCTGTCTTGGAGGAGAGTCTGTACCTGCTCCCCTTTAGGAAGCCTCTCATTTTCCAGGGCCTGCTTCCAGCTCGAGCCTTCGGAGTCAGGCGTCTGGATGCTTATGAACGGTACACCCAGATCCTTCTTCCCCTCGTGGTCTTCCTCCTCGCCCTCGCCCCCGTCGCTGCGCTCCTCCTGGGCGCGGAGCTTCTCCAGCCGCTCCCTCTCCGCCCTCTCCCGCTCCAGGCGCTCTTTCTCGGCTCGCTCCTTCTCCGCGCGCTCCCGCTCCCGGTCCTTGCGGCCTCGGCGTCCACCGGAGGGAACCTGGCGCTGGTCGGTGCCTTCCTCGTGGCTCATGTCCTCAGTGCCGATGTGATGCAGCAGAACTCCCTGCTTCCGGTCCCAGTACGTGAGGATGCTCTGGATGTCCTTCAGGGTCAGCTCGAAAGTCTTAAACTTCTGGGCCATGTTCTTGTCAGTGTCCTTCGGGAGGTCCCCCTCGCTGTCTTCTTGCTCCTGGACAAGAGGAAACCAAAGTGTGTTGATATCTGACAGGAGGTTCCTCTTCCTCTTATTTCATTCTTCCTTCTCCACAGCTACCTGCTCTCTGATGGACACTTTTCTTTCTACTGCGTCAATCTTCACCTCTAGTTTGGAAAAAGTAAGAATCTAGAAGGCAAAAAAACATAAAACATTCTTAAAACAGTTCTTTCAGGGAGAGCAAATCGCAAAAGAAGGAGAAAGAGGGCGTTTCTGCTTTGTAAGATGGCCTCATAGGATTCCAGCCCCTGATACACACACCAGGGCTGTGCCTATAGATTGTGTGGGGGCCTTTCTCAGAAGACTGGCTCTGTGGTCCTTCCTTGCCATAGAGCTGGCTGGGGCCGGGCATTACGCACAGCAGCTGTAATGCCACTCCTGGTTGAGAGCTGCTGCTCTGAAGGATCAACGGGAAAAGATGCTCAAGAAGAGCCTTTCCTCTGGAGAGGCCACTGAGTTTAGTGGTCCAAACCTGGTCTCACAATTGTTAGCTGTGTGACCATGGGTGAGCAGTCCACATCTCTGGCCCATCTGTAAGGTGTTGACAGTAATATTAATAACTACCCCAGGGGACCACTGAAGATTAAACGTGTGAGTACATGTAAAAAGCTTATAACAGTGTCTGTCACACAGTAAAAGGTCTCGTAGTGCCAAGTTATTAAAATTATTCAGATTATGTATACAGATTAATCAGTGCTGCTGGGGACAGACAGGGTTTCAGAATCTGACTACACTCTAGTCTCTTAAACAAACCTGTATTTTAGCTAATGAACCTTGCAGAGAGAAACCAACCTTAGTCTTTTTCTTACTGCTTTGTGGGTTCTGACTTTCTCCCCTCCTGAGGAAACCCTTTTAAACTTGCTTTGTGGGTTCTGATTTTCTCCCCTCCTGATGAAACCCTCCAGGCGGCTTCACAGGTTTGGGGGTCATTCTTTGAGGACAGACAGTCCAGTCCAGCCCAGTGACATTCTTCTCTTGCCTAAGCTCAGGTGTGGAGGCATGAGAGGCCCAGGCTGGTTATCCCGTCTCTGCACTGCATCAGCTCCCCCACTACATGTCCGTCTCTACAGCCTGGAGAGAGCTGACACAACAGTACTGACATCACAGTCTCCCGGAGTGGGCGGACAGCCTTATTTGTGTGGGGGAGGGGAGGGCTGGGTGCCTGCTCTATGTTCCCATCTACAGAGTTCTGCCTAGATATCCTGTTCCAAGTGGAAGTGGACTGAGTGTAGAAGCGCCTGCTGAAGGAAGCACTTGCACTTGGAAGGTTGCAGGAGCCTATTTCTTACCCTTGTTTTGGTGCCTAAGTTTTAAGTGCTCAGACCTGCTCCTGCCTGAGCTCTGCCTGATGGGGACTCCCAGGCTCTGCTCTTCCATCTGCCTCCTAGGACCAGTCTGCACCTCATCTGGGAGTCTGGCTTTAGTTTAATCCTCAGCACTCTCAGGGCTGGAGCGGCCACTGCGCACCCCAACTGGCCACACCCCTCAGCCACCAGTGCCACCCTGGACGTTGCTCTGGCCAGTCTGCACCAAGACTGGGTACCGTGTATCAGTGGGCAGAGACGTGACAGGCAGACTGACAATCACAAGGACAGCTTATGCTGGAGCATCTCCCTTGACTGCGGTCACGGATCAGCTCCTGGTTGAACACCCTGACTTGGTGGCTCACTGGAAACAGCTCTTTACCACCAGTCTATTTAACCCCATCCAGGGGGCTGCAGGAGACAGCAGGAGGAGCCAATCTGTGCACACACACAACTGTCATAGCTCATCCTGTTAAATTCTGGATGGGGTTCATGTCTCTGGACCTCTGAGGAAGGACAGGATGTAACAGGACAGGATTACGGGAAGCCACGGGACACACGGTCAGTGCTCAGAAAATGCTGATCCCTCTCCTCTTGCCTTTTGCTCCACCACAGAGTCTACACAGTCCTAGGTCAGCTTTCTGGAGGGGAAATATGCTGGGTTGATATGCTGGCTGTGGTGGTGGACCACTCTGCACCTGCCTGCCGCTGAGGGGTGAGGGAGGGTTGCTACCTGCCGACTTGGTATCTGAGTTTTCTTCGTGGACGGCTCCTCCTTTACGGGTCCCTGCTTTGGCTTCTTATTCTTCCGTTTTAGCTCATCTTCTTCCTTCTGTCGCTCAAGTTCCTGCTGTAGCTTCTTTTCCTGCATCTCCTTTGCCAGTCTCTCCAGCTCCCTTCATTAAGTCAGGCAGAGAAAACAAGAGTTCAGAGGGTCCTGCCTGAGCCCCTCCCCTGCTGAGATAACCTGGTGGGGGGAACATGGCGCAGAGCTTTCTTGAGCATAGAAACAAGGAAAGAACAAAAGAAAGCTGGATATTATAGGAAGGAAGGAAGATGGAAGGAAGAGAAGAAAAGAAGGAAAGAAAGGAGGAAAGGATGGCTCACATCTACCTTTGAATCGTCATTTAGTAAAACTGATAACTGAAGCTCAACTAAGAGGAATTCTCAACTGATCTTTAATTCTACTCCAGTTTCCTTTCACAGGAGAGTGAGGCAAGGGCTGTAAATAAGCTGGATGTTATCACCCTTAAAAAACAACTTTCAAAGATTGCTCTGATATCAGTACAGATGAGGCCCAGCTTTCTACACTCATGTCTGAGGTTTAGACAAGAAGAAATGATGTTTTTCACAGCAGTCCCCATTGTGGCCCATTTGGAGCCATGGTGCTAGAGCTGAAGGCCACGTTCCTCTCCTTCTCTCTCTTTCTTTCCTTTCCAGCTATGGATTCAGCCGTGTTTGCCCTGCTGCTAGTGGCAGAGAGGGCACCAAGCCTGGGCACCACGTATAAACAAAGCATGGAGGGGATGGCATTTCTGAAGATACGGAATCCATTTGTTTTCATCTCTGGGAATCCCTGGTTGTTCTGACTGCTGTGGCTCTCTGCTCACTGAAGTTGACTCATCTTTACTTCATCACTTTGTGTGTGTGTGCGTTACAAACAAGTCACTGTTGAGCTCTGAGAATCAGATTTGCATTTTCTAAGTCCACTGTGAGATGAATGCCTGAAAGTAAATGACCTGAATGAGAAAAAAAAAAGAAAGCGATTCTTTTGGAATCCTAAAGCTGGGATTCCTGAGGCCCAGGCATGTTTACAATAGACCATGCAGGAGATGTAGGTATATATATATATATACTGATACTGTAGAGGACATAAAAGCTCTTTGGGGGCCAGTGGGAGGAGTCTGGAGGTAGGGGGAGAGGAGAAAAGGGGATTAAATTATAGGTAGGCATCTTGCCTACCCACCAGTGTTTGGAATCCTAGGGAGGGGTAGGCAGTAGACCCCCCTCCCTCCCTTGGCATGTCTGAAGATCTGAGGACAGGACACTGCCCACCTGTGGGTGAGACAGCATGAAATTGTGGGCCATGTCTCGTGGGTGGTATGGAGGGGGTTCAGTCAGTCCTGTGTGGTCCCCAGGGATGGGCACAGAAGGTGGCTGAGAGCACTGGCCTGGGAGCCTGCCCAGGGTCGCTGGTGAACTGCCCAGGCTGAAGGGCAAGTGGGAGTGGCAGTCAGACCTCAGGGGATGGACAGCACCACCAAAGGTCAAGACGCTGGCCAGGAAAGGAGGAGAAATGGCTAAGTTATGGAAGGCAACCACCATGCCCATGTCACAAGAGTGGCCCCCTGGGTCACCATCTGTGGACACCTGAGCACAGAGGCTGATGAGCTGTGGCTCTCAGGGCAGCCAGCAGGAGCCCAGGACAGTGCAGGGTCCAGAAGCCCCTCCTCTTTTTACACCACAGCCTCTATCCCTGGGTCCCACCTGTCCCCCAGAAAGAAGGAAGGACAGGAGAATGGAGACCTGGGAAGGCTGTAGCAACCAGCACCCTGGTTGTGCAAGATACCTGTTTCTGCTCTCAGCAAGTCAGCCTCCCAGGTCTCCCGTGGCCATTGCTGCCTCATCCCCGGCCCCGATGACCCTGGTCTCCAGGATGGGCCGTGTGCCTGATGGAAATTGCTCCCAGCGACAGTGCCTCCCTTCTGACCAGCCCCAGACACTGACCTCCTCTTCCTCTCCCTCAGGGCTTGCTGAACCTCTCGATTGAATGTTATCTTCTCCTCCTCTGTCAAGGCATCATACTCTTCTTCATCCATGTTTTGGAGACGCTCCTTCTCTCTCTTCTGTGCTTCCCTGCGCTTGTGCTCTGCGAGGAACAAACAGGAAGGTGGGAAAAACTCACCCGCCACCCTTGGCTGTGGGGACCCCAGTGGTTTAGCTCTTGCCTAAGCAGGCTGTGGTGTGTGTGTGACAGGGAGAGGCGGCGGGGACCACAGGCGGCCTGCCTAATCTCTGATGGGCTTTCCTGCACTAACATAGTTCCTACAATGGTTTCCATCTGTGGGAGGCTGAACCGGGGCCCCAAAGATGTCCACGTGCTAATGCCCAGAACCCTGTGAATATGTCACCTTACATGGCAGAAAGAACTTTGCAAATGTAATTAAATTAAGGATCTTGAGTTGGGGCGATTACCCTGGATTATCTGAGTGGCCCAGTATAATCACAGAGGTCCACCAGAGGCAGGCAGGAGGGTCAGGGTCAGAGAAGAAGAGTGAACAATGAGGCAGAGGTCAGAGAGTTGCGAGGTAGGAACCACGAGCCGAGGAACACAGGGGGCCTCTAGGAGCCAGAAAAGGTGAGGAGGATTCTCCCCTAGAGCCTCCAGAGAAACATGGCTCTGCTGACACCTCAATTTTAGGACTTCTGACTCCCAGAACTGTCAGAGAACAAATCTGTGGTGAGTCATCAAGTTTGAAACAGTGTATTACAGGAGTAATAGGAAAGTAATATACCACCCACTGACTTTACCCATTACTAACACAAGCAACCAAAGTGCTCAGGTGACAGAACTGTCAGCTTCCACACCCTGCAGATTCCAGGTCCTGAAGTGTGGTTCACACTTGGCACGAAGGCTCTGGGCTGCTTCTGCACACGTCCCAGGCACCACATTCTTGCCTGATGCTTCCCGAAGTTTGAGCTTTGGGCTCAGAGATCTACATCTTGAGGTCTCAGTCTCTAACACTTACCAGAGGATAGCAACAGATCAGAATAATAATTTCTCCTTCACAGGGCTGTTGTGGGAATCAAATAAGCAATCGTGTAAGGTACCTAGCCCAGTGCCTGGCACATTCATAAATGTTCAATAACAACTAGAGTCTAATATAATAATATTGTACGCTGCCTCAGGACTTTTTTAAATGATTAAGGGAATAGGGACCTATATTGCAACTGTGAAAACTACAGGTAATTGAGAAAGTGAAAAGAGATACTTTCTTTCAAAAGTTGATTGTTGAGGGGAAATGAGTTTTCTGGAAACTAGGAATCTGGAGGTTGAAATATTGCTGAGAGATGCCTGGTCAATCTTCCTAATTTTTCTCTGGACGAGAATAAAAGGAAGCAGTCTTTGAGTTCTGCTTCAATCCCTGGGTTGGGAAGATCCCCTGGAGAAGGGAAAGGCTACCCACTCCAGTATTCTGGCCTAGAGAATTCCAGGGACTGCATAGTCCATGGGGTCGCAAAGAGTCGGGTACAACTGAGTGACTTTTACTTCACTATGAACTAAGAGAGCTCAGTGTTTGCAAATATTTCCTTAAAAGGAAAAGCATTATGATTGGTGCAGACTGTTCTGGAAGACAGAGGCAAGGATGAGTGAGGAAGGGCACTGATATGACCAGAGCTGAGGCTGAAGCAGGATTCTGCCTCTGAGGGGTAGTACCGTCCTCTCCCTCAGGGGCCAAGATCTGCTGGGTCTGCTTCTGTCTAAATTTGGAACTTCAGCTAACATTACTTTCTTTGTGTATGTGTGTATGTACTTGTTTCCCACATCTGTAGAATGGGGGCAATAATCTTTGTGAGGACTAAATGACCCGAAGTGTCCTTTAAAGACATATTAAGTGTATACAGTCTGCTGCAGTGCCTGGTACACAATAGGCTAAAATGTAGAAACTGTTTCCTAAAGTTACAAGTTTTACTCTGGTCTTACAGGAGATTCACAATGGGCTTAAACAAAACCGACAAGCTAACGAATGGGTCACCTGAGTAAGGCTGGGACCTGTGACGTGGTCCTCTCAGTCCGTGCTCAGTTGCTCAGTCATGTCTGACTTTTTGCAGCCACATGGACTGTAGCCAGCTAGGCTCCTCTGTCCATAGGAATTTTCAGGCAAGAATATTGGAGTGGGTTGCCATTCAGGAGACTGTCCCAACCCAGTGACTGAACCTCCATCTCCTCTAATTCTGTGTTGGCAGGTGGATTCTTTACCACTGGGCCACCTGGAAGCCCTGTGATACCCTCAGGTAGGCTGTAATTACACAGAAGATGAAGGGATGTAATGTGATGTCGGGGGAAAGATGCTTATGGTGAGAAGAGCTGGGTTCCATCCTTCGTTCTATAATCTCTCAACAGGTCACTTGTGTCTCAATTTCCTCACATGCAAAGTAGAAATAAGAAGTCCCAGCCACCCTCCAGGGCAGAGGTGGGGCACCAATGAGATGGCAAATGTAGCTGCACATAAGCCTAATGGGTGCTCACGGCAGGGAAGGACTGTAAAAAGCCTAGAGCTCTGTTTAAAGGAAAGACCTATAGGGCTTGAGAAGGACAGCCCAGGAGTGTATGGCCTTACCTTCTTGCTCATTTTTGGCTTTCTCCTGGGCCTTCATGGCTGCATAATCCTGGGCCATGTTGATGACATAGATGTGCTCCCGATTGCCGATGGCCTTCAGCAGGCAGAGGAGAGCGGTCGCTGCGTTCCGAGCAAAGAGTGTCTCCAGGCTGTCAAACACCACTCCTCGGTAGCAGTCACTCAGCTGAAACCAGAGCACAAACAGTTACTGTGGCCACAAGATCATCTGTTCTCCAAGAAGGAAGCTACTTGTTCTTCTGCTGCGGCTTTTACAGGTGCTGCCTTTGGTTCTGCAGACACAAAACCATTGGTTCTGGGCCCAGATGAAAGTTCCACTGCCTTCCCACCTGCTAGATTCAAGGGGCTGTAATTAAACAAGAGAGAAAAATAAAAATGTTTCAGCTGTCATAAAAGATCTTTGCCATACATATCTGCAGAGCAAAGGATTTATTCTGTCTCTGTAGAAATCAAGAAAACAAATAATGTTAAGGTGAGAATCTGGGAAGAGCCATGAAATACAGGGAAAGAAGATGTGTATGAAAGGTGTCCGTCTGCAGCAAAGGCAGCGGTAGCGGATGGGCCATTTTTATCGTAGTGGTTTTCCTGCCTTGGAGCGTAATGACTTTGGTAACAATAACTACTGTAGACCAGGCCTTGGCTGTGCTGCAGTGTTACTTAAGGTGTGGTGCACAGGCTGGCCACCATGGGCTAGAGACTGATCACTACCACTTTCTGATGAGACAAGAATCCTGCATCAGAAAATCAACTACTGCAATCAGTACATATACTATTTAGTTTAGCTGCCATTTGTTTTTCCTCATAGGGAAGACTTTGTCAATAAAGGAAGTAGCGCAAGCTCCGTATCTCATCAGAGGCCAGTGCTATGAGTAGTGCAGCTCTCCTGGCTCACTTTGGGTTTTACCAGTTTTCTCACGGGACCTTTAATGCAGCCTCGAGTTCAAACCTTGACATGAATCGTTTCCGGGGATTACATCCTCCTCTTCTGGGAACCTCAAGTCTAATTTTTGTTTACTTAGATGTGCAATTAACACTGCAGCCCATTCTGGCAAATCACAGCAAACACAGAACTCTAGGACCTGGTAAGCAAGTTAGTTTTCTGTAATCCATAAGCAGCAAACCCTCCCAAATTCTGCTGACCTAGTTTTCTTTTAAGACTACAACACTTATGAAAAATCAAAACAAAAAGAAACAGTTACTGTGTTTCTGACTTTAAGAGCCATATATCATTATAAAATAATTCAGAAATGTATGAAGATTAAAAACCTATAATCTTGCTAGCCAAAGATAACCACAGTTAACATGTATTTTAAGGATTTTTATTATGTGTATGATACACATTTATAAATATTTTTAGAGAAATATAATTATGGTTTACATACTATTTAATAATCTGATTTTCTCAGTTAGTAACACGGTGGTGGTAGTTTAGCCACATCTGACCCTTTGCGACCCCTGGACTGTATCCCACCAGGCTCCTCTGTCCATGGGATTCTCCAGGCAAGAATACTGGAGTGGGTTGCCATTTCCTCCTCCAGGGGATCTTCCCGACCCAGGAATTGAACTTGGGTCTCCTGCATTGCAGGTAGATTCTTTACCAATTGAGCTATGTAAACACTTATTTTTACCACAGTTAATATCACTCCAAATTCTAACTCATCATGTCTCCATGTTATGATTCTTAATATACTTCTGAGGGCTGTATACATGTGTGTTTTGAATGTGCTACCTTCTGCCCACTGGTCCTTAAGGTGAGTGTGACTTCAGCCAGCAGACAGCCAGGGTCAGAGACTGACGAGGGCTATCAAAAGGACAAAAGGGGGTGAAGAAATCCATCTTTCCTTTCTGAGGCCCCTGAGTTCTGAGCTGCTGTGTGT
The DNA here is from genome assembly GCF_963930625.1 of Muntiacus reevesi. Lineage (NCBI taxonomy): Eukaryota > Metazoa > Chordata > Mammalia > Artiodactyla > Cervidae > Muntiacus > Muntiacus reevesi. The sequence continues at coordinate 252,349,827 of NC_089250.1, read as the reverse complement.
GGGCAATGGCTCAGAACCTCAGCTTACAGCAGGGGGACAGGCGTGTAAGCCCTGCAAGTCCATGCAGGTAGGTGTGGACGCACCTGAATTCGGTCGGCCAAGATCTGAGTGAATAGCTCCTCAGGGAGCACGCAGCTCACAAGCCCGGTGTCACCTCCAACACTGGCGCTGACACTGAGTCGACGCTGTGTGGGCCCCGAGGGGAGAGGGCTGGAGGAAACCTGTTTTGAGAGAGAAGGATCAGGAGTCAGAATCCAGAAGTCTGGTATTCCAACAGCTCCTCCACTTAACAGGCCATGTGACCTTGGGAAAATCATCTATCTAATCTCTGGGTCTCATTTTCTCATCTATAAAATGGGGGTTGTACTATAAACTGGAAGGTTCCTATCTCACTTGAATAACTGCTGTTAAGTTTCAAGTAGGAACACTGTGGAAGATGCCTTGTATGTGTATTGAACAGCAAACATTTGTTCATTCATTCATCATTTGTTCACTTCCACTCTCCACCCTGCTTCCCCCACAAGTAGCTGTATCTATTTCCACACCTTTACTGACTCCAGAGGAAGATGGCACCCATTCCCTTCAACTTTGCTTAATCCCGGTCTGCCCCACCACATTTCCTTGGAATCTCTTTCCCTCTTGGGAAGATCATCATCTGATACTTCTCCAGGAGTTCCTATCTTTATAGAACCTGCTTGTGCCTCTACCTCCTTTCACAGAAAGAACTCTCTTGACCCTGGGTTTGCTCCTCTAATGACTATTTGATCTTTTCTCCCTTTCTTTCAAATATTTCAAAAGCTTGCACTCATCTGACTCTGGTTCCCACCAACAATCCACTGTGCCACCCACTCTTTCTGGCTTCAGCCCCTGCTATTCAGCCGAGATTGTTCTTGAAGTCCCTCGGCACCTGACTCAAACTCTCTGGCTTCTTTATGACTTTTCAAGACTCCCCTGCAGCCCTCCCACAATTTATATTAGTGGTTCCATCCTTAACATTCCTTTAGAAGTAGGTTGAACCATATGAAGTTGTTGCAACAGAGGTCTCAAGTGGTTGAATACTGTCAATTTCATATCAATTTTGTATGGTTTAACCTAATTCTTTTTACATACCTCTTTTGTCCTAATCTCATTTTACTGCAAATAAAATGTGTGGTGATCACCCTCATCAGGCTCTTAGTACAGCCTGAGTGCAGGGTTTTGCTTTATTTATCTTCACTTTGCCAGGACCTGACCTGCTTCACACCTGGTAGAAGAACACTCCTTTCAGGAGTGATACAGGGGCAGTACCCAGGTCTGCCTGGCCAGGGCACCTGTAGGAATGAGGTTGTGCTGACCCAGATGCAAGATGCCAGGAGGAGGAGGGGTAGGAGAAGGAAGGGGATTAGGGGGAAGGAGGAGGGAATCCCAACCCTCCTTTGGGGGAGCCCTGATTTGTACCTGGGGCGTTTCGGATGAGTGCTGGTGATGCTGCTTCTGAGACCCAGAGCCGTGGCTCTCTGCCTTGCCCTTGGTGATCAGCACACTTCCACGCACAGGCTTGGTAGGTTTAACTTCGGGAGTTACCAGAGTGCATTCCGAAGTTAACTTGCCCAGGGTCTCACTGCTCAGGCGCAATTGTCCCATGGCATTTTGATTCATAGCAGCAGCCTCCTGGGCTACACGGAGAGAGTGGGTTTATATTGAAAATCACCTCAGGGTAATAAAGAAATAACAGGGAGGATGGCAAGTTGAAACCTAGTGTGATTCTTCTGGGGAAGTCACAGCCACCTCCACCTGCGGCTGGCCCAGCAGGGCTGAAAGAAGGGGCTCCGCCACTGGGGGTGGATGGTGATGATGGTGGGTGTGTGCCCAGTCTGGGCTGGAGCTCGGCCTACACTGCTCATCTTCTCAGAGGAGCCACAGACTCTGCCCACCTTCTCTTCCAGCCCAGAAGGTAATCATTTCCAAAACTGCTGGCACAACTACAGTCCTGCCTGCCCGGGACACCTCACATGATTATTACTGTGCTGTCTGACAGTCTTTTATTCTCACTACATCTTCAAAATCCAGCACGTATCATACACTTAGAGCACATCTCAGTTTGGACTTGGCACATTTCGAGCGGCCAGCGGGTCCTGTGTGGGACCCATGGGTTTGGATTGGTCACTTCCACCTCAGTATGGCCAGCTGACTTCACAGCAAACAGCAAATGTAGGTCTGGGTTTAACCCCCACCATTGAAAGGGCTTTCTAAGAAGTCACCAGTGACTTCTGAACTTATGAACTATAGCTGTCCTCTTCTCAGGGATCATTCAGTTTGAACTTTCAGCCATCTCTGATTATATTCACTTACTGATTTGATACATGTTTGTAAATCTTTACTGTGTCTACTATGCACCAGGCACTGCTCTAGATGCCAGGAATACATTAGTGACAAAAACTAATGCAAATCTCTGCCCTCGGAAGCTCACATTCCTGTGGGCGTGGGGGAAGACAGATAGTAGAGTAAGTAGAATAAATAGTGTATTAACGAGGGATAAAGGCTATGAGAAAAATAAAGCGGGAAGGGTCCCCCAGACTCTTAACTAGGGCTCTGAGGAGACATGAAAGTCCTTCTGGCCCCACCTCCGGCAGCCCTCCTGATTGCCCCTGCCTCCACTCTGCCTTCTTCACCTCCCCTGGCTTCGCTGCCTCTGCCTCCTCCTGAAATATAAGTGTTCTCCAAGGTCCCATCTTGCCCTGTGTCTATCCTTCTCTTCTCTTTCTAGAACTTTCTGGACTGATTTCCTATTCTTCAGCAGCCACATCTCTCACTTTGTTGAGGAAGTCTCTCCCAATCATTAAGCCTTTAGCTTGACATTACTTTCTCAGGGAGTTCAAATTTATGATTTGTCAAGGGACATCAACACAGCTCTGAAGACCTCTGAGAAATGCAGTTTGACAGAAAAGGAAATTAAAAAAAATCTAACAGAACTAGAATTATGATGCAGCTTGGGGTTCCCACTAAAGGGTGCCAAAATATGCCACCCCAAAAAAGACTATAGGAGCTCAGGACTTGCCACCTCGAAACATGCTGGCTATTTTGAGCTGCAGGCACTTGAAAAAAGCAACACATGCAAGGAGTGGGTTTCTCTGACCTCCCCACAGCCACTTAAAGACAGAGTCTCCCTAAGAAGCTCCAGTCACAAATCCCATCCAGGGAAGTTACATCAACCAGGGAGATGGACTCTTATCACAGAAGGAAGACTCAAGTCCACACTACACCCAAACCATCAGAAGTCAGCATACCTCCCATCCAACCTCCTAAGGCCCCTTCATCTTTCCTAAAAACCACTGACCCTCCCCTCACAGGACCACAACCCCCTTTCCTTTCCCTATTAGGAGGTATTTACTTCTGAATTCTAAAGCCACTCATTTCCCCCTGAGTATTGCCCATGGATACAAGAAGCATACATGTTAATAAACTTGTTCTTTTCTTGTTAATTTGTTTTTTATTACAGGGGCATGCAGCCAAGAAATCAGAAAAGTAGAGAGAAAATTATTTTTTCTTTCCTATACCACTAAAAAGCTGTTTCTACCATCCTCCCAGAAAAGAATCTCCCATTTCTCCTGAAAGCCCCAGCCAGGTCTACCAACTAGTAAGCAAGGGACACCATCAGGAATGACATGCTGTCCTAAGCATTCCTATTATAAGAATGAGCCTACTCTCAGCAGGCGTTCGGCTTTATAGTCCATAGATTTTTTTCCCACTGAGCAGCTGCTCTCCTGCCCCGCAGGTCTTTAGAGGACCTGAGGGAGTCAGGATTCTTAACCTCTGGTAGGTAAGACTATACTACTTAGTAGTAAGTACTACTACTATGGGGTTTAAAAACTTAATTTTCCTCTCCAGTAAACTTTCTCCTCCCCCATGTTCCCTGTCTTGGTAAATGATGTAACTCCCTTTCTGGTTTCTGTGACTGGTAATCGAGTGTGGCCACCTTGAGTGCCTCCCCCTCTTTCAATTCCCTGCCATGCAGGTCACTCTCAGCCCCACTCACATTCACTTTCACTACTGCTTTCTTTACAAGACACCATGAGAGTGCCTTTCCTCCTGTGACTTTCTGGCAATTTCTCCCACAGGGTGAAAAGTGCCCAATTCCTCTTTTCCTTCAAAACACAGTCCAAACGCCTAATCTCAGCACTAAGGTCAACTGTGATTGCCCCTCAACCTGTCTTCCCACCTCTGACTTACCATCCCTGCTCTCTTGGTCTGGAATGTCCTTATCTTCATCTTTGCCTGTCAACATTCTCCTCCTTCAAAGCCCATTTCCCTGAAAACTTCCCCAAATCATGCTTGTTGGAACTCAAGTATCTCAAAGTTGGTCTTTTGCAGAAGCTAGTACTTCTGTTACATACTGTCCTCTGCTCTGCACCTCGGTGCCCGCTCCAGGGGTCACCCACAAAGATATGGCCATAGTCGCCCTGCTCCCTGCAGTGCCAAGTGCACCGGGCAGTCAGGACAGTGGATGTCTGTGGGAGAGAATTCTCTGGGCTGCTGCTCAGTCAGCCTTCAGTGGAGCTGTGGGAGAGAAGCTCGGGGGGAAACTGAGCACCACCAGTTGGATCAGGGCCAGTCGGCCGCAAAGCGTCAGAGGAAATGCTCTCACCAGACTCCTCCTCCTTCATGGACTGTTCTATGGCAGCCCGAATGCAGAGCTCCCGGGCTCGGATGCCTGCGATGTTGTTGCCGTCAGAGATGGCTTCCAGCATGACAGAGTCAAGGTTCAGGCAGGCAGCGCTGTAGTACCTGGCCATGTTGACTGCGGTGGCTGACTTTCCTACAAGAAAGGTCAGGGGGTTGAATTTTCACGGCTCTCAGTTGCTCACTGTTCTCAACAGAAGAAGTTTCTAGGTCAGAGGCTCCTATAAAGTGACCTCTCCAAGGTCCCGGCCTCTAAGTCTGTCATGTGGCATCCAAGAAAAGAGGGAAGACGTGAGCCAGGAGTCATAACTAGGGGTTCTGGTCCTAATTCTACCCTTGAACAGCTGTGTGCTATGGCAATTCACATTCCCTCTGGATTTTCTCCTCAGCTTAAAAAGTGATTCTAGTGGATGAACTTTAAAAATCTTGTAGCTCTTACTTCCCTCATTCTACTGGGAAGAGACATTTTTGGTTTAAAGAATAATTTGCGTTGATGTCTGTTTTTCTCATTCCCAATACCTGCTTATTAAAAAAAGAAAGCAGAAAATTCAGAAATAACAGAAGAAAAAGCAATCCATAATTTACTCATCCAGAGAGATTATAGTTAGCATATGGCTGCTATTTATGCATCTATAACTACTTTATTTACATTTCTTATGAAAAAAAGTAGTGGGCTAGGTGGTAGGCTGAATAATCCCCCACCCTAAAATGTCCACATCCTAATCCCTGAAGCCTGTGACGTGCTCTGCTCAGTCGTGTCTGACTCTTGGTGACCCCATGGACTGTAGCCCACCAGGCTCCTCTGTCCATGGAGATTCTCCAGGCAGGAATACTGGACTGGGTAGCCTTTCCCTCCTCCAGGGGATCTTCCCAACCCAGGGATCGAACCCAGGTCTCCTGCATTGCAGGCAGATCCTTTACTGACTGAGCCGCCAGGAAAGCCCAGAGCCTGCCTGTAATGTGTTGTCTTATATGGTAAAGGGACTCTGCAGGTGTGATTAAATTAAGGGTCTTGATGTGGGAGAGTGCTCTGGGTTATCTGGGTGGGTCCTTACAAGAGAAGCAGGGTGGTCAGAGTGAGAACAGGTGATGTGATGATGCAAACAGAGAGACAGAGAGAGACAGACAGACTAGAAGATGCTATGAGGCTGGTTTTGAAGATGGAGGAAGAGGCCATGAGCCAAGAAATGCAGGTAACTTTTCTAGAAACAAGAAAAGGCAAGGAAATGGATTCTCCCCCTATAGCTTCAAGAAAGGATGCAGCCCTGTTGACCCATTTGAGACTTCTGATCTCCAGAACTCTAAGAAAGTTTCAAGTCACTAAATTTGTGGTTATTTGCTACAGTAGCAATAGGAAATGAACACAGATTACAAATTGTAAACATGACTTTTTTCCCACTTAAAACAATATATCATGAACCTTTTTCTATTCATTTAATACACTTCAATGGTACTTTTTTTAATTGTCATAGTATACATACAAAATTTACCATTTTAACTGTTTTTAAGTACACAGCTTAAAAAGCTAAGTATATTCCCAGTGTTGTGCAACCATCACCACCATCCATCTCCAGCATTTTTCATCTTTCCAAACTGAAATTCTGCACCATTAAACAATAACCTCTCATTCCTCCCTCTGCTCAGCCTCTGGAAATCACCATCCTACTTTATGTCTCTATAAACACAATGACTCTAGGGTCCTTATATAAATGGAATCAAACAGTAAATTGCTATTTCAGGTCTTGCTTATTTCACTTAGCACAATGTCTTCAAGGTTCATCTATGTTGTAGCGTGTGTGAGAATTCCCCTCCTTTTATGGGTGAATAATATCCCACTGTACCACATTTAGTTTATCCACTCATCTATCAGTGGACAGTTGGGTTGTGTCTTACCTTGTGGCTATTGTGAGTAATGCTGCCGTGAAAATGGGTGCACAGGACACTGTTTTTAAAGGTGATATAATTCACTACATGAATGCACGCATGCCTGCATGTGAAGTCACTTCAGTCGTGTCCTAGAGAATGTACTATGGTTTAATTAACTAGTCCCCCATATGAATACTTCAACTGCGCCCAAATTTTTAGTATGGCCGACAATGTTGCAGAGAACACCAATGCAGTCAGTCTTTACCCATATGATTACTTTCCTAAGAGAAATTTTTAGAAATAATACTGCCAGGTCAAAGAGTTTGCACATATTTCCCCCACTACTCTTCTTAAATGACTTACTGTCTTGGATTTTTCTTTAATATTTTAATGCTATTAAATTATTGAAAGAATACAAGCTCCAACAATTCAGAGATGTATTAATTAAAAATGAGGTGTCCCTGCTCTTTCTCTAACTTTGTTTGTATCTCTGAAGTTGGCAATGTAACAATTTAGGGATAATCCTTTGGTACATAAATCTCAAACAGAAGAGTATTTTATTGCCTCAAAAACAGCACACGCAAATTTCACTGTAAATGTATCCCAAAGGGGCAACTCTTTAGGCCTGTGCATACCTGACAAGGGCGTCCCATGGATGATGATGGCGATGCCTTTCCGATTCTTGGCCATGCGGCCTTCTGCAGAAATGTCGATGCCCAGGTAGCGAGCAATGGCCTTGCTCACTGGGTTGTTCTCTACTTCTCCAACCTCTTCCGCAGAGTGGCTGTCAATACTCTGAATCTTGTCAGCTACAAATTAAAAATACATGTGCATATATGCATGCATGTGGACACACCCACAATTCACATGGGTTCTGATGAAAATGGGATGACTTTTCCTAGCCTACGTATTATTTTAAAATGACCAGCACAATCTGCAGCAGATGTTGCTGCCAGCGTTACTCACTTCATAGCATACAAAAGTGCCCTTTTTGGCTAATAATTTGTCCGTAGCTACTAGATTTGAAAACACAGATTACTCTCTGATTCTTAATCCCATTTGAAGGAATCTCTCCTGCTTAAAAATAACACTGGAAACTAGTGTTTGCAATAGTAAGGGACATGGCTAAATAAATGATGGCCTGTTCAAACTGTAGAATTAACACACGATTGTGCTAGTTAAATGTGTTTTATGGAGAAAGGTGAAAGGCACTGAACAGACTTTCCACTTTTGCTTAGAAGGAACTGGTACCCAAACATTAAAATGCATGATTACTTTGAAACATGAGTTTTTCCAGGCTTTCCTCATCCTCCTCTTCCTCTGGGTAGGTCTTGGATTCAACCATTGGGACATGCCGCTCTTCCAGGTTGGATGTGACAGAGATCCCTCTACTAAGCGAGGTCCTCTTCGTGCTTGCTGAAGTGCCCTGCTCTGACGATGGACCGTCGTCCTCTTCTGCCAGGGGAAAAGGATGGGAACACATAGGAAGAGTCAGGAAGAGGACCAGGGAGATGGGGCAAAGAAGGGAAGAGAGACAAAGAGGAGAATCAATGAACTGCTTACCATCAGCCTGGACCATCTGACCCAAATTAAAAAGAACTGCAGTCAGTCTGCCTTTAGATTTCTCTGCCCAGAGTGTTTCCATATTTTAACATTGAAAAAAGATACCAAAATTACACATTCGCCCCAGAAAATTTGGGACGTTCCAAAGAGCAAAAATGATAAAATTTAGCTGCAGAAAGCAATATAAAAAATGGTGGTAGAGGAATGGCAGCTTCATCGGATGATACCAGAGTTGAAGAGCCGAAGCCTCTCAGAGTTTTAATTTTTCCAAACTGAAGTTGGGATCATACTGTACGCACACCAGTTTGTAGCCTGCTTTCCTCCTTTTCATGAGAATTGTTGAGCACATCTACTACTTTATTTGCCCCAAATCCTCCTCACTGTCCTGATCCCACAGAGTTTCAGTGGGTGCATTGGGCTGTCATTGGCCAAAGTCCGCTCTGTCCTGGAGCTAAGACATCCTCTTTGTTTAACTTTGGATTTGAGTCAGAGAGATTGTGGCTCTCCTGGGAATGGCAGCGGCGCGACTTGGAGCTGCGAGCCTTCCCTGGACGTGGTCTGGAAGCAGAGGAGGATGGATCCTCTGTGAGACAGCAGAGCGAGCAGGAGCTCAGAGAGGTGCTGGGGAGGAGCAGAGCAAGCGCCTCCCTGGACTCCTGCTGACCCTCAGGTCGCAGCTCCAGACCAACTTTTCATGGGCCAAATGGAAAGGTGTGTAGGACGGGGATGAGAGCAACAGGGCCCTTCCTGACCCTCACTAAATCCTCTCTACCCTAAAGCTTCCCATGGCTCTCTGCCTCAGGCCACCAGGCAATCCTGGGTCCATCCCCCAACCCTTCCTGACTGTGAGCTCTCAAAGGCAGGGGCTGGTTTCACTGATCTTCCTTCCAGCATGTCAGCTCAGTGCTTGGAACACAATGGGTGCTTGTTATGGACTTAACTAGTTTCCATAGAATTTTATTTGCTGAAGTCCTAAGCCCCCCACTCTCACCCCGATATGCTAGAATGTGACGACTACTTGAAGACACAGTCTTTAAAGAGGTAATTAAGTTAAAATGATGTCATGTGAGTGTCCCAATCCATCCACAGCCCAACACGACTGGTGTTCTTACAGGAAGAGATTAGGACACAGACACACGGGGGACGTCCCTGTGAACACAGGGCGGGAAGACAGTCATCTACAGGCGAACAAGGGAGGGTCACAGAAAACAACTCCATCAGCACCTTCATTTGGGATCTCTAGCCTCCAGAATCATGAGAAAATAAGTTTCATTTGGTTAAGCCCCCCAGTCTGTCGTATCTGCAATGGCAGTTCTGGAGAACAATATGCTCAGTGAATACAACCAGAAGACTAGGTGAACAGGCAGCTGCCTTCTCTCCTCCCCTTTTAGAGCAAACTAATGTTCTCCAACTAGCTTCTGTCTCCCTGAGACAGTAAGACAGCTTTAAGGGCAGGAGAAGCGGACTTCATTCACTCACTTTAACAGCACACACTTATCGGGCACTATGATGTACCAGGTGCTGGTCCATGCACTGGGTTTACATTGGGGAACACATGGTCACTGCCTGTATGGGGGCTTCTTGTTTGGGGGGGAGATGGGTGTGAAGAAAATACACATGATGACTATTATGCAGAAGAAAGAAAGAATGGGGAAGGTGAATTTCCAGGATGAGGGCACGGGGAAGAAGGGAAGACAAAAAGCACCCCAACAAGCTACATGATCCTACAGGTCACCCTGGAACCGTGATGTTCAAGTGTACACAAGGGGGCCCCTGGGCAGATGACAGATAGCTTGGGGATGCTGGGCGAGAAAGGGCAAGATTATAAGAGCACAGTCTAGCTTTGAGATTGAGCTTATGATCACGGAGGGTCCTTCCTCATGTGAACTCCCACCCCCACCTCTTGTAGGGCACTAATGTCTACCATGCGTGACAGATTACCTTACATCACCCAGGCACACATTTAGAGGCTGTGGAGTAGAGCGGTTACTGTCGTGGACTCCAGAGTCAGAGAGATCCGGGCTTGAGTGATGGTTCTGCCACTTAAAACTGCAGGCCTGGCTTTTCAGTGCTTCCTCTCTCATCTGCATGTGTGAAGCCCTCAGCACAGAGCTTGCAAGCATCTAGCAAGCATCCTTCTATATCTGCATTAGCTGTTTTTAAGCCTTGACTCCCCATCAGAATCCAGTGAGAGCAGAATGTGTCCCCGTGTCTGCATCCATACAATGGGGACAACAGGGCCATTCTGTAAGGGTCAGAAAGGAAATCCCCAGGACACCTGAAGCCTGCCTGGCACCTGGCAGGTGCTCAGTAACTGGTTCATCTCCCAGCAGAGATAACTTAAAGAAGCCAGTGGCTCCAGAACTGTTGAGTTCTCACCGGTCTCCTGAGCCAGACTCTCCAGATATTTCACCTTCATCTGCTCCTCTTTGGACCGCTTTATCTCCCTGAAGTACTCAAACACCTCTGGGGGCAGCTTCTCTCCCGGAAGGCGAGGAGGCAGCAGCAGAGAGTTGTAGGAATCATAGCCCTTCAGTGTTCGCAAGATCTGCGTAAGGAGAACGGGAGTTGCTGTTGGCCTGACTGGATGCTTCCTCCCCACAGCCCCCAGTGGGCCTGCCATCTATCTCATGAAAGCCCTGCTTCTACCCAAGGCTGGGGTATGCACAAATACTTTCTGGACCTCAAAGGGTAGGGTCCTCTGCAGAGGTCTAAAGTTTAAGGCTGAGTTGTGGATATGGGGGACATATATAGGGACATATATATAGGATTTTGTGTCTGGGCATTTCCCATGTGGAAAAGAATTATCTCCTTGCTTTAAAAACAACATATATTGTTTTTCTTTTGTTTTTTTACCCATTGACAAAAGTACAGAACTCAATTATCCACTTTGAGTGACACATTATTAAAAAAAAAATGGTTGTCTCATAAGATATAGAGAAAAACAGGTAAAATGGCATTAGGTATGTATGTGCATATGTGTGTGTGTGTATGTGTGTGTGTGTGTTTGAGAGAGAAATGAGAGAGAAATAGAGACAGATGTATATTAGGGTTGTCAGATGAAGCATAAGACGTCTAGTTAAATTTCAATTTCAGATAAAAAACTGATAACTTTTAAAGTGTGAATCTGTCCCACATTGTTTATCTGGAATTCAAGTTTAATTGGGGCAACCTGTTTTTCTTTCTACTAAATCCAGCTACCCTAGGGTGTATGTATATTTAGTATAAAAGACAGTAAAGTCGACTCCTAGAAAGTAATTACTTTCTAAGTTACTGGTGTGAAAAATCAGTTAGGTAACCATTCTCCAAGATCACCAATTTTAGTTGTTTGAAAACCAATATCAATGAGTTTATTCTAAAATTTACATGGAAGAACAGAGGGCTAAGGATAGCTAAAATGCTAATGAAGAAAAACAGAGAGGACTGTCCTACCAGATATCAGGACCTATGAAGTTGGAGCAACAGACTGTGAGGTATAGATGTTGGGGTAGACAAATTGAAATAGAGGAGAAAGTTCAGAATAGACCCATGTGTATGCAGAGCTCTGATACAGGACAGAAGCGGCACAGCAGATCAGTGGGGAAAGGAAGGATTGGTCCAAATATTGGCTGACACAGAGACACAAAGGCCTGGCCAACTTGCTTCACCTGGGCCAGCCCAGGTACACAGCGTCCTATGGGATCAGCTGAATGCCCTGTGCCACATCGTCTCAGTTTATCTTCTTGTCTACCCAGGCCTACAGTCCTTATTCTTCACAGGATCATCCCTGAGACCGCTCCCTGATAAATCTTCTGCATGCAAATCTCAGAGCCTCAGATTCTGCTTTCCCCAGACCCTGGCCCACAGTGAAGGCTGTTGTGCCAACACAAGCCATTGAACACTTACTATTACCTAGTGGAGAAGCTTGCTTCCAGAGGGACAGAGTCCCATTTGGAGGAAAATTTCTGGATACAGAATCCAAATTGGGCAGAGCATAAACACTGGACGTAAAGACAATATTCAAAGGCCAAGTTGGTGGAGAGTCCAGAGGAAGCAGATCTTAAATGCATACTACTAAGTGAAAGAAGACAGTGTGAATGTCTACATGTGATATGATTCCACCTATATGGCACCCTGGAAAAGGCAAAACTACAGAGACAATAAAAAAAAAGATCAATGGTTACCAGGGGTTGGGAGGAGGGGGGATGAACAGGTGGAGCACAGAGGATATTTAGGGCAATAAAAATACTTTATATGACACTATAATGATGAATACTTGTACATTTGTCTACATCCCTAGAGTGTACCAAGAATGGACTGTAAACTATGGACTTTGGGTGGTTAGGATGTGTCACACAAGTTCATCAATGATAACAAATGTACCATTCTAGTGAGGGAGGTTGATAATGGGGGAGGTTATGCCTGTGTGGGGGGAAGGGAGATATGAGACATCTCTGCACCTTCCCCTCAATTTTGCTGAGAATCTAAAACTTCTCTAAAAAAATTAAGTTAAAAAAAAAATGGATAAAGCAGAGCAATCGTAAAATACGCAGCCCAGAACCAACTGGGGGGTAAAAGGCAGACTGAAGTCCTAACGTGATTACATTAAATATACTGTAATATATAAATACCCCAATTTAGACACTGCCAGAATATATTAAAAAGATGACCAAATATATGCTGTCCGCAAGGACCTCACTTCAAATACAATGACTGTGGCATACGTTCTTTACTGTTTTAACTATAAGCATGAATTAGTTTTTCAATTAGTTGTTTAAAATGTATAATGAGATCACAAAGAAGCAATGAATTTTCTCAAGGTGAGGGAAAGTAGGTCAGGAAAGCCTGTGAAGTGGTCTTTAAACTGACAGGGAAGGGTTCACAGGAAGAAGGAGCAAAGGTCAGGAGCTGTCCAAGCAGACAGGAGAGCACCTGGCAGGGCCCAGCAAAACAGAGCTGGTTTCCGTCTGTGCTCACCTTCTCTTCCACAAGATATTGCTGGTCAAACTCTAGGGAGTAAAACTCAATGGGAAAGCTGCAGGGATTCTTCACCACCACCTCGGCCTCATCTCCAGCTGCGTAGGGCAACAGGGGCCCCAGCTCCAGAACCGAGGGACTGAATTCCAAGCGTGGTTCTAGACCTTGCCCTTCCGCCAGCAGAGTAAGCTTTTGAGCGCTCTGGGCAATCTGGAACACCAAGGTTTGGCTGTAGAATTTCTGGGAAACATACAAACAAAACGAGCATCTCAATCGGTTTCTGCTGTGCGTCATGTAAAACTGATAACCACTGGAGAACAGAACGGATTCTGTTTAGATTAAGAAAGAAAACTTTTCTTATAAAACTGCATGACAGCAATTTAGATTAGAGTGTTAATGCTGGGAATCTAGCATGCCAGGCACTGTACCAGTGCTTATCACAGTCCTCAGAGTGTTGTTCTCACACCCTTCAGAACCTCCAATGTGCTCAGATGTCCCACTGCCACTATGTGCACCTCTGGGCTCTCGTTTCATGGGCCCTGCTTCCCGTCAGTATAGGGCAGGGCAGGGCAGAAATGCTGGAGAAATAACACCTTCTGGGAACAATCCTCAATCAACGATTCCCGGGAGTTATTGTATGAAGACCTGAGCTCCTTCACTCCTGGGGAAGGAAAATTCTGAAATGTGCATTTTGTATATTTTCTCTGAGTTTCCAGTGGGATTAAGATCCAGTGTCCAAGGCAGCTGGCTCACTCACACCCTATTAGCTGCCTTCCTTTTCCTGATCACTTTCTCCTTCTCTATTAGTATCCCCTACACTTCCTACAGCTTACACTCAAATTCTTGACTCCAAAGTCTGTTTCTTAGAGAATCTGAATGATCACACTTCTATTATTTGAAGATACAGTTAAGCAACTGGTCAGAGATGATCAGCTAGGGCAATCAATTCATCTCATACAATTACAATCCAAATACCAGTGACAGTGACACCAGTTACCCTAATCTGGTTTCATTGAGAAATCTATTAAAATGCATATTCACAGGCCCATTCCTAGAGACCTTGACTTGGCAGAGAAAGGATTGGAATTCTGCACTTTTCACCAGATGCCCAGGTGGTTGTGAAACTTGGGCCCATGGCGTGGGTTTGGATGGCATGATTGACTGAGCAATTTGGGGAGCTCTTGGATACCTTAGTTCAAAGGGGAAAATCAGATGGATGGACTGTGTAAGGATGTAGATACAAGTTCAAAAAATACCTATTGTTGGAGAGAGTAAGAAAATGAATTATTGGCTATGAAGCTTTTCTATATAATTATGGGTTTAGCATCTTATGTGATCCAAACTTCTATATTTTAACTGCTTATTAGGGAAATATTTCTAAAACATTTCACTCATCTCCTTGTATTCAGAACACGTTACAATGTCTAGGAGTTGTTAGTGGGGACATCAATAGTTTCTCTTGCTCCCGGTGCTGGTGCAGATATAAGCGGGGATCGTACGGATTGCAAGGCTAACCAGCTCCCAGTATGCGTGCGTGCTCAATCACTTCAGTCGTGTCTGATTCTTTGTGATCCTACAGACTGTAGCCTGCCAGGCTCTTCTGTCCATGGGACCTTCCAGGCAAAAATACTGGAGTAGGCTACCATTTCCTTCTCCAGGGGATCTTCTGACCCAGGGATTAAATCTGCATCTCTTACATCTCCTGTATCGGCAGGTGGGTTCTTTACCACCAGCTCCACCTGGGAAGTCCTGGTACACAGCCAATAAATTCCTCTTCCAACTCTAATTTGAAAAGATGCATCCCAATGTTCATAACAGCACTGTTTACAATAGTCAAGACATGGAAGCAACCTAAATGTCCATCAAAAGATGAATGGATAAAGATGATGGGGTATCTATGTATAATGGAATAAAATAGAATGAAATAATACCATTAGCAACATGGATGAACCTAGAGATACTAAGTGAAGTAAGCCAAAGACAAATATCATATGTTATCACATATGTGGAATCTAAAAAAGTGATACAAATGAACTCATTTACAAAGCAGAAATAAACTCACAGCCATAGAAAACAAATTCATGGTTACCAAAAGGGATAGTGGGGTGGGGGCAAAAATAAATGAAAGCCTTTGGGATTAACATATATATACTGCTATTAACAAAAGAGGTAAACAACAAGGACCTATTGTATAGAACAGCGAATTCTACTCAATATCTTCTAATAACCTATAATAGACAAGAGTCTGAAAAAGAATACATATATATATTTTAACCGAATCACTTTGCTGTGCACTTGAATCTAACACAACACTGTATACTGTAAGCTAGCTATACTTTAATAAAAATGATGCTTGAAAAATTCCTCTCCCATTTGGTGGAAATATTTTATTAATTTTGATCAATTCTAATTTAGCATTTATGGAATTGCACAAACAAATCTATGTTTTTTACTATATTTACTGATAATTCTCTCATTCAGCAAGACATCCAAAATCTTGAGTAGCCCCACTGATAGTCTTAGGACTTCCTAAGAATGACAAACATGTTAGTTTTCTTTTCTTTTAAAGGATCAGAGAGATTTTGACAATGATAGACAGGGACTCTATTTTAGAATCAGATATGAAACCATTCACTTTTCTTTCTTCTCACTAGATTCTTAAGCATCTCATCAAAGCTGTTACCCAGAAAACAGGAGTTAACTGTTTTATAGGTGTTTTATAAAACTCACATCCATTTCTTCCTTTAAAAGAATAGAGGAAAAACATCTCCCAAATGCCTTAGACTTTGAGCAAAAGTCTTAACAGTGTAACCTCTTGAGATCCTCTCTGGTTCTAGGATTTTATCATTTTTCACTGTGTTCTTTGTCAGGAGTAGCTTTGTGGTGATGGTGTTCGCACAAGAGACATTTGTGAGGCCCAGGGAGTATGTTTATCAGGAAGTACTTATTATTATCACAACTACTGATGATAACAGTAAGTAGATATTGAGCCAGTACATATAGAGCAGAATGCTGTGCATTTTATTCACATTAATTCATTTCCTCTTCAAAATGACCCTGCTGTTGCTGCTGCTGCTGCTAAGTCGCTTCAGTCATGTCTGACTCTGTGCGACCCCATAGACAGAGGCCCACCAGGCTCCTCTGTCCATGGGATTCTCTAAGCAAGAACCCTGGAATGGGTTGCCATTTCCTTCTCCAATGCATGAAAGTGAAGTGAAAGGGAAGTCGCTCAGTCATGTCCGACTCTTAGCGACCCCATGGACTGCAGCCTACCAGGCTCCTCCGTCCATGGGATTTTCCAGGCAAGAGTACTGGAGCGGGGTGCCATTGCCTTCTCCGTCAAAACGACCCTAGGAGGTAGCTATTGCAGGTCAATAATGTCTTACCGGAAACCCTAGGGGCCAGATGCTTTAAAAATTCAGATTTTTAAAAAGGTAAACATACCGCATATGCCCTATGTTATAAAGTATCCTCTGCAGGGTCCCCTGGAATCAAGCACATTATTATTTCTGTGGCTGTAGAGTTTGAGTCTGCAAACCAAGGTGGGTACATAAAGGTTAAGTAGTTTCATGTCAGTTCAGATTAGGTTTTTCTGCTAAATGAATTTGGGTCTGAAACTTATGAAATCCAACACTCCCCCCTCCCACCCGGTTTTTAGATCTTATTGGATTTTGAAATTGCAATAAGGGATTTGGGGACATATGATATTATTATTTTTCATTTTATCTGTGAGCAAACCGAGGTCTAGTGAGGCTGAGTAATTTGCCCAAAATCATGCTCTCTCCAAGCACAGAGGAAGAAGGCAACTAAGCCAGGTCTGCTGATAGAAGTCAGAGTATTAGACAGGAATCAGCGCCACTGCTGCTGATGCCAACAACGGGGCTCCTAACGACCAGGGCACAGCTCCCATATGAACCAGAGTACTGGATGTCACAATCAGAGCAAGGAGGGACAGCTCACTCAAAGCTTCCCTGGAGATCAATTAAGCATGGACTTCAAGTAAGTCTCAAAGAGATCCAGGGAGTCTGACTACATTTCTTTAGAGCTTACCTCCTCTTTGGGCATGAATTTCACTTGCACGTTGGACCTCTCACCAGGATCCAGGACCCCACAAGTGGGCTGAATCTCAAAGATCCGTGTCTTTGGCTTTAATTCAGTGCATAGTTTGCGTCTTAAGTATTTTGGCATGTGTTTCTCCAGCTGGTGAAGTAATATTAGACAATTAGATCATTTTCTTTGGAAAATGATTCCATTCTCCATTCACTCAACCTGTGTTTACTGATTATCTCCCTGATTATCTCCACACATCAGGGGATGTGTGGAACCAGGGGCACAAAGATAAGATATTTGCCAGATAGCATGGCCTGATAGGCCCTTGAGTGTTGGGCTGAGGGCCTACATTTTATTCAGGAGGCAGTGGTTGTCACTGAAAGTCTTTGAGCAGAGGGTGAAATGAAGAGAATGAAAGTCTAGAATTATAAAACTGGCACAAATGGAGATGGAAAAAAGGCAACAACGGGCCAAAACTCACTTACCTTACTAACAACTTGCTTATGGCTCTGGACAAACCATTCACAAGGGACTTGGAGATGATTGGAAAGCTGAATAGTTTCCACAAGGCACTGCCCACACTGAATTGTGGCAAACTCCACTTTTCCACAAGATAGTGTCATACTGGGAATGGTCACCTTGGCTTGGAGACGGATATGAACTGGTGGCCCTCCAACCACCTAGAGTGGGCATAAAATTGCTGTTACCATATAGCACAGGCTTGGAGGAAGAATCATGGCTTTGAAATAGCTGTGGATCATCACAGGGTGGTCAGCAAGCAGGGCTGGAAGCTGGGGAGGATCAGCTGGACCCAGTGGCATGTCTTACCTTGATGGGCAGAATGACCTCTTTGCTGCCAACAGAAACATTGCCCCCTTGTGTGTCAAATCGCACTTCAAATGTTTCCGTTTCACAGTAAGGCAGATTCTTCACACGATCTAGCTCAATACTGAAGCCTGGACCAAGACAAACAAAACTTTGTGGGAAGGAAAAGTAGCAGTCAAGAGCTGCTCTAGAGAGAGTCCATCTGAGGCAGGACAATCCCTCAAAGTATCGATTAATAGCCCAACACTTCTTTCAGCTGATCCCAGAAGAAACACAACCACCTCTCCAGGACAGTACAGCTGGGAAACTTGTCAGAAATGATAGCATACATTAGGAAGGGTCTCCAGCCTGGTCACCTGTGTCATGAAGGACACGCTTCTCTGCATGGAAGGACACTGGAAAGTGACTGGTGTTGGTGATCTTGATGATGTGGGTTTGGACGTCACCGAGGATGATGTAGCCAAAGTCCAGGATGTATTCTGGTAGCTGGACTCTGAAACAGTGAACAAGCTCTCCTTACCACTCGTGTTTCCATATGTGACACAGTGTGAGGCTCTCTTCTCTTTCCTCTGCAGAAGTCCCTTCTGTGGGGTAGAGAACCACCACTCTCCAGAATGGAGGCTAGAGGTGAGACACTTCCCCCAGGAGACCACACTTCTGCTTTAGCCTTCATCTCTAAATGCAGTCAGGGCTGGTCCTTAAGCACCTGAAACCCAGCCTGTCTATACACAATGTGGGAGGTTTCTAAGAGGCAGAGCCCTGCCTGGCTGGCTGGCTGCTGGAGAACAGTAGATATGTGAAGCGAGTGGATTTCATCCCAACATGATCAACCATTAATTCAGGGAGCACTCTGGTGGAGGACACCACCAGCTCTGCTACATTCTTAAACAAACATGACAGGGAAGGTCGCTTACTTGATTGGTTTACGGCGACTCCGATGGTAGAAGTCATCCATGGAACCAGGGACAATTGATTTCTGATGTTCTATGGCATAGTCTTGGACTATAAGTCGCTCTACTTCCATCTGGAGGTGAGCATTTAACTGGAGCAAGACAGAAGAGCAAGTTAATAAACTCTTTTAGAATATGCATTCTCACTGGGGGCAATATCACTCCAAAGTGGCAAAAACTACTTTGTGGAGGGAAAGTCAGAAAATCTTAGACATTGTAATGGCTTGTGGCCCTCCAAAGGGTCAGAGGACATAAATAGATATACAGTATAACTATGGGTTTAAAATTTTTATTGGAGGATAGAGTAGGCTAAACAAACTGTGCATCTATGCCATGGAATATTACTCAGCAATGAAGTAAGGAATGAACCGTTTATGTTAATGGTTCTCAAGGGCATTATGCTGAATGAAAAAAACATCTCCAAAGGTTGCAAATTGTATGTTTCCATTTATATAACTTATATGCTCATAACAAGAGTACAGAGATGGAGAACTATAGTGGTTGCCAAGCAAAAAGGGATGAGGAGCCTGGGGACGGCTACATCAATGTAAGCATGTAAGGGCAAAAACAAATTAAAAATAAGAGGCTCAAGGGAGTTCATGGTGGCTCAGTGGTTAGTATTGTGGACTTTCACCACTGCGGTCCAGGTTTAATCTGGGAACTGAGATCCTACAAGCTGTGTGGCACAGTCAAAAAGATACAGAGGCTCAATTCTCCCTGTTAAAAATAAGGATGAAGACTTATTCCAGTTTCACTTTTCTTGCGCATTTACTTAAGAAAAAAACTTGCAAGTTCTTTGTCTCTTAGAAATATATATAAAATATTTTTAGAGGGTAAGCCTTTTGTCAGCTTCATAATCCAGGAGTGTCTTTCTCAAGGACCTGGGAACCATCTCTTTGACATGGTTTGACATCTCTGTGTCACCATCAAAGAATACAGAGCCCCATCTCCCAGTTTCCATGGGAGGACAGAGTTCAACTTCAGAGGACTCTATCATAAAAACACAAGAGGTTTGTTTTCCCTTCGGGTAAAGCCAATTAGCTAAAACAGATGGTCATTCCAATTACCATGTGAGTACAGCATGAAGTAAGTGTGACAAATGGTGCTGTCAAGTCCTCTTACCTGAGAACTAGTTATAGTTCTTAAGGACTAGTTACTGTTTACTTTGAGAACATGCATATAATGGGTTATATATAGTGGGATTGTATCTGCTTGGCTCCATGAAAGACTGAGATTTCTTTCTGTCTTTGCAATCTCCTAGCAGACTAGCAGAAACATGGAGCACTTTCTACTTTAATGCTGATCAATAATAAACTTGGATTCTTTCTTTGTGGAAAGATTTTGTGGGTTGGAAAGAGAGTTTGTGTGTAATTCTATTTTCCCTTAAGCACAAGGGATACTTAGGAGATGAAACACTTCTGTGTTTTAATTGTGGTGGTGTTTACACAAAGCTATACATGGAAAAATTTGGTAGAATCACACACATATACAGATATGCATACATAAGTAGACATGCAGATAGACAGACACACAAGTACATATAAAACGGATGAAATCTGAATAAGCTCTGTGGCTTGTACCAATGTCAGTTTTCTAGTTTCTATATGGTTCTATAGTTACAAAAGATGTTACCATTGGGAAAAACTTTTTATTTTCTTGCAGCTTCCTGTGAATCTAGTTCCTGTGCAGAGGGAAGCCAATCTTACCTCAGAAGATTCATCATCAGGCACATTCTCCTCTGGTGTCTCTAAGTGATCAAGCATTTCACGTTTATTGCACTCTTTCTCTAGGTTTTTTCTGGCCTGATTTAAGAAGATCTCATACTTTTCACTTCCTGTGGGGGTTGGAGTTAGAAGGAAATCTGGATGGCTAGAAATATATGAATTATGCCTAAAACATAGATTCAAAGCTCAAGGTCAATAAAGTGAGAAGGTAAGTGAACCTTGTGATACTTCACCTGCCATGTTTTCTCTGCTTCAGAGGGTATTTTGTACCAGAGACCTCACTGAAGTTAATAACATCATGCTTTAGTGATGAACTACTATCTAGTTCTCAAGAACTTTATGGCAGTAGCACCCTGAATCGGTTGTGGGATGACCAACTGGATCCCAGCTTACTTGATATTTTGCCAATTTAAGCACAGATGGCTGTACCACTTGGGAAACCTCTCCATGTTGGACAAACCCAAGTGGATGGTCACCCTTAGGGTGGTCTTCATGTTTAGTGATTATCTATTAACTAAAAGAACATATTTGATTCAAGTTGCTTTAACTACAACTAAATAAGCTACAGTCCCCCTGAATCAGGGAGGGTGGGCAATGGCGGGAGAAATGTCAGACACCCAAGTTCACCAGTAAGCCAGCACAAATTCAAACGCCCAAGTAGATAAAGTAATTAAAGCGTCTTCTGTGAAACCACAGGAAGTGCTGAGACTGCGGTGAACTGGAACAGAGAAGACCCGACTAATACTCAGATTTAAATTATTTTATAACTCTGTATTGGTTAAACATGTGTACTGCCATAAAGAGGCCAGATTGGCATCCAGTTTTCAGCTATGAGGCAAAGGGTTTCCTTCTTGAAATTGTATGTGGAGCTGGACTAACCTATGTCTGGTTGGAACTCTAGATGCTAGAGAGTAACATGGTCTTAGATTTACTAATATTTGTGTTCATATTTTCAGGAAGCAGACAATTGGGATATAATGAATCAACAGGTGAGTTAGTGACTTTGGGGAGTGGGGTAGGAGGAAAAGCTGAGGAGGGAGAGCTTAGTCTGAAGCTGCTTAGGGAATGTGGGTTTCAAGGAACCTGAAGAGTGACAAGTTTCTCTTGACTCCTCATCCTGCAGCCCATGTCAGGAAGAAAGAGCAGGAGTCAGTCCATGGCTCAAAAAGCTGCTTAGTTGAGCTTCAGAATCTGCTATGACATAAATACTCTGGTACACAGTGATGGCTCCAGGAGCTGGATGTTGCCCAGAAAAGCCTTGGTTAGGGATGTGGGCAGACAATTAATAACAGTCTAAATTAGCCCCCAAACTGAGTAGTGCCAGCATAAGGGGTTGGAACCTTGGTTGCTTCTCTCTACAGTTTATATTTTGAGAATTGTACTCCTTGCAGTAAAATTAGTTGTAGCCTTCTCAATGGCCAACCATGAGTGACAATTCAGGGAGACAGTGCAGCTGGAAGGAACATGCCATGGACGAAAAGGCATTTGGAAGTACGAAGTCCTGATCACTCTGTAATTTAATAATGGTGAAATTGGCCAAAAGTCTTAATTTGGGACTGTCATTGACATATCTTGTTGCACTCATCTCAGGTCATCCAGTCAATTTCAACTCTTGATGTGTTTTGCAACTGAGGAATAACACAAAAGGGAGGACTGCCAAACAAATAATGCAGACTGCCAGCACTCTTTTGATAAGCAGCTAGAATGCATCTTGTCATCCAGTGGGGAAATATTACAGGGGGTAGAAGTACCTTTGAGGTTCCTGGGGAGATCGAGGGAGATTCGGGGAAAGATTCCCTCTCCACTCAGAGTAATATTTTCTGGGTCCAGGTGGGCAATCTGTATCTGGAAACTTCTTTGAAAGATCTCAGGCACTCCAGGTAAGTAATAAACCTTCAACACTTGCTCTTTATGGGAACTGATAAAACCCTATACAGCAGAAAGATCAGAGAGAACTTTAAGTAAAATTTACAATAGACTCTTGCTTCCAGCAGTTTGATGCACTGAATAATCTCAAGGGCTTAGTGTATGCCATAGTGTCCACTCACACTGCTCTCCCAAGATTCATTCCTATGCAGGTGTGAGAAAATGACAGACAATAGGAAAATAGAGGCAGCAAATATGGGCAGGCATTTCATAAAAGAGGAAAGCGGAACAGCAAGTCAACACAGTGAAAGTGCTTATTCTCATAAGTAATCAGGGAAATGGAAATTAAGATCATAATGAAAAAAATTTTAACCATAAGATTGCCAAACTTTGCCAAATTTCAGTAAGACTATGAA
The DNA here is from genome assembly GCF_963930625.1 of Muntiacus reevesi. Classification (NCBI taxonomy): domain Eukaryota; kingdom Metazoa; phylum Chordata; class Mammalia; order Artiodactyla; family Cervidae; genus Muntiacus; species Muntiacus reevesi. Next base: position 252,326,952 of record NC_089250.1, on the reverse strand, counting down.
CCAAAAGAAACTCATTTACATCTGGTGGGAAATCACCAGATTTTTCACAGAAAAAAATCACCATGAAAACTGTGTTAGCACCTCCTTATAAAGTTGAACAAATGCATAGCCTATGACCTCAAAATTTCACTCCTAGGAAAATTCTCTGTGAAAACTCTTCCACCTGTTGGCTGGGACACAGGTACAAAAGTATTTGTAGCAGGATTATTTAACAGCAAAACTTGGCAGGGGAGTGGAATCCCCAAATGTGATTTGTCAGGGAAAAGGAAAACTACTTTCAATGTAGTAGTTACAAAATGAGTATTGTACATTAGTGAAAATAAATGAACTATAGCTACATGCAACAATGTAGACTAGCCTTAAAAACAAAATATTAGGGGGAAAAATTGCACAAATTACAGGTACTGATGACATTTTTATAAAGCTCAAGATAGAGCAAAATCCCATAAAACAAAATCTCCATGAGGGCAGGGTATATCTGTATGTTTTGTTTACTATTCGATTACAAGTTCTAGAAAAATACCTGGTTATTGCAGGTGCTTAGAAGTTTTCATAAAGTGATAAACTAAAAGTACTTGATGTAAAGATGCATACATATGTAATAAAACTGTATTTTACAAAGAGAATGACAAACTTAAAATTCAGACTAGTGGTTGCTGGCCCGGGGGTATCCAGAAAGCATATGAGAGACAAAAAGAGCCTGGGTAGATTGCAGTATGTTGAACTGCATGCACCAACACACAAGTGATTTCAAATATATTAGTAATGTTCTGAGTTTGAAGATGGGTGGTAGGTACATGGGTCTTCATTTTTTTATAATGCTCTGTAAGTCAAACACATGTGACATGGATATCTTTTACATACATCAAATATCATATAATAAATCTTAAATATTGTGAATAAAGTCACAAAATAAAGACTCTAGGTCAGTAATCAGAAAGTAAAAGTAGGAGAATTTTATGGTAAAAAACTACCAGAAAAGGCAAATCAGCCTAGAATATAAACCAGGGGAAATGCTATTATAGATTCAAGTTATTTAGAAGTGCTTTAAAAGTCATCTTTGAAGGGGCCTCTAATAATTTTTTTTAACATATTTTATTGTCTTTTGATGTTACAATTGATGTATATTCTTTGAGGAAAAATGAGAGAATGAAGATAAGAAAAAGCCTGAGTCATGCAAACTTAAGGAGTCTTAATGTACACTGACAGATCACTGTGGTTAATCCAGGTCAAAGTATTAACTCAAAATCTGACCCTTTGAGGTACCTGGCAAAAACAAGTGCAATGCTGTTGGTAGCATCACATTACAATCCAGGGTGAATGAGGCTCTCTTAGAGAGAACAATCTCAGCTGAAGATGACCCCAAGTCAAAGATTACATATCATACAGGGAAAGCACTGATAATGAAAGAGAGTCAACAGTCACATAAATAGGAATAATAATAACTCAATTAGAAAATTTTAAAAGAATGTACAAAATGATTAGTGATAAATGAAGAAATTAAAATCCCAAGTGAAAGTGGTGAATCAGATGGAATTTCTGAAATTAAGAGAGTAGGGTTAAACAGTAGATTATACTCAACTGAAAAGAAAATTAGTTAACTGAAAGAGCTGAGGTAGTTATCTAGAAAACAGTATAGAGAGATAAACAGTAAAGAGATACACATGTGCAATATAGGTTAAGAAACATGGACAGAGTGAGAAGGTCCAACATATATCTAACATTTGCTTTAGCAGACTAGAGACAGACTAGAGGAAGTAGGGTAGAAGCAATACTTGAAGAGATAAGAAATGAAAGACACAGATCCTCAGGATGAAGGTGTGCTGTATGCTGAGTCGCTCAGTCATGTCTGACTCTTTGCAACCCCATGGACTGTAACCCACCAGGCTCCTCTGTCCACGGGGATTCTCCAGGCAAGAATACTGGAGCCTGCCAAGCTCTTCTGTCCATGGGGATTCTCCAGGCAAGAATACTGGAATGGGTTGCCAAGCCCTCCTCCAGGGGATCTTCCCAATGCAGGGACTGAACCCAGGTCTCCCGCATTACAGGCGGATTCTTTACTGTCTGAACCACCATGGAAACCCAAGAACACTGAAGTGGGAAGCCTATCCCTTCTCCAAGGAATCTTCACAACCCAGGAATCAAACCAGGGTCTCCTGCATAGCAGGTAGATTCTTTACCAGCTGAGCTACCAGGAAGCCAGAATGATGGAATGAACATATAACTAAGAAAAAGATACACTCTTGATTGCTATAAAATGTCTAGAACCAAACCACAGTAAAAACAACATACCAAACCTTGTGAAAGACAGTTACAATGCTACTTCAAAAGATGTGATATTAATATTGTGAATTAATATTAATAAACAAAGAAGAACTCAAAGTAAACAGCATTAAAAGGGAAGAAAGTGGTTATTTAAAATAGGTAAAATATACAGTCCAGGAAGAACACTTAATAGTCATTAAATCTTGTGTCTTGAATAACACAAAAATAAAAATGCATAAAATGAAACTTTATATATTGTTATATACCATTTTATATATACACTCTAGGGTGTGGCTTGCAGGTTTGAGTTTGGGCCCCTCCTACCATGATCAGTGGCTGTCATGGGTGGGTGTGGGGTAGGCTACTTACTGAGAGAGGCTGGATGAGTGGCACTCCTGGTAGAAGGCTGTCTGGTGAAGACTGGGGGTCAGTCAGAACCCTGAACTCAAAGCCAACTTTCCCAGTGTTCTTGAGTGTGATTTCACTCTCTGTGACATGGTCGAACAGCTTGAGAGGAGAAAAAGGAGCAGAGTGACTCCCCTGCCACCCACCCTCCGAGATTCTGCCGTCATTCTGACCGAGGTGGGTAGACAAGCATACCTCACATACACATATTTCATTTTCCATGAGGTGTGTGCTGTGTACTAAGTTTGTTCAGTTGTGTCTGACTCTTTGAGACCCCACGGGCTGTAGCCCGCCACGCTGCTCTGTCCATGGGATTCTCCAGGCAAGAATACTGGAGCGGGTTGCCGGGCCCTCCTCCAGGGGGTAGATGCTGGCCAATCCACATTTTAGTAGCACAACCAGGTGCCTCCTGGGTGGGAGGAGCACTGGATCCTAGAGTCTGGTTCTAGTCTTAGGTCTTCTAACAGCTAATTTAGTTTAGTACAGCTGTGGGTAACCTCCTTAGACCTCTTTCTTCACCACAAGGAATTCATATTAGAGGATCTTAAAGTGAGATTTTTTACATTAAGAAGATTTGGATAAGATTTGAGTTCAGAATTTTCTAGAGTGAATGTTTCTATTTTTACAGAGAGCCATGGGAGAAATAGGCCAGACATGCTCTTTTTCCTGAGATTTTGCTAACACAATCCAAAAGGTCCAATAATCACAAACTGAAGCCACTTATGGGGCTCTTAGAATAAACTAGGGCAAGAACTAGCTGCTTCAAAGGAAGTACTCTGAGCTGAGCCAGAACCAATCACCCAGAAGACCTTGGAGATAAGGAGTGAAAGAGAATTCTATTTAGTCAACATGTCAATAGGTGTTGGGTGAATTTGATTTTCAGCACAGTTTTTAACTTATACATGTACACATGCAATTCAGTAATAATACATGCAGTGGCTATATAATGGGGAGTCTAATCCCCATTAAAATTTTGTAGGAGATACAGTATCTGAGTACATAACACTAATCCTAATTGGGAAGAGAAGCTGTACAGACATAGAATTGACAATTATTCCAAAGCAAGATTTAGAAAGCACATTATATTATTATATTATGGCAAAGAGTATACTTAAGTGCCAAGAGAATATAGTGCAGGTGGAAGGTAACGGAGGGATGGAGCTGAGCTGGGTCTCACAGTATGTGTGTGTTTGGAGTTGGCAGAGTGGAGGATGAAAGGGATAATACAAATGGAAAGATGCAGAAAGCGCTGGGGTGCATTATGGCTAGTGGGTAAACCAGTCTGACTATAAATTAATAAATGGTTTATAGTGGGAAATCATGAGAAACAAAGTTCAATATGTAGGGAGTATCAGTTAATAGAGGGACTTAGGATACCCTTACCCAGGTGGAGGAACCTGGCTCTGATCCACAGAGTGACTCATGATTGAATGCATTCTCTGATCCAGGCACAGTACTGACAAGACACTAGAGAAACCATAACCACTTGGTAAAATAGGAATTGCTACCCCATTCCCATTTTATAGATGAGGGACGCTGAGATTTTGAGAGGCTGGTGACAGTCACAGTCAGTAGGAAGTAAAAGTAAGATAACCTCCCAGTTCTTCTGACCACAAAGCAATGTTCTCTTCTCTATGCTGCTTTTCCAAATGCCTCTGGGATTAACTGTTCAGGGACTGATGGCATGAAAATGTAATCTGGGGGAAATCTATCTGACAGTGATATTTAGATGGATTATAGGTAGAAGCCAGGAATGCATTGTAATCCCTTATCTCCATGGGTCCGTGGACCAGCAGCATCGACATCACCTGGGAGCTTGTTAGAAATGCAGAGTCTCAGGCTCCATCGTGGACCTACTGAATCAGAATCTGCACTTGAACAGGACTCCAGGTGATTCGTATACACATCATAGTTTGAGTAGTAATTTAGGCATGGCTTGATTAGATCCTGGAGTGTGATAACTGCGTTGGTGATGGGAAAGGAAAACCAGCTCAGAAGAATTATGCTTGATGAAGGAACAAACCCTGGAGGGTGTAAGGATGTGGGGAGGTGAGGGACACAGTGCAGTGGAAAATCCCATAGAGGTCATAAACTCAAGGGGCTGAGAAAGGAGTGGTCCTACTGAAAGAAAGAAAGAAGCTGGTGGGCTTTTGGATTGAGAATAAAGATCCAAATTTTAAGGTCTAACATGCAGAATTTGAGGAGACAATAAGAAAAGCAAGTGAAAATATCTGCCACGTGGTTGGCAGTAGGAGGATGATCAGGGTTAGGAAGCAGATTAGGGATCAAGGACAGGGGTGATGGTGAGACTAGGAAGACTGCAGGTTCCAGGAGCGATGAGAGCACAAGGACTTTGGCCAATATTGAAGGCAAACCCAGAAACCCTCCTCCCGATGGCTGGCAATACCTGTAATCCATAGTTAATATCCTTGGTGTCAAAGGAATAGTTGACCAGGGAGGCCTCTCCCCTTAGTACGATCTCATAGGTGGGTCCTCCTTCCACTTCGCACAAAGCCTTAGCCTGTGCAGTGATGTCACCGTGTCCATAGAAGGTGAACGATATCTGGTGGCTACTGTGTGGCCGCAGCACTCCATAGAGGGGCAAAATATCAAACACCTGCAGAGAAAGTCATTCCACAGGAGGGTCTGCAAAGGGTAGGCTAAAGTTCAGCCAACTTACAGACTGACTCCTCACTTTACCTTGCTTGATTCTACGAAAGGTGACTAACTCAGCACTCTGATAATACATGATGATAAGGCAGTAATAGTGCTTGGGAAAATTTCAATTTCTAACTTGGGGGCAGGTGCTCAGTAAGAACAGTTAGTATCAGATGACTTTAGGGCCCATGAGGTGTTAACTTACTTCTTCTACCCCAATGGAAAACATTTCATCCCGTTCAAAGCTCCATGGGGATTCCTGCAACTCCCTGTGGCTCTGGTTCACATCTATTCTTTCTGTTTCAGCAGAGTTCATTTTCAATCCCTAGGGATTTGAGGTGTGAGGAAAAACTTGTAAGCATTCATAATTTGTTATCAATGTGCTCCTCCTCTTCACTGACAGAAAAATGCAGCAGGTTGCATATATTTTAAAAATAGCACTTTTCCCCTCACCAGCCTCACGCCCCTTCCCGCCAGGAGATAACTGGGCAAGTGCCGAAGATGTATGTACAAGGGTGTTTACTGCAGCCCAAGATAATGTCAGCCAGAGACATCTGACCTGAAAGGAGCCAAATGGAAGCTTGTGGAAGATGAAAAGAGCTTTTCCATGCTCTTATAAGGCCATCCTGGGTGAGGATGGAGGTGGAGGTGCAGAAGAGCTAAATTACCCTGCTTGCTGCCTACCTGTTCTTGTTCAACCATCCTTCCATCCATCCATCCATCCATCCAGTCAGACCTGTATTGAGCTCATGCCCCGTGTCTAAGACCCTTGGCTTTGTGAGTGGTGAAGAGGAAAGACTTTGAACCCTGCCCTCCAAGAGCTCACAGTGCTTGGGTGGTGCTAGCCCAGTGTTTCCCCAAGAGGAAACTGAACTTCCAGCAAAACTCTGGAAGTAAACTAAATGCCTATCACTAGGCAGGTAGGGGGGTCGCTTTAAGTGAAGTGTGTGTGGTACCTCTATCTGTGGAGGATGATGCAGTGTGCATTTATGGACCAGGGATGACGCGCAGTTCCATTTGTGTAATATTCAGTTCAGTTCAGTAACTCAAGTCATGTCCAACTCTTTGAGACCCCATGGACTGCAGCACGCCAGGCCTCCCTGTCCATCACCAACTCCCGGAGCTTGCTCAAACTCATGTCCATCGAGTTGGTGATGCCATCCAGCCATCTCATCTCATCTGTGTCATATTACATATGCCTATGTATCACACCTGCAAGTGTGAGTGTGTATAAATTCACTCAGATTTTCATATGCAAATAGAGATATCTGGGAGGTTAAGTGCTAAAGTTTTTCTATGAGTGGTGGGATTTTGAAAATTTTTGCTTTCATTTTTCTATATTCTTAAATTTTCTATGACATCTTAAAAATACACAGAAAGCTTAAAAGGTCAAAATACAAATCAATCATTAGGTTATTCTGCAGATTTATATATGTGTGTGTGCATAGTGTGAGTATATAGAGATACATTTATATTCTGATTTTTCAGTTAACATTATAGCATGATTGACACCTTCCCATATGACTAAATATTCTTTACAGGCATAATTTAAAATACTTTAAAAAACAGAACATGTAGTATTTTTACTTAATGTATCAGGGATTACTCCAAATCAGTAAAAAGAAAAAAGTTCTCATTTTCTAAAAAAGGACTTCATAGTATTGCCTTGTGCAGATGTAATATATTCAACCAGTCTCTCATTGGGAGAATTAAGTGGTTTTCAATTTTTCTTCCTTTTTCCAATAAAGCTGCTATGTACAAGGATAGTTACCTGTCATTATATAAACCTAAAGGTATATGTGTAGAACAGTACTGTAGTAGAGGAACTGTGCATTTTAAGTTTTGATGTGCTCAGTCGCTAAGTGATGTCCAACTCTTTGCAACCCCATGGACTCTATCCTGCCAGGCTTCTCTGTCCATGGGATGTTCCAGGTGAGAATACTGGAGTGGGTTGCCATTTCCTTGTCCATTAAATTTTGATACACCTGCAAAATTGCCTGTCAAAAAGGCTCCGCTAATTCACACCCCTACCTACAAAGTGTGAAAATGCTTGCTTCCCCCCACTCTGCCACTATTGAGACAAATCCTATTTTAAAAGATTGGAGATCATCATGGACACAAAGCAATTTATTTTCTCAATTCTTTTTTTTTGCTATTTTTACATACACCTTTGTATATGCATCTATGGATATACAATATACATATTGTATTGTATATTGTAATAATCATTCCTGATTATTTCCTTAGGCCATCATTCTAGAAGGAGAATTTAAGTGTATAAATTCATAAACTCTCTTGCTCTTCTTTTTTTTTTTTTTTTACCATGTAAGACAGTTTTCCTTTTGTAGCCTCTATCTAGGGGCCGGGAAGAATGCATGATGGCCACGGTCAAGGGTAACTGGCTTTTCCATTAGTTACAGAGAAAATCTATGTGCTGAGGTGTCTGGATTGTCACTGAGGTGATGGTTCTGTGGGTGTTTGGTTGGAAAGTGACCCAGAAAAAGATTCATAGCCCACTCGCCCCAGAGAGAGGAAACCATACGTCTGAGATGGCCAGGGCAGGCACTTGTGCTTTTTTGTTTTCTCTTTCTTCAGATCCAACTTCTTCATCCACAATAATAGTCCTAGGGAGTTTAATGAAATGTGGAGAATCACTCATTCAGCCACCATCACAACACAGTCTTCAGCTGCATGACGGCCCTGTCTTCCTCTCTCCTCTGCTGCACCCCAAAGAATAAGTGAGGTTCTCACTCAAGAGACACTTTTCTCAAGCTGGTCAGTGCTCTGTTACTCCCTGCCCCAAACATGAAGTCTAAGGCATCAAACTGGCCAATTTTCCAGAGGCCTCAACCCTTTTTTCCTGGCCTATGAAGCCCTTATCTGACTTACAGAAGTTCTCAAAAGCTCGGGCAACCCTTCAGACAATTTGGATGTGCCCCCCAAGTGCTCAATGTTAAGCTTCATCATTTATTGGAACATTTTTATCGTGAGACTACAAGGTTTGGCCCATTGTCACATCCTTCTCTGCCTTCTAAACAAACTTGACCTGACCATGGCTGCAGACCTAGGGCAGATGGAGAAGGCAACATGATAGGAAGGGCTCAGTCCCTCAGGAAATCAGGAGGCTACACTCTCTGAGAGCAGAGATGATTTTTAACTCTGGATCCCAGATGCCCAGCAAAGGGACTAACTCATTACAATGCTGGAAGAATAAATGAAGGATACGAAGAATGAGTTTGAGAATATAATTCAGTGTAGAGAAAAGAATGCTATTTAAAGAAACACACTGTGGCTTTGAGTTGGCACTTACTTAACAAAATCACTTAGGTCGATCTCGGGGGACTCTATTGCTGGGACTGCAGCCGAGCTGATGGATGCCAAGGTCACTGGGGTGGACTCCTCCTGGGACAAGGGGGCACTGTCAGGCTTCTTTGTCGCAAACCTACAAAACACAGGGTGGGTGGGGAAACTCAGTCACGTCAGCTGTTGCAGGTCAGTGCCTGGTGGGCTCTTTTTTGGAGGCCAAACTCCAACTCCTAGACCAGGTAGGTCGAGACGGGACTGCCCCATCCCTCTCTTGGACTGATCTTCCTCACTTCATAACTGAGGTTTCACGTTCTCCAAAAGTTTGCTGATCAGCCCCTTCCGATATGGGTCAAGTGTCTTTCCTCTGAGAACCCGTGGCACCCGGGCTTCCCCTCACACACTGTTCTCTCCCTTCCTGCTAGACCGTGAGCTCACTGGGGACTTGTATCTAACACGACCTCTAACACAGTGCATGGCCTGCAGAGACACGCAGGCACAGCTTGGAATTAATGAGTCACTCGGGCTCCTGCTCCCAGCTTAGCAGAAAGCAGGGTAAGGTTGTGAGGCACGCACTCCCAGGTCCTGTTAGTGAGGGCTTAGCCCTTGTGGGACCCCGCCTCCCATCATGCTTGCTCTGGGTGGCTTGACTGCCTCACCCTGGTCCTAGCCTAGCCAGTTTGCTTTGTCACCACTCAAGTTCTCAGAGCCCCCAAGGGCCGAGGGGGAAAGCGGGTGACTGCACCAGCTGGTACTAAAGGCCTTACGTCCAGGTCTTATGTTCAGTTTTCACAGAAAGGACCTCATAAAGGCCAAAGTGGTGGGGTCACCCTCATTCTTACTGTTTTCCCAGGGTGTAGGGGCTTTTTTAAGGATACCTCTCCTCTCCCATCTCAGGCCCCTGATATTAATTTCAACCCAATTTCACTTAGATATTTATTCTGACCCCATGTGCTGTCTACTTTTTCTTAAGAGGTTCAGGAGAAATGTTATCTATTTTATGAAGCTCCCACCACTTCCCATCTTCCTTTGAAGTTTCACAGCATCTCACATGCACATTTTTTAGGATACTGTCCACTTCACCTGAGTGCCATTTCCTAAACTTCAGATGTTCCACTACCCTCCGACTTCATGATTTCTACCTTTTTGAGTATCACTTAATAAATCCATTTTATTGAGGTATAGCTAACATTCACTTTAAACATACAGTTTGATGAATTTTTGCATATATATATATGCGCACACACACACACACACACACACACACCCCTTCCCAATACAATCACTACTGTATTAATGTACATAGCACTTAAAATGTTCATCATCTTAAGAAGTTCCCTTCTGCCTCTGCCCAGTCAACCCCCAACCCTGCCTCCAGATGAACACTCATCAGCTTTCTATCACTGTACATTAAGCTGTGCCTACAGTTTCATTTAGGAATCCTAAATATGTACTCTTCTGTGTCTGACTTCTTTTGCTCAGCATAGTAGTTTTGAGAATCATCTATACTGTAGCAAGGGGCAGTAGTCTCTTCTTTTTCATCACTGAGCAGTATTTCACAGTATGTGTGATGACTAGAGTGTTTATCCATCATCTTGTTGATAAGACACCTTGGCTTTTTCCAGCTTTTAATACTATAAAGTTGCTAAGAACAAATGAGTACTTGTCTTTCTGTGGACATTATGTTTCCATTCCTCTCAGGTAAATTCCAAGAAAGGGAACTGCTGGGTTGTATGGTATATATATGTTTAAAATTATAGGCAAGTGCCCATTTCCCAAAGTAACTTTACACCAATTTACACTACCACCCCCAGTGATGAGAGTTCTGGTTGGCCCACGTCTTCACCCATATTTGGTATTCAGTATTTTAAATTGTAACTATTCAAATGAGTATGAAGCAAAGGCACATTGTGGTGTTAATCAGTAGGCTTATTTTCAAGGAAAACCTTGTATCATTACAGTAAATTAAAAACTAGTTTTATCTACCACATTTAGAAAAATCAGCATGATGGGAAAAATTAATGTCATTACTTTCTTGCCTGGTGAAGACTTGAGTTGACTCCCGCTTGCTCTTTTCAAGAAGAGAGACCAGTTCGGTTTCCTCTTGGGGAAACACTGGACTAGCACCACCCAAGCACTGTGAACTCTTGGAGGGCAGGGTTCAAAGTCTTTCCTCTTCACCACTCACAAAGCCAAGGGTCTTAGACACGGGGCATGAGCTCAATACAGGTCTGACTGGATGGATGGAAGGATGGTTGAACAAGAACAGGTAGGCAGCAAGCAGGGTAATTTAGCTCTTCTGCACCTCCACCTCCATCCTCACCCAGGATGGCCTTATAAGGGCATGGAAAAGCTCTTTTCATCTTCCACAAGCTTCCATTTGGCTCCTTTCAGGTCAGATGTCTCTGGCTGACATTATCTTGGGCTGAAATCATACCATTCTAGGCAAAGGACAGAGGGACTGGGTGCTGGGAGGCTCATTAGACTCCGGAACCTCATCCTTGGATAAATTCTGATTCTTCAGGTCTCAGTAGGGCCCAGGAGTTAGATGTTTAATGTTTTCCCAGGTTGATTCTAATGTAGAGCCAAATTTAGGACCCATCATGTGTAGGAAAAGCCAGAGGACAGTAAAGGGCTGGAGCTGATAATTAATGTGGGACTGTCACTCAGCCTAACCAGCTCGGGACAGTGAAGACCAGCAGAGGGTGATTTAGAGCATTTATTAAATCACCCCAGGGCAGCAGACTCTCTGGGGAGACTCTGCAGGTCCCTGCCCCACATAACAGCACTCTTATTCAAAATTTGCACCCCCCTAGGATGTGGTTTGGATGGGGAAAAAAAGCATATGGGAATATCTGAAAAGTAAAAATACAAAGCTGTAGAGTGTCTGCAGACCTGAGGGAAAACAACACCTCAGCTGACAATGCTACCTAGATATTGGGAAGGCAAGAGGTCTTTTGGAAACAAAGGAGACTAGTAAGGCTGCCCCACTGCTAACAGGCAGCAGACAAAGAAAGCTTCATCATAATGAAGGCTTTAACTTATCATTAAAATGGAAAACCTGCTTCAAAGAATTGATATAGAATGGTGGGAGAGTTTTTTGGATCAAATTTCATTTTGCTCTCAGGAACAGATGATTACTTTCCTGTTATGCTGACCCAAACAGGATTAGATTCAGTTATTTTTAAAAGCGAATTCGTGGCAAACAAGGAAAATCAATACTGCTCCAGTTGCAGAGCTGCCCAAGTCAGGATTGCTGAAGGAGCCAGCAAAGAAACCCTCCCCTCAGCTGTGACAGGGCTGTGTCAATGTCAGACACACTGTCCGTCAGCCACATTGGCTTGGGCTCAGCGATTTCCTTCTTCATGTTTTATTTTCAATTCATGGGTAAATTACGATCGATGCAATCTTTTGTGTTACAAATTAAAAGAAGTCCACCACTCTTCTTTCCTGGTCTCCCTTCACCGGATGCAGTGTTCCATCAAAACAAAAAACTGAAGAACAGGCTGGTGTTTCAGGTAATGCTGTGTATTGTGGTTTAGACCACATTTGGAGATGGAATGGTGTACGTTGCACAGCCACTGAAGTCTCTGCGGTGCAGACAAGGTCTTGAAAAAGAGGGGTACCCTTGCAGTAGACAGTGACTTTTAATTTGCTGATTCATTGAAACTTGGATTCTGGGAGCGTCCATGTAAGAGGGTAAAAATGGCCACTGACTGGATTAAAAGGTCCTGCAGGTATGCTTTATTTGGCTCATGTTTAATATTTTTTGAAATTACTGACAGCAGCAGAGGCTGATGGTGCACAGGCTAGGTGCACTAGGATGATGCACCCATCCCTGGGTGCTGTGGGTGCTGGTTACACCTTTCTCTGGAGCACTGCCCTGGCTCAGTGGGAGCTGCCTCACCCACTCTGAGCTGCCTAGGAGGTTATGCTTTTCATCCCCTACAGACTCAGCTATGCAGCTGTGTCCCACCTCAGCATGGGTGGGCAGTGGGACTCTGCCTTCTGGGTCACGATGAAGGGCTAAGGCAGGCTGTCTTCCCTTTGTGCATGTCTGCAGTCCACCTCTCCCGCTCATGTGGCAGAGCGAGTGCCGAGTGCCGATGGGGAAGGTGCTGAGCAAGTCCCATCTGTTTCGTCTGTCATTTGCTTCCCAATGTGGAAAGATCAGCAAGTATAAGACCACAAAGCCGGGCAATAAATATGGAAACATGGCTGAGGCTTTGTGTTTGTGCTCAGAGAGGCTCCGAAATTTGCCTACTTTTAATGTGATTTAAAGCGATGATTATAATCTGCTCCCTTTAGCAGCAGGAATTGGAGGGGGGGTGGTGCTATCTAATCTAGGGCAGTTTGCGAGGTGCAGTGTTGGAGGAAGGGCAGGAAGGAGGGAAAGAGAGAGGGTGGTTTAAGAAATTGAGAAAAGCGTAGGTCAGATAGCTGAGAGGAAGAATGGGAATGTAAAAAACCACCTGATAAGATCTAACAAGTAAAGATGTGTGGTTTGCTTAATGTAGCACAGATTATAAATTCAAGCAATGTAAATAGGAGGTATAATTGTAGGAGAAAATACCTCAACAATGAAATCAGTGTTGTTGAACAGCACACATTCATAACCTTGAATTGTTGGAACACCAACTGGACCTCCAAACCATGCTAGGAGCACTGATGGGACACCAGTGGCTGCTGTGGGTCATTTTCTCATTTTGTTTTCATAATTAGGGGAGGGCAGGGAGCAGAAGGCTTGACCCTGAAGGGCCTTGTAAGTCTCACTAAGGAGCTGACTTTATCCTCAGGAAAATGGGGAGTCTTCCAAAACGTTTTAAATGGGGAAGTGAAATGATCAGTAAGTTCATTTGGGCTGTAGAAAGGGGCAGGGATTTGAAGGGGACAGCCCTAGCATGACCAAACCTGTGAACCATGCCATATACAGTGATGGAAAATATAACCCAATGGGATATTTTCTGTTTTTATAATATTATTATTTTTTTAACAAAGTAAGAATCAGGAAGCCCAAACAGAAAACAGTGATAGACGTTCAGACAAAAGATAATGGCGATCTTGGTCAAGGAGGTGGAGATGGAGATGGAGACGGAGCGGGACGCCCCTGTGCAGACTAGGAGGTGGGACGGCAGGACCATGGCCCTGGGGTGAGGAGCTCATCCTGACAGACCACAGCCCAGGTCCAGCTCCACTGCTGCCGCCTCCCCAGCCTGTCCATGAGCAAGGCTGAGTGGCTGGCTAGATAGAGGGGATGGAAATAGAACAGTGGAGGAGACCTGAGGGGCCACACTACAATCACCTGTGTTCCTCCTACATTTGGCAACTTTCCTTGCCCAATACCAAGAGGAAGAGGCAGGTGAAAACACTAAAAATCAAGCGACAGGAGGACGAGCACCTCTCCTGTCACTGTGGCTGCTATCCCACCTAACCTGTCACGTGTACCTCCACTGTGACCAGCCCTGACTCCCAACTCATTGACTCTCTAGTTTCCATCACTGTCATCACTGTCAACAGCACTGTCGTCACCATCATCTGCTACCATCTGGCACCTACACGCTTTCTTACATGGAAAGCAGCCTGCCTGAGCCCTTTATTATGTCCCAGAATGCTTCCAACTGGCCTACCTGTTCTAAGGTAGAAGTTGGTGAGACACAACAGAACAGCTGAGACTCAAGTTTCTCATACTGTGTTTTTAAAGGTTCTCAAAAGGAGCTGCTGCTTCCAGAACAATGGATCTCCCTACAGCTATCCACTGAATCACCCATGGTTCTTTAAGAGCAACTTCCCTACCCCAAACTGTAAGAAATAAATGTCTGTTGTTTAAGCCACTCAGCCTGCAGTAGTTGTTTTAGCAGCCTGAATGGACTAAGACAGGCCCGAATAAAGCAATTGTAGCCAACAATTAGCATCTCTTACTCTCTCTCAACTATTATATTAAGTACTTACTAAGGACTGCCTGTGTTTTAGTTGCTCAGTTGTGTCTGATTGTTTGGAACCCCATGAACTTAAGCCCACCAGACTCCTCTGTCCATGGAATTCTCCAGTCAAGAATACTGGAGTGGATAGCCATTCCCTTCTCCAGGGAATCTTCCTGACTCAGGTGGTTCAGATGATAAAGAATCTTCCTGCAATGCAGGAGATTTGGGTTTGATCCCTGGATTGGGAAGATCCCCTGGAGAAGGGAATGGCTATCCACTCCAGAATTCTTGCCTGAAAAAGTCCATGGACAGAGAAGCTTGGTGGGCTACAGTCCATGGGATTGCAATGAGTGGGACATGACTGAATGACTAATACTTTCACTTTCTCTTCAAGGACTGCCTAATTAAATCCTCACAACAGGTTGATGAGGTAGGTATGATGATGGTCTTCAGTCTTCAGATGACAAAACTCAGAGAGTAAGTCAGTGGCTGAGCTAAGTCAGCCTGGCTCCAAAGCTAATGCTCTTCAAAGCTTTACTGGACAACAGAAGGCTCCTCCTTGGTTACTTAATGCCAGGCCATGCCCAAGTCAGTGACTCATAAAGTAGGCCTTTTTTTTTCTTCATTGTAAAAGTAATTGGAATCTACAACATAAGGAACATACAGTGCATTGTCTAGAAGCTTTCCCTGGAAGAGGAGGGACCCATTCTGATTGTATCTAAATATGGAAAGCAAGACACAGTTGACCTTGCCCCTGAAGGGACTTCCTACAGTTTTGCTGGAAGGTAAGAGTGGGGGGGTGTGCCCAGAGTCTACCTTGACGCTCTCCAGAGGGATTTCCGTGATAAATGACCACTTCTATAAAAGCTCCAGAAGGTGTCTCCACTGCTACATGCTCTTAGGAAGGCTGCTGAATAGGTGAGCTGTGAAATCTCCCTTACAATTAGCTTCAAAGCTCTTCAGAAATATTTCCAAAACAGGATAGCTTTTAAAGTCAATTTCTTTTTTTTTTAATTTTTAAGTTTTTTATTTTGTATTGGTGTATAGCCAATTAACAACATTGTGATAGTTTTAGGTGAACAACAAAACGACTTGACCATACATATACATGTATCCCTTCTCCCCTAAACTCCCCTCCCATCCAGGCTGCCATATAACATTGAGCAGAGTTCCCTGTGATCTGATATATCCACATGTTTATATTAATTAAGATTTCACAACTCCCCCAAAGCTAGCTATATCTACTAAGGATCAGACGTTAAAAAATTGACAATTTCTTTAATGTCTGGCCCTTTGTAGCTATAGCTAGCTTTGGGGGAGTTGTGAAATCTTAATTAATACAAACATGTGGATAAATCAGATCACCATATGAAGCAAGCAGATGTCATCCTAACTCAGGTTCAGATGTGCACCTATATCTTTCCACTGATTCCTTTAGAAACCAGCTTAGTTCACACTGAATATCTAAAAGCCTGATGCCCTCCACTGAATTTGAGACATTGAGAAGATGCCTTAAAAGGAATGAGTCTAAAACAAGGTAACTAGAATTCTTCTATAATAACATAAAAACAGTACCAGAAGTTTTATCACACTCAGAATTGAAAAGGCAGTCCAATTCATTTCTCTAGGGGGTAACATATCTCAGGAAATTGGACTAAATGAAACTGCAACAGAAGCAGACTGCATAACTTCTCACATGGTGATCACTTTTAAGTTAAATACGCAGAGAGTGAAAAGTCGCCCATTTCTTGGACTGGAGTCACTTGCAGGCTGACTACAAAGGCAGGAACTTATTTCTGGAAGTTCAGACTTGAAACATGGTGTGAAACCCTCCCATTAGTCCCAGAGGCAAACTTGATCCCCTGTTTTTAGCTGCCCCATCATAGCAGGAGAGGAGATTCTAGATAAATGGGCTATGGGAGGCCTGCGGGGGCCTTCCAGGGGCATCAGCATGGAGGATAAGCAGGATGGTTAGGGGCTGACCCCACATTGTTCTCTTTCATCAGGGGCTTCAGACTTACCAAGTGTTATATTTATGATGAGGGTGATAAGATGTAGGTGTTGAATTCATTATTATTCTTAAGCCATGTGCATGTGTTATACATGCTTTTGCCTACATGATGTAACTTCACAATAAAATGAGTGAATGTCAGGGAACATTATGGAGTGAGAAAGGGCTTCAACTGGGTTTGAAATCATTACTGACCTTCTAGAGAGGCAGTTTCAGTTAAGTGAGGGGCCAAGAGCCAGCTTAAATAGAATCAGGGAGTGAAAGGGGTTACTAGTGTACTGTTTTCTTCTGTCTCCTCATACAGAGATGGTGGTTGACACAAGAGGATTAAGAGGAGGGCTTTTCAAGATGTGGAGCACTTGTGCTGAGGGCAAAAATCTCTCTCTCTGGTAAGAGAGAGATTACTGATGGAGAGAAGCACAGATGGAAAGTCTGGCCTTGAAAAGCAACAGATGTCAGGAGAAGGAAATGAGATGATGAAGGCGGTAGCCTGAAGAAAAGCAATATGTGGTGTGGGCTACAGGGAAGCAAGCTGTCTAGCAGTGTGGTGGGAACCTGGAAGGAGGGATGCCTGAGTAAGAGGGTAGCTAGGAGCTAAAAGAAAGGACCGATCCAGGAAACACTTTTGAGGAAAAACTGATGGCACATACTGACCAACTGGGCTGAGGATAGAAGCAGAACAAAAGAAAGATGGTACAGAACCAGATAGGCATAGTCTTGGGAATGTTCAGGATCAATGATCAGTGACTGACACGTTGCTTTCCAAAGTAACTGTGTTGGTTTACACGCCTGTTATCAATGCATATGCTTCTAACCTCCACACCCTCAACAACATTCAATACGGCCGTATTGCATTTAATATGGTGGGTGTGCAATGGTGCCCAGCTGTTGTTTTAATTTCCATTTTCAAGATTACTAATAAGATGGAACATTTTTTGATATGCTTACTGGCCATTCAGATCTCTTCTGTGAAATAACTGTTCATTTCCTCCCTTTTAAAATTGAATAACATGTTTTTTCCTTCAAAAGTATGCTTTATGTATTATGTGCTCTAATAATTTGAAGGTAATGTGTATGCTGAAACTTTTGTCAGTTTGTAACTTGTCTTTCATTCTTTTCTATGGTGTAAAAAGGAATAAAAGTTCTCAAATTTAAGGCAGAAACTATGAAAAGTTTCTTTAAGGTTCTGTACTTTTTGTTATCTTGTTTAAGAAATTCCCCTTTACTGTTTGCAAATGACATGATCCTCTACATAGAAAACCCTAAAGATTCTACTAGAAAATTACTAGAGCTAATCAATGAATATAGTAAAGTTGCAGGATATAAAATCAACACACAGAAATCCCTTGCATTTCTATACATTAACAATGAGAAAACAAAGAGACATTAAGGAAACAATTCCATTCACCATTGCAACAAAAAGAACAAAATACTTAGGAATAAATCTACCTAAAGAAACAAAAGAACTATATATAGAAAACTATAAAACAGTGGTGAAAGAAATCAAAGAGGATACAAATAGATGGAGAAATATACCATCTTCATGGATCAGAAGAATCAATACAGAGAAAATGAGTATACTATCCAAAGCAATCTATAGACTCAATGCAATACCTATCAAGCTACCAACGGTATTTTTCACAGAACTAGAAATAATTTCACAATTTGTTTGGAAATACAAAAAACCTCAAATAGCCAAAATAATCTTGAGAAAGAAGAATGGAACTGGAAGAATCAACCTGCCTGACTTCAGTCTCTAATACAAAGCCACAGTCATCAAGGCAGTGCGGTACTGGCACAAAGACAGAAATACAGATCAATGGAACAAAATAGAAAGCCCAGAGGTAAATCCACACACCTATGGACACCTTATCTTTGACAAAGGAGGCAAGAAACTACAATGGAGAAAAGACAATCTCTTTAACAAGTGGTGCTGGGAAAACTGGTCAACCACTTGTAAACAAATGAAACTAGAACACTTTCTATCACCATACACAAAAATAAACTCAAAATGAATTAAAGATCTAAATGTAAGGCCAGAAACTATAAAACTCCTAGAGGAAAACATAGGCAAAACACTCTCCAACATAAAACACAGCAGGATCCTCTATGACCCACCTCCCAGAATATTGGAGATAAAAGCAAAAATAAACAAATGGGACCTAATTAAAATTAAAAGCTTCTGCACAACAAAGGAAACTATAAGGAAGGTGAAAAGACAGACTTCAGAATGGGAGAAAATAATTGCAAATGAAGCAATGGACAAAGAATTAATCTCAAAAATATACAAGCAACTCCTGCAGCTCAATTCCAGAAAAATAAATGACCCAATCAAAAAGTGGGCCAAAGAACTAAACACACATTTCTCCAAAGAAGACATACAGATGGCTAACAAACACATGAAAAGATGCTCAACATCACTCATTATCAGAGAAATGCAAATCAAAGCCACGGTGAGGTGCCATTTCACGCCAGTCAGAAAGGCTGCTATCCAAAAATCTATTAGCAATAAATACTGGAGAGGGTGTGGAGAAAGGGGAACCCTTACACTGTTGGTGGGAATGCAAACTAGTACAGCCACTATGGAGAACAATGTGGAGATTCCTTAAAAAACTGGAAATAGAACTGCCATATGACCCAGCAATCCCACTCCTGGGCATACACCCTGAGGAATTGAAAGAGACACATGTATCCCAATGTTCATTGCAGCACTGTTTATAATAGCCAGGACATGGAAGCAACCCAGATGTCCATCAGCAGATGAATGGATAAGAAAGCTGTGGTACATATACACCATGGAATATTACTCAGCCATTAAAAAGAAAACATTTGAATCAGTTCTAATGAGGTGGATGAAACTGGAGCCTATTATACAGAGTGAAGTAAGCTAGAAAGAAAAACACCAATATAGTATACTAACGCATATATATGGAATTTAGAAAGATGGTAACAATAACCCTGTATGCGAGACAGCAAAAGAGACACAGATGTATAGAACAGTCTTTTGGACTCTGTGGGAGAGGGCGAGGGCAGGATGATATGGGAGAATGGCATTGAAACATGTAAATTACCATATGTGAAATGAATCGCCAGTCCAGGTTCAATGCATGATACAGGGTGCTTGGGGCTGGTGCACTGGGACGACCCAGAGGGAGGGGATGGGGGAGGAGGTGGGAGGGGGGTTCAGGATAGGGAATACATGTACACCCATGGAAGATTCATGTCAATGTTTGGCAAAACCAATATAATTATTGTAAAGTAAAAAATAAATAAATTAAAAAACCTGAAATTAAAAAAAAAAAGAAATTCCCCTTTATTCAGAGGTCATCAAGGCATCATCCCACATTTTTTTCATATTTAAAGCTTGGACTTTTATATCTTTAATCCATATGGAATTAATTTTTTGTATAGTATGAGTTTAGGGATGTATTTAGGCTTTTCTCCCTCCATAGATAGTGGGTTGTCCCTAGATTATTCACCTAATATACCATTCCTTCTCCTTTGTTTTATGATTTCAACTTAGTTATGTTTCCATACATGTATGGGTCTGTTTCTGGACTCTATTCTGTTCTTTAGTCCATTTGCCTATCTGTGCACCAATACCACACTATTAAAATCACTATATTTTCATACTAATGTGTTATCCAGTAGATAAAGACTTCCCACTTGGACTTGACTAGTCTTGTGCCTTTGCTCTTGCATATATATTAATATTTTAGAATCAACCTGTTGGGATTTTGATTATAAGTGTATTGAAACTATAATTTTGGGGAGAAATATAACATCTTTAACAAATTGCATCTTTTAAAGATCATGGTATGTCTCACCTTGTATTTAAATCTTTTAAAATGAGTTTTAATAAAATTATTTCATACACAGGGATATTTGCAATTTTTGTTAAATTTATTCCCCTACATTAAAAAATTTGCATTCTCTTTTTTATTTGCTGCTGGTACACAGAAATGCATTTGGCCTTTATAACTCATACCCATCCATCATCCTCACTAAAATCTTTTCCTAATTCTAATAATCTGCTATGGATTATTTTGAGTTTTTTATATAAGTAATCATTACATGGCAGTTTCATTTCTTTCTTACCAAATCTAGCCCCTTTTATTTATTTTTGTATCTTCTTGTACTGGCCAGGCTCTTTAGTAAATTACTGAATAGAAATGCAACTTTGTCTTGTTTGTGACATTAAAGGAAATAATTTTAACATATTATTGTTTTTCAAGTTCTCCTTGATTGAGTTGAGGAATTTTCCCATGGACAGTTGTTTAGCTTTATTAAATGGTTTTTCCTTAGTCTATTGAAAGGACCATATTTCTTTAAAATAGTAAAGTGATGAATGTTTAGATTTTTCATATCTTGAATCAACCTTGCATTCCTGGAATAAGCCCAACTTGGTCATGATATTCCATCTTTTTATCCTTTGCTGGGTTCAGTTTGCTAACATTTTGGTGGATATTTGCATTCACATTTTTTAATTAATGAGTGATAATAACATGAAATATTTATGTCTCTGATCTGGCTTAATTGGTTTTGGCTAGTTTAGTTTCAAAAAATGACTTAAGTAACACTTTCTCCTTTATTTCTCAAGTGTTATGTAAGTTTGTGAGTTGTGTAAGCAAAGGAAGTCATCAACAAAATGAAAAGACATGCTAAATGGAAGAAAAATACTTGCAAATAATATCACCAATAAGGGGTTAATACCAAAAATATATAAACAGCTCATACAACTCAACATCAGAAAAACAAACAACGTGATTTAAAAATGGGCAGAATA
This sequence comes from Muntiacus reevesi, assembly GCF_963930625.1. Classification (NCBI taxonomy): domain Eukaryota; kingdom Metazoa; phylum Chordata; class Mammalia; order Artiodactyla; family Cervidae; genus Muntiacus; species Muntiacus reevesi. The sequence continues at coordinate 252,305,603 of NC_089250.1, read as the reverse complement.
CCTGAATAGACATTTTTCCAAAGAGGACATGTAGATGTCTAACAGGCACATGAAGAGATGTTCAACATCATTAATTATCAGAGAAATGCAAATTTTTGAAACTATAATGATCTATCACTGCACACCTATCAAAAGAGTTATAAAAAGGAACACAAATACCAAATGCTGGAAAGGATGTGAAGAAAAGGGAATCCTCAAATACTGCTGATGGAAACATAAGTTGATGCAGCCATTGTGAAAAACAGTATGGAGGTTTCTCAAGAAACTAAAAACAGAACTATCATTATGACCTGCCAATTCCATTCCTAGGTATATATTGGAAAAAAAACAAAAACATGAATTTGAAAATATACATGTACCTCAGTGTTCACAGCATCATTATTTACAATTGCCAAGATACAGAAGCAGCCTAAGTATCCATCAACAAATCAATGGATAAAGATGTGGTGTGTATATGTGTGTGTGTGTGTGTGTGTGTGTGTGTGTGTGTATACACACACACATATATATAATACTTCTCAGCCATAAGAGAAGGAAATTTTGCCATTTCTAACAACAAATGAATGGATAACAACATTATGCTAAATGAAATAAGTCACACAAAGACAAATACTATGTGATATCATACTTGAGGAATCTAAAAAATACAACAAGCTAGTGAAGATAACAAAAAAGAAACAGAGTCACAGATACAGAGAACAAAATAGCGGTTACCAGTGGGGAGAGGGAAGATGGGATGGGCAATATTGGGGTAGGGAAGTAAAAGTTAGAAACTATTATGTATAAAATAAACTACAAGGACATACTGTATAACATGGAAAACACAGCTAATATTTTATAATAACTATTAATGGAGTATAACCTTTAAAATTGTGAATCACTATATTATACACCTGTAATTTACACAATATTATACATCAACTGTACTTCAATAAAAAAATAAGTAATATAAAAAATAATTTGTGTAAGTTTGGAATTATTTGTTCCCTGAATACTTGGAAAAACTTGCTTTTGTCTATCAGGACTAGTGTTTTATTATAGCAAGACTTGAAACTATTCAATTTCTTCAGTGATTAAAAGAGACCATTTGGATTTCTTTTTTTTAAGTTAGTTTTCAAAAGTTGTATTTTTCTATGAATTTATCCATTTTATCCAATTTTTCAAAATTTTCCATAAAGTTACTCAGGAAAATTTCAGCTTTTTAATATCTGCTACAATTGTAGTTATGTCACTTGTGTATTCCTAGCAATAATTGTGTCTTTTTTTTTTTATTAGTCTTGCTTGAATCTATCAATTTTATTGATAGTCTCTTCAAATAGCCAACTCCTGGTTTTGTTGATTCTTTGTACTTTATTTAATTTTCTCTTTCATTAGTTTCTGGTCATACATTTAGTATTTCCTTCTGTCTATTCTCTTTGACTTTATTTATTATCTATTTACCCAACTTCTAAAGGTGTAAATGTTCAACTCAGTTTTCAGCCTCCCTTCTTTTGTAACACAAGCATCTAAAGTAGAGTTTGTCAATGGCAGCACTGTCAACATTTTGAATAGCTAATTCTTTGTTGTTGGGGGCTGTCCTGTGTATTCAAAAATGCTGAGCAGCATGCCTGGCCTGTCCCCACAGAATGGGCGAAAATATTTGGAAACAAAGTGACTGACTGACAAGGGATTAATCGCCAAAAGATACAAACAGCTCATGCAGTTCTAAGTCAAAAAAACAAACAACCCAATCAAAAAATGGGGAGGAGATTTAAATAGACATTTCTCCAAAGAAGATATACAGATGGTCAGAAAGCATAAGAAAAAACGTTCAGCATCACTAATTATCACTAGAAATGCAAATCAAAACTATGAGGTGTAACCTTACATGAGTCAAAATTTCCATCATCAAAAAATCTATAAACAGTAAGTGCTGAAGAGGGTGTGGAGAAAAAGGGACCCTCCTACACTGTTTGTGGGAATGTAAACTGGTACAACCACTATAGAGAACAGTATGGAGATTTCTTAAAAAACAGAACTACCATATGAAGCAACAATCTCACTCCCAGGCATATATATCTGAAGAAAACCAAACTTCAAAAAGATACATGCACCCCAATGTTCACTGCAGTACTATCTACAGTAACTGAGACATGGAAGTTACCTAAATGTCCATCAACAGAGGAATGGATAAAGATGTGGTACATACATATAATGGAATATTTACTGAGTCACAAAAGAACAAAATAATGCCATTTGTAGCAAAATGGATACACCTAGAGATGATCACACCAAAGACAAAGATAAATACCATATGATATCACTCATATGTGGAATCTAATTTTTTTAAATGATACTAATAAACTTATTTACAAAACAAACAAGACTTATAGATATTGAAAACCAAAGGGGAAGCATGGGGAGGTTTGGGGACAAATCAGAAGTTTGGGATTAACATACACATACACATATAGTGGAGAAGGAAATGGCAACCCACTCCAGTATTCTTGCCTGGAAAATCCCATGGACAGAGGAGCCTGGCAGGCTACAGTCCATGGCGTCACAAGAGTTGGACACGACTTAGTGACTAAACTACCAACCACCACTACTACGTCAAAGATAGATAACCAACAAGGACCTACTGTATAGCCATAAGAAACTCTACTCAAACTCTGTGATAACCTATATGAGAAAAGAAGATGAAAAAGAATGAATGTATGTATATACATAATTGAATCACCTGAAACAAACACAACATTGTAAATCAAATATAATCCAATAAAAAATTTTATAACTACACTTTAGCTTTTATTACCACTATTTTTTTTTTCCATCCTCATTCAATCTGTTGTTCTTATTTACTCTATTGTGTCTGACTCTTTGTGACCCCGTGGACTATAGCCCACTATGCACCTCTGACCATGGGGTTTTCCCAGCAAGAATATTAGAGTAGGTTGCAACTGCCTTCTCCAGAGGCTCGTCCCAACCCAGGGATCAAACCCACATCTTCTGCATTGCAGGTGGATTGTTTACCGCTGAGCCGCCAAGGAAGCCCATCATTCAATCTAAGTATTTACTAAATTTCATTGTGATTTTTTTCACCCTAGATTATTCAGAAGTGTATTTTAAAATGTCTAAGCCTATGTACTTGTTTGTTTGTTTTTAAATATCTATTTTTTATCGATTTATAACATATTTGTTGACATTTGCTTTAAGCCCTAGAACATGGTCATTTTTCATAAATGTTCCATAGGGCTGGATGAGTTTTTTCTTAGTGGGATGTTCAACATACATCAATTATATCGAGCCTGTTAATTGTGTTCAAGTTGTCTGCAGCAGAGTTGTCTAAAAAAACTTTCTGCCATGATGAAACGTTCTATATCTGTGGTATTAAATACAATAACCACTAACCACATGTGGTTATCAGCACTTAAAATGTGGCGAGCATGACTAAGGAGCTGCATTTTTAATTTAAAAAATCTTTAATTTAAATAGCTACATGAGCCTTGGTGACTTCTCCATGGGGCAGTGCAAACTCTAGAGTCTTGCTGATTTTCTGTCTGCTTGAGAGAGTGTTATTAAAGACAGTGGGTTTGTCTACTTCTACTGTGGTCCTCTGAGTATCTGCTTGAAGTATTTTGAAGTTATGTTTTGAGACATGTGGGGTTTAGATTTATTATATCTTTCTGGTGAACTGAGCTTTTAAAAAATGACCTAGTAACTTTCGTGATCTCTAGCAATGCTTTTTTTGTTTTAAAGTCTATTTTTACCGTTGCCAGGGTGGGAGGAGGGGAAGCGGGGAGGAGGGGAGGGATACATTGGGAGACTGGGATTGGCATATACACACTACTATACAGAAAAGAGATAACTAATAAGGACCTATTTTATAGCACAGGGAACTCTACTCAATACTCTGTAATGACCTATATGGGAAAAGAATCTAAAATTTTCAAGAGTGGATATATGTATGTGTATAACTGATTCACTTTGCTGTGCAACAGAAACAACATTGTAAACCAACTATTCACCAATAAAAATTTAAAAATGATACTAGAAAATTAAGTGTATTTTAACTGACGTGTCACAGGTTTGTCACAACTCCCCTTCAAGATATGCCTGTTTTATCTTTTCCCATCCTTTTACATTGGCATGTCCATATTTTTCAGATATCTCTTTTTAAAATAATTGTGAGTAAAATCTAGAAGCACAGCCATTTTCTTAGCTAGTTTAATTTACATTGATTTCAATTACTGATACATTTGGGTTTATTTTGTAATTTTTAAAAATTTTCTCTGTGTCTTCTCCATGTCACCTCTTCCCCTAATTTTTAAATTTTTCTTTGGATTGACTGTAATTGTCCCCTTTACTTTTTCCCTCTTCTGGAACAATTTAAAGACCTAAAATCTTTGATTTCTCCTCTTCCATAGTGAACAGTATTTCAGTCCTATATGATATTTATCCCCCAGATTTTACATTACTATTATCATTTAATGGAGTTTAAGTTTACCCATAATGTACCATTTTCTTAGTTCAGAAATCTTTCTTGAATCTTAGACATTATATCAGATAATTTTCCTTCTTTCTTAAGTATACCCATAGAAGTGTCTTTAATGAGTCCGCCCCTCCTTTAATGGGCCTGCTGATAACGACCTCTTGCAGTTTCAGTTATTCTAAGGACTGCTGTTTCCGATTCACAGTAGCCCATGTCACTCTCTTACTTTAAACCCTTCCATAGCGTTTCACTACATTTTTTAAAAAAATCAAATTTCTTAGCATGACCTGACTGGCCCTGCAGAAACTTCTAGTCATATTGTTACCATTTCCTTGGCTTGTGGGCTTCTGATATCATGACCGTTTTACTCTTCGAATGTTTATTCCTACATTTGCTGATTTAAACTTTTTAAATTAAAGACTGTTATGAGCTGAATTCAAGGTCCCCCTTGAAATACTATGTTGAAGTTCTAACCCCCAGTACCTCTGCCCCACTGCTCAGGGGATATTCTTAGGTCAACTGCCCCTCAACCCTCAGCCATACATGACTCAGAAGAACAGGTCACAGGACATCCTGAACTGGTGAGGGAGGCCACGGAAGTTCTGGTTAAGAGTCTCACCCCCTGTTCCTTCAGGCCTCCACTCTCTTTCTTAATCTCATCTAGACTAATCCTTTAGGTGTGCTGTCTACTTCCTGCCAGCATCAGCTTGTGGTGGTTTGTTACAGCAGCAAAAGGAAACTAATACAGGTGAGAAGGGTTAGTCCCTGCTGGCCCTGGATTCATTCTTTGGGCTGTAAAATCATCATTCTGGCTCAACTACAAGCAGGGGGAGAATTAGGGCAAAAAGGAGGTGTGGGAGGGGCATAAGAGCTTGACTTGGCACTTTGCCTGAAGCCATCTGTGGCCACTTCTGTTCCCTTTTCCGACCTTCTTGCTCCCTCAACAGAGCTGCTTGCCCTCTAGCCCTCAGGCTCCATAATTTCTTATACAAACTTCCTTGAAGGGAGAAAAGAAAAAACTATGACTGCAGAAGATTAAAGGATTCCAATAGGTTCAGGGCCTGTAGGGAAGAGAGAGGGTTACTTATGAAAGGGATAAACTCTCAGGCCAGCAAGAGATAACCTGCGGCCCTCAGGCTCTGTAGCTTCTGACTGATTTCAGGAGAAGCTATCTCCAAGCCAACTCTGGGACCCTGCTTCTCAAATACGTCCTGTGTCTGCACTGGGGTGCCAATCCACTAATTTCTTCAATAAAAGAATGACCATAACACCTGACACTTCCTGATCATTTATTGCATGATGGGTGAAGATCTGAGAACTCTGAGTAGAGGTGGAGTCAATCCTCACCACATCCATATGTGGGAGGTGCCATTACAACTGCCCTCGTTTCAGATGAGGAAGTCAAGGCTCAGAAACCCTCAGCCATCCACCAAGTCAGGTGGGGCAGGTGGCTGAGGGGAGGCTGCCTCAGAGGCCAGGCTCTCAGCATACTGAGCAGCCCTGGAAGGCTGAGGTGCAAGGATACCCAGTGTCTGCCCCAGGGGACTCAATAAAATTATTTTTGTTTTGAAAGGAAAATAAAGACTCATTTTATTTTCCTCCTAAATACTTTTGTTTTCTTGATTGGGCCCTTGGGCAAAGCAAGGGCCTATCCTTGACCGTGAGTCTGGGCTTACCTGGCTGTGGAGAGGAGTAGTGGGGAGGACAGGGAGGCACGCTGGGCCTGGCCATCCTGCCCACACTCGGACTGCGGCCTGGTGAAGGCTCGGCTTCAGCCTTGATGAATGTGGCCTGGTACAGGGAAGTGAGTTTCTATCCTTTAGAAGGAAAATGGGTCTGAGTCCATTATCTCCGTGTCTAAAGATCCTGTGGTTCTAACACTTTAGGGTCCTGGGGAGGGTTTCACTTTGCAGCCCTTGGTGGGAAGGAACAGAGAAGAAGGAACCCTTTGAGACTTGAAAACAGCCACCAATTGCAGATTTTTCTTTTAAGTGTCATCTCGGAGACACACGCACTTCATAAACATTTAGTGCTCACAACAACTCTTTTCGGTTTCTGCATTACCCCCTTTTACAGGTAAGTAAACTAGGGCACAGAGTCACACCTTTAGGAGGACAGACCTAGGATTCTAACCAGCCATGTCCAATTCCACAGCCCAGGACCTCATCTACCACTGACTCCATGTCTTTAAAAAGTTCCACTTTCAAGGCAAGAGAAAGTGAGGGGTGATGAAGAAACATACAGAAGCCTGCAGGCAATGAGAGTCCCTCTATCACACTTCCAGCTCTTCCACTCCCCTCTTACGATCACAATATTGGATAAATGACGCTCACCACAGAAAAATCGGCGTGAGAACAACACATGTTCTTTTGCTGTCAGGCTGGGCTCCCTTAGGCTCTTGTATCTGATTTATTTATAATCTGATTTGGAAATGAAAAGGCAAAGTTGTCCTTGGGGACCATGTGGCCCACATGCTCGAAGTTCTAAGATTGCGTCAGCCTGCAGCTCTTAGTCTGGGCACAGATGCCAGCTGAGCCACCATCTGCTTGGCTCTCTCTGGTCTCTTCAGAGCAAAGCCTGGTTTGAGTGTGGGTGCTCCTTTTCTCTCCTTCTACATGGATGCCATGAAACATCACATTCTTATCCAGCTGAGCAGTCAGGCCAAAGAAAGGGTACATTCCCACAGCGCTGGTGAGGCCGGCAGCCATGCCCAGCCCTGATATGTCACCCCAGCTTCCTCACTACATGTGAGCAACTGGACTGTCATCTAGCAGAGTCAGTCTAGGACCCTGTCATGCATAGGGACGGCACATAGATGAGTGGGTTTCAGGCAATGGCAGGCTTACAGAGTGCTTACCAAACACACTTGCCCACTTTACTTCTTTGTTCTTAGGTGTGACATGAGATGGAAACATTTTTGGAACAAAAATTATGTTCAAACAAGAGAGATGCTTTGAATGCCTGAGGCAGAATTGCCTACAAAATCTCACATCTATACACAAACTCCCAAATGCACAGACACATGCCTGCACACATGTACACACACACACACACACACACACACACACACACACACACTCCCTTGGGTTGTGATACATGCGTGCTGTGACAGGCAGGAATATTGACAGTGTTGCGGTCTCCTCATATCCTGTCTAATAAAAAGAAAATCCTCTTTTATGCTTTTGTTTCTTTTATTAGTTGTGAGGGTTAGAGGAATTCTGATTGGCAAAGAAAGGTTCTTGTTGGTATATCTGATAAAAGTGACCTTTAGTCAATGAGCGTTTCATGTTTTTCTGACGGGCTGTACAGACAGAGTCTGTCTGGACAGCAAGTGGCATTTTTTTCTATGCAAGGTGACATTTATGCCTTGAACCTTTCCCTTTGGCAGGTGCCAGGAAGCTGACAGAAGAGAATGTTAAACCAGTTATGAAATGACTCTCCTCTCACTACAAACACCAGGGGCAGGGAGAGAAGTTGATTAATTACAAACTATGCTTTGAGGACTCACTCTGTGCTATGGACTGTGCTGGGCCCAGGGATAAACAGGCCACAGATCAGATGTGCTCCCTAGTCTCACAGGGATTAAGAGTCAGCAGGGGAGTTGAACATTAGCCGGAGTTCAAATGTGATGAGTCATGGAGGAGATGGGCTACCGGTGCCTATGACAGGGGACCTCCAATAGGGAAGGGTCTTAGAGAAGGCTTCTCAGGGAAGGAAGTTTAAGCTGAGACCTGACAAGGCAGCAAGCCTTGCTAGGTGAGGAGCAGGTAGAGCTTACAGCAGAGAGAAGGTGTGAGGCAACGACAGCACTGGGGAGGAAAGAGGCTGGCATGTGAGCAAACAGGAAGATGTCAAGGTGGCAGCGGACAGCAAAGTGCGGAAAACTTGGAGAGGAATGCAGGGGTGGTAGGTACATGTTGAGCCTGGAAGAATACAGTGAGTATTTTGTATTTTATCTGAAGAAGCATGGGTGTCCTCAGAGGCTGAAAACCATGGCAGTGACATGCTCATCACTTGGCTGTGGAGGGGCTGATAGACTGTGGCCCAGGAGTGGAGACAGAGAGCCCGGTCAGAGGCTGTCACAATGGTCCAGGCAAGAGGCAAGGGTACCTTTAATTAGTGTAGAGTAGGTAGGATTTGGTGATGGATTTGATGGGGTATGTGGGATAAGAAAGAGGAAGAAATCTGGATGCCTCCCAGGAGGACAGAGGGGTCATTTACTGGAACAGGGGCCCTGGGGGAGAAGCAGGGAGGGGGTGGAGCCTGAGCTTGGGGTGGGGCACACTGGACTTGAATCACCTGTGAAACAGCCAAGAGGAGAAGTCAAGAAGGCAGACTGGCAACTCCGAGGGTTCTAGGAAGAGATACACATTCAGAAGCCTCTGCCACAGGAGCTAAGTGAAGCTGTGGGTGGTGCGACTCCAGGAGGAGCAGAGGGCCTAGGAGGGAGCCCTGTGCCCCCACAACTCCAGCTGTTGCTGGCCAAGAGCTGCAGAGTAGTCAGTTGAGGGGACAAGAGGAAAGGTAGGAGAGTATGGTGCTATTAAAGATATGAAAGGAATTGCGTTTCAGGAAGGAAGGGTTGGACAACTGTGCTGAATGCTGCTAAGGGTTATTTTTCCAAGAAAACCTGTCTCTGTCACTCTCCTGATTACAAATCTCACCAGTGCCTCCAAGAAAGAGTCTAAGGTCCTTACCATGGAATCCCAGGCCTCTCATGTGCTTCCGCCAGTCTACCTGCCCAGACTCCTCTCCCCAGCTGCCCCCTACCGATGAAGTCTGTGCTGCGTGTGGCCCCTGTGGACACTGACAAGTGTGTACCATCTGCTTTCCCTGCATCCCTCCCCCCGTATTGCAGCTTTTGTCTGGAGGTGTGCCCCACTCCCACCCTTTCAGTCCATGTGGTTCTGAGTCACCAGGGCAGCCCTTGGCATGGGGCTGCAACCAGGTCAACACTAATCAAGTGCTTCACCCTCTCCTGACAGGGACTGGGGAGGGGAGGGGACAGGAGAGGTGATTTAAGAAGGTCCCATCAGAGTGAATTTCCTGGAAATTCAGGGACCAAGGCTCATCTTCCTTTCCAGTGGCTCACAATCGCACAGACATGGCCCCGGCAGCGCTGGCAGCACTGAGAACACGGCTCACATGTGAAGGAGAGCAGAGCTGAGACAGGGAGGCTGGCACCAGGGACACGCTTTCAGTCTTTCCTGTAAGCCAGGCCAGAAGCCAAAATGCACTTGGAATTTTGAGCTCTGGGAACCAGTGAATGAACTCTGATTTTCATTTTTACATAGGAGCCAGGTTCCTGGTCACGTGTGACAGGATCCATGAATCCTAACTTCTATACGTGCTATTTCTGTAACTGAGAATGTTTCCCTGCTTCTCTGACTGGGGCATTTACCTGTGCTTCTCCGTGCAGTCTTCTCTGACTCCTGTGAGCATTCATCCCCGTGGCCTCTCATACAGCCTGGCACTACCCGCCCACTGTGGTTTACACACCTGCTTCCCCAACAGCCTCAGTCCAGGGATCATGTCTTACTTCTGTATCTCTGATGCCTCACAAAGTATTTGGTGTATAAGAGTCACTTATCAAATGGTTTCCGAGAGACTCTCTGAATGAACAAATGAAATATAAGCAAGAGGCTCAATATCAAGATATTAGAAGACAAAGAAGAAAGGAAAATAAAGGTCAAATGAGTGCTTAAGCCAATGAAAAATGAAGTGCATCACCTCCAGTACTGGCCAAGTACATTTTCAAAATGTCATTATTTTAAATTATGGAAATGGCTTCTCGAAAACAAAAAAATAAATAAAGCATGTCCCCTGCTCCCAGATGGAATAAATTCATTTATCTGTGTTACATCAGAATAACTTCATACAATCTGGTATTCGAAACTCATTAGGTCGGGTTGACTGATTTTTCCATAATTATTTTAAACGTTTACCATCTACAAAATTTCATCCCAAACCTGAACAGTCAGTCATTGGCACCTAAATGAGTAGGCTCCCTCACTCAGGCCCTGAACCAGCTTCAGTGCTACACTGGGTTATCATCAAATGTTTATGGAAGACATCCAGAGCAAGCCATAGTTACCATGGAAACAGGCACGGTAAAGGAAAGGATGGCTGTCATACACAAGATGAGGACTGTGTATAGGAAGCATTGACTAGCCAAGAAACAACATGAGATATTCCCAGTTAAGAATGGTCATTTATATTCAGGTGTTGAAAACCGAGCTGTCCAAACACCCAACAAGGAAACACGCAGAAGCCTGTTCATCCTGGCCACCAATGTGGCTTTTGATCCAGATGAAACTGTTAAGGCCTGACTGAAATAGGCTGTTTCCGATTTTGCAAAGGAGTGTTTTTCAAATGAACTTGGATTTAGCTTCTAATTGGACAGGAGAGACACTTCTAAACCTAAATGTTGTGAAGACACCTTTTCCCTTTCAGTGCTCGCAATCTCCCTCACACGCTCCCACATATGAGTTTATGTCTATACACATAATGTACAGTCATGGGCCAGAACAAAACCCACTGAAATATGCAGAAGGCAGAGTTCAAAGAAGCACATGCCTCATGTATTGTCCTACTTGGTTTGTGCCTTGGGTTTGAAATGCTTATTAAGGAAACTCGACAAAGACTATTTTTAGTGATAAATCTCTAAAGATCCAACCACTAGATTGAAAATTAGAGCAGGCTTAGGTATATCACTTTGTTCATCTAGTGGCAATGGGCGCTTTATCTGCTTTTCCTGTGAAACCTAGGATGGATCATGGTTCTCTGTTCCTCTGTCAGTGATTAGTTGTGGAACTTTATCCCAACTGAGAGTATTATTGAGGGCTTCCCTGGTGGTCCAGCAGTTAATCCGCCAGCCAATGCAGGCAACACTGGTTCAATCCTGGCTTGGGAAGATTCCACGTGTCGTGGAAAAACTAAGTTCACAAACCCCAACTACGGAAGCCTGTGCTCTAGAGCCCAAGAGCTGCAACAACTGAAGGACCACACACCCTAGAGCCTGTGCTCTGCAACAAAAGAAGCCACCACAATGGGAAACCCAGGCACCGCCACTGAAGAGTAGCCCCTGCTTGTTGCAACCAGAGAAAGCTCGCAAGTAGCAAAGAAAACCCAGCAAAGCCAGAAATAAATAAATAAAAGGTAAAAAAGGAAAATATTCACGGAAGACCAGGACTCAGAATACAGGAAACTCAGTGCAAAGTCCAAAGGAGATTTTAAAAAATGAAAGCACAGGAGAGCTCTGCAGGATCACCCTGCTGGTCGGTACCTTATTTGATTTTCCTCATCGTCCACCAGGAAGAACCAGCGAAACTTCACAACCAGGGGGCTGCAGTTGGTGATCGTGACGTAGCGGATCACCTCAGTGTCATTCAGGATACAGCCAAAATCCAGCTCCATGGTCTCAAAGGTGAGGTTGGGGTAATTCACTTCTCCACGCAGGTGCAGGGTGTCCACTTGAGGGTGCTCCACATACTTGATGGCTAAAACTTCTTCGGCCACCCAGTTGTTCAGATCATTTTTGTAGGAAGGGTCAAATCTGACCAGCAGGTCTTTTACTTCACCGACCTCCAGTTTAACAGGCTACAAAAAAGATAATGGGGAATTACCAACCTCTACACTATGCATTTCCAACCTGATATATGAAATAGGACAACCAAAGTTATTTACATATATTTATGTGCACACACATACATATACATACATACAGACACACACAATAGCAAGAAACAAATACATACACACATATATGTAAATATATATAGACATACACACACTTAATCCATAACTATGCATCCACAGTTTACATAAACAGCTGACATACTGATGGCAATATCTCTATATATCTACCTCTACCTCAATCTCTATGCACACACATATTTTTCAATAGTTGAAAATGAAAGCAAGGAAAATTTGGAGAAAAATGATTTGAAAGAAGAGATTTTGATAAACGTGAGGTTCTAAGGATTGAGGAGTTGTGAAAGGAACGTCTGCAATGAATAGCTATTATAAAATATTCTGAAAATCATATAAAAACTGAAAATAAATTAGATTGCAAAACGGTCTTCCTAGATAAGTGGGAAATATTCTTTGCTTAAGAAAAATTTTAAAAAGGCTTTCTAAAGGACTGGGGGAGGGGTCCCATAGACGGTGACCCAGAAAGGGATGGATTAGGTAATTTAATTTCTTTTCTTACGTCTGCAATTCTAACACTTCGCACAGTGTTATTCACTTTCCGCTGTTTTCTATTCAACTTAAAATGACACTCCAGAGCTGTACAGAGTTTGTTCGGGAGATTGTGTTTGTTCTCTTCTCTGATTCAAATCCCCATGTGTTCCTTGATACCAAGGCCACAGAAACACCTTCCCAAAGAAAGCCTGGCCCTGAGTTCGCTTTTTTAGGAACCCCTTAATCCCCACATTTAATCGGCATGAAAGCCACCTCCTGGTTTTGTAGAAAGTGCCCCGAGGAAGTCAGGAAGAATACAGCACAGGAACAAATCTGTTTACAGAGCACTTTCCTCTCCACTGAGTTTTAAGGTTCAGGTCTTTAACCATTTACTTCACTGACATGATCAGATGGCTTCAGTGGATAAAGTCAATTACCCAACTGAAGAGTCAGAGAGAGGGTAATGACTCCCCAGTTGGCTAATCTCCTCTGAGAGCCTTGCCAGCCACTTGGCACAGGTGGCTTGGCACAGTTTAGAAGCCATTCTTGTAGATCATGGCACCTGCAGCACTAGGCATTGTGATGATTAGTATTTAAATACAAAAGCACAAAGAAGTCAAAAACTTATCCAAAATTTCACCAGATATTATTTCTCAGAGATCATATCTGGTAAAACATTAGTCCAGACATGATGAATGGATAAATAAAATTTTACAAAAATGGAATTAGACTAATTTATTTTTAAAAAATCATGTTTGCACTTTAAAAAATAGGAAAGATTCTTATATAAGAGGTATTAATTATAAGATCATGGACTCTGGAGCCAGACTACCTGGGTTCAAATTCTGGCCTGTCAGTTAGTCACTCTGTGAACTTGGAAGCTGCTTGCCTTTCCTAGCCTTTAGGTTCTCCATCTGTAAGACAGGAGCAGTAATAGTACCTAACTCTTTTCTAAGAGGATGAAATGAGGTAACGTATTGGTGATATGTTCAGAGCAGTGCCTAGCACATAGTGTAGGGTATATAAATGTCAGTTGTTACATATCAGTGAACATCAACATTTTAGGAATCAGTGAACTAAAATGTACTGGAAATGGTGAATTTAACTCAGAAGACCATTATATATACTACTGTGGGCAAGAATCCCTTAGAAGAAATGGAGTAACCCTCACAGTCAACAAGAGAGTCCCTAATGCAGTACTTGGATGCAATCTCAGAAACAACAGAATGATCTCCATTCGTTTCCAAGGCAAACTACTTAATATCACAGTAATCCAAGTCTATGCCCCAACCAATAAAGCTGAAGAAGCTGAAGTTGAACAGTTCTATGAAGACCTACAAGACTTTCTAGAACTAACACCCAAAAAAGATGTCCCTTTCATTATAGGGGACTGGAATGCAAAAGTAGAAGTCAAGAGATACCTGGAGTTACAGGCAAATTTGGCCTTGGGGTACAGAATGAAGCAGGGCAAGGCTAATAGAGTTCTGCCAAGAGAATGCACTGGTCATAGCAAACACCCTGTCCCAACAACACAAGAGAAGACTCAATACATGGACATCACCAAAAGGCCAATACCAAGACCAGACTTATTATATTCTTTGCAGCCAAAGATGGAGAAGCTCAATACTGTCAGCGAAAACAAGACTGGGAGCTGACTGTGGCTCAGATCATGAATTCTTTATTGCTAAATTCAGACTTAAATTGAAGAAAGAGGGAAAACCACTAGACCATTCAGGTATGACCTAAATCAAAACCCTTACAATTATACAGTGGAAGTGAGAAATAGATTTAAGGGATTAGATCTGATAGACAGACTATCTGAAGAACTATGGACAGAGGTTTGTGATATTGTACAGGAGGCAGGGATCAAGACTATATCCAAGAAAAAGAAAAGCAAAAAGGCAAAATGGTTGTCTGAGGAGGCCTTACAAATAGCTGGGAAAAGAAGAAAAGTTAAAGGTTAGGAGAAAAGGAAAGATATAGCCATTTGAATGCAGAGTTCCAAAGAAGAGCAAGGAGAGATAAGAAAGTCTTCTTCAGTGATCAGTGCAAAGAAATAGAGGAAAACAACAGAATGGGAAAGACTAGAGATCTCTTCAAGAAAATTAGAGATACCAAGGGAACATTTCATGCAAAATGAGAAAGAAAGTGAAGTTGCTCAGTCATGTCCAACTCTTTGCAACCCCATGGACTGTAGCTTACCAGGCTCCTCCATTCATGGAATTTTCCAGGCAAGAGTACTGGAGTGGGTTGCCATTTCCTTATCCAGGGGATCTTCCTGACCCAGGGATCTAGCCCGAGACTCCTGCATTGCAGGCAGAAGCTTTACCTTCTGAGCCACCAGGGAAGCCCTAAAAGGAATTTGAAAAGAGAGGCCCCTTGCCATGCCATTGTTGCCACAATGCTGTGACTCGGATTCGAACCGAGGTTGCTGCGGCCACAATGCAGGGGACTAACCACTATACAATCACGGTGAGCTACTGGAGACCTGTGCAACCCTGTGGACTATATAGTCCATGGAATTCTCCAGGCCAGAATACTGGAGTGAGTAGCCTTCCCTTCTTCAGGGGATCTTCCCAACCCAGGGAGCGAACCCAGGTCTCCTACATTGCAGGCAGATTCTTCACCAGCTGAGCCACAACGGAAGCCCTCTTCATGCAAAGATGGGCTCAATAAAGGGCAGAAATGGTATGGACCTAACAGAAGCAGAAGATATTAAGAAGAGGTGCCAAGAAAACACAGAAGAACTATATAAAAAAGATCTTTATGACCCAGATAACTATGATGGTGTGATCACTCACCTCAAGCCAGACATCCTGGAGTGTGAAGTCAAGTGGGCCTTAGGAAGCATCACTATGAAAAAAGTTGGCAGAGGGAATGGAATTCCAGTTGAGCGATTTCAAATCCTAAAAGATGATGCTGTGAAAGTACTACACTCAATATGCCAGCAAATTTGGAAAACTCAGCAGTAGCCACAGGATGGGAAAGGGTCAGTTTTCATTCCAATCCCAAAGAAAGGCAATGCCAAAGAATGCTCAAACTACCACACAATTGCACTCATCTCACACACTAGCAAAGTAATGCTCAAAATTCTCTAAGCCAGGCTTCAACAGTACATGAACTGTGAACTGTCAGATGTTCAAACTGGATTTAGAAAACACAGAGGAACCAGGGATCAAGTGGCCAACATCCGTTGGATCATAGAAAAAGTAAGAGGGTTCCAGAAAAACATCTACTTCTGCTTTATTGACTATGCCAATGCCGTTGACTGTGTGGATCACAACAAATTGTGGAAAATTCTTCAAGAGATGGGAATACCAGACCACTTTATCTGCCTCCTGAGAAATCTGTATGCAGGTCAAGAAGCAACAGTTAGAACTTGATATGAAACAACAGACTGGTTCCAAATCGGGAAAGGAGTACATCAAGGCTCTGTATTGTCACCCTGCTTATTTAACTTATATGCAGAGTACATCATGAGAAACGCTGGACTGGATGAAGCACAAGCTGGAATCATGATTGCCAGGAGAAATATCAATAACCTCAGATATGCAGATGACACCACCCTTAGGGCAGAAAGTGAAGAAGAACTAAAGAGCCTCTTGATGAAAGTGAAAGAGGAGAGTGAGAAAGCTGGCTTACAGCTCAACATTCGAAAACTAAGATCATGGCATCTGGTTCCATCACTTCATGGCAAATAGATGGGGAAACAATGGAAACAATGAGAGACTATTTTCTTGGGCTCCAAAATCACTGCAGATGGTGACTGCAGCCATGAAATTAAAAGATGCTTGCTCCTGGAAGAAAAGCTATGACCAATCTAAACAGCATATTAAAAAGTAGGGACATTACTTTGCTGACAAAGGTCCATCTAGTCAAAGCTCTGGTTTTTCCAATAGTCTTGTATGGATGTGAGAGCTGGACTATAAAGACAGCTGAGCACCAAAGAATTGATGCTTTTGAACTGTGGTGTTAGAGAAGACACTTGAGAGCCCCTTGAACTGCAAGGAGATCAAACCAGTTAATCCTAAAGGAAATCAGTCCTGAATATTCATTGGAAGGACTGACGCTGAAGCTGAAACTCCAATACTTTGGCCAGCTCATGCGAGGGGCTAACTTATTGGAAAAGACCCTGACGCTGGGAAAGATTGACGGTGGGAGGAGAAGGGGATGACAGAGGATAGGATGGTGGGGCGACATCACCAACTCAACAGATATGAGTTTGAGTAAGTTCCAGGAGTTGGTGATGGACAGGGAGGTCTGGCGTGCTGCTGTCCATGGGGTCGCAAAGAGTCGGACATGACTGAGTGACTGAACGGAACTGACTATCATCCTTTTATGATCACAGAATTGATCAGAAAGTGTGGATAAGTCTAAGGTAAGTCTAAAATCTTCCCTTGGTGGGTCTCCTCTCTTTAGAAGCCATAGAATTCTTTGGTCAATCGTAAGACTGGTAATTTCACTAAGATGTGTCTACCTGTTGAATATTCTACATCATTTTGTTCCAGGACAAAGTGTGACCTTGTTTTTTTTAAATCTTAAAAAAATATTTTGTTTTTATTTTTGAACAGACAGGACAATGAAAACCATATTATCCTTGGGCCCATCTCAAGTGAATTCTTTCCCTCCCCTGAGGCAATTATGATTACACAAGTGTCTTATCTGTCCTTGTATGAACATAAAGATATTACATGAATATAAAATCACATTCACATATGTATTCCTTTATTTTTTACATATATGATAGCATACTATGCACTCCTGTTCTGCATGTTGCTTTTTCCACTGGGGGATAACTCATCAGTGCAAACAGAGCTGCCTCACTCTTTTTCAATAGCTGCATTTTATTCCAGCATAAAATTCTGTCATCATTTTTAAGCAATTTCCTATTGACAGATATTGACTCCTAGTCTTTCGTTCTTATAATCAATGTTGCAATTAATATCCTCTTTGGCCACCTCATGCGAAGAGTTGACTCACTGGAAAAGACCCTGATGCTGCGAGTGATTGGGGGCAGGAGGAGGAGGGGATGACAGAGGATGAGATGGCTGGACGACATCACCGACTCGATGGACATGAGTTTGAGTAAACCCCGGGAGTTGGTGATGGACAGGGAGGCCTGGCATGCTGCGGCTCATGGGGTCGCAAAGAGTCGAACACGACTGAGCGGCTGAACTGAACTGAACTGAACTGATACATATTATCTCTTATATTGTGTCTATGTCTGCAGGATAAACTCCTAGGAGTAGAATGACGAGGTCAGAGGGTATGGGCGTTTGAAATGTTGATAGCGAGAGCTGTACTGTCTTCCACTGTATACTTCCCCAACACAGTGCCTGTTTCTACATGCCCCACAACATAGAGAATTATCCAATTTTTGCTCTCTACCAGTCTGACAGGAAAAATGTGTTGTTTCATAGTAATTTTAACTTGCATTGCTTCTAACATGAGTGAAGTGGGACATACTTTCATATATTTAAGAGCTTTTTCCTTTTTGTAAACTCTGTTCATTTATTTTGCCTGTTTTTCTACTAGGTTGTTGGTACTTTCCCTGTTGATTTGTAGAAGTTATTTTTAGAATTATATATATGCTTTTATTAAAGTTACATGTGCAAGTAATGTAAAATGTCAAACTGTACTAAATGATTTATTACAAGAAACAGTAGTTCCTGACCCACTCTGCCATTCTAACAGTCCCAAGGCCACCATTTCTCAATTCCAGTAGCAGGATGGGTCTATGGAAGAGCTTTTCTGGTCAGAGAGGGGTGATCAGGCGCTGCACACAACTCAGATATCAGGGATTATTCTGAGGTATCGATACTGACACAGGACACATTAAATTCCCGGAACACTTTGATGAGTTTCTCTGCGGAAGAGCATTTATCTTTACGTCTTGGGATGAAAGCCTGCTGCCCATGTCTTCTGAGTGGAGTTGGTCAGGACAGCTGGCTGGCGCACACAGGGTCCCTTGTGTTCACAGCTGGTGCCTCTCTGCCCAGGCCACCTGAGCTGAAGGACTCACACTGCCTTGCCTCACTGGAGAATTTCCTGTGCTTTACGTCTTTGTCTTTTTGACTACCCACTCCCCTCCTCATTCTCTCTTACAGAATTTGTTTAAATCTCTCATTAATTGGTTACACCCACCGTCTTCTCCTTTCATTTCATTGTTCTCGGTGGCTTTCCTTTTGAACATTTCTACTTTTATCTTGTTAAGATTTCAGGAGGGACAAGATGGGGTCTGACCTAAGACTGAATTTTCATTTTGTCATCCAATTGTCTTCCTCTGCTCTTCAGTTCACTCTTCGTCTCCTCTTTGAACACTTGTATCTTGTCCTTGAGCTCTTTTTAAAGACAGGTTATATCGTCTGTCATTTCTCTGAGACTGTAGAAAACTCCCTGTTTCTACTTTGTGTTTTTCTTCTTTGCACAGGTTCCCTCGCAGGAGGTTTTTTATCTGCCTCTTGCTTATAATCATCTTCTCCTTTTATTTTTCTGTTCAGAGACCTTAGCTGTTTCCGCCCTCCCAGCAGTCATGCTTGAATGAGACCCTAAAGAATCAGCGAGGAAGGAAGGGCAGGGGAGGGTGGTGGTGCAGTACTGTCTGCAATACCCTCTCATCCAGTGGCTCATCCCCCATCTCCCACAAACACTTGTCCCCCCGAGCAAGTCTCCATGCCTCAGTCATCTCCACTCCTGTTCCATAGCAAATATCCTTCAGTCACAGGCGCCCTCCACTCGGCCTGCCCTTCCTGCCTCCTCTATCATTTCTCCATTAGCTGTCCCCCTGAGAGACTGAACACCATGGGGTGTGGGGCTGCTCTCTCCTTCAATCCTCTTCCCTCTGCAGCAGCCCCGGCTGCAGGACCCAGTCATTCCCTCTGGTGTCCTCACGTCTAGCCAAGGATGGATGATCCTGTGGGATTATTCAGGGAACACCGCATCCAGCTCCAGACCAGTGGCCAGGGGAGCTCACAGCCTCCGCCTGTGGCCCAGTTCCCATTTCTCAGTATCTGGAGATGGGCTGGCTGGTTCAGGGCCTGAGCTTTGAGTTTTGGTCAAATTTGAGGGACATTAAGATCCTTCCTCTTATTGCTAGGAAGTCACTGTTTTCTAAAGATCAGTTTCATCATCACAGGCAGGAAAGGAAGGATCAAAATAGTTAGTCAGAAGTTCTTTCATCATTAATAATAGCTTTCCTACCAACTGATACTGAAATTTGACTCATTTTAGATTTTTCCTCTCTGTTTCCAAGATTCTTTACATTTTTTTTCTGGACTGAAATTTGGCAGTGCACTGATACTATTCTCTTCCTTTATCACACACATGGCTCCCTGCTGGGAGTTAGGAAATCCTCTGTCTAGTTACCTCAGGAGTTGAGGGCAGTGGGGATTTATCAGTCTCGCAGATAAAGAAGGGTCCACCTGTTGAGAGCAACACGTTCACAGGCAGCGTGGAAATGTTCTTTACAGTCAAGGGCTGGTATTCAGGTTCTAGGATAGTGTTAGGTTTCTGCAAAAAAAAAGAAAAAAGAGGAAACAAACCACAGTAAGCCTTTAGCAACAAAGGTCTGATATTCATTGTTAACAGCTGATTTAGCATTCTCTCTGTTTGTATCTATGGATGTATGGATTTATATTATCTGTATCTATCCAAATATCTATCTAAATATAGGTAATATATATCTATATATTATATAGATTCACATCTCAATGGTCTTCCATACATTAACAATGATTTATCTAAATCTCTACAAGGGATTAATATAGATGAAGATACAGGTATAGAATTGTCTATGTGATGTATGTATCTATCTATCACACTAGAAATGATCCTATGTTAAGCCATAAAATACAGATTAGATTGTCTTACTTCCTTGTTACCTGGTTAAAAAAAACCCTATATAAGCCATGCCTCTGAATAGAACTACTACTACTGAAGTTTCCACAGCATCATAAAACAAAAGTTTAAAAAGTTAGTGGTATCTTATGGAAGAATCCATGCACCATTATAATGAATAAAACATTTTTTCCTTACACAATATTTTTTTCATGCTTAAAACACCCAATTTGCAAATATACTCACCTTGCTATATCAGAAATGCTCATAACTGTTTTCTATAAATTTTCCTGATAACACTGGAAGAGGTGATTTAGAAGCACCTTTCACTCTATTAGATCAAATTTCATTTTCAACTGGAGAAAGCATCAGAAATGGATCTTGAACTGGAAGTTTCTGTTCAGACTGAAGTTTTCTCCTTCTGACTCTGGGATCCACATTATTCCTTGTGTATCTTGGAAGGATATCTTTAATATCAGTAGGAGGGGACAGGAAACCTTAGTCTCTGGCCTCCAACAAGCTCCCTCTCATTCCCTGTCTCCTCCAACAACTCTAGCTTAATTTTTTCCCAGGCCTCTTTGTTTTGATTTGCTTTTTCTCCTTGTTCGAATTTAAGGTAAATCCCCATGATTCCATGTTTTTCTCTGTTCCTGATCCTTTGCCCGGCATCGTCTTTCCTCTACTGGGCTTTCTGAGGGAGCTAGGGTGACCAGTGTCCATGATGTCTTGGTTAGTTCAGGCTGCTGTAATGAATATCACAGACTGGGTGGTTTAAATCGGCAGCCATTGATGTCTAAACGTTCTGGAGGCTAGCCAGGCCAAGATCAAGGTGCCAGCACATCCGGTGTCTGGAGTGAGCCTATTTCTCGGTTTGTAGATGGCTGTCTTCTCACTGTGTCCTCACATGGCTGAGAGAGAGATCATCTCCCTTGTCTCTTCTTATAAGGGCCCTAATTCCACTCATGAGGGCTCCACCTCCATGATCTTATACTCTCAAAGCCTACTTACAACACTATATAAAGAATTAGGGCATCAACATATGAATTCTGGGGGGACACAATGTTCAGTCCATAAAGTTGGCTTGAGCCTTCTGCCTCAATTGCACCCCATTAGTCCTTTGTGGATGCCCGAAGCTCCTTCAGTGTTCAAACCTCCCAAGAGAAGCTGCCACTATTTCTCTCCCTCTAACATGGTGACATAGGTCCCGGGTTCACTGTGCACTCGCAGACTGCATATTACAAGTTGGGGTGGGATGGAGCAGCACCTTCGACCTTCCCGCCAGCCTGCTGTGGCACTGCAGGTAGCTTTGAAGAGAAAAAGCCACACTCGGTTGTTTTGGCAAGAGGCCATTTAGAGGACAGTGATGGGAGAGTCGATGCACGGAGAACCTGTTCTATTTTAAAATGACCCCTTCTGGCTTGTTTGTCTCGCCAAATATCAGCAGACAGGATTTGCTGCTGGACTTCATGAAGCAAACTGACTGCTAGTTTCAACTGACCTTTTCAATTCCACAGAGATGTGGCTTCATCTCTGTGGCTTATGAATGGTACAACAGTTACACAGTAGATCAAAACTGAGGAAATGGTTATAGAAAAATTCTTCTCATAGGCAGGCTTGGTATCATTATAGTCTAATGTGCTAAATCAGATACACTGCCTTGTGCCGAAAACAAGGAGACAAGAATGGATAACTGGATATTATGCAATTGAACCTGAACACCAAGACCTAACAGGTCTCCTGCACATCCTGGGTAATGAAGTAACATTTCTTCATTGCCCCTGATATGGATTCAATGTGAGCAGGAAATGAACGATGAAAAATACCGTAGAAGGGCAGATTGCAAACTTGTGACATTTGGGAGGAAATAGAGAAAGGCAAAAACAAACGGGGCCTTATGACTCAATTCATTTCTTAGTTCAACAAGTTACTGTCATATTCAAAACATTTGCTGTTTTATTCCAGTGATAAATCCAAGCAAAAGACATTTAAACAAGAATATGCGTTAACTAAAAACAAGGCTTAAGAAAATAAAGAAAAGAAAAGGAACACTATCCACACATGTTTATGAGCTTTGGAAAAAATAATCTAATAAGAAACTAAGCTGCATGTGCTGCAATGTCTTGCACAGAATAACTATTCAATAAATCTTCACTGAATTTTCTCTGAGTGGCTACATTTAGAGAAAATATGATGCCACCAAATTTGGCTCAGCTATCACCAATAAATATCCTTCCTGATTACTTTAAAAAAGGAAGAATTTAAAACAGCGATGAAAACTTGATAGCTACAGCAGGAATTCTTGTAGTATTTTCTTTGTGTCTCAGGGAGACTGTCAAGTCAGTTTTAGTTCAGCTCAGTTGCTCAGTCGTGTCCGACTCTTTGAGACCCCCTGGACTGACTCTTCGCAACCCCGTGGACCCACTCTTTGAGACCCCCATGGACTATAGCATGCCAGGCTTTCCTGTCCATCACCATCTCCTGTTGCTTGCCCAAACCCAAGTCCATCGAGTCCGTGATGGATTCAAACCATCTCATCCTCTGTTATTACCCTCTCTTCCTGCCTTCAATCTTTCCCAGCATCAGGGTCTTTTCCAATGAGTCAGTTCTTCACATCAGGTGGTCAAAGTATTAAAACTTCAGCATCAGTCCTTCCAATGAATATTCAGGACTGATTTCCTTTAGGATGGACTGGTTTGACCACCCTTTAGTCCAAGGGACTCTCAAGAGTCTTCTCCAACACCACAGTTCAAAAGCATCAATTCTTCAGCGCTCAGCTTTCTTTATGGTCCAACTCTAACATCCATACATGACTACTGGAAAAACCATAGCTTTGACTAGACAGACCTTTGTCAGCAAAGTAATGTCCCCGTTTCTTAATACACTGTCTAGGTTGGTCACAGTTTTCCTTCCAAGGAGCAAGCGTCTTTTAATTTCATGGCTGCAGTCACCATCTGCAGTGATTCTGGAGCCCAAGAAAATAAAGTCGCTCACTGTTTCCATTGCTTCCCCATCTATTTGCCAAGAAGTGATGGGACTGGATGCCATGATCTTAGTTTTCTGAATGTTGAGTTTTAAGCCAGCTTTTTCACTCTCTTCTTTCACTTTCAACAAGAGGCTTTTTAGTTCTTCTTCACTTTCCATCACAAGGGTGGTGTCATCCGCATATCTGAGGTTATTGATATTTTTTCAGGCAATCTTGATTCCAGCTTGTGCTTCATCCAGCCTAGCATTACACATGATGTACTCTGGATATAAGTTAAATAAGCAGGGTGACAATACATAGCCTTGATGTACTCCTTTCCCGATTTAGAACCAGTCTGTTGTTTCATGTCAAGTTCTAACTGTTGCTTCTTGACCTGCATCAGATTTCTCAGGAGGCAGATAAAGTGGTCTGGTATTCCCATCTCTTGAAGAATTTTCCACAATTTGTTGTGATCCACACAGTCAAAGGCTTTGGTGTAGTTAATAAAGCAGAAGCAGATATTTTTCTGGAACTCTTACTTTTTCTAGAATCCAACAGATGTTGGCAATTTGATCCCTGGTTCCTCTGCCTTTTCTAAATCCAGCTTGATTATCTGGCAATTCTCGGTTCATATACTGTGAACCTAGCTTGGAGAATTTTGAGCATTACTTTGCTAGCATGTAAGATAAGTGCAATTGTGCAGTAGTTTGAACATTCCTTGGCATTGCCTTTCTTTGGGATTGGAATGAAAACTGACCTTTTCCAGTCCTGTGGTCACTGCTGAGTTTTCCAAATTTGCTGGCATATTGAGTGCAGCACTTTCACAGCATCATCTTTTAGAATTTGAAATAGCTCAGCTGGAATTCTACCGCCTCCACTAGCTTTGTTTGTAGTGATGCTTCCTAAGGCCCACTTGACTTTGCACTCTAGGATGTCTGGCTCTAGGTGAGTGATCATACCATTGTGGTTATCTGGGTCATAAAGATCATTTTTGTATAGTTCTTCTGTGTATTCTTGTCACCTCTTCTTTTTTTTTTTTTTTTAATTTATTTTTTTATTTTTTATTTTTCAGTGGGTTTTGTCATACATTGATATGAATCAGCCATAGAGTTACACGCATTCCCCATCCCGGTCCAAAAGTCTACAAGCAATAAATGCTGGAGAGGGTGTGGAGAAAAGGGAACCCTCTTACACTGCTGGTGGGAATGCAAACTAGTACAGCCACTATGGAAAACAGTGTGGAGATTTCTTAAAAAACTGGAAATAGAACTACCAAATGAGCCACCTCTTCTTAATATCTTCTGCTTTTGTTAGGTCCATAGCATTTCTGTCCTTTATTGTGTCCATCTTCGCATGAAGTGTTCCCTTGCTTGGTATCTCTAATTTTCTTGAAGAGATCTCTAGTCTTTCTAATCTTTCGTTTTCCTCTATTTCTTTGCATTGATCACTTAGGGAGGCATTCTTATCTCTCATTGCTATCCTTTGGAACTTTGCATTCAAATGGGTGTATGTTTCCTTTTCTCCTTTGCCTTTCACTTCTTTTCTCAGCTATCTGTAAGGCCTCCTCAGACACCATTTTGCCTTTTTGCATTTCTTTTTCTTGGGGATAGTTTTAATCACAGCCTCCTGTACAATGTCATGAACCTCCACCCACAGTTCTTCAGGCACTCTGTCTGTCAGACCTAATCCCTTGACTCTATTTGTCACTTTCACCATATAATCATTAGGGGTTTGATTTAGGTCATACCTGAATGGTCTAGTAGTTTTCCCTACTTTCTTCAATTTAAGTCTGAATTTGGCAATAAGGAGTTCATGATCTGAGCCACAGTCAGCTACCAGTCTTGTTTTTGCTGACTGTATAGAGGTTTTCCATCTCCAGCTGCAAAGAATATAATCAATCTGATTTCGGTATTGACCATCTGGTGATGTCCACATGTAGAATCATCTCTTGCGTTGTTGGAAGAGGGTATTTGCTATGAACACTGCATTCTCTTGGCAAAACTCTGTTAGCCTTTTCCCTGCTTCATTTTGTACTCCAAGGCCAAACCTGTCTGTTACTTCAGGTATCTCTTGATACCAAGTCAGTTTAGCATCCTATAACTGAAAACACAATCCTACTTCTTCATTCTCCACCAGTCTGTGAAATGTTAGAGTTTTTGCTTGTCTCTACTGACTAAAAACACAGTAAGTGCTGAAACATTATTTGTTGACTTGAACTGAATTGTGTTAATACATCTCATCACTTATATTAGCTAATAAGCTCTCTTATTCATCTCCTGGCAGAGCACCTTATCCATGGTGGGTGTTCAACAGGTATTTATTTAATATGAACACTCTTACAGAGCACGTTACCAGAACAAATGATTCTGAACACTCTCTTCAAGCCTCTGTTAGTAAAAGGAATCCCAGTTGGTTCCCTCACGACCTGGGTAGGCACTGCCACACCCAGAGCTTTTGTATGACAGCACAGAACATACCTATGGGATCTTCCTTAAGACTTGGTGTTCCCTGTTGACTGTTAGGTTCATCAGGGAGGGACTACTCACTGTTGTATCTCTATGACCCAACACAGGGCCTGGCACACAGTAGGTCTGGATACATATTCCACTCAGCAACCTGCTTCAATGAATACATCTGACCATGTCACTCCCTTCCCCAAAACCCTCCAATGGTCACCCGGAGCAAAACCCAAAGTTCACAACACATGTCCCAGTCATGCCACACACATCTGGCCCCTCCCCACTTCTCCAGATGGACTTCATTGTCATTTTTGGCATAATCTCTAAGGTGGACTTCCAGCTTTTTTATGTTGACCAAGCTCTTTCCTGACTCAGGCCCTTTGCATGTGCTGTTCCTTACAATTCTCTCCCCCTTTCTCATCATCAGACTGCTGTTTTTCAAGTCCCAACCTGAGGTGTTTGCTCAAGGAAGTCATCTATGACCTCATGCACAAATAAGGTCATGTCTCCTGACACATGCTCTCACTGCACTTGTATCTTTTCTTCATAGTACTGTTTAGGACTGCCATTTAAACAATTAAAGCTTCATAGTTTGTTTACAGTCTGTAACCTCAACCAGTGTCTCAGCTTTGACTATGTCATATTTTCAGCACCAACACAGCCCTCGACTCAGAGATGTTCCACACATACCTGTTTTGAATAGTAAATAATTTTCTGCTGGAAACCTGCCTAGGAGTAGGCTGAGTCCTGCTGTGATATCTCCCGCTCCTCGCAACCATGCCTGCCCCCTGCCCTGAGCAGCAATCATACCATCTCTTCCTTGTCCGGGGCCTCCCCCACTTACTGCTCACCCTTAAAGGCACATAAGGTCATATACAGGTATAAGCACATGAATTAAAGAATGTGAATCAAATAGTTTAAGTCAATGATTTGCAAGCAGTATTAGGTGACCTACAAAACAGCTTAACTTGTCTCTCAGTTTCCTCCTGCATATCACAGGAAAGATATCAGACCTTCCCACATAGACTGTCGTGAGGGACAACTGGGCAATGCATGTAATGAACATGGCTCAATGCCCAGTACATACCAATCAATAACGGGTAGCTATTCTAACTGGTTACTGTAATTATCAAAGATTCTTCTCCAACTATTTCTGTACTATGATGTCAATTTTACCTATGTAGAGTAAATGATGGACTGAAATGCATTTTCAGTGCATGGAATAGCCCTTCATTTTGGTCTTATACATCAGAAATGATGGAAATAGAATTTCCGTGGCAATTCACCTTTCAAAGGAATGTAGGCTTGGATTAGGAATTTTTAGTTGAATGTGTACTGGCCTCTGAAGTTGCAAAAACATTGGTGGGGTGTGGGTCTAACAGGATTCCCATTGATTTAGCTTCCTAAATGAAAGTGTGAACATGTGGACCCCTGGCTGGAGAGTGCCCGGCCCTCTGCTGCACAGCCTCACTGACCTTCTCCAGTCGGTAAACGAGCTGCTTGGTGGAGAGCTGGATGAATGGCGCCACAAACTCACAGATGATGTTCACAGTCATCACCAGGCTCTTCCCCTTTTGTGTCCCAATGATGGTGTGGCACACCAGCTTTTCCTTGACTACCTGAGGACAAGATATACCAGCATTTGTGAACCCTCCATAGTTCAGAAAACTTAATTCTCAACCATCAGCAAACATTCTCAACTACTCGCCTGGGGACACCAGGGAAGAGCACAGTTTTCTGAGCAGTTCATGTCAGGGAGGGGTCTCTGCCACAGTTAAAGTCACATTGGTTAGATATGGCCAGGGTGGATCCTGTGTCTACTTCTGACTGTCCCTGAGGGCACAATCAATTTACATCCAGTTCATCCAGTGTGTTTATGGAAGATCTATTATGCACTGGGGCTGTTAGAGACTGGATACACAAAAGAGTGATGGACAAAGCAGATAAAAATCCTTCACGGGCCATCACTGTGCTGGACACCTGAGGCTGACACAACATTGTAAACCAACTACACTTCAGTTTAAAAAAAACCTTCACAGGCTTAGAGCTCAACAGTAGTTACACGATTTCTTACCAAGCTAGCTGGAAACTGACTGGAACAATTTTACCTTTCCTATTTGAATATTTAAAAATCATATACGATAACAAATACTTCTTTGGACCCAATAAGCCTAGATTTTTATAAAGTAGAAAGGACCCAGAGTGAATTTATATCATGAATAGCCTTTATTGAAGACTGGCTAAGGTTTCAGATGTTAATGAATTCAAGACGCATCTCACTTATGTAGCAGAACTTGGAAGAACATTCAGCGAAGCTTTTAGTAAGGCTACAACTGAATTTAGAACCCCAGCAGCTCAGATTTAATGGCTTTAAAAATAGCCAACTCCTGATAATGACATTGTAAACATGTTCCTGCAATGGACCATCAGTATTGAGCTGAGGGACTGTATTCTATTCATCTTTGCATCCTCAGTGCCTACTCTGGTGTTTGCCGTGTGTACATACTCAGTGAAAGTTGGCTGAAGCCCTCAGTGAGACAGAAAGAACACATTATACACTCCACCATGGGAAATAACTGTCTTTTTAAAATTGAGGATGTGTTTTACCTGAAAATATTCTGTGAAGAAACAATTTAAGTGAAACAAAGTGACCCTGTGACCCCAGAGGAGCTAAGCAGTGGACCAGATTTCCCATCTCATCTGCTAGGAGACATCTTATTACTGTTTCCTTTTTCATGAGAAGAAAGTTCAGCATCACATCCCAATTTGGTAACATGAGCAGAAGCTCAGGTAACCACTGTTTCTCATTCACAAAGTCTGTCTTTGTGAAGAGGCTTATAAATGATTTCAGATTTTTATGTTTTTGATGGTTTCTAACCTCCATGAGGTGATAAGAATAAACAGACACATGGTTGGATCTGCCTAAATGTCTTTAGCAGAATGGTGATAATGTGAATAACAGCAGAACGTCAGAGTTGAAGATAAATGCAGCTCTTTTATCCATACATAAAAAGGTGATGATTATAAATGTGAATCTTTCAACTCAGGCTGAGAGGAAAGAAACTGAAGACATTCCAATACCTAGATAGGAGAGGCAGCCAAGATGGACTATAAAAACATTTTAAAAAACAAATATTAAGTGAATACTGCTAAGTGTTAATAAGGGGCCTAGCTTGGCCTGAACGTTGGTTGTCCCTCCACCAGCGACCTACTGGCTTTGTTAACTCTGGGGATGAGAATCTGCTTTAAATGGTTTTTGAAGATTGGGTTCACAGCAGCTGTAGAAACAAACAGAAAACTCCACAGTGCTGAACCTTGAATGGAATGGGTGCTGCCATGGTAACACAGTGCTTGAGAAACCATAGCCTTCCTTCAGATAAATGTCAAGAGACTCACCTAAGAAACAGAGCAAAGATTTATCTAGGAGAATAACAGCTTCTAAACATGGCGTCCTCTTACCCTGGGAGTGGTAGAATAGCCTTCGAGTATCACATCGATCGTCTGGCCTGGGGACAGCTCCATCCTGACGGGGTGGAGCTGAAATACGGGGCCGTGAGGCTCCCTGGGTGCCTGGCAGCACTGGACCTGGGGCTGGCTCTTCGCACGATCCTTCTTGGCCAGTTTCTTCTTGTTCAACTTTTCTTGGGGACAGAAATCTTCATTCATCCAGAATAACTGTTGGGCCCGACGTCCCTTGTTGGTCAACTTGAAGTGGTAGTAATAGGTGTCCAGGCTGGAAAAGAGGAGGGAGGGATTCATAGGACTTCCCTGGGGGTTGTTCTGTTCAGCTCTACACCCTTGGGATTTATCCCTCTGGAAGTACTTAAAAAGTGAGCAAAAAAACAGACATCAGTATTTTTTTTTTTTTTGGTAATGTAGAAAGGCTAAACAGTGATACTATTAGGAGCTGCCACAGTAATAGGACAATGTAGCGTCTACTCATAGGGTCATCTACGCAAAGGGTCCCTGAGTTACCATCACCAGGGAAGGGGTTGTGGGGAAGTGGCTCCTGCGTCCTCAGTGTTTCTCATGAGGAGAAGCCACCACACAACACAAAGACACAGATCACGTGAAAACCACTTTCATTTGCGAGAAACGGTTCTGAGGAGAGAAAACAAAATACCTCCTGGAGGAGAAGCTTATTTCAAATTGTATTGAGTAAACTTCTAGTGACCAGTAAAATGCCTTGTGATGGACTCAATTTGAAGGGAACTTCAAAGAGAAACAAAACATCCTCTAAGCCTTACAGTCAAGGAGATTGTAATAGATTAGAACACCAGCCAGACTGGTCATTTGTCTTAGACTCATGTGCTTTAAAGATGCTACTATTTCATTCACTTATTCATTCATCTGTTCCACAAATAAAGTACCTCTTTATTGTCTGGTTCTTTGCGAGCTACAGTGATTTATAAGATCTGGGAGGTGGTTTATATGTGTTTTTTTGTGTTTGTTTTTTTTTTAAACTGATTATAAGCTTACTTTAAAATATTCTTTTCAGGGAAAAACTCATCTCAGGACTTTTTAAATTTATTTTTAATTTTGAGGGACTTTGAGTTTTCATCTCATGTGTCCCCTCTTTGGAAAGATGTCATATCTAATAATAAGTCTTAATAAAAAATGAGTGCCAGTTG
Source organism: Muntiacus reevesi (assembly GCF_963930625.1). Classification (NCBI taxonomy): domain Eukaryota; kingdom Metazoa; phylum Chordata; class Mammalia; order Artiodactyla; family Cervidae; genus Muntiacus; species Muntiacus reevesi. The sequence goes on along the minus strand of NC_089250.1, from coordinate 252,275,060 downwards.
TCAGGTACAACCACTTTTATCTAAATATATGTCCAACAGGGCTTCCTCATTGGAGTCTTTACTTTGTAGTTAGACTTCAAGGCTAAAAGTACACTTTTGGGGGAAATAGCAAGTAATAAATACTAACAACTAGGTAGGGTCTCCGTCACTTATTCACAGCATATCTTTTAACCATCACAGCAACCCAGTAATAAGAAGTATATTTACTCCCATTTTATTGACAAAGAAACAGAAGCTCTGAAAACTCAAAGTTGTTGTTCAAAAATATGCCATCAGAAAAGCTGGCATCTGAGTATTTCTTTAGATCTTATGTCCCCAAAGTTGGCAAACGTTTCCGGTAAGGGACTGAATAATAAATATTTTAGAGCTTCCCTGGTGGCTCAGATGGTAAAGCATCTGCCTGCAATGCGGGAGACCGGGGTTCGATCCCTGGGTTGGGAAGATCTCCTGGAGAAGGAAATGGCAACCCACTCCAGTATGCTTGCCTGGAGAATCCCATGGACAGAGGAGCCTGGTAGGCTACAGTCCACGGGGTCACAAAGAGTCGGACACGACTGAGCAACTTCACTTTCACTTTTCTTTGGGCCTTGTGGTCCATTACAACTACTCTACTCTCCACTGCAGTGTCAAAGAAGCCAGAGAAGATACATGTATATGAATAGCCATGGCTGTGTTCCAATAACACTATCTTTTTTAATTTATTTTTAATTTGAGGATAATTGCTTTACAATGTTATGTTGGTTTCTGCTATATAACAACACGCACCAGCCATAGTATACATATGTCCCCTTCCTCCTGAGCCTCCCTCTCACCCCCTACTCCATCCCATCCTACTATTGGGGTGAGCTTCCTGCATTGTAGAGCATCTTCCCACTAGCTATCTGTTTTACATATTGTATTATGTATGTTTTAATACTACTCTTTTGATTTGTCCCACCCTCTCCTTCTCCCACTATGTCCACAAGTCTGTTCTCTATATCTCCTTCTCTATTTCCTGCCCTGAAAATATGTCCAATGACATTTTATTTATAGAAACAGGCAATGGGCTGTAGTTTTCCCACCTTTGCTTTTGATGACTCTTCTGCAGATTGCTGGCATCAACATTTTATGTCAAAAAGAAGGACAGTATAGTTTAGGCAGAGCAGAAATTGGCAGTTAAAAGTTACAGATTGCTTCTGTTTTCATAGAAAACTATCAGCTAACCCTCCAATTCTAGGCAAGTGTCAGAATATCTTTTGTGGTTCAGTTCATTTCAGTCACTCAGTCACATCCAACTCTTTGCGACCCCATGGACTGCAGCATGCCAGGCTTCCCTGTCCTTCACCAACTCCCGGAGCTTGCGCAAATTCATGTCCATCAAGTTGGTGACACCATTCAACCATTTCATACTCTGTCATCCCCTTCTCCCCACCTTCAATCTTTCCCAGCATTAGGGTCTTTTCCAATGAGTCAGTTCTTTGCATCAGGTGGTCAAAGTACTGGGTTTCAGCTTCAGCATCAGTCCTTCCAATGAATATTCAGGACTGATTTCCTTTAGGATAGACTGGGTGGATCTCCTTGCAGTCCAAGGGGCTCTCAAGAGTCTTCTCCAACACTACAGTTCAAAAGCATCAATTCTTCAGTGCTCAGCTTTATTTAACAGTCCAACTCTCACATCTATACATAACTACTGGAAAAACCATAGCTTTGACTAGACAGACCTTTGTCAGTCAAGTAATGTCTCTGCTTTTTAACATGCTATCTAGGTTGGTCATAGCTTATCTTCCAAGGAGCAAGCGTCTTTTAACTTCATGGCTGCGGTCACCATCTGCAGTGATTTGGAGCCCAAGAAAATAAAGTCTGTCATGGTTTCCATTGTTTCCCCCATCTATTTGCCATGAAGTGATGGGACTGGATGCCATGATCTTAGTCTTTTGAATGTTGAGTTTTAAGCTAACTTTTTCACTCTCCTCTTTCACTTTCATTAAGACGCTCTTTAGTTCCTCTTTGTTTTCTGCCATAAGGGTGGTGTCATCTGTGTATCTGAGGTTATTGATATTTCTCGCAGTAATATTGATTCCAGCTTGTGCTTCATTCAGTCTGGCATTTCTCATGATGTACTCTGCATATAAGTTAAATAAGCAGGGTGACAATATACAGCCTTGGTACTCCTTTCCCAATTTGGAACCAGTCTGTTGTTCCATGTCTCGTTCTAACTGTTGCTTCTTGACCTGCATACAGATTTCTCAGGTATTTGACACTATTTGTAAATTAAGAAGAACATGTAATTAAGCCTGGTTTGCAATATATTGTTTTCTATAATTATATCTGAATGCACTTAACAAAGAAATCTGGAAACAGAGGCATGGTACGCAATGACAAAATGCCCCGGCTTATAGTTAATGGACAGGAGGAGACGGCTCCTAATATTATTTTGTCAGGTACACCTTCTCTTAACAGTGTGTCCATCTTGGTTTCAGGGCATCAGACCAGAAGGCAGGAGCATCCCTTTGAGATCTGTTCACAGTGTTGAAACAAACAGGTACCAATTCAGCTGGCTCATGAGACTCAACTAGTGACAACGTGTGACTCTTATGAGGAAGCATGAACCAAATTCCATGGTTAGTATTCAAACCCCACACATTTTAAGAGTTACATTTACATCATTCTGCTCAGAGGTGTCTACACTGTACCACCTGTTATTTAAATATCTAGGTGCTCTAGCTTTTCCTGAGTGATTAGGTGAAGCCAACCACAATCATTTCAATTGTTGGCGCTGTGGTAAGGAGGCAAGCAGAGAACATGATACAGGAAAAAATCACTGGCTTTGCAATACCTGAAAAGATACATTCGCAGTATATTTTTACTTTCCTAGTTATATTCTATGTATGTTATCGCTAGCTTGCATCTTTATTTTCTACATTCATGGAAAGAAGTTAGCAATGTATTGAAATCAAAGAAGAGAAATCATGGTTGAGATTCTAAATCTGTCACAGAGAATCCACTCTAAGTTTTAGAGAAGAACACCTTTCCTATGAAACATCTCTTCTCTAGTGCAGAGGGATACCAAACTAAGTTGCAGCATGTAACCAAACTAAGACTAGAAAATGTCTACTTGTGGCAGATGAACCACCTGGAGGAGGGAAAGTGAAGATGAGGAGGTTAGTTCTATTTACTTAAAAATAACATTTCGAAGTAGAAGTGGTGCTCAGCTTATGCAATATATATGATATGTATAAAAGCTGGTCCATGATATTTCTTTACCTAAAGTGTGCTCCCAAATTGAGTTCTGGTGCAAAGGGCTTATCTGAAACAATGGTGGAGCCAACTCCTGAAGCCTGGACAGGAATTCGGTAGGTGTTGCTATTTTCAATGTCCAAAACAACTGTGTCTTTGAATGTCAGTATGTCGTTCAGGTTGGCGATCAGTGTCAGTTCGACATCACTTTCTGGGGGAACCATGCCTTCACTGGGCTCAATGGTCCAAAGGGACTTTTTGTGTGCCTGTAAAACAAGACTACAAGTTAACTGTGAAGATACTCTTGGCTTTTCATTCTGCACATGTCAAAGCCCTCTATACTTCAGATGCCTGGCACTGCAGAATTCAACATCAGAGACAAACATTATTTTTTTGAATCAAAGCAGCTGGGTGTTTGTTGGCTTTTCTTTTTTTCAAAAAGCAATATGATTCTGAAGTGCAAACCTACAATTCTACTTCTGAATGCTCTGTGAAGATTCCTTACATCTTTTTCGTAAAGTGACAGCCCAACTCTCTAACAAACTTATACTAATTATCTGCTCTAATCTCCAAATTCTGAGACACCAACAGAAGGTACAAAATCCTTCCTGAAGTTTGAAAGTTTTAAAAGAAATGTTTTTCAAGTGCAAAGTTTCTGTGATGTTATAGTAGGGGTGAACAGCTTTCATTAATAAAAACAATGTGAAATCATCTTGGTTTCTACTATTTCATTTTTTTTTTAAATTTTTTATTTTTCAGTGGGTTTTGTCATACATTGATTACTATTTCATTATAATCAATAGAATTTCATTTGCTAAAATTCCAAACTTATTTTAAAACATGTTACAGGACTAAATAATAGAGTTGGGAGTGACTCCCACCAATGTATTCCCTTTAACTGCTTAGATCCTCATAGCTCAATCTCTTTCCTCCCCAAGGTCTTTGACTGAACAACACTTGGCAATGAAGCTTACACTTTCCATCACATTTTAAGTTGAAAACCTTCCCCCTCCAGTACTCCTTATACTTTTACCCTGCTCCATTTTTTACCATCTTCTAACATAGTGCATGATTGACTTATCATGATCCTGCTCTCCCTGCACTACAATATACACTCTCTGTAGAAGGGATTTTTGTCTCTTTTGTTATAGTTGTTCTTGTATTTATAATTATGCCTGGTACATAGTAGATGCTTAATAAGTATTTGTTAGATGAACTTATATATCTGCCTTTTAATCAAATCCTGTGATGTTAGAGAACTCATTTATAAACTAAGGTAATATATCACTGATTTTTAACAATCCATAATATCTGGTATGTCTTCCTTACATTAAGCAGAGATCTGTTTGTTTTTGACCTTCCATATACTGGTATTTGGTCCACTCCCTTGGAGCTAAATAGAACAAATTGAATCTTCCTCTTTTGTTTAACAGCCCTTCAAATTACACCTCCAACTTAAGAAGAAAACCTCTTATGGCTCCAAAGTAAGTTGAAAATTTGGCTAACATGTCAAATAATAATAATTTTAAAAAAATTACTCAAGCTATAAGCATCTTATTTAAAAATATAAACTCTGGATCTTCAGTGTTAAATCACTTTCCTAGGCGGCTTTTAAGACTTTTCTTCTTGTACTTGATTAATTATAGTGCAGTTTCACCTCAACATGTCCAGTTATGAGTTTATTTGTATATCCTGCTTGGAATTGGCTACTCTTCCAGAATCTGTGGTTTGGTATCTTTATTTCTGAAAAACTCTCAGCAATTATGTGTTTAAATACTGTTTCTGACTCATTCTTTCTTCTTTCTTTATATTACTCCATAATAAGTGGGCATGACTTTCCTAGTGTGTCCTCACACGCTTCAAGTGCATTTTCCATCCTTTCTTTCCCTGTGCTTCATTTTGGATGACTTCCTCTGAGCTATCTTCCAGTTCAATAATTCTTTCTCCAACTGTATATAATTCACTGTTAAACACATCTAGCATATTATTAATTTCAGTGTTTTTTGAATTCAGTTTTATTATTTACTTTTCTTTTTATACATTTTTCAGCCTTTTGAGATCTTTTAAAATTCTGATTATGACATTCAACTTATTAGCTACTTTTCCTCATCCTTCCCAGTCATCTGCAAATTTGATAAGCATATTGTTTTACATGTACTTAAAAGTAAATACTTTTTAAGTGCATATAGCAAATACATGCTCAGTGGTTCTGAGGTCAAGATATTGTGGAAGACACAAAAATGTCCAAAGCACAGTTTCTGCCCCCAAGAAGTTTATAATAATGACATTCAGAGAGACAACCATGCAAAACAAAAATGCAAGTCAGAAGGAGGCTATGGTGAAAGTGTCTCAGGGAAATATAAAGAACAAGCTGCATTTTTGGAGCAGAAGATACTGAAATTCTTTGTATAATAAATTTCCAGACACATTGTCTTTTCTGCCTAAATATGAAACTGAGCTTAATTATCAGAGAGTGTGATCCTTAACTATTTTATGCCATTGCTTAATAAAATTCAATTTGTTCCATTCTCATTTTACATGTAAACAGGATCTCAAAATTAACACAAAACACCACATCCTTATTTTGATTGTTATATTATTTAAATTAATTCTAACAGTACTGTTTTGTTTTGAGAAAAAAATTACTCAGAAATATTTATATGCATAAATATTCATAGAAAATATTTAATGATGACTAACAATGTATTGGGGAAAGGCTGAAAGCAGAAAAGATGTAGAGATCATTTCAAAACTTCCAGGATAATAATGGAGTGGCAAAATCAAGCTTTCCACTTCATTGAAGAAGAGTCTGATTATCCCCTCATGAATCTTCCTTGGCTCCCCGTACTCTTCTGAGTAAGGAAGCTCAGAATAAGCTCTCTTTAAAAAAAGCAGACAGAAGAAAACAACAATTTAAAAGCAAATGTAAATATACTCTATCGGCTGGATTTGAGAAAGCATTCCAGTCCAAAGTTATCCTTCCTCCATATTTAATTTCTATGGTGTATTTCTCTTAGCAAAAGAAAAAAGAGAAATGTAAAAACACATGTAGCTCCATGAGGACTGAGGTTCAATGTAAAGTTACAGATCAGAAATCTCCTGGGTTTGGAATAGAGTTGTACTGTTTGATGTTCATTGTAAAAAAGAAGAATGTATTTTGCAATTTGCAGGCAAGAATTAGAAATGTCAGTAGGCAGAATCTTGTAGGATGACAGTGCCTGGGAATGTCTCCAAAACCCAGGTCTAGCCCCAGTGTAAACTCAGAGACTGGATTTGGTGAGTGGGCCCTCAATGGTCACTCTCTTGGGAACAGGATCACAGGTACTTAAATAAAGAGAATCTAATATTTAAACCCAAATGCCAATTTCCCAATTAACAACTGAGGAAAATCCTATTTCACAGATCAGAATGCTAATTACATTTTGTCTTGGCTTGAAAGTGCATGGGAACTAATAAATTGCATTTCAAAATTCAAATAAATGAAGCAAAGAAGAACAGTTCTCAAGATTATAAATTGTTTATAAAGAGGATGTAGATGAATGATGAGAAAATTTTAATTTTGGTATTAATGGAAATCATCGATTTAACTCTAAGTCACGAGTTCTATTATTATTCATAGCCTTTTAATATGGGACATCTCTAGAGACATAGATAGAAAAGAAAACAAACATGAAATACCACACTAGATAAACTAGGGCTGAGATAAGATATTTGTATGCTAATTGTCTCTATTCAGAACACTTACTAAAAGAAATGTTGATGTTTGTATGACCAACTGTTTTTCCAAAATTTTTAAACTTTTCTCCTCATACTAAATTAACCCCAGTGAAATACTTTTAATATTAAGAAAACAGTAAGCAAAGTCTGTCTTTCCATAAAATTGACTTGTATTTGTGCATAATTTTATCCTTAACTATTAGTAACAAAAAATAATAATTCTCATAAATTTAATTTTGGGGATTATAGATCAATTATTACTGCAAGATAAACTACATGATTGAATATCATATATTTTGCTCATGTTTAGGCTCAAAGAAATAACTTCTTTGCATCTTCTTAATTTATCCACTTTTTAAAAAACAGTGTCTGATAGCCCAGTCACAGCAATGTAGGCTTATTCTAGCATGAACTTCAAAACTCTTACATGTATAATTGATTCACTATGCTGTATAGCAGAAGCTACACAAGATTGTAAATCAATTATACTCCAATAAAATTTTTTTTTAAACAGATAACCAACAAGGACCTACTGCATAGCACAGGGAACTATACTCAATGTTATGCAATAACCTAAAAGGAAAAGAATCTAAAACAGAATACACATACACAAACATACACATTTCAACAAAAAAAAAAAAAAAAAAAAAAAAAAAACTCACAGCTTCAACCCATTTCCCAGTTCCAAAACCACAGTCATATTTGTAGGTATTTGTTACAGCAGTACTCCATTCTCAGCATCAGTATCTGTCTTTGTCAGCTAGGGCTGCTATAACAAAGTACCATAGACTGACTGGGTGGCTTATAAACTACAGAAATTTATGTCTCACAATCCCAGAGACTGTGAATCCAAGATCAGGGTGCCAGCATGGTTGAGTTCTCCTGAGAGCCCTCTTCCAGACTGAAGACTGTTGGCTTTTCCTTGTGTCCTGACACAGTGGAGAGAGAGCAAAGAAGTAGCTCTCTTTTGACCCTTATTAGGGAACTAATCCCGTCTTGATGACCTCATCTAATCCTAATTACCTCCCAAAGGCCTCACCTCCTAACACCATCACATCAGAGGAGAAAGTTTCAAATATGAACTTTGGAGGTATACGAACATCCAGTCTCTGACATTCTGCCCCAAAGCCCCCAAATCCACGCCGTTCTCATATGCACAATATATCTATTTCATCTAAATAGCCCCCAAAGTACTTGCTTGGTTAACTTGTTTGGTCTCACAGGTTCACAGCTAGAGAGGAATTTTACCTTAGGATGAATGTACTCTGAGTTTTATTCATACCTGATTTAGTTGATAGTTAGATGAGACTCAGGACCTTAGAGGTGATACTGGAACAAGTTAAGGCTGTTGGGATGGAATGAACTTATTTTCATGTGAGAAGGACATCAGTTTGGAGGAGCCAAGATGGAATGTTATGAACTGAATGTTTTGTGTTTCCCCCTAAATTAATGTTGAGACTCTCTCCTCAGTATGATGGTATCAGGAGGTGGGGTTCATGAACCAGATTAGTGTCGTCCTTAGAGTCACGAACCCTGGAGGAGGGCATGGCAATCCACTCCAGTATTCTTGCCTGGAGAATCCCCATGGATAGAGGAGCCTAGAGGGCTATAGTCTATGCGGCTGCAGAGTCAGAAATAACTGAGCAATTAAGCACAGCACAGCGCAAGAGTCATCAAAGATTCACCTTGTCTACTTCACTGAGGATACAGTGACAAGTTATGAGCCCCTGGGGTGGAAGAGGGCCCTTGGCAGAACTCAACCACTCTGGCCTCCTGATCTCAGACTTACACCCTCTGGAATTGTGAGAAATAAATTTCGGTAGTTTATAAACCATCCAGCCTACTGGTACTTCGTTATAGTAGCCTGAACTAAGACACAGTCCCAAAGAGCAAATACTAATACCTTCTAACATATTGGGCTTCCCTGGTGGCTCAGATGGTAAAGAATCTGCCTGCAATGCGGGAGACCTGGGTTCAATCCCTGGGTTGGGAAGCTCCCGTGGAGAAGGGAACTCTACCCACTCCAGTATTCTGACCAGGAGAATTCAAGAGTTGGACATGACTGAGCGACTTTCACTTCTAACATATTAACCATAGGAAATAACACAAAAGTGAGTTCTAAAGAGCTATAAATGCAGATAGATGCTTTTAAATGAGTCATTATAGCTTCATTTCATTGGAGTTTTTATTATTGTACATAGGAGTCTTTGGCATATCATTTTCAGTCTGATCTACACAATCAAAGTAATATATGGAAATAGATATCCCATGCTTGAGCAACCAGCCTTTCTCCTTACTTAGAACTACTTGTTTTACTTTCAGTCTTTTAATTCTAGGCTTTTATTTTAATTTGTCAAAGATTTCTTTATCTCTTTAATGAGAAAATTACTAAAATAATACAGCTGGTTCCAAGGAGAACACAGGGACTGGTTTATATAGCCAGTGAAACGAAAAATTGCTGAAATACAATTGCTAATAAGTTACATATTTAATTGCTTGATCTCCTATAGAACAATAAAAAGACAACATCTGATGTAATCTTTCACCTTTCTAGAGGTCTTTTAGAATTTTAATGTCCATATTGACTTTGAAAGACACACAGTAATCTGTTTAGGTGATTATTTTAGATAAAGTAGTGCCAACTGCTACAAGGGAAAGACCCCTGACACTCAATGGCTTAAAAAAAAAAGCCATTTATTTTATTATTATTCCTGTTTACACACATTCCAGTTGCTGGCAGGAGTGAGGATGGGTTTCTGCTCCATTCAGGCATTCAAGGGTCCCAGCTAAATAGAGAACGTCATGTTTAATTCATGGCTTCTTTGGCAGTCTGGACACTGACTGACATCTGCCCAGCCAATAAGAAAATACAGAGAATGGAGGGTCGTAGGCCAAGATTTTATGCACCAAGACTGGAAGCGGCACAGATCACTTCTGCTCACTTCCACTGGCCAGAGCTCAGTCATGCAGCCACAATTAACTCCAGAGGGGGCTGGGAAACGTCACCTGCTCTGGTTCAAGAGGAAATGAGGATAGGCATAGTGAACTACAAGCCACTCTCTGCTACAGCGACCTTGTGGGTTCAGTCTACTGTCATATTCTTAGGTCTTTCCAACTGCCTTCGATCGTAGATTTTGGAAGGTGAAGAGTTCACTCCACCAGAACACAGAAGTAGAAGTATCACATTTCAACTTCTCTGGGAATTTCAGGCCTGGAGTTCATATCTATCTGCTGTTAGGACAAATGGAGGAGCAGCTAGGAGATAAAATAAAAATGTTCTAGGCAGCATCATCTCACTCTGATGGCCCTTCTCCCCAAATACATGGCCTTTGAGCACTCTATTTAGTTTGAGGCTTAGCTTACAATTAAAACATAAATCAATGCCATTTTTGTTCTTCTTTTATCAAAAAAACAAACGCCTTTCAGAAGAGGGCATTGTGAATGTCAGCTCTCGTGTTCTAACCATTTATTTTCCTCGTCTAGCTAGTAGCACAGGTCAACCCTCTGTCCATAGTAAAGAGAGGGTGTCACCAGCATAAGTGCTGTTTCAAGTCAGGGGACATTAGTTTTCGATGGATGGGTACCACTTCTGATTCCTGCTGACACAGGTTGGCTGCTCTGGAAAGAAGACCTGACGTTGCTCTCCAGGGCTGAAGTGATGAGTTTTCTTTTTGATGAAGCTTATTAATCAATGTTTGGCACAAAACCAGGCAGCAAAGTACATCCTAGAATCCAAGAACAAGTCACAATAAAATGCCTGCTGCTAAGTATTGGACTGTCCTTATCAAAAGTCAGTCTCTAAACCACATTCACCTTGTGGTATTTGACTCTTAGGGGTGTCCTTTGTTTTTAGCGAGGACTTGGTCCATGTGACATTTTCTGTTATTAGATGGCAAATCTGACTAAAGGGAGGACCAATGAATGATAATCTTGGCTATGGAGGACACTCTGTAATCCTTTTAAAGGTTCCAATGGTTACGAAGGAGGGTTCTAAAGGAAGACCGACACTGCGGTTTGAGTCCCAGATCTGCCACTTTCCTGCTCTCACACGTTGGGCACGTCACTTCACTGTGTCCAGCCTCAGTTATCCCACCTGTAGCTCATGATACTGATGACAACTTCTGCAAAGCGTTGATGATTAAGCGAGGTGATGCACATAAAACTCAGAACATCGTCTCGCACACAGTAAATCCCTGTAAGTAACAGCTACTGTCATCATTTTACCAAGAGCCGAAATGCTCCACATGACATATAATTATGGGCTCAATAGTGTTTCCCGTGACATGTATTGCCAAACTCATAAAACAAGGATAGATGCTAAGAAGCATTTAACATGCAATACTCTTGTCAGAAGAGAAGCATCTCATAAGCATTTACAGTAGGTGGACATCTAAGATGGCCCCCAAGATCTCCATCTCCTGGAGTCCAGTTATCTCCTCCAAGTTATTCAATCAGACACCAATCTAGGCACTACTGTGAAAGGTCCCGAGTCAGCTGATGTTAAGGAGGCGAGATTACCCTATTGGGCCTGACTTAATCAGGAGAGCCCTTAGCAGGGACTGGGTCTTCCTAGTGAGGAGATTCCAAACAGGAGAGGGTCTGTAGGGGGCTCGACAGCCGACAGTAGCCCCTGACTGACAGCTGGCAAGGAAATGGGGCCTCAGTCATTCAACTGCAAGAGAAGAAACTCTGCCAAACCTGAGGGGGCCCAGAATGGATCTTTCCCTCATCAGACCTCTAGAAGAGAATGCAGATCAGCCAGCAACTCCATCTCAGCCCTCTGAGATCCGAAGGGGAGGATCCAACAAGTCATGCCTGGACTTCTGACCCATGGAAACTGAGGTAATACATCTGTGTTGTATTAAGCCACTAAGTCTGTAGTAATTATTTACTTAGCAATAGAAAACTAATACAGACTTTCAAATATTTGTTCCTAAAATGATTAAAAAAAAAAAAAAAAAAAAAACCTTTCCTAAGGCTTCTACCAAACTTTCAGCAATAGTTGCCTTTGTTTCCTCTATGAATTGGGGCTAAAATGCTTCAGTCATTATAGTAGCTCAAGAGCAACACATACAGGTGGTTGGTATGCATATGTGCATATGATAGTGCAGAACACGAAAAGTTGTGATCTTCTGCATTTCAGTATTCCAGACCCTGCTCCCTGAGGTTACACGTTATCTAAGGCTAACATTTGCTTTTTATTTGACAACAGGGCATTAGCACACTTCTTAGCCAACGCTCAGGTCCCAAGGTAAAGCAGCCAGTGCTTTTATAAGTTACCCTATCTTGTATTTAATATTTTCCACAAAAGACAGAAGTGTTTGCACATGTCGTTTTAACAATAAATGAACACACACACACTCAGGCAGACCTTCTATCCTGCAGTGTTAATGACTAGGAAGCTTGAAGAAAACAGCACTGTGCACTTGTCTCCAGAATGACTCGCTTGCAGGAATTTCCTTCCATGGGATGACAGGACACAAATAACAACAGGAACCAAAGTGCAGAGTGAGGAATTTCTTTGGATTTATACCATTATCTCAGCAGATGATCAATTCTTTGTGGAACAAGAACAATGAACAGTCACCGAGGCCTTTCTCTTTTTTGTCCTCTAAATGGTATCTCTAGCCATATGGTTCTCTGCCCTGAAGTGAGTCACTTTGCTGCTTAAAATAATTAACTGAATGTTAGGAAATGAAATACAAAAGAAATGATGCCAGAGCTTTATAAGAGAGGCGCAGAGGGTCATGATTAAAAAAGAGGGCTTTAGAGTCACATGGAGACCGGTAGGTCAACTGTAGACTCTGCCAATTTGTAGCCAGGTGACTCTGTACTAATTTTTAATAAAATGGGTGCCACAGAATATTCTGCCACAGACAGAATATATTCTGTCTACCACAGAATAAATACTCAGTAACTGGTGGTTATTACAAGGTTATCATTCAAAATTTCATGTCCAGTCCTCCTTCCTGTTTGTGCCCTCCCCAATCTAACTTGTTGACAGGAAGCTCTTTCACAGACCTGATCCTGTGCCTCTCCTACTGGAGATTCTGGATGGCTCTCCAATGTCTGGACTAGTAGTGCTGATTTTTCCCCTCTTGGGAAAACTATGGAACCTCTTCAAAGAAAAAGTGTGTGCACGCACGCATACACACACACACCTCCCACATACAAACATACTCCAAACACATATCCCAAACTTTACATATAATTTCCAGGGTTCAAGGACCTCCAAACATGGTAGATATTTGTCATCTTTTCTGTTTGAAACAAAGGCTGTGTGCTAAGTCACTTCAGTCATGCTCGATTCTTCACAACCCTATAGACTGCCCCCCACCAGGCTCCTCTGTCCATGGGATTTTCCAGGCAAAAACAGTGGAGTGGGTTGCCATTCCCTCCTCCAGAGGATCTTCCTGACCCAGGGATCGAACTCGGGTTTCCTGTATTTGCAGGCCACCAGGGAAGTCCAATTTGTTTGAAACAAAGGCAGCCTGCAATCAAGACTGGTACATCAGATAGGAGCCTCTGGTCTGGAGGATCTGTTTCAAATTTTTTGTTATGCAGAACTTTTGTAGGCTTACTTCCCAGGCACTGTCAGTTTCTAACAGGCATCCTTGGCCTCAGCCACACTGAATCTCCCCAGGTGCTATACACCATCACTGCACTTAACTGTGCTGCTCTTTGGAAATGTACACCCCATTTCCCTGTCTTCCTCCTCCTTATTCCTCAAGTCTCCACTCAAACGTGCCCATCTATGAACATTTTTAATTTTGTGGGGGAATTAGCCACTTCTTAAAGGCTTCCCTGATAGCTCAGTTGGTAAAAAATCTGCCTGTGTTGCAGGAGACCCTGGTTTGATTCCTGGTTCAGGAAGATCTGATGGAGAAGGGAAAGGCTACCCACTCCAGTATTCTGGCCTGGAGAATTCCATGGATTGTATAGTCCATGGGATCGCAAGGAGTCGAACATGCCTGAGCGACTTTTTACTTTACTCACTCATTAGCCACATCTTACGCTGTGCCTATATATAACACTGCACACTGTAATACTGTGTTGTTTTTGTATTCATTACTTTTTTTGAGATTGCAAATTCTTTGAAGAAAGAGATCATTCTTAAGATCTTATGAAGAAAGAGATCATTTTTATGTCTCTCCCTTCAGTGAGCACAATTAGTCCCAGGCATGGGGAAGATACTTAGAAATACTTGTTAGTCAATAAGTACATGAAAAATGTTCAGTATCACCAGTAAGCCAAAGAAACACAAACTTAACTAGCAGTATGTTTTTTTTTTTTTCTCATCTGCCAGATTTTGCAAACAAAATGCCAGCAAGGGTCTAGGACAGAGTAACCTTCTTTAACACTGAGGGGGGTAGGATGGGTAGGATATAAACTGGTACAAATTTTCTAGGAGATAATTTCAAAAGACTTACCAAGACTTAGTTACATTCATTTCATTTGATCTAGCAATTCCATTTCTAGGAATTTAGTCTAAGGAAACCGTTAAAGATGGGAGCAGCAATTAGGATGTGAGTATTGTTTACAGTGGTGAAAAGCTGGAAACCACCTATTGGTAGGCGATTAGCTAAATCAACTGTGGTGAAGCCAAATGATGCAATAAAGTAAGTCACTGTAAATGATCTGTGTAGGAATATTCCTTAATAATTCATATCAGAAACTGACTATACCACACTGTTGAATGAAAATAGCTGGTAATGAAATAATATTGATGGTGGGGGATAGGAATACACAGACAGACACACACAGTACAGTTTTGGAAGATGTACACCAAAAGCTTAATAGTGGTTATAGGCAGGGTGGCACATGAGTGACTTTTCTTCTTTTATTAACTTCTGTTTGTTCTATAAGGATGCTAATTTGTGTAACAGGGAAGACACACTTTTGTTTCTTGAATAAATAACTCATCCTAAAAGGATATGATCACCCTTCCCTTTAGGGTCCATTTAATTTTAACTCTGCTTGCTCTCTTTAGTTTCCTGCCCAGTTTCTTTCTTTCTTAGAAGCTTTTTCTTGAAAAAATAAATAATGCATGTCACAGTGTTGAATTCAAATGGATTCTAATGAGTCTGTCTCTCTTTCATGCACAGGACCACTAGTTACCATTCCCAGAGGCAGCCATTGTTTCCAGTTTTCTGCCTGTCTTTTCAGAGAAACTTTATAAACAAAACTAAAAAATACACATATTTTTATTTTTTCTTATATAATGTTTCTTGCATAAGTGGTAGCATACTTCTACATACTGTCTTGCAGCATGATTTAAATTTTTAAATCTTTCTTATTTTTATGAGATATATGCATTACACAATTTACAGAGTTAAATGGTTCTAGAAAAGGCATTTTTGTGAAAAACAGAAGTCTCTTGCACCCACCTTCCCACTTTATCAATCCCACTGTTGCTCATTAATGAGGGCAACCACTGTCAATTTTTAGCATTTTCTTTTGCTGTTCATCTTCATATCTACAATCTACTGCTACTTCTTACCTCGGCAGTTTGAGTCTTATCCATTTGCTTCTGTGGAAGGCAATGATAGCTTTTTCCCCTTTCCCTCTCTCTCTGAGTTTGTCTGTTTTACCAGCTCTTCTACATTTTCATTTTGGGTAGTTCCTTCTGAACTTTCACTTCCACAGTTCTCTATTCATCTGTATGTAATGCACAGTTAAACTCATCTACTGAGTTCCTAATTTCAATTTCATTTTTCAGGTTTTCAATTCCCATTTGTTCTCTTTTACACTTTCTAGATCTCTACCAAAATTCTAAATTGTGCCTTTTATTTCCTTGACTATATTAAGCATATTGTAGTTCTATGTTAATTTGTATCCTATGCTTGGTAATTTTAAAATTAACTGTTTGACATTGTATATGAAAACTGTAAAGATATTTTGAGGCTTAGAATCATGTTGTCTTCTTCTGGTAAGAACATATATTTGCTTCTAGGAAAGATGTGTCGGGAACTAGGAATCCTGGATCTCCTTCATCCAGGCAGAGATTATGAGGTCTGCATTACATCACTTTTGTTTCCAGAATATAGCTTTTCCTAGTCGGAACCAAAAGTCTGAGAGTTTTACCAAGTTCATTCTTCTTCAGTTTTTATCTCTCTAGCCTGTCTTGATTCCAGTGTTTATCTTCTTAGATCAACAAGTTTTCTGAAAGCTCCTTTTAGTTTTCAACCTCTTCTGGTACTATATAGAAAAAGCAGTCATAATGCTGGGTTTAAATTTCTCAACTTCCTTTTCCTTCTAGGTTGTTGTCACTGGCATTGTTGTTCCATCATTCCCTTAAACTTGTGATTTTTCATATTGTGCCCAGATTTTCTCCCTGTTCTTAAAGGGAAGGAGTTTAGAATGACAGACTGATTGAAAGGGCTTGGTCACTGAGGTGCTGAGAGTTCTATTGGTCAAGCAACTGTCCTACTTCTTCATTTCCCCCTTTGCAGGGAGTGGAGGGTAGGGGGAAGTCTGTGAGAATTTTAAGACCAGCAGAGTTTGACTATATGAGGGAAGCAGGTTTCTATAACTTACATAGCTCTTACGATTACACAGCTCTTAAGATTACCAATAATCCTTTAAGGCTACAAGGAGGTATCTTTCAATAGGGACAATAATGTTCTTTCTGAAAATCACTGCCTTCTCAAGACTCAGTCAAAGATGTTCAATCAAACACAAGGCATGAAGATAGTTAAATAAAAGGAACTAGGACTGCTCTAAGCATATAGACATGATTTACATGGTGCCAGGAAGCATCTGCACAAATACATGAATAAATAAGCTCCAAGAATCAGAAAGCTAATGAACCTAAACTTTCTAAAGTAATTTATTTGCTAATAAATCTCTTTTCTTTGGTGTAGAAGAATACATATGGATTCATCAATAAAAATGTTTTATATTTTATAAGCTGGCTTCACTGTCAAAAATTACAGAAGCCAGTGAAGAGCAAGAAAAAAGGCAGTAATAGTGCTCCCATCTGATAAAGCACTGTACTATGTGGATCAGTAAAATTTGAAATCTTAAGGCCTCTCTGAGTGTGCCTTATTTCTTTTTCTTTCTTACCTAAGAAATATAAAAAATCTTAAGATACAGTGTCGTAAAAATAAAAAGTCTTTCCATAAGCCATTTCACTAGATCTTTTTGTCTGTCAACATTAATAATCAAAATCACCATTTATTGAATGCTAATGTTTATTTTTCATCAGGCTCTTTCTACGTAGATTATCATGTTTAATCTTCTAGATGCCATTATTAGTTCCACTGAAAGAGGAGGAACCAAAGCCTCAGAAAGATTAAATAATGTGCCCAGAATTAGCACACGCAGAGTTAGGGCTTGATTCCAGATGTGTCTGACTAGAACCCATACTGTTGATAGTGCAGAACATACTGCAACTCTCAGACACTCAACCACTGTTTGCTGAGTGACTACCACATGTAAGACAGCTGGGCAAGATGTATGACCACGCTCACCCTCAGATAAATGCTGCCCTTCTCTCCCAGACTCTTTTCCATTTAATATCCTAACATCCCAGTGGAGGATTTTTTCCTTCCAAAGCATGAAACAATGCTGCATACAATTTCATCACAACCAACATGTAAAAAAATATCCCAAATGCCATTCTACAGAGAGCTCTACCATGCTACAGATGCCTCTCCAGTCTCTTTCCTTTCACTTGTGACAGAGAAGATAAAATGGCACCGAGGAAGAATATGACTTGCTCCCTGATCAACTTCATCTGATCTTTATGTATGTCAGGGTTTCATACCATTAATTCATATGATCTTTATGTACGTGTGTCAGGATTTCATACTATTAATAAACCTTTACACCATGCTCCTTAACGCATCTGTCTTTTCTCATTACATAAAAGTGTGTTTCATTTTGTACTAGCTTATTATTGAGGATGACTGTCTACTGTCAGTGCACAAACAGGCAGAATAAATTCTTTATAATGATAATGACAGGTATCCCTTAAGAGTAACACGAGTTGGTGTCTTAGTAGACACCAATGTAGACTGCTATAACAGAATACTATACTGGGTGGTTTACAAACAACAGAAATTTATTTCTCACAGTTCTGGTTGGTAGTCTGAGATTAGAGTGTCAATATAGTCAGGTTCTGGTGTGAGGTCTCTTTCAGGTTGTAGACAGCCATTTTTTTCTTTGTATCCTTAAGTGATGGAGAGGGTGAGAGAGTTCTCCAGGGTCTCTTTTATGAGGGCACTAATCTCATTCATGATGATTCTATCCTCATGACCTATTTACCTTCCAAAAACTTCACCTCCTAATACCATCACATTGAGGGTTAGGATTTCAATACATGAATTGGTGATGGCGGGGGTGGGGGGGTGGCACAGAGCACAAACATTTAGTCCACTGCAGTTCTGCTGATGGTGATGCTGGTGAAGGGGAAGAAGTTATAGATTTGTCTGGAGGAGGGAAAGTAGAACTTGAAATAAAAAAGCCACATTTGATCCATATGAAGGAAATTTTGCCTTAATCTCCCTCTGTGGTGACAAGTATTAAGTGTATGACTGAATAATAACTAATGAGCAAAAACAATTTGCTAAAGCCAATTAAGAGCTGGAATAGGCAGAATGAAGATGGAAAGGCTTATAAAGCATGCAGGAAATCAATATATTTTTCTTTTATTTTCTGGCTAGCTCTTTTGTGACAAGGAAATCAAGCCTCCTTTCATTCTGGTTTGAGCTTATACTTGAACTAATCATATTTAATCAGCAGAGCTATCACTCTAAATTCAGGGAAGGTGCTGACCCATCATGTAATCAATAGCTTTCCTTCTCCTAGAGTGGTTTATAATCAGTATGACCTGCTGGAATCTGTCTTATGAGTTTCACATTTAGCTATGCCAAAATAAAAAAAGTCTCAAGTGAGGGTCAGCATGAGGGGCTTTATAGCTGTCTGCCAAGTACAAACCTTTGCTTCTGGAAGTCTCTTGATATCACTGCCATTGGTATCCTCTTGTGACTGAAAGAGTCACTTGGTAAGGCTTAGGAAGAGCGTGATCCATTTTGGAATGGCTATGACTTTTACATGGTAAGAGAGAAGATGCCCATCTTGATAAATTAGGATGTTATTCTCTTATTATCTTATTCCTATGAGTTTATTCTATAGATTTTGTTCACAATTAAGGCTAAGACATAAGAACTCTGCCCTCTCATAAAGATACATTTTATTGTCCTTTTTTCAGTGCTCACTGGTAATATGTAAAACATTATAAAAAATAGCTAAGAGGCTTGACTATAAATCAATGAGTTTAAGTGTTAAAACATGTCTTTTACTTTAATACACAGAAAAAAGATAATACTTTGAAAAAATGAAAAGCCATAGTTGTCTCCACGTCTTAGCAATTGTAAACAATGCTGCTATAAACATAGGAGTGTGTCTTTTTTATTTAGTGTGGTTTTTTTTTTTTTTGGAGACATACCCAGGAGTGGGTTATAATAAAGAGGAACTAGGGATGAGACTAACACAGTTTATGCAGTTGAACTATGTAAATCTCTGCTTCTGTAGATCATTTTCAAAGACATGTTGCTGAAATAAGGCCACTGCCTCTAAGATACAGGCAAAGCTGTGTTTTCATCATGTGACAGCTCACAATCTACTCACCATGTATGCCTTGAACAATGCGGGGATGAAGGACTGGTTAGACAAGTTGAGAACCCTGAGCGAGTCCTTCAGGACGTAGATATTGCCAAAATCAACTTGACTGGGATGTACATAGATAACTGGGCCTTCTCCGATGCTCTTTAAGTGACATACCTGCAGTCCATGCAAGAGAAAGAATACAGGAATGGCTGAAATGGTGGGCCTTTAAAATCAAATTGAAACAGAAGCTTCTAAGCATCCCTTTAAAAAAGCAGGGACATAAAAGGTTGCTATTAGAACTGACAGTCCTTTTCCCTGATATTCTGTAGTGAAAGGTCACAAGGATGGTCCCACTGATCAGACCCATGAATCTAGCATGGAATTCCTCCCTTAAAATAAAGCTTTGCTTCCCTGGGTCAGCCCAGAGCCACGCACCGGTGGGAAACCAGAATAACAGTTCGGTACGCGCCACCAGAACCCCAGTCTCAGGAACACTTAGGGGTTAAAGACCAGCACTTCAGGGCTGACAGTGGCTGGACGGAGTCCCAGCCCTTTTGCTATCCCAGCAATACAACGGGCGCCCGCCATGCAAAGCTGTGCAGGTTGGGGACTGAAATTCGCCTTGCTCTCTCTTCCCTTCCCCTACGCTCTCAGCCAGGCACTCTGTCTGCCCAAGGAAAGGGGTCTTTTTCTTTCATAAAATGTTTCCTGCTCAGCAAAGTTACATCTGCTACATCTGTGCAGGGCAGGCGTGTAGGCTAGCAGGTTACCTGGACTGTGGCACCTTTCAGCTGGCCTGCCTTATGATGCTGCTTTGTAAGTCAGATGGCTTATCTATGTGATCTTATATGGAAGAGATAAAAGCAAAACCCTAGTTTATTATACTCTCTGAGCAATCAGAATCACTTAAAACAAACGTATGTTGACACCACTCAGCTTCTAAGTAAATCCAATGTCTAGGAATTCATAGCCTACTGGGACAACTTCCTTCAAGGTTTGTCCTTTGATCCAGCTCAAGCAGCAAAAAGCTTTCCATGTCTCCCTTTTCTCAGACTTGGAGTAAGTAAGGTTAATCAGTGATACAAGTCCAAGAATATAATAGGATATGCTGCAGCATATAGTTGTGTATACATATCCAATAATCTACAAGAAAAGATCTGGTGAGCAGTGAAGGACATCAATCTCAGAGACATGTAGCAAGCTAGGGATACCCAGCTTTGTAGCAGGAACAATTGAAAAGGGGGTTAATCATCGAGGTGTGCTGGTCCTCTGTCCTCAGAGATTCTGGTTTCATGGGTCTGGAGAGGGGTCAGGTGTGTCTGAATGTGTGAGAAAAATCAATTGCTATAAAGCACCATTTTCAGATGTATCCACAAACAGATTCCCGAAGTAACAGCCCTGGTATTTTACCACCGCAGAGAGAAAATGAAAGACTCTAGAAGACCAACAACCAGAGGATATGCAAATATGGTGAGTAGCTTACAAGCAAAGGTTAGAATGTCCCCACAAGAAGTACGGCACTTAGAACTGCAACTCTGAAAACAGGCACTCACCATCGGGGGATCCTGGCTCCCAAAGGTTGAGATGTAAACTGTGGACCTGTATTCCCCAGGGACTTGGGTCTCCAGGGTCAGAGGTATGTGAACTGTGCTGTGCGGAGCGATGATCCCACAGGGCGTGGGACTAGAGAGCAGCACAGTGGGCACATCCTGATACACCTGGTGGGGGAGAGAAGCTAGAAGGATAAGCAAGCCCCAGGTTCAGTATGAAACCAGTAGCACGTTACATTATTTTGAAACAAGCATTGTCCTGAATCCACGGAGGGTCTTATAATGTACCATTGTTAAAGCAAGTGAATGGGGATGACCACCTCAATTTAACCAAAAGGAACTCTGGCTAAGAGAGGTGTACAAGCCCCAAATCCAAAGTGTGTGACCCAGAAAAGTGCAGAATCATCCACAATGTGAATTAGCTCAGGAACAATGGCTTCCCATGGCCAAATTCCTTGAACAGGCCTTTTGCACCTTCATGCTTTAATCCCCGTCCACTTCAGCCCTGTACGCTCGATCAGTAGAGATCACTGGCATCTCCTGAACACATGATACTGCTTTCACCTCCAACCCTTTGCACTTGCAGTTATTCTTTCTGCAATGCCTGAACCTTCTGACCTGCCCCCTACTCATCCTGAAACCCCCAGGGGTGTCTAGGCCCTAAAGTCCAGGCACTTCCTTTGTTCTCAGGGAACATCCCTCAGTCCCTTTCCTCAGCATGTGCTATCAACA
Organism: Muntiacus reevesi; assembly: GCF_963930625.1. NCBI lineage: Eukaryota > Metazoa > Chordata > Mammalia > Artiodactyla > Cervidae > Muntiacus > Muntiacus reevesi. The sequence continues at coordinate 252,253,233 of NC_089250.1, read as the reverse complement.
TGTCCATCTTCTCCAAGGGCTATAAAAGTCTTAGGGCATGACCTGGGCCTCTCTCCTCAATACCTGCCCACTTTCTGGCCCAAAACACATGCTCAGTATATGTTCTTTAAATGGAAAAAACAGGTAGGTGAATGAATGAATGTTGTCCACTGTTTACTAGTGTGTGTTCCTAAGAACTCTGTTCTGCAGCACATTACTAAGTTTTTATGTAACACAAATAAAACTTTAAAAATCCCATGGTCGGGAGCCCACACCCAAGCCACCGCCTGAGGCACTCAGTCATCCACCTGGACACCGGAGCAGGCTGCCAGGCCACCACCACAGTTGTTCAGGTTTGAAAGAAGCCACAACATACAACTCTAAGCCACAGACATACAAGAGGGACATTTCCTTAAACAACAGTCACCCCTGAACAAGATCAAGTCTGCACCTTTGGAGTGGGAGCACTGACTCCAAGACCCAAGACTACCAGAGAACTAACCCTAGGGGGTGTCAAATAGTGAGAACTCAAAGGAAAACACCTGATTACAAGACCTGGCATCACTAAACCACCAGTAGCACCCTGGGCAGGACGCCTCATCCAAACAAAAATACAAACTCAATCATCAGCAGACAGGATTACCACCTCACTCAGCCTTGCCCATCAGAGGAAAAACAAACAAAAACTCAGCACAAATCTCACCCTATAAGAAGTTTACACACACCACTGGACCAACCTTAGGAGGGCAGAACCAAAAGGAAGGAAGAATTCAACCTTGAAGCCTGGAAAAAGGAGACCTCAAACACAGTAAGTTAAAAAAACTAATGAAAAGGCAGAGAAATACTACACAAATGAAGGAACAAACTAGAAACACAGAAGTCCAAATAAATGAAGAGGAAATAGGCAAACTACCTGAAAAAGAATTCAGAATAATGATAGTAAAGATGATCAAAAACTTTGAAAACAAAATGGAGAAAGTGCAAGAATCAATTAACAAAGACCTAGAAGAATTAAAGAATAAACAAGCAGAGACAAACAACACAATTACTGAAATTAAAATAACTCTAGAAGGAATCAATAGCAGAATATCTGAAGCAGAAGAATGAATCAGTGAGCTGGAAGATAAAATGGTGGAAATAACTTCTGAAGAGCAGAATAAAGTAAACAGAATGAGAAGAACTGAGGACAGTCTGAGAGACCTCTGGGACAACATCAAATGCACCAACATTTGAATTATAGGGGTCCCAGAAGAAGAAGAGAAAAAGAAAGGATATGAGAAAATTTTTGAAGAGATTATAGTTGAAAATTTCCCCAACATGGAAAAGGAAATAGTCAATCAAGTCCAACAGGCACAGAGTCCCATACAGGATAAACCCAAGGAGAAACACACCAAGTCAAAGTCACATACTAATCAAACTAACAAAGACTAAACACAAAGAAAGAATATTAAAAGCAGCAAGGGAGAAGAAACAAGTAACATATAAGGGAAACCCCATACGTTTAACAGTTGATCTTTCAGCAGAAACTCTGCAGACCAGAGGGGAATGGCAGGATATATTTAAAGAACTCAAAGGGAAAAATCTACAACCAGATTGCTATACCCAACAAGGATCTCATTCAAAACTGAGGGAGAAATAAAAAGCTTTTCAGACAAGCAAAAGTTAAGAGAATTCAGTACCACCAAACCAGCTTTACAACAAATGTTAAAGGGACTTAAATAGTCAAGAAATACAAAAGAAAAAGATCTACAAAATCAACCCCAAACATTTAAGAAAATGGCAATAGGAATATATATATCAATAATTACTTTAAACGTAAATGGACTAAGTGCTCCAACCAAAAGACACAGACTGGCTGAATGGATACAAAAACAAGACCCATATATATATACTGTCTACAAAAAACCCACTTCAGACCTAAAGACACACATAGACTGAAAGTGAGAGAATGGAAAAACATATTCCATGCAAATAGGAAGTGAAATCTGGAGTAGCAATCCTCATATCAGACAAAATAGATCTTAAAATAAAGAAGATGACAAGAGATAAGGAGGGACACTAAATAATGATCAAGCGATCAATCCAAGAGGAAGACATATAACAATTGTAAATATCTATGCACTGAAGACAGGAGCATCTCAGAACATAAGAACAAACACTAATAGACATAAAAGAAGAAATTGACAGTAACACAATAATAGCAGGAGACTTTAACACCCCACTCACACCAATGAACAGATCATCAAAACAGAAAATTAATAAAGAAACAGAAGGCTTAAATTATACATTAGATGAGATGGATCTCATTGATATCTTCAGGACATTTCATTCAAATGGAGAAGAATACACCTTCTTCTCAAGTGCACATGGAACATTCTCCAGGATAGACTGCATCTTGGGTCACAAATCAAACCTCAGTAAATTTAAGAAAATTGAAATGGTATCAAACATCTTCTCCAACCACAACACTATGAGACCAGATATCAATTACAAGAAATAAACTATAAGAAGCATAAACACATGGATATTAAACATGTTTCTAAATAACCAACAGGTTACTGAAGAAATCAAAAGGGAAATCAAAAAATTTCTCGAAACAAATGACAATGAAAACACAACTCAAAACCTATGTGATGTAGCAAAAGCAGTTCTAAGAGGGAAGTTTCTAGCCATACAATCCTACCTCAAGACACAAGAAAAACATCGAATAGACAGCCTAACTTTACACCTAAAACAACTGGAAAAATGAAGAAAAAAGACCCAAAATTAGTAGAAGGAAAGAAATTATAAAGATCTGAGCAGAAAGAAATGAAAGAAACCATAGTAAAGATTAATAAAACTAAAAGATGGTTCTTTGAGAAGATAAACAAAATTTACAAGCCTTCAGCCAGACTCATCAAGAAAAAAGAGAGAAGAATCAGATTAACAAAACTAGAAATGAAAAAGGAGAGGTTACAACAGACAATGCAGAAATACAAAGGATTGTCAGAGACTATTATGAATAACTGCTGCTGCTGCTAAGCTGCTAAGTCACTTCAGTCATGTCCAACTCTGTGCAACCCCAGAGACGGCAGCCCACCAGACTCCCCTGTCCCTGGGATTCTCCAGGCAAGAACACAGGAGTGGGTTGCCATTTCCTTCTCCAATGCATGAAAGTGAAAAGTGAAAGTGAAGTCGATCAGTCAGGTCCGACTCTTAGAAACCCCATGGACTGTAGCCTACCAGGCTCCTCCATCCATGGGATTTTCTATACTTATGAACAACTATATGGCAATAAAATGGATAACCTGGAAGAAATGCAAAGATTCTTAGAAAAGTTCAATTTTCCAAGACTGAACCAGAAAGAAATAGAAATTATGAACAACCCAATTACAAGCACTGAAATTGAAGCTGTGATCAAAAATCTCCCCCCAAACAAAGGCCCAGGACCAGATGGCTTCACAGGAGAATTCTATCAAACATAAAGAGAAGAGCAAATGCCTATCCTTCTAAAACGTTTTCAAAAAATTACAGAGGAAGGAACACTTCTAAACTCATTCTACAAGACCACCATCACCCTGATACCAAAACCAGACAAGGACAACACAAAGAAAGAAAACTACAGGCCAATATCACTGATGAACATAGATGCAAAAATCCTCAATAAAATTTTAGCAAAGAGAATTCAGCACACATCAAAAAGCTCATACACCATGATCAAGTTGGATTTATTCCAGGAACACAAGGAGTCTTCAATATACCCAAATCAATCAATGTGATACACTATATTAACAAATTGAAAGAAAAAAAAGCAAATTATAATCTCAATAGATGCAGAAAAAGCCTTTGACAAAATTCAGCACCATTTATGATTAAAACTCTTCAAAAAATGGGCATAGAAGGAACCTACCTCAACATAGTAAAGGCCATATATATAAGCCTACCGCAAACATTATTCTAGTGAGAAACTGAAAGCATTCCCCCTAAGATCAGGAACAAGACAAGGGTGTCCACTCTCACCACTATTATTCAACATAGTTCTTGAAGTCCTAGCTACAGCAGTCAGAGAAGAAAAAGAAATAAAAGGAATTCAGATCAGAAAAGAAGAAGTAAAGCTCTCACTGTTTGCAGATGACATGATACTATACATAGAAAACCCTAAAGATAGTATCAGAAAATTAATAGAGCTAATTAGTGAATTTAGCAGTTACGGGATACAAAATCAATACACAGAAATTACTTGCATTTATATATACTAACAATGAAATATCAGAAAGAGAAATTAAGGAATCTATCCCATTCACCATTGCAATGAAAAGAATTAAATATCTAGAAATAAACTTACCTAAGGAGACAAAAGAACTGTACACAGAAAATTATAAGACACTAATGAAAGGAATCAAAGATGACATAAACAGATCTTCCTAGGTAGGAAGAATCAAAATTGTGAAAATGACTATACTACCAAATTCAATCTACAGATTCAGTGTGATCTCTATCAAATTACCAGTGGCATTTTTCACAGAATTAGAACAAAAAAATCCACAATTCATGTGGGAACACAAAAGACCCCAAATAGCCACAGCAGTCTTGAGAAAGAAGAATGGAGCTGGAGGAATCAAGCTTCCTGACCTCATATTATACTACAAAGCTACAGTCATCAAGACAGCACAGTGCCAGCACAAAAACAGAAATTTAGACCAATGGAACAAGGTAGAAAGCCCAGAAATAAACCCATGCACCTAATGGGTACCTTATTTTTGACAAAGGAGGCAAGAATATACAATGGAGCAAAGATAGACTCTTCAATAAATGGTGCTGGGAAAACTGGACAGCGACATGTAAAAGAATGAAAGTAGAACACTTCCTAATGCCACACACAAAGATAAACTCCAAATGGATTAAAGACCTAAATATAAGACCAGAAACTATTAAACTCTTAGAGGAATACTAATAGGCAGAACACTTGATAACATAAATCAAAGCAAGATCCTCTATGACCCACCTCCTAGAGTAATGGAAATAAAAGCAAAAGTAAACAAGTGGAACCTGATTAAACTTAAAAGCTTTTTAACAGCAAAGGAAACTATAAGCAAGGTGAAAAGACAGCCCTCAGAATGGGAGAAAATAACAGCAAATGAAACAACTGACAAAAGATTAATTTCCAAAATATACAAGCAGTTCATACAACTCAATGCCAGAAGAATAAACAACCCAATCAAAAAGTGGGAAAAAGACCTAAAAAGACATTTCTCCAAAGAAGACATAACCTGTATGGCTAACAAACACATGAAAGATGCTCAATATAACTCATTATTAGAGAAATGCAAATCAAAACCATAATGAAATATCACCTCACACCAGTCAGAATGGCCATCATGAAAAAGTCTACAAACAATAAATATTGGAGAGGATGTGGAGAAAAGGGAGCGCTCTGGCACTGTTGGTGGGAATGTAAATTGATACAGCAACTACGGAAGATGGTATGGAGATTCCTTAAAAAACTAGGAATAAAACCACCTTATGACCCAGCAATCCCACTCCTAGGCATATACCCTGAGGAAACCAAAATTGGAAAAGACACATGTATCCCACTGTTCACTGCAGCACTATTTACAATAGCTAGAACATGAAAGCAACCTAGATGTCCATGGACAGATGAATGGATAAAGAAGTTGTGGTATATATACACAATGGAATATTATCCAGCCACAAAAAGGAACACATTTGAGTCAGTTCTGATGAGATGGATGAACCTAGAACCTACTATACAGAATGAAGTGAGTCAGAGAGAGAATGATAAATACCATATTCTAATGCACATATACAGAATCTAGAAAAATGGTTCTGAATAATTTATTTACAGGGCAGCAATGGAGAAACGGACATAGAGAACAGACTTATGGACTTGGGGAGAGGGGAGGAGAGGGTGAGATGTATGGAAACAGTAACATGGAAACTTACATTACCATGTGTAAAATAAATAGCCAACGGGAATTTGCTGTCTGGCTCAGAAAACTCAAACAGGGGCTCTGTATGACCCTAAAGGGGTGGGATGGGGAGGGAGATGGGAGGGAGGTTCAAAAGGGAGGGGATATATGTATACCTATGGCTGATTCATGTTGAAGTTTAACAGGAAATAACAAAATTCTATAAAGCAATTATCCTTCAATAAAAAAATTTTTTATAAATCCCATAGTCAAATAAGTTTGAATAATTTGAGGAAACACTTTTCAGAGCCCCCACTTCTGGAAGGAAGGACAGACGGTGCCAGTTTCACTTGCCTGGAGTGCCCCATGGTTTTTCTGTACCTGGTCTGGTCTAACTTTACCTAATCATAACTCAACATCCCTCTGTGGCAATGATCTGCCTAGCCTTCCTGGACCCTGAGGCCAAAGGAAAATCAGTCTGATTACATCTTTACCAAATGTTTTGATACCTTATTTATCATGGATTTTTTGTGATACTTTTGATTTCTTCAAGTGTGGCATGAAAACACCGTCTATCTTGATTACTGTTTTGGTCCCCCTGAAGCTACTGCCTCACCCTTTCCCAGCCCAGCTGTGCAGTAACAGCTTCCCCATCACTCGATGTGACGCAGGCTCTGTTTTGAGTTCTTGAGGTGACCAAGCGCTGTGAGTGGCCAGCCTGTTCTGCTGTTGAACATCTGAAAACTAGAAAAGTTGTCTCCTGTCACCCCCATTCATTCTTAGCTTCTGGTTTTGTCTCAGAGAAGCCCACAGAATAATTTGAATTTCCTTTTTAATACAGTAGTCCTTTGACTAGAGATAGCTATTTCATTCCAGTTAATCGTCTGTTCCAGGTTAGACGCTGTGCCTGCTCCTCAGATGACTTGGGTTTCCAAATGATGTAGGCTGACACTCTGGTTACTCTGAACATGATTCCATATTTTTCAAGTTTCCATTAAAAAAACATCCTGTCAAGAGCTGAAGACAACACTCCAGCACTGCTCTGACAGGGGGCTCTCTCCTTCCTCTAGCTATGGAATACCGTGTTTCTCTGATGCAGCCTAAACCTGCCTTGGTTCTGCGGCCCCAACACTGGTCTTTTGGAAGTCCAGGGCACTATCCATTGCACCATGGAGTCACCTTGCTGGTTTTTTATTTTGCACTTGTAGCCAAATAAAACCATTTGATTTTCTGCATGAATTTTTATTAGAGTAGTACTTATAGAATTGAGTTTTAAACCCAAATACTTTCTTGGTAAACTGTACCTCATTAGTCACTTTCCATTTACTGTAGTCTACAGATATTTTTGAATCATTTTTCCAAGTGTGTTTAAGTACTTAGTCTCCCACCTAGATAGGTATAATGGCATGTGGATAGATCCATTTCATAAAACATTAAGGAACAGTTCCTCCTTTCTCCTTCATATATTATCTCTAACTTTCCGGTGCAAAAAGTTCATTTATAAATACTGTATTAGCATATCTTAGTGATTCAGTTCAAGTCACAGCCATAGACATAAATGAAAACTCCCAGCTCGGCCTTATTTCCCATGCATGGTGAATTCACAGGCAATAATTTGCAAGTGCAACTTCTGCATGTTGGCCTAATTGACCCTTTCCCCTCTTTATCAAAGGCAATTTCCCTCAAAAAAAAAAAAAAGAACAACTGTTTCCACCTGCAGCTGCTCACTCAAACAGGGGGCAATCCAGCTGTGGCTTTATAACCTCACCCCCAGGTTATCCCACAGTTAAAAATCAGAATTTACATAGATCATGCGGTCAGGAATATGGCTCTTTCAAAGGACTTCTCTTTCTCGCTGAAGGAATCCAACTGAAATAAAAAGCAACACTGAAAATGGATAGAGCAACTCGCCTGAGGCAGGACCCGATAGCACCCTGGGAGGTCATCATCATTGACAAGCTGGATCGTTTTCTTATACGGATATTTCAGGAAGCAACGCCCGAAGTCCACCTCTGTATTAACCACGTGGAGGGTAGGTACAATACACCTGCTCGAGGGAAGGAGCCCATTAAAGAACTCAAAAGGATGAAGGCAGAGCTTGTTTACACATGGAGGACGCAGTCCCAAGTTAAACACATCTGTCACTGTCACACACTAGTTTTCCTCTAATAACCACATTAATCATTTTCACATCTTCTCTCCTGTCATCCCTCTCTCTAAGCCCCTAGTAACCACTTTTTAATCAAAAAAGGGCTATTAGCAGGATGCCGTAAACACTGTCTTCTGTGGGTAATGACTAACATTTCCATTGTTTTTCATATTTGACTTTTCTCTGGCAAAGGGCCCCCAAAGCACAAGTTCCTTAGGATAGTGGATCTGTTTACATGACAAACAGGGCCCAAGCCACTAGCATGGGGTCCTGACTCGCTGCGACACTATGGACCAGTCAGAGTCCCCTGAGGCCCAGCAACAGCTCATACCATCTAAATAATGGTACTAATTCTAATTTCCATGAGGAACAGCTGCCTTGGATCAGTGGGCTCAGGCAGCTGCTCGACCCAGATCTGGCACTGTGACAGTGGTGCTCAGTGTGAAGGGGCTGTTGTGGGGGACAGGAGGGAGGGATGGAAGGCCTGAGTGTGCAGACTGGCCTATTATTAGGTGACCTGGGTTTGATTTCGTGTCTGTTAAGTCCCCAGGTCTGCCCTGCCCTGCTGCACTTTCACAACATGGTGCCATGGTGAGGAGTGCTGGCGTGTGAATCTGTCAGAGCCAGGTTCAAATACTGACCTCACCAAGCACAACCTTGAGCCAGCTGCTCTCCCTCCCAGAGCCCCATTTTTGCTCATAGGTAGAAAGAAGATAATCTGAGGCACTGACATTGGCATCAGCTCTTCCTGGGGAAACACAGAAGATGGTGTGAATGAAGGCATGGCGCAGGACCACCTGATGGCTCAGTACGAGGCGATGCGCCCGTGGCCTGCCCGACCAGTCACACTGCTGGCTCTCTGGGAGAATCACTTTGGGGAGCACGTTCTAAAAGTAGCTCCTCTGTTGAGAGTCTCTGAGCAGTCCTTACAGGCTGCTCCAAAAGTAGTGACACAAGAGTCTTGACCTCAAGTTCAGGTTTTAGCGGAAGATGAGGGTTCACTTTTAGTTAGAATGGGAGTTGTCAGTTGACCCAATGATTCTGGTAAAGCTTATCCTTTACTACCTGAAACACTGGGGCTGACAGGACTCATAGCATTTGACTTGGTCACAGAGTATACGTGCTAGAACACTCACAGCCTCCTCTGACCCATTCCCCACCTTTCTAAAATGCAGGATTTTTCACTTAGAGCTGCAGGGAAAAAGCATTGGAAAGTATCAGAATAAAAGAAAAATAGAAAAGAAATACAAGACTAGACAAAAGGTCAAACTTTGGGATAGAGAAGACCAAACAAATGGGTTTTTCCACTGTTCTTAAACAAATGATTAGTGAGGTCTCTGGAGGGAATATTAAGCAGATTGTGGCAAGAACTTGACCTTCAAGTTATTTTAGGGCTGCCCCCTGACTTCACTCAAACCCAAGACAGAGGAAATGGTGCTGGTTATGATGACCCCACCAACCAGCATACCTGTACCTTCTTTAAGGTGCATCTTCCTAAGATTCATGAAGGCCCTACATTCTAGGTACTAGAATACTGCCTGTTTCCTTCAGATGGCAGTTTCATCCACACTATCAGGTCCCAGATCTGGACACTTGTTTACTTTGGCAAGAGCACGGCCTGTGATTTTATTTAGGACCACGGTCAGCATCACCACACTTAGAAAGGCTGTAAACTTAGTGAAGGAGACACAGTCAACAAACGTCAGAGCCCGGATCTTACCCTGACTCCAGGACCCACTGCTGCCTCTATTGAGAAAGAGACAAGCTGTGATGGTTCTGAGGAGTTTATGATGTTAGTGAGGGCCTTGTTTTGGGGGGCCACTTGCAGCCTGCCTTTAAGTCCTACTGACAATGTCCAGGAGCAGGGCTATGAGCACCACTCTTTCTGCTGCACAGCTCTGGAGTACTATCTTTAAAGATAAAAATAAAAACCAGCAACTGCTCATCTCTTCCTGATAAAACCTTGTCAAGTATATACACAGAAAATCAGACCCATTAAAGAGCACTGTTATACTTAACACCTAACACACACATCCCTCCTCATACCTCCACCAAAGGTGCATTTTCTCATATAAAACTTTGTCACTCCAATATCAGATTCTTCTTCCTTTCTCAGGAAAGGCAGTAAACTGGTTGGTTGCTCCTGTGCTGCCTTCCTTCCCAAGAGCCAGCCCATTACTGGTGGCTTAGGGGAGACTGGGAAAGAGAAAGTAGGTGAACGTGATACCTTGCTGTGATTAGGAGTGCCAGGACTTCCTCCCCGATGCCCTCCACATCTACCACCAGGGCCAGCTCATATTTCTGCACAGTGTTGGAGCATAACGTCACCTAGAAAGAAAAATGTAAAAAGCTGCTCTTCTAAAAGGCCAGTTCTCCCCCTGCACAGGGGAGAAGGGGGCCAGGAGAGGACCACACGGATGAGTGTGGTTTCTAAGTACTTTATTAGAGGATGTATGGCATTTAACATTTTTAGTTAAACAGGTTCCATTTCAGGGTCAGGGCATGCTGAGTTGTTTCAAAGGCCAGGTTAGATTCTAACAAATGGCTTTTGGTATAATAGGTCTGCTGAATTCTGAGGGGGTAGTATCAAAGGAGCCACAGATCTGGCATGAGAGGAAACCAGGCCCTGAAGGACATCAACATCAAACAAACTTTAATTACTGCAATTTAAAGTGTTCCCTATGCCTCTGGGTTATATAAATTCTGAAAATTCAGTACACCAATAAAACACTACAGCTAGATTTCACTTATGGCAAAATAAATGAATATAACCAAGTCAGTGATAGAAATGGTGTGAGAAATAAACTAATCTTTTTTTTTAACCAAAATCTTGTCGTTCCTCACCACCTCCCGTATTCACTATTAGAGCAGAAAATACGAAACTCTGAAGAAAGGTTAATCCAAGGACAGTATGTGACCAATATATTTTACCCTATGTTTGTATTTATTGTTGTGAAACTTGACATTTAGTTTTTTGAAGCTTTGTCACAGTTTTTAATTGCTTTAAATGATTTGTATTGGAAGAGATACTTCTAAGTGTAGAAAACAGCTTCTGGCACAGGTTATGGCTCTTCTATCTATAAATTATGCATCAGGTACTAATTAAAATTTTTTTGGTTGGAAAGGGAATTGTTGGATGCAAATCTGAGTCCAGATAGACGTGGTTAAAGTGCAGATCAGGAGGGAAACCTGAGGCTTGGAGAAAACTTTCTAAAATACAAAGGAAAAATAAAGCAAAGAGGGAGTCGCTGATTTAGAAGGAAAACTTGGCAGCTCTGGAGAGAAGCAGCCACTACAGCTCCAGATTCCTGGAGTGGTTCTAACCCTGACTTATGTCTCTGAGCTCAGGTTAGAAGAAGTGATTCTGGTAGAACCTGCTAGATAGATGCTGTCTTCTAGAATCTTCCTGAACTACACGGGAGAAGATCCACAAAAGGGGGGAATGGTAGGTAATATGTAAGCTAAGCATTACTTTGTAAAAAATAAATTCATTCATTGCAGCTGCACCTCTCCTTGGGCAAGTCACAATTAGCAATTGCTCTGATCTGAATGCTAATGTCCCCACCTCCCAAATGTATACGCTGAAATTCTAACTCTCAACATGCTGATTATTAGGAGGTAGGGTCTCTGGGAGGTCATGAGGTCATGAGGGTGGAGTCCTCTTGAGTAGGATGAGGGCCCCTCTAAGAGGCCCCAGAGAGCTCCCTCGTTCCTTCACCAGGTGAGGATACAAGGAGACATCAGCAGGCTGAAATCTGAAAAATGGCCTTCACCGGAACCCTACCATGCTGGTATTCTGACCTCAGGCTTCCAGCCTCCAGATTGTAAGAATAAATTTCTGATGTTTATAAGCCACCCAGTCTCTGGTCTTTTGTAAGAGGAGCCCAAATGGGAAGTTACAACAATATGTGATATAAAACCTCACTGTATCCCTGAAGAAGACCTTAGAAAAGCTGAAACCTCCTAGAATAGATTTAGGATGCATAAATTCATGGTGAGATATTATGAAGCATTTAAAGCAAATTTGAGGGGTAAAACTCACAGCTGAATTAAATATTGAAAGGTAATGACTAAAGAGAAAATTATCACCTTAGTTGTGAAGTTATTCTTTTTTCTTTTGCAGAAAAGATAAAAATCATTTAAATTTAGCAGCCTTCAGTGTTGCTAGACCTAACTGCTTGGAGAAGCAAAAAATAAGTGATGGGAGACAGCAAAAACCTTTCTCAGCTGGCACTGGAACAATTCTGCTGTTGGCACTACGAGGCCATAAGCCAAGCATCACACTGTGGACCTTAAAGCACTGCTGGGAACATCACATCCACATTCACCAGGAAGCTCAGATTCAGGTTAAAAATTTGAATAAACTGGATATCATCTGGGGCATAAACCTGGATACTTACTAGTATAAATGATTTGAGTCTAATGGAGAACCTGATTGTCAATGAGCTCTTAAATATTTTTATATTAGCATTGATGAGTACACTATTAGGCACAGAGCAGCGATTTCAGCAGAAATTGCTAGAATCCACTGTTCTGATAAAGGCAATGCATGTAGACTGATGGAAACCTACTGAAGCAGTGTCAGATCTTTGGCCCAATATATTTGTATCTGGTTTCTTTTGCCACAGTAGTTTACTTCCTCGTAGAAATAGACCCACTTTTCCATGTGAATTAGAGGCACTCCCTCTCATTGACAATGGGCACATAAAGCAAACGCTAGATGTGGTCTCAGTACCTATTTGACAGTTCAGCTGTATGGCTACATATGCTGGAAGGCTGAGCAGTTTACCCTGATAGCAGCAAATCCTTGGGAGCGAATGGTGCCGCAGCTGGGGGTTATGGTGAATTCTTTTGGTCTTATTACAGGTAATTCATCCTTGCTCCAAAATGGTTTTTTGTTGTCTGAATACTGCTCACAACTTGAAATGCTTTGCTGGCCAACGCCATCCCCAGGGATACGCAGTTTGAAGGTCATGGGGACCAAGGAGGTATTATTGAGGGAACATATCAAGGTATGAGGAAACCCTGGAAAACAAAATAGAAGGTGAGAAATAGATGCCCTATGACAGCGTCCCTTTAACTTCAACCTCCCCTCTCAGTGCCAAACCTCTTAAATGAATTAGACACGCAATTCATCACTGCTATTTATTTCCAACTCTCCCCAGTACTGTTTTCAGTTGCACAACCAATAAATACATTTCACTCATTCATTCAGTGAGTACTTGTTATGCACTTACTATGTAACAATAGACATGAAACAAACCACTCTGTCATTATCCAGACCCCTCTCCAGAGGCGGTCTCTATAATCAGTTTGTTGAGTAACCTTCTAGAAGCACCATTTGCATTTGATTTTTACATAGAAATACAATTTTCCCCAAAGAATAGGAGTATATTTGCTCTTTTTATTTGCTGGTGTGTGAAAGGAGAAGCCCACGCAGCTTTGCTTGCTGTGTGACCAGAGCCTGCCAACACATTATATATTTCATCCCAGACTTGTCTGAGGCTCTTGCTCTTAGAGTAGATGACACAAAATCGAATAATAGCCTCTCCTGAGAGAGACTTTACGACCTGCTTTTGAGCTGGCCAAAGACTCGCTGGCCAAAGCTTTCACCTCCCTGAGACGAAACTGCTTTTTAATGTTATTTAATGTTATTTTTTAGCCCTCCTACATTCAGTTCAGGGAGATTTGTGTTCCTTTCCTAAGAGATGTGGCTCCTTTTTGCCTGGCAAGCAATAAACCAAACTCTGATTTTGGATTCCCTAGGTGGTCATTGTATCTGCTACCATTTTCAGAACAAGAATGATCTAAAACCATAAGAGAATAAATATGCATATTTCTACTGGATGTAAACACTTCTCTTTCTATGTTGAAACCTACTGGGATAAAATACAACTGGTCTCCTGGAGTAATTGCTGCAGCACTGCTGGGGATATTTTGAACTGATCTACTTCTCCCCGTCTGAGCCTCTGTCTACACATTAGGACTGTTGGAGGAAACACATCCACGTCTCCCTCATAATTTCGCACCTCCTTGGAAGAGACATTTTATGGAAGAATTGTGTGATTAAGGGCACTTGAAAGATTATTCTTGGAAATTCCAGAGATATTGCTAGAAAGTCATTTTCACAATCATATAATTGCTTCATCTGACTTCTCTGAAATTTTTCAAAATGTCTCTTAAAACTACAGATTCTTCCTTATTTTACCTTATCATTTATGGGATAAACACTCTTCAAATGTACGGTGTAATTTGGAATTGGATCCTATAAAGGTTCACATGTGTCTTTCCAAACCACTGCCCAGACTGCATTCCTGAATCTGTAAGTTTTTCTGAGAATAAAGTCAATTACAACCTTCTAGCTAGAACAATTCCTTGTACAACTACTTGTAGTAGCCTGTATTGCTTGTGTAGAAGCCCCCAAAAAGAGGATATTGCTTTATTAAAGATCAAACATTCATTAATACAAATGTTATTCCTAGGTTTCTGGTTGCATCAAATCTGAATTACTGTTCTACTGTCCATCTGAATGCAAGCACTTTACATCTAACACATTAAAAAAAATCAACATCTATGTGTCTTTTCTTCAAATAATTAACAACACACTTGGCCAGACTGCCTCAAAGACTCAAAAGAGACACTTTCATAACTCTCTCAGTACTTAAATAATGATTTAAAAGATTGTAGTCTTAGGAGGTTTGATTCTCATTCAAGATGTATATTTTCATCTGACCTAGAAAGCCCCGAAAAAGAAACTTAAGGAAACTAGGGGCAAAAGATCACAAGGCTACAAAGGAAAATTTTCAATTCTGACAAAAGGTGATAAATTGTTTGGAACATTATCTCTCTACCAATAATGGATCCTAACTAAGAAGAGTGTTAAACTGATTCAGCAATACCCAAGACGAAACATTAAATTACAAGTGACAGACTTTTGGGAATTCATTGGATATTTTAGACAATGGATTCCTAATTTTTCTAGTAAAATAAAAATCTCCACAAAGCAAAGAGAAATGTATTGGCAGAACATTGTGCAAAAACAGATGGTATTATTGTAGCTGTCTATAGAAATATTTCACAATATAGGAGATCAATAGGCACATTTGCACAATTCATTTTGAAGATAAAAATATTCAGACTTAGAAAACAAACATTACTTAAAAATGGGATCCTCTGTTCACTTCAATGGTTTCTCATACCCCAAGTATGAAGTGCCCCAAAGTCTGAGCTGGTCTTTGACAAAAATCTTATACCACAGGTCCCATCATAAAGAAGATAATTTCTGAATAAGAGTTGATAGGAAAATTTCTCCTCTGTAACTGGCTCCTGTCTTACATCCTGCTATCATATTCCAGAAAAAAATGTGCAGTCAGTTGTGGGTCTAAATCATACTTCAGAGGACCTTTCAAATACAAATGGGCTATGCCAAAATTATACAGTTAAAACACGTTGTTGTAACTGTCTGTCTTGAGACAGATTTGAGCCTTCCTATACAGAAAGGCTGCTGCTGTAAATACGACTCAATCATTGTACTTGATAACTTTCCCCCATGGGGAACACCAGCCTTATGTAGAAGAGTTATAAAGAATCCTACAGTATATTAACCATTTGATGAAAAAATGTCACAATCCACAATCTTTGGAAAATATAGAGCATAAAAATTTTACTACTGATCTTAAACTGGCCAAGCTCTCTAAGCCTCCTGGATTTCTTTAGTGAAGAGTTTTACTTTTAGTTCTAATGTCTATCAGACCAGGTTAGCTCCCTCTGGAAACTCAAAGGTTATTCACCTTAGGAAATAAAAACTAGAAGAACCATGGGATTACAAGTGTCTTTATCAATCTGAATCAAGTTTCCTTAATAGAGATGTAACTAAACATTGTCTAGAACCAACTCACCTATAAGTTCAAGAAGCCTTCCAAAAGCTCACCCTCAGAAACTTTCCCTTTTTTCAGCTTCAAAAATGAAAAAATAAACCAATAGTCTTTACGGCCTTCTAACAACTGACCCTACAACTAACTAGGAGGTGAGCTTTTGGATAAAAAGATGCCCAAAGAAACTGAATTACTGGCTGAAGGTGTATAGAAAACTACTCTTACTAGAGATTCTTTAGTTTTCCTTTCCTTTTTTTTTTTTTTTTTTTTAATATCTTGGCCACGCTGTGCAGCACATGGAACTTTAGTTCCCAAACCAGGGATCAAACCTCCATCCTCTGCATTGCAAGGTGGATTCTTAACTGTTGGACCACCAGGGAAGTCCCTGGCTGGAGATCTTAAGTGGAAATTTGCTAAAATGAACTTTCAGAAATCAGTCACCTCAGCAGTAGATTGCTATTCTAAGATCCTCAGAAACAGCAGACTCGAAATGAAGTTGAAAAATTCTGCTCATGAGTGACAGAACAAGATTTTGCAACATACCTGGTATTACTGAGTTTCACACTTTACCTTGTATACTTTCGTTCTTATCATTCTGCCATATTATTCTCTACCTTAAGGTCATATTACCTTAAGGTCATTCTACCTTAAGGTCATATTAATTCTTAATCCTTCTGATATCGCTGTTGTGTTTCCCTTTACTGCTGCTTCTGCTGCTGCTAAGTTGACTCAGTCGTGTCCGTCTCTGTGTGACCCCATAGATGGCAGCCGACCAGGCTCCCCCGTCCCTGGGATTCTCCAGGCAAGAACACTGGAGTGGGGTACCATTGCCTTCTCCATTACTGCTAATGATCCCTTACTCAAATCTAGGCTTTGCTTATGCCTACTGTAATCTCTTCTGCCAACCTTTCTAAGAACTTCCTATGATCACGACAATTAAGCTTTGCCCATATCTCTCTACTTTACACCTTCCTAAAGTTAACTTAAATACTTCTCCTTGAGTAAAATACTGCTAGTTAATACTAGGTCATGTGTATTTTTGACGCTTATATTTATTTATCCCAACAACTCTGCCCTCAAACCCTAACTTCTCTGTCTAAATTATCTAATGGTCAAGTCCACAGAGAAACCAGAGCCTTCCAATTTCCTTATTCTCATTCAGCAAGTTCTTGTACCTCCTGAAAAATAGTGACTTTGCAGATATTTATCCTGCCCCATTTGATCTATCACCTGGTATACCACTGATGATTTGGTTCATTTCATTTCTTGATCAATCTGAGGAGTTATCAATGTCCCAGTGTTCCTTTAGGGACAATCACTACCCAAATTCTATAATTTAACTCTCTCAATACTGTAGCTTTAGTCAAAGTAATTAATTATTAGATATGACATCCAACATCCAATCCTACCATCACAATCTCCAGCAGTTCAGTTCAGTCGCTCAGTCGTGTCTGACTCTTTGTGACCGGATGCCATGATCTTAGTTTTCTGAATATTGAGCTTTAAGCCAATGTTTTCACTCTCCTCTTTCACTTTCATCAAGAGGCTCTTTTTTTCTTCTTCTCTTTCTGCCATAAGGGTGATGTCACCTGCATATCTGAGGTTATTGATATTTCTCCCAGCAATCTTGATTCCAGTTTGTGCTTCATCCAGCCTGGCATTTCGCATGATGTACTCTGCATATAAGTTAAACAAGTAGGGTGACAATATACAGCCTTGATGTACTCCTTTCCCAGTTTGGAACCAGTCTGTTGTTCCATGTCCAGCTCTAACTGTTGCTTCCTGAACTGAATACAGATTTCCCAAGAGGCAAGTCAGGTGGTCTGGTATTCCCATCTCTTTCAGAAGTTTCCACAGTTTGTTGTGATCCACACAGTCAAAGGCTTTGGCATAGTCAATAAAGAAGAAATAGATGTTCTTTTGGAACTCTTTTGCTTTTTCAATGATCCAGCAGATGTTGGCAATTTGATCTCTGGTTCCTCTGCCTTTACTAAAACCAGCTTGAACATCTGGAAGTTGACAGTTCACGTATTGCTGAAGCCTGGCTTGGAGAATTTTGAGCATTACTTTACTAGCATGTGAGATAAGTGCAATTGTTTGGTAGTTTGAGCATTCTTTACCATTGCCTTTATTTGGGATTGGAATGAAAACTGACCTTTTCCAGTCCCGTGGCCACTGCTGAGTTTTCAAATTTGCTGGCATAATGAGTGCAGCACTTTCACAGCATCATCTTTTAGGATTTGAAATCACTCAACTGAATTCCATCCCCTCCACTACCTTTGTTCATAGTGATGCTTCCTAAGGCCCACTTGACTTTGCATTCCAGAATGTCTGGCTCTAGGTGAGTGATCACACCATCGTGATTATCTGGGTCATGAAGATCGTTTTTGTACAGCTCTTCTGTGTATTCTTGCCACCTCTTCTTAATGTCTTTTGCTTCTGTTAGGTCCATACCATTCCTGTCCTTTATTGAGCCCATCTTTCCATGAAATGTTCCCTTGGTATCTTTAACTTCCTTGAAGAGATCTCTAGTCTTTCCCATTCTGCTGTTTTCCTCTGTTTCTTTGCACTGATCACTGAGGAAGGCTTTCTTATCTGTGCTTGCTATACCCATACTTTAAATATTTTAGATACCAACCAATAGTACTATTACCTCTTACCTACTTTATGATAATTACAATATCCTAACATCATCAAAACCAGCAGACCCTGTGATGCCAAATCTAGATCTTTATCTGTAATCAAGTAAATGCCATGTCTCTACTACTAGCCCGCAACTGATGCCTCTTCAAGAATGGGCCTTAGTGCCCATAAGGGGATGATATTATCAACTTCAGTCACCCTAATGTACTACCCAGCCCCACTATAGTCCCTGCAGACCTTGCTTAACTCCACGCAATGTATCTGTCAAACTGAAATAATTTAACAAGTCCTCCAATGTATGGCTGGCTTCTGTAACAGTTCTTTTCTCTCTTGCATCTGGAACTACCAATGTACACCTCTATTTGTCTTTCGTCCCTGAGCCAGTAACATGCTTTATTTTCTCTCTCTCATCAAAGCCCTACCTGCATAGGTGGGGTAATAATTAGAGAACTTCAAATAAATAATTCCCCAATGAACCATGTTTCTTTGTGGTAGGAGGCCAATCTACCTGAAGAAATACATGATACCTGGTATTGGAGTCATGAAGACTCTAGTTCCAATTTTGGAACTTGAAATATTATCACAAGATAATTTTGAAAGATTGTTACAAAACTGTTCCTAACTTTGGTCATTATAGTGCAGAATCCAGAAGCACAGAAAAGTAGCTTGAATTCACTGACCCAAGTGTTACGAAAATCAAACAACCTTAGATTTCCTGTTGGCAAGAAAAAAGGGTATGCTATTGTTAACCTTTCTTGTCATAACAGAGAGAAGACTAAGGAATCCGTCTCCAAACTCAAAGAAAAGGCAATTTGGGTTCTGAAGGTGGGCTCAAGAGAGGAAGTTCTCAGATCTCAGACTTGGGTAGTCTTGGGTCATGGCTCTGTACCGTCTTCTAACCTCTCATATCACAAGAGTCTAGCTTCTGTATCGCCTCTTATTGTGCATCTGTCACAGTTACCCTTCAAGTTGCAGGTCACTTTTATTTTCCTTCAAAGGAGCCTATCATTCAAATATGCCCTACAGATCTGTAAACATCTCTCTAGCCATTTTCACATTCTACATGAAGAGACATTCAACTTCATTTATATAAACTTTCTTATGGTAGGTGCCTTACCCAATACAACACAGGTCAGGATGGGGGCATCGTATAAATACATGTGCTCTGAATTTTAAAACACTTTTACAACATCCACGTGCTAAAGCAATTTATAAAGGCATTACGATTTTTCTTAAGAACTATTTTTCCCCAAGTTAGATGGGCCAACTTGAAACGAAGCAAAAGAAATAAAAGTCAAAATGGAAAACAATAGAGCAAAATGGAAATGATTAAGGAATAAAGATTCAGACTAGGGTTTCTCAATTAAAAAAAAATTACCACCTCCTAAAAAGAACCATTGTGATAAACTAATTTTATATCATCAAATCAGTTAATTAAATATGACTTAAAGTAGACTCAATTCTCTCTAACAAGAGAAATAAATACCAAGGAAAAAGATTGTTGGGTAGGGTGGACCTTTGGACACAAACAATTGTTATATCTAAGTTTTCTCAGCCCCTAGGAATCAATTTTTGCTTCTCTAGGGGCAACTGTCAACACCCAAGTTGACAAAATATGATTTAGATAGATCTCAATTGAAATACTAATTCTTCTACAGCTGTGTGACCTTTGGGAGTTATTTAACTGTTCCAGTGCTCAGGTCTTCTATCTTTAAAATGTAAACCTTAAAGAGTGCCTCACCCTAGGACTGCTAATGTGTTTAAATGTCATATTTCATATTATTACTTAGCAGCAATTGGACTGCAAGAAAGAACCAATTAATAAGTAAATTTGCTTCCAC
This sequence comes from Muntiacus reevesi, assembly GCF_963930625.1. Taxonomy (NCBI): domain Eukaryota; kingdom Metazoa; phylum Chordata; class Mammalia; order Artiodactyla; family Cervidae; genus Muntiacus; species Muntiacus reevesi. The sequence goes on along the minus strand of NC_089250.1, from coordinate 252,232,838 downwards.
TGTTGTTATCAGTTCTATTATTGGGGAAGTTCAGATGGGAGATAATGACTCAGTGAAGCAAGTGAGTAAAAAGTCTATACAACAATAAAGAAGAGTCTTTAATTTGAAGTGATAAAACACCTGACTTAAACCACCACTGAGTTCACTTTAAATTTGAGAGCATCTCTGTTGACAGGCTGTGTAGCCAAAGTGGGCAGTCAAAATCTACAGAAAAAAAGAGTGTTCAGAATGTTCAGATAGTGGAGTGAAACATAAAGCATTCTGTTGTTCTATTGCAGGAAGGGGGTGGACAGCCATGGCCTGACAACTACTAGTGTCCAGCACAAGGCTAAAATGTTCACCTAAAAACTAGGAAATGGCAACAAAGTGCTAGAGCAGAAGAACAATTCTAGAACCTCTTAGCTATTGCCCACACAAAATGGCAAGAGAAATTCTTTGTAAACCTTCTCCCTCCCACATAGAGGGAAAAGGAATTTTTCTCAATATCTAATTTAAAATGGAAAAGTACTCACCAAAGGAAACATCACCAAAACGCAGAGCAGGAACATTAAAATGGAAGGTAGGTCCAATGACACAGCCTCTGGAAGTAAGAATATACACTGAGGGAATGGAAAGGGAACCCAATGAATTCAAGGTAACAGTCAAGAAGTGGGCAGAGAGTGAGCACTGAAAACCATAATTTGGCATTTAATCAATTACAGAATCATCTAGGACTCACTGAAACTGTGAGATGATGGTCAATCACAATGGTTCTTAAAATTCCTTTACAACTCAAACCTTTGCGTTTTAGCGAATGATGCTATGGTTAACTTATCACCATATTCCTACCAGTGATGAGGCAGAGAAGACACACCACTAAACTAATGGCACAAAATGTTAATGTGGATGAGATACACAACATGACAAGTTATTAATTCAGACAAGAAAAAATTATAGGTCTAATCCAGGTATAGACATCAAAGACTATCAATGATACCAGTATTCCTTGGCCCACACTTTTATAAATCTGCTTTAATCCAGTTCCTACCACCAACTAGCTGTGATCTTGGTCAATCACTTTACCTCTGTAGGTCTCAGTTTTTCTCCTAACATACACAAGAGAAGACGGGAATAGGTGGCCTTTAAGGACTCTTTAACTGTTGATTTTCTGTTTCCCTCTCATGCAAGGCTCATGATCTTGGAGTGATGCTCTAGCTTAAAATAAATAACAGAGATTCCATAGCTTCTAGCTGACTTCAGGTGTGGTAGATAGTATATTGGTCCCCAAAGATGTCTATCTGCTAACAAACCCCAGAATCTATGAATATACTAGGTTACATGGCAAAGACTAATTAAGGTAGCAGAAGGAATTGAAGTTGCTAATTAACTGAACTTAAAATAAGGAAATTGGGCTTACTAGGTGATGCTACTGGTAAAGAACCTGCCTACCAATGTAAGAGATATAAGAGATGTAAGAGATGCGGGTCCAATCCCTAGGCTGGGACGATCCCCTGGAGGAGGGCATGGCAATCCACTCCAGTATTCTTGCGTGGAGAACCCCATGGACTGAGGAGCCTGGGGGGCTACAATCCATCAGGCTGCAGAGAGTTGGACACGACCTAAATGACTTAGAAGGCATGCACACAGGATATGGACATCAGCCTGACTTATCTAGTTGGGTTCAGTGCAATCACTAGGATCTTTAAAATCAGAACATGGAGGCAGAAGACAAGGTAGGAGTGAGGCAGTGTGAGAAAGATTCAACCAGCTTTTGCTAGGTTTGAAGATGGAGGAGGGAGGTCATGAGCTAAAGACTGTGGGCAGCATCAAGAAGCCAAACAAGGTTAGGAAACAAATGCTCCCCAAGAGCTACCATAAACAAAGCCAGCCCTGGCCAATACTTTGATTTTAGCTCCGTAAGACCTGTGTTGGACTTAAAATAATATATGTGTATTGCTTTAAGCTACTGAGTTTGTGGTAATTTGTTACAGCAGCAATAGAAAACTAATATATCAGATATTTGTTTATTCTTGCCTTTTTCTATGGTCTATGTCCCTAAAATCTCTAGACCAAAGGTAAGAACTGAAATAATTTCCCATTTGTGTGTCAGGCTTTCAAAAGTTATAGACGCACAAATATCAGAAATCCCACTAAGCCTGAGTCTTCTAATCCACCCAGATCCAGATGTTGGTGATGTAGGTGTGTCAAACCATGCTGAATGAACTTGGTGCCCCAGTGATACTTCCGGCTGCTACAGATCTGACTATAATATGTTGAGGGGCTCCTGCAAGCCTGGGAGGAGAGATGACAACAAAGACTCAGTGCAGGAAGTCTGGATTCTAAAAGCCTTTCCCAGGACCATCTTTTCTATTTTATGCTAATAATCCAAAGTGGTTTCAAAAGGAGCAGCTGGTACTCAGGAGGAATTAGGATCCAGCTGAGAATGAAGTCAAACGAGCCTACAGATTAGATACTTGATTTGTAAAAAAAGTTTTTGGGAGGCCAAAGTAACGAATAGATCAAAAGAGTCTGCAGTGCACAAAAGCATAAAGAAATAGGAAAGAAGATCACAAAACTGCACAATGCAGTCATTTAATCAGTGAAGCAGGAAAAAACCAGAGTTAAATCGCATTTGTTCAAAGGCACATATAACTAAGGGAACGGCAGCTGAATACCAACTGGGCTTAGACACTGTCATATCCATTCAAACAGGGATTCTGAATATTAGGACAGTCTCTGCCAAGATGGTACCCAACACCAATGCAGTGGTCTGTTAAGATTAGAATTTTAAAGACCAAGAGATAGAGTGATTGAATTATTATGTTGTTATGTAAAACAGACTGAATGAAAAATATGCTACAGTTAAACTTCATAAAGTCACATATGTAAAAATAGGAGAGTATAAAATTGCTTATAGGTAATTTTTAAAAATCACTTCAATTTTACAGTGTTGTTTATCCAACCACTTTAAGTACTGTGTCATGCAGTTGGAGAAATAAACAGAAATAGAAAAAAATTCAGCAATAGTTCTGGTAACTTTCAAGGTATACTAGCAAAAATTATGTGGTATTGAGGAAAGAAGATTACCTGACAGTGAAAGAATAAGAAATAAAATTTCAGAATCCACAACATAAACTTTATAGAGACTTCCTGGGCTATAAGGCCCAAGAGAGTGTCCCTGGCAAAGGCATAAGTAAAATGAGCATTACTGTGTGGAACTGAAAGTAAATAATAAATTGTACATGTATTTCAACCTTTATCATTAGACATTTATTTGTGACACCACATATTTACCAAGTTTTCAAAATTACTGTTTGTGGTATGACATGCTAGAACAATTCTGGACAAATGCAATTTAGACAAGAATATTTCTCTTAGCAATTTGTAATTCGTTTTAGGATGAAATAAACATTCTTTCCACAGTCAGATTTTCCTTTCCTTTGCAAGAAACAAGGAGTGAACATGCAAAAAAAAAAAAAAAAAGGCATGGGAGCTGGTATGAATGGTAAGGTCCAGAGACTTAAGAGACCTAAACTTCATAGAATACCTGGAGTATTAACTAGTCCAAACTTACTTGTGAAAAGGTTCCTAGAAGATTTCTAAACTCTGCTATTCATAGTGGAGAACACAAGTACATTCTGATCTATTCAGACATTGCTAGTGACATGCAACACTATATAGAGCATGCTTGGGATCTTTAGGGGAAGAGAGATTTAAAAAATTCACCCATGAAATGACAGAACTATTATTCAATATTACAGGCTCTTGGAAATTGTAAAAAAAATAACAGCCTCATTCAAATATAATTCATATGCTATAAATTCACCCACTTAACAGGTACCATGTTGTAGCATGTACATCCTTCTTTCTTTTCTCATTCCTTTTTATATATTCCTTAATAACATTCCATTGTGTGAACAGACCATGTTTTATTTATCCATTCATCAGCTGGGAGACACTTGGATTATTTCCACCTTTTGGCTACTAAGAATAATGCACTGTTAAACATTCATGGGCAAGTTTTTGTGTGGATTTAAATTTTCATTTTTCTTGGGTAGGTATCTAGGAATGGATTGCTAGATTATAAGGTAATTCAAAGTCTACCTCTTCGAAAACCTGTCAGACTGTTCCAAAGTGACTGCAAATTTTACATTCCCACCATCAGTGTATGAGACTTCTTATTTCTCTACATTCTCTACAACACTTGCTATTTTCTATTTTTAAGTTATAGCCATCCACACAGGTATGAAGTTGCATCTCAGTGTGGTTTCTATTTGCATCTCCTTGATGATTAATGATGTTGAGAGTCTATTCACATGTTATTAGTTACTTGCATATCTTTTTTAGAGAAAAGTCTGCTCAGACGGTTTGCCCATTTTTAACCGGGTTGTCTTTTTGTTATTGAGTGTTAGTGTTCTGTATATATCTTAGATAGATCCCCCTTTTCAGATATATGATTTACAAGTATTTTTTCCCATTTTGTAGTTTGCTTTTTTCATTTTCTTAATAGTGTCCTTTGAAGCACAAAATTTAAAAATTCTGATGAAGTCTAATTTACTTACTTTTCCTTTGATTGCTTATACTTAGGTGTCATATTTAAGAAATCTTTGCCTAATCCAAAGTCATGTATAGTTGCACCTATGCTTTATTTTAAAAGTTTTATAGTTTTAGTTTTTACATTTAGGTCTTTGGTCTATGTGTGTGTTAGCCACTAAGTCATGTCCGACTTTTTTGTGACCCCATGGACTATACCCTGCCAGGCTCCTCTGTCCATGGGATTATCTGAGTAAGAATACTGGGGTGGGTTGCCATTCCCTTCTCCAGGGCATCTTCTGGACCCAGGGATTGAACCCAAGTCTCCTGCATTGCAGGCAGATACTTTACCGTCTGAGCCACAAGGGAAGTCCATATTAATTCTGTATATGGTGTGAGGTGGACGGGGGGGGGTGCATGGAACTTTATTCTTTTGAATGTAGATATCCAGTTGCTCTAGCATCATTTGCTGAAAAACACTATCCTTTTTCCCATTGAATTTTCTTGATACTCTTGATAAAAATAAACTGACCATAACCATATGAATTTATTTTTGGAATCTCAATTCTGTGCCATTGATCTATATGCCTATCTTAATACCAGAATAACAGATGCTTGATTACTGCATCAAAACTGTAGTATGTTTTGAAATGGGATATATAAATTCTCCAAATTTAGGGTTTTTTTAAAAAATTATTTTGGCTATTCTGGATTTCTTGCCTTTCCATATAAACTTTAATATCAGCTCATCAATTATTGCAAAAGGACAGCTGGAATTTTGATAGAATCATGTTGAATCTATATATCACTTTGTGAAATCTTGCCATCTTAGGTTAATACTAAGTCTTCTAATTCATGTCACTTATTTAGGTCTTCTTTTAAATTCATTTTTGATGAGGTTTTGTAGTTTTCAATGTGTAAGTCTAACACTTTTTTTTTGTTACATTTATTCCCAACTATATCATTCTTTTAACTATTGTAACAGGAATTTTCTTAATTTTATTTTTGAATTTTCATTGCTACTCTCCAGTAATACAAATGATTTTTGTATATGAGCCTATATTGTATAATTTTTCTGAACTCAATCGCTAGCTCTATAGCTTTTTGGTGGAATCCTTGGAATATTCTACATATAAAATCACATCATCTGCATAGAGAGATAGTTTTACTTCTTCCTTTTCAATCTGAAAGTCTTTTATTTCTTTTTCTTGCCTAATTGCCTTGGCTAGAACTTTTAATACAATGTTAAACAAAAACAACTTTCAGTTTTATTTTTTCTCTATTGTTTTTCTTTTTTATTTCATTAATTTCCACTATAATCTTTATTATTTCCTTCCTTGTGCTTGCTTTGGATTTAGTTAGCTCTTCTTTTTCAAGTTTTGTAACATAGAAATTTAGGTTATTGATTTGAGATCTTTTTTCTTTTTAAATACAGGCACTCACAGCTATCAATTTCCCTCAAAGCATTACTTTTACCACATCTCATAAGTTTTGGTACTCTGTGTTCTGCTTTCATTTATCTCAAAGTATTTTGTAATTTTTTTCTTTGCCCTATTGGTAATTTAGGTGTGTTTTTTAATTTCCACATATTTGTAAATTCTCTACATTTTCTTCTACTTTGGATTTTTCATTTTATTTCTTTCTAGTTAAAGAACACACTCTGCATGATTCAAATTATTTAAAATTTATTGAGACTTGCTTTATGGCCTAACACATGGTCTATTCTGGAAAATGCTCCAAGTGCACTTGTTGGGTGGCGAGTTCTATAGGTTTCTGTTAGGTCTAGTTGGTTTATGGTATTATTCAACTATTCTATTAAGATATTCTGGCGAGCTGTTCTATCCATTATTGAAAGGGGGGTAGTGACATTTCCATTTATTACTGTTCAATTACCTATTTCTCTCTTCCATTATATAAACTTCTGCTTCATGTATCTTTGGGCTCTGTTGTTAACTGTGTCCATATTTATTTCCTCATAGTTCTGTAGGTTGGAAGTCTAAGATCAACATGTTGGCAGGGCTGGTTTCTTATGAGGAATTCTCTCTTTCGCTTGCAAATGGGTACCTTCTCCCTGAGTCTTCCCACAAATAGGTCTTTTCCTATTTGTGTATCTGTCCTAATGTCCTCTTCTGACAAGGATATCATTCATATTAGATTAAGGCCCACTCATATGACTTCACTTTCCCTTAATTACTTCTTTAAAAGTCTTATCTCCAAGTGCAGTCACATTGTAAAGTACTGGGTGTTAGGACTTCAACATATGAATTTTGAGAGGATGTAATTCACCCTATAGCAGAGATAGTTAGGTGAAAGAATTGAGAAGAAATGGTAATCACCTTCAAGTCAATCTTAAGATTCTACATTTTCAGTAGATATCTTAAAATCAATAAGTTTTCCTAGGATCATTCAGGCCTCAGAAATGTGCCTGTCTCTTTTCTATGTCATCTCTAGACCTCAAGGGAGAGACTTCAGATGTAGATGGAGTGAGGTCCTGCTAGGCTTCTGAACCAAAATAAGAGAGACTATCGGCTAATTAACAACCTGTTGCTGTGGGAATCCAAATAGAATCTGCAATCTATTCTGAAGACATGAACTTCTAAAGCAACAGGAACCAAAGTTATAGGTCTGCCAACGGGCTGGTTACAGAGAACTTCTTTTTAAAACCTGAAGACAAACAGAGCAGTCGGAGAAGGCATCAAAAGATGTCTAGCACAAAAGTTTCAAGTGTCTAGCACTGGCTGACTGACACTATAAGTAGACTTTTATAATTCTTGGCGGCATTAGACGTAAGAGCATTTAAATAATTTCCTTAAAATAAAAACAAAAGATGGGAAAAAAACAAAAGGTGAAAGTTTAGAGGAACTATTAATAGGGTGACAGCCAAAGCTTAGTCATAGAAGATGATTTTATCCAGGTGTTAGTAACTTACTTTCCCTAAATATAGTAAAACAGAGAGAGTAAGTAGAAACTAATTTAAGTCTTTATTTTATAAGGTTATAATTTAAAGAAAAACTAGATCCCAAAAGAGCAACTGCATCCATGTTACAAGAAGTTATACATGTCTACTAGAGAAACACTGGTAGAAATTTAAAACACCCTTATATATTGACGTATTCATATCAACAAAGACAGATATTGATATTCAAGACATGATCTAGTTCTGGTTTTTAAAATAATTTTATGAGAGGATTTTATTTTTACATTTTATGTTTGTGCCTGGATTTTAAAAAGCAATCAGTAGGGAGTCAAATTGTTATTTTCAGATAGGTATCAATAGTGTTATTAACAGGGGCTGGTGCACTGGGAAGACCCAGTGGGGTCTTGGGGTGGGGAGGGAAGAGAGAGGGGGGATTGGGATGGGGAATACTTGTAAATCCATGACTGATTCATGTCAATGTATGGCAAAAACCATTAAAATATTGTAAAGTAATTAGCCTCCAACTAATAAAAATAAATGGAAAAAAAAAAGAAAAGAAAATAAATATTCTGTCAACCTAGTAATTCTCCATTAATGTATAAAGTGATCTAGTTTTGAAGTTTAAGAAAGCATAGGTAAAAAGTTCAGTTTCCATATTACTTGTAGAAGCACTTACCTAATGGTCAATTTCACAGGCTCAGGTGACCCATTCACATTGACCAGGAACTCTTCTTCAAAGTGCCCCAGGACGGTAGAACTAAAGGAGATCTGGATAGCCTGGACTCCGCTTGGTTCGATGATGCCTTCCTTGGGAATGAAAACAAAGCAGGCCCCCAGAGGTGAAACTGGAGGGATCACATTGAAGAGGGCATCAATGCTGCCTTTGTTGGATAGCACTGCCTGTATCAAAAAGACAAGAATGAGAAAAGTAAGCAACGGAACTGTGATTTATTTTCATATAAGCACCAACACAGAGACAGCTGCAGGAAGACAGCTCCAAAGAAAAACCTCAGGGGAAAAATGAACAGTGTTCTGTTTAAAGACAGGAGTCCCAAGCCAGAAAATAATTTTGTGTTTTTATCTCCTCTTTAAAATGGAGTTAGTCATATGTATTATACTTAAGCTATAAAGACTGATCATAATCACATCTACTGAAGAAAAACCTTAAAATACCTTTTATTCTACCCATGAAATTATCAAGGGAAGGTAGGTCTTTCCCTTATACACATGAGAAGGCTGGGATTAAGTGACATGCTGAAAAGTAAAAATCAAGTCAGAATATAGGAGCAAGAACTATCTAAGCCTACCTTTATAATGTAGCTTGAAGAATGTAGATGAGATATAATTGTGGATTCCAGATTGCAAAGATTCTCTTTGTTGCACCATTAGATTTCATCCTATTTTGATACTTTCATCTCAAACTCTAATGGAGAGATAACTGTTTGGCAAGCTACTGTTTTACTACAGAGAAGTTTTATTCCTATATATCAGTTTCTGGAACCAATTTGCCCATATTTGATTGCACACTAGGTGTGTGTAAAAAGCTCGTGCTTGGCATTTAGAGGCCTCTTCGCTGGCTCTGTCGACTGCTCCTGCTGCCATTTGCCACAGTTGCTGCCGTGAACCTGTAGCACTGCCACACAGTTCTACCCCTGGACTTCTAGAACACAATCTCCATTCCTTGCCAATGTTTACACCTGAACAAGTGAACAGCCATTCTCTCTATGTAGTAAGTGCCCTCAACCTACACTCAACCTATCACTGGAGGAAAAAAAAGAGGAGATAGGAAAGATTCATAAAGGTATGTGAGGCATGTCAGGAACTGAGAAAGCCAAGAGAGAATTTCCAAAAGACGTTGAATGTGGACAGAGGTCGAGGAGAATAAGCTTTGAGAAAATGCTACAGATATTTTATTTTTAATTGGGTCATCCCTGCCCTCAAAGAAGAAAGTAATTCCAACAGAGCGTGACTGAGGAATCCAGAGTACAAAAGTTTAGGGAGTGCACAGATGCAGAGGAAATAGTGGTTGACTGTTCCAGACTGCTGTTTTGACAATATTAGTGGTAAAAAGAGAAAATGGGGGTGGCAAAGCTGTAGGACGGTATGGTAGAGGAGATCTAGTCTATTTGTACTATTAAATGAGATAATGCGGTCAAGGCCCAGATTAGATGTTGATGTTGTAATAAGAAAAGGGGACTAGATAACCAAGATAATAGGATTTTGGTGGGTGTAGGGGGTCCACTAGATTAGGTTGCCTCCTAAGGAGCAGAGAAGAAGGAATCAAGAGCACAAGTAGGATAGAGACAGTGGCCCTTGCAAAGGAAGAAACTGCTCCTGCCAAGAGAAGATGGATGATTCACCACAAGATACCTGTTACTTGATGTTACTCATCTTTTTACATTTATTTCCCATCTCCCTCGTTCTAAGTTCCTTGGTCATAGGAACCACATTTTGTTCTTTACTCCTTTTAAAAAGACCATGTAGAAAAGTGATTATGACCACGGTCTCAGAAGTCAAATGCCTGGGTTCAAATCCCAGCTTCTCCACTGACCTTGAAGAACCTGCTTAGCTTCTCTGTGCCTATTTCCCTACTGGTAAAATATAAGTACTATTAACTTCTCAGATTGCCATGAAAATGAAATTTATTAATTTACGTCACTTTTAGACTAGTGAGTGGCAATGAGTGTTCATAAAGGACAGTGATTGATATTTATATAACCAGTGTTAAGCCAAATGAGTTTAAGATTTATCTGTGCTTAAGATGCAACTGATATGTACTAGTTAGTGGTAACGTGAAGGCAACTCAAAGGTATTGGTGCTAACTTGAAGGACCTTTGTTCTCCTCTCTGAGCTGGTACAAGGACTGTCTTTACTGTTGTCTTACTCAGATTTTCTATAAGGGGCCAACTCTATTTTCAAGAATTATGCGTTTCATTCTTCTCCCCCCTGACAAACCAGAAACTACTTATGTATACGGAATCCAGGAAATTGTTTGGCAGCACAGTTCTGACATCTTCTGATTACTAGTAATGCTCTTACCCTGTAGTCCAACTCCTTGGAGAGGGGGAAATTTATAGAAGAACTTCACCTCTCATTTGTTTTTCTTCTAATTACACTGGGGAACAGTGTATACTCTTGGGGATTATTCTTTATGTATCTGCTAAGCTCAGCAATGACTAAGAGCAATAGCTAGTTATTCAAATTCGTCTCAAGTAGGTAATGTAATAAATTGAAACAGAGATGCAATGAGGCATCAGCATTAAATACGCAATGTGTGCAAAATATTCCTATAAGAAGCACCTTACCATGTCCTTCTCTGGCACTGCACAGCTCTCAAAACTGTCCAGTCTAATGCTGCACTCCATTTAACACTTATTTAGCTGGCTGTGGTTTGTTACTGTTCAAATGTGGGAGGGTGGGAAGTGAAGGGCTCAAGTACACTTCTCTTAAAATTTGTAAGAAAGTATTACTATATTCAGGCAAACCCTATCCATTTTGCATCAGAACTAAATGCTCTTTTCTGCTGCAGCACCTATAAGACACAGTCTTTAAGGTATAAGTGAAATTTATTCTGGATAAATTACAGGCAGAATACCAATTCAATAAGAATTCATATCTGTTTCCCTCTAAATGACTATTTTTTTCAGAATGCAACACAGCACGATGCGACATGGTGGGTGTGCCCGTTTCATTTTCTGATAGTCATGCAACTGATTACTTCATTTAAAGTGTGCTCTTAGGTATATTCCACGTCAACATGATGTTAACACCTCTATTTACCTTTCAAATCATCCCATTTGGGATATCGTTAACTCTGATGAATGTGATGACAAATGACACAGCAGGAAGCTCTCAACATCACCTGGGCACTTACCTTCCATGCCAGGTTAGGCTGGGCTGAAAGGTGAGCTGCCTGTAGACCGGATTTGCCCACAATGAGATGCCAAGAGACTGACAAGCCAGCAAAGGGCCTTCTCTTCCCCTAGGATGTCAGGCCCGAGCCACTCACTGCTCACTAACATTTCCAAGCTATGTGACCTTGCCAAGTTACTTAACAAATGTGGCAGAATGAAGCTGGCTGTTCACTGGACCTATATCCTCTTCTTCCTGTGTCTATAGCTAGACTACATTTCCCAATTACCCTCGCAGTCACAGAATGTGAACAAAAGCGATACGTGCCACCGCTGGTGCTGCCTCCTATAAAAACCTCTTGTGCGCATCCCTCCATGTTCTACTATCAGTGTGATACACGTGACACTGCAATCTTCAAGTCACACGTGAGGGGTAAGGGGTGGCAGAGCCATGAGATAGGAGGCTGAGTTCCTGATCCTCCGCAGGAGGAGAGCCCTCCGCTGATGAGCAAGCTTGTCCGGGACTTTATGTTAGGAACAAAATAGATACATTATTGTATTTGCTTGTTATGGTATGTAGCATTACCTCCTCTAGCTTCCTCAGCTATAAAATGGGGACAGTCATTGTACCTACTTCATATGGCTATTGTGAGGACCAAGAGAACTAATACATGTGAGGTCCACACACCTGAAGGGTGAGAATGTTGAATTAACTGCTATGCACCTCATATTTCTCATTTATAAAACAGGTACATAAAAATTAGAAATGACACATGCACATGTAGGCATGCACACAAAATAGAGCGCGGAACCTGATGCCTATTTGTCTCTCACTAAATGAATGCTTTTGTTTTTACATTTATAGAAATACAAACACAATTTAGGAATTTTTTCACAATAACCTTTCTAGGTAATAGTTTTATATAATGTAAACAAATGTCCTAGAAACGAATTTAATGATGAAGCGACACTGAAGTAATTTTGATCCTCATGAACCCATGGGAACACTATGTAAAAAAATCATTTTCTATTTAATTGGAAAGGCAAAACAGGGAGATAGCTTCCAGGAATCAGGATGATTGGTTTTTAAATCAGGGAAAATTAAATTAAAATTTTAAATTAGAGAAAACTCTGAAGTGTGAAAACAGCTTTCCTCATTAGGACATTCTGGAAAATGTAACAGGTCCTCCATTCTCTCATCTGTAGGATTTATGTTGCCAGAGAACAAACATTAAGCAGATAGGGAGATGTATTAATATTTATGGTGTCCCCCTTTGCAATTCATAAAATGATGCTGATAAAATCAATAAAATTATGAATTTGATGCCTTTTGTAAAGTTAGAAGGGCTGAAAGGGATGGGAAAAGTTGCTTCCTTCAGTAAAACTGGGAGGGAGGAAGAGGAGTTTGATCATTTGGGGTCCAAATAGGTGTGAGTAACGGTAAAAAAAAATATGATAGCAAAAATTTCTTATCAATAAAAACACAAAAAATCAAACAAAAACAGCACATACTTTTGAGTCTCAATGAATAATCTTAATGTTTACCTCATAACAATGTACAGATCCAACAAAAACTTTTCCAATATCCAGCAACTCAAAGTTGAAATGAATCTTTGGTCCTATTCCTTCCCCTTTGATTCGGAGGGGCAGACGGATCTCTCGACCTGTTGAAACAATTCAGATTTTATTATCCTAAGTGATGCTCTATTCCCCTAGATCACCCACAACTTCTTATTAACAAAACCAGTCAAGATTATTGCAACAACATCCTGCAATGGACTGAGAGAATGTAATTTAACCAATGCTAAATAATTAGCTTATATTTAAGAAACAAAAATACTATTAGTTTCTTAACTTTCAGTTCAGCTGAGTTCAGTCGCTCAGTCGTGTCCGACTCTTTGCAATCCCATGAATCGCAGCATGCCAGGCCTCCCTGTCCATCAACAACTCCCAGAGTTTACTCAAACTCATGTCCATCGAGTCGATGATGCCATCCAGCCATTTCATCCTCTGTCATCCCCTTCTCCTGCTCCCAATCCCTCCCAGCATCAGGGTCTTTTCCAATGAGTCAACACTTCACATGAGGTGGCCAAAGTATTGGAGTTTCGGCTTCAGCATCAGTCCTTCCAATGAACACCTAGGACTAATCTCCTTTAGATCTTAACTTTAGAGGACAGCTTATATTGCAAGTGAGATTGATCTTTCAGTGGAAAAAAAAATTTTTTTTTAATTTAACCCCATATCTTAACTGTATCCTTAAATTTCTTACAAAGGAAAATAATTTCTCTAAATCAAAGAGAAATGATCTCTAAAATATGACCATAACATGAGAGTTGACATGGGTCTCCAAGAGACTTGTTCACACTGATCTTTCCTAGATTTAGGAAGAGGCAGGGCATTAACAGATCTGAGTCCAGGAGTCTATCTGACCCTCACTTTACAGCTTCTTTCATGTAGAGGAAATGGAATCCAGACTTTATTTTCTTGGGCTCCAAAATCACTGCAGATGGTGACTGCAGCCATGAAATTAAAAGATGCTTGCTCCTTGGAAGAAAAGCTATGACCAACCCAGAAAGCATATTAAAAATCAGAGACATTACTTTGACAACAAAGGTCCATCTAGTCAAAACAATGGTTTTTCCAGTAGTCATGTATGGATGTGAGAGTTGGACCATAAAGAAGGCTGAGTGCTGAAGAATTGATGCTTTTGAACTGTGATGTTGGAGAAGACTCTTGAGAGTCCCTTGGACTGCAAGAAGATCCAACCAGTCCATTCTAAAGGAAATCAGTCCTGAATATTCATTGGCAGGACTAATGCTGAAGCTAAAACTCCAATATGTTGGCCACCTGATGTGAAGAACTGACTCATTTGAAAAGACCCTGATGCTGGGAAAGATTGAAGGCAGGAGGAGAAGGGGAAGAAACAGGATGAGATGGTTCGATGGCATCACCAACTCAATGGACATGAGTTTGAGCAAGCTCTGGGAGTTGGTGATGAACAGGGAAGCCTGGCGTGCTCCAGTCCATGGGGTTGCAAAGAGTTGGATATGACTGAGTGACAGAACTGAACTGAAATAGTATCCCTTACTACAGAGGCACAATGCATACAGAGCACAAGCCTTTAAAGTACTGACTGGTTTTGTTTCCCTTTTAAAATGAGGTATACCTGCATGATCATTATAAAATATTAAAAGGGAAAGTAGAAATTCTATCATAATTCCACCATACAAAGATAATAACTATTGTTATCATTGTGGGCCAATCCTTTCACATTTAATCTTATTTAAGAACTGTCAATGTAAATGAGAGCATAAGCTATGTATTATTTTTGGCCTCCATTTTTTTAACTTAATAAAACATCTTATTGGCAAATTCAGACTTAATTGAAGAAAGTAGGGAAAACCACTAGACCATTCAGGTATGACCTAAATCAAATCCCTTATGATTATACAGTGGAAATGAGAAATAGATTTAAGGGACTAGATCTGATAGACAGAGTGCCTTAAGAACTATGGACGGAGGTTCGTGACATTGTACAGGAGACAGGGAACAAGACCATCCCCAAGAAAAAGAAATGCAAAAAAGCAAAATGGCTGTCTGAGGAGGTCTTACAAATAGCTGTGAAAAGAAGAGAAGTGAAAAGCAAAGGAGAAAAGGAAAGATATTCCCAATTGAATGCAAAGTTTCAAAGAATAGCAAGGAGAGATAAAAAAGCCTTCCTCAGAGATCAGTGCAAAGAAACAGAGGAAAACAGCAGAATGGGAAAGACTAGAGATCTCTTCAAGGAAGTCAGAGATACCAAGGGAACATTTCATGCAAAGATGGGCTCAATAAAGGACAGGAATGGTATGGACCTAACAGAAGCAAAAGACATTAAGAAGAAGTGGCAAGAATACACAGAAGAACTGTACAAAAATGATCTTCATGATCCAGATAAACACGATGGTATGATCACTACCTAGAACCAGACATCCTAGAATGTGAAGTCAAGTGGGCCTTAGGAAGCATCACTATGAACAAAGCTAGTGGAGGTGATGGAATTCCAATTCAGCTATTTCAAATCCTGAAAGATGATGCTGTGAAAGTGCTGCACTCAATATGCCAGCAAATTTGGAAAACTTAGCAGTGGCCACAAGACTGGAAAAGGTCAGTCTTCATTCCAATCCCAAAGAAAGACAATGTAAAGAATGCTCAAACTACCGCACAATTGCACTCATCTCACACACTAGTGAAGTAATGCTTAAAATTCTCCAAGCAAGGCTTCAACAATACATGAGCCGTGAACTTCCAGATTTTCAAGCTGGATTTAGTAAAGGCAGAGGAACCAGAGATCAAATTGCCAACATGGGTTGGATCATCAAGAAAGCAAGAGTTTCAGAAAAACATCTATTTCTTCTTTATTGACTATGCCAAAGCCTTTGACTGTGTGGATCACAACAAACTGTGGAAAATTCTTCAAGAGATGGGAATACCAGACCACCTGACCTGCCTCTTGGGAAATCTGTATTCAGGTCAGGAAGCAAGTTAGAGCTGAACATAGAATAACAGACTGGTTCCGAACTAGGAAAGGAGTACGTCAAGGCTGTATACTGTCACCCTGCTTGTTTAACTTACATGCAGAGTACATCATGTGAAATGCCAGGCTGGATGAAGCACAAACTGGAATCAAAATTGCTGGGAGAAATATCAATAACCTCAGATATGCAGGTGACATCACCCTTATAGCAGAAAGTGAAGAACAAAAGAGCCTCTTGATGAAAGTGAAAGAGGGGAGTGAAAAAGCTGGCTTAAAACTCAACATTAAGAAAAGTAAGATCTGGTCCCATCACTTCATGGCAAATAGATGGGGAAACACTGGAAACAGTGACAGACTTTACTTTCTTCGGCTCCAAAATCACTGCAGATGGTGACTGCAGCCATGAAATTAAAAGACGCTTGCTCCTTGGAAGAAAAGTTATGACCAAACTGGACAACATATTAAAAAGCAGAGACATTACTTTGACAACAAAGGTCCATCTAGTCAAAGCTATGGTTTTTTCCGTAGTCATGTATGGATGTGAGAATTGGACTATAAAGAAAGCTGAGCACCAAAGAATTGATGGTTTTGAACTGTGGTGTTCAAGAAGACTCTTGAGAGCCCCTTGGACTGCAAGGAGATCAAACCAGTCCATCCTTAAGGAAATCAGTCCTGAATATTCACTGGAAGAACTGATGCTAAGGCTGAATCTCCAACACTTTGGCTTCCTGATGTGAAGAACTGACTCATTTGAAAAGACCCTGATGCTGGGAAAGATTGAAGGCAGAAGGATAAGGGGATGACAGAGGATGAGATGGTTGGATGGCATCACTGACTCAATGGACATGAATCTGAGTAAGCTCCGGGAGTTTGTGATGGACAGGGAGGCCTGGCGTGCTGCAGTCCATGGGGTGGCAAATGTCGGACATGAACTGACTGAACTGACTGAAGAAAATCTGGAACATTTTTACATATCATCACCTAAAGATGTACTAAATACTTTTAACCAGTCCCTTCTGTGGATATTTAAGTGTTTCCAACTTCTCATTACAACGTATAGTGTAATTAATGCCATTGAATACATTTATGATCAGTTTCCTGTATTTTCTTTAAGCACTTTGAAGGCATCATGCTAGTCTTTCTTGTCTTCTACCATTTCTGTTGAGAACTCAGTTGATTGTCTTTTTGCTCATTTAAGATAATATGTCTTTTTCTCTGACTGCTAAGGTTTTCTTTGTCTTTCTTCAGTTTTACTATAATATTCTTGTGGTTAGGACTTATCCTTTGTGAGATTTACTGCATTTCTTGATGAATATCTTTCAACAATTTGGAAAAGTTTAAAGTCATTATCTCTTCAAATATTGCTTATGCTCCATTTTCCCATTTCTTTACACACACATACACACACACACACACACACACACACAAGTTTTTTGCCTCATTCCCCTCAGTTCTTATGCTCTTTTCTGCATTTTGTCCTTACATGCTTTAGTGTACTGGTTATTTTCTTTTTCTAATTTCCAGTTTACAAAATCTACCTCTGGCTGTAACAGGCTATTAAATTTATCTACTGAGTTCTTAATTTGTCAACATAGCTTTCCAGTGCAAGACTTCCTAATGGATTTTTTTGTAGTTCCCAGGCTTCTGCTCAATGTTTTCAGTGAGAATATTTAAAAAAATCTGTGTCTGAAAAATTCTATTACTTGGCTGTCTATGGGTTTGTCCCCATTGTTTATCTTAATATTACATCAGATTGTGTTACCTCCTTATATACTTGGTTATTTTTAATGTAGGGCTGATCAGTGTACATAAGAAACTGTAGATATAATTTGAAACCCTCAGAAGATGTTATCTTCCTCCAGGAACTGGGTGGTAACTAGGGGATATTAGTGATTTCAGATAACCAAATCTTACCACTGGCAGCAAGAGTCTGTGACAGAATTAAGCCCTGCACCAAATCAGTGAAGTAACTATTTTCTCAATTCTACTGAGAAGGGTACGTAGTGAGGACCATCCTACATACAGAAGAGAAGTTAAACTTCTCATATATAAAAGATACCTTAGAACATTAGGGATTAATTATCTCTTGAAACCTTGGTGGGGAAGCATCTTAATCAAATCTGTACCTGAAAAATGATCCAAAGTTGAGCTCTAGTTCTTTTAAGGACTTGTTTTTAGTTCCCACTTAACTGGTTCCTACCTTTATGCATGGGGGGTTTCCAGGGCCCTTTCTCCTTGGGCATCCCATGAACTCCTATGTTTTCTCTCCTGACTCCATTTAATTTTTCAGTCTTTGCAGTATCTACCCAAAAATCAGTGTCACTAAGGATAAAGAGGCCCCCCCAGATCTGATCGCTTTGGTTTCTTTCTTTTCACGGACCTTGGCCTACCAATCCTTCAGTGTCTTGGCTGCTCTCTTTTGCTTTCTAAACAAGTTTAAAAAAATATTTTTTCCTGTTCTTTTATTTTTTTAGTTGCTCTGAGATTATGTGTATGTGAGAGAGAGACTGAGGAAGTTAATCTAAATTACCCAGCTCACCACAATCGGAAGTAGAATGCCAGAACAAAAGGATGCGCACTTGGTAGTTTGAGAGCTATGCCTATATTGTCTTCCGGAATGGTTGCATTAATTTACACATAAACATCAACAGTATTAACAATGTTGAATAGTTTCTGTCTCTCCATGTTCTCCCTCAAAAATCAACGCTCTAAATATTTGATAATTTAATAGGTTTTCCTTAAATTTATACCACTACAATTTCAAGCTATTTAAGGAAAAATTATGTATTTGCTCTGCATGTAACATTTTAAACATCTGAAATAATTTTGATGCTCCATTAAATGTAATTTTCAATATTAGAGCAAATACATTTTGAACAACCAAGTGACATTATTGGTTATTAATTAATTAATTTATTATCATTATAACTCCTTGTGATATTTTATGTTTTGTTGTCTTCTATTGCTATTTAGGTTCTATATCCTTAACAGTTTCTCTCCATGACTATCTTTTTTTTTCTCATCTTTTCTACTTTTATTTTAATATGTATCTACTTTTTATTTTTCTACTTTTATTTTAATATGTATCTACTTTTAAGCATTTCTACTTTTATTTTAATATGTATCCAGTATTTTTTTCTTCATTTATTTTTATTAGTTGGAGGCTAATTAGTTTACAATATTGTAGTGGTTTTTGCCATACAATGACGTGAATTAGCCATGGATTTACATGTATTCCCCATCCCGATCGCCCCTCCCACCTCCCTCTCCACCGCATCCCTCTGGGTCTTCCAGGTGCACCAGCCCTGAGCACTTGTCTCATGCATCCAACCTGGGCTGGTGATCTGTTTCACCCTAGATAATATACATGTTTCGATGCTGTTCTCTTGAAACATCCCACCCTCACCTTCTCCCAGAGTCCAAAAGTCTGTTCTGTACATCTGTGTCTCTTTTTCTGTTTTGCATATAGGGTTATCATTACCATCTTTCTAAATCCCATATATATGTGTTAGTATACTGTAATGGTCTTTATCTTTCTGGCTTACTTCACTCTGTATAATGAGCTCCAGTTTCATCCATCTCATTAGAACTGATTCAAATGAATTCTTTTTAATGGCTGAGTAATATTCCATGGTGTATATGTACCACAGCTTCCTTATCCATTCATCTGCTGATGGGCATCTAGGTTGCTTCCGTGTCCTGGCTATTATAAACAGTGCTGCGATGAACATTGGGGTGCACGTGTCTCTTTCAGATCTGGTTTCCTCGGTGTGTATGCCCAGGAGTGGGATTGCTGGGTCATATGGCAGTTCTATTTCCAGTTTTTTAAGAAATCTCCACACTGTTCTCCATAGTGGCTGTACTAGATTGCATTCCCACCAGCAGTGTAAGAGGATTCCCTTTTCTCCACACCCTCTCCAGTATTTATTGCTTATAGACTTTTGGATAGCAGCCATTCTGACTGGCATGTAATGGTACCTCACTGACGTTTTGATTTGCATTTCTCTGATAATGAGTGATGTTGAGCATCTTTTCATGTGTTTTTTAGCCATCTGTATGTCTTCTTTGGAGAAATGTCTGTTTAGTTCTTTGGCCCATTTTTTGGGCCTTTTGGGTCCTTTATTTTTCTGGAGTTGAGCTGCAGGAGTTACTTGTATATTTTTGAGATTAATCCTTTGTCGGTTTCTTCGTTTGCTATTTTCTCCCAATCTGAGGGCTGTCTTTTCACCTTGCTTATAGTTTCCTTTGTTGTGCAAAAGCTTTTAAGTTTCATTAGGTCCCATTTGTTTATTTTTGCTTTTGTTTCCAATATTCTGGGATGTGGGTCATAGAGGATCCTGCTGTGATTTATGTCTCCATGACTATCTTTTTAAAAACAAGGACCTTTGTCTCTGAGCTTCCCAAGTGGCGCAGTGGTAAAGAATCTACCTGCCAATGCAGGAGCCACAGGAGACCCGGGTTCGATCCCTGGGTCGGGAAGATCCCCTGGAGAAGGAAATGGCAACCCACTCCAGTATTCTTGCCTGGGAAATTCCATGGATAGAAGAGTCTGGAGGGCTACAGTTCATGGGGTCCAAGGAGTCAGACACAACTGAGCACACACACACGCACACACATATCTGTCCCCTCTAGTGCTTGGCAACACAGTGGTCATTAGGCAAGGATTGCTTTGATTACAAGAAACAAGAGCAATTTTAGCAATATTGGGGACAGTTGATTTATTCAAAGGGTTCCCCCAATCCATGTGATCCCTGGAAGTACTGATCAGATGCTAGTTTGACAACACTCTAGAACATCAGTAAAAATTTCAGAGAACCCAAACCTTATTACCCTACTCCATTATTTTAGAGTTTTAATCTTCAAACCTGTTGTGAAGGCAGTGATTTTTACTCCCTGGTCAAGAGAAAAGTATTTTGACAGAGATCCAACTTTCAGAATGGCAAAGAAAGAAAACTGCAAATGTATTGTGAAATAAATTGCAAGCCTATTCATTATTGTCAGGCTTAAAGCTTTCCCAATCTGTTACCTTGACTGCCTTCCTTTTTTTTTTTTAAAAAAAAAAAAAAAAAAAAAAAAAAGAGGTGTAAGAATAAAGCAGGAGCCAATGTTTCTTTGGGAATTATTAATTACTTCAAAGGTGACTGTCTTATTTGTAGCTAGCCATTCCCCTAACTCAGGGCAGAATAGGAGTAAAATAATACCCAGACTTGCATTTGCAAGAGTTAATTTACATTTTAGTGTTACATTACAAATGCTACATTTCCACAAGATTTTCGAAGCAGGGCAAAAGGCAGCAAGGTGGACAAGCCTGCAGGAACTAGAAAGCTCTAAGGACAGATTCCTTAACAAAAGATCAAAATATTAAAATATTTTTAAAATAGGGAAGTTTCTCATTTATGATTACAGTGTTCTGGTTTCACAGCTGAGAAGCAGGGAGATGTGCTATAAAACCTCTTTCCCAGCCCTAAAATCTGTGAATGCACTAGACTACATTTTATCAAACACCAGAAAATGTAACCTTGGGCTTTCAAAAACCTGCCATCTAAGATATACTAGATGTTCAATATGATACTTGAGCTCCATTCTTGTGCAATGAGACAAGAAAAGGGGGGAAAATGCATAAATGGAAAGAACAAATCGTCATTACTAACATTTTAGGATGATCTTACCTGAAAAATCCTAAAGAATCTATAAACACTTTTCAAAATTAATAAGACAGTAAGATTGATGTTTACCAAATTAATACACAAAAATCAACTGCATTTCTACAGAGAGTCAAAAATTAACTTTTAAGATATTGTTTAAAACAGCAACAAAAATATAAAATACCTAGGAATAAATCTAACAAAATATACTTAAGACCTTCAAGGAACAAATTGTAAAACTTTACTGAAAGATATTAAGAAAGATCTAAATAAATGGAGAACTAGGTTATGTCTTGAAGAGAAGATTCAATGTTATAAAATTGTCAAGTTTTCTCTAACTGACCTAAATCTATAATTTTAATGTGCTACTAAACAAAATGCCAGCAGGCAGAATTTGATGGTTCTTTATAAAATTTAAATGTAAAACTCAAAGGGCCAATATTAACCAAGACATTTCTAAAGATTCACAAAGTGAGGGGATTTGCACTGTCATATATTAAAATCTATTATAAACACATTGTAATTAAGAGGGTGTGGTATTGAGGCAAAAAGGACAAAATAACTGAGGAGACAGAATACAAAACTCAGAATAAATGCACACATACATGTAAATTTGACTTATGACAGAACAGGTGCTGAGAATCAGTAGGAAAGATGGACTACATAGTCTAAAGAGCTAAAACAACTGGGCACCAACATAGGATCTGTGGTAGGCCAAATAATGGCCCCAAAGATTACCACGTCCTAATTCCTGGAATCTATAAATATTACCTCATACCACAAAAGGGTAAATACTATCTTACATGACAAAAGATGTGATTAAGGATATTATCCTGGATTATCTTGACTGTGTGTGTGCCCAGTCACTTAGGCATGTCCAACTCGTTGCGACCCATGGACTGTAACCCACAAGGGTCGGTCCATGGCATTTTAAAGACAAGAATGCTGGAGTGGGTTGCCATTTCCTCCTTCAGAGAATCTTCCCAACCCAGGGATCAAATTCGAGTCTACTGTGCATCCTGCATTGGTACCTGGATTCTTCACCACTGAGCCAGCTGGGCAGCCTCTATCCTGATTATCATAGCTTAAAAGTTGTCTTGAAATCAAATCATAGTAGCCTTTCAATTTTATTCTTCTATCCCAAAGTTGTTTTGGTACAATTCTAAATGCTTTGCATTTCCATATGAATTTGAGAATAAGTTTGTTAATTTCTATCAAAAAAAAAAAAAAAAAACAACTTGGATCTTAATTTGAATTGCATTGAATCTATAAATGAATTTTGGAGAAAAATGACATCAATATTTAATTTATCTATATTAACAAGGTACAGTTCTTCATTCAATTTTGTCTTTAATTTCTCTCAGCAGTGTTTTAAAGTTTTCCACATCTTTTGTCAGGTTTATCTTTAAGTAATTCATATTTCTTAATGCTTTTGTAAGTAATATTGCTTTTTTAAAAATTCAATTTCCCATTGTTCTCTGTCTAGAAACACAATTGATTTATCTCTATATAAATCATTTCCTGCAACTTTGCTACACACTTACTTTTTAGTCCACAATGAAATAGATGCTCTCTAGCACCCTCTCCAGAGTTCGATGCAATAAAACATAGATGAAACCCAAGAACCCACATTTTTAATGAGCAGCCAGAGTGACTCAATGCAGATTCTCTAAGAATGCTACCTCAAGAAATATATAAACACTGTTAACTACATTAACTTCTGACAACAGGGCAGAGTAAGCTGACTCAGCACATCCTTTCATTTTAAATACAAAAAGAACTTATTAAAAGCATGACAAACATGTAGCTTTAATACTTATCCAAGTCTAAAAAAAAGAAAGAGGAATTTATCAGCTGCTAGAAATAAAAAAATTCATGTGCCAAGCAGGAGACCTGGGTTTGATCCCTGGGTCAGGAAGATCCCCTGGAAAAGGAAATGGTAACCCACTCCAGTATTCTTGCCTGGGAAATCCCATGGACAGAGGAGCCTGGTGGGCTACAGTTCATGGGGTCATCAAAGAGTCAGACACGACTCAGTGACTGATTTTCATTTTCACTTTCAGAAATTAAAAAAAGAACTCAGAGATTTGTAAAGTATATACAGTCTTCTGATGTAATGGCTTCAGTTTAAGTGCCCTCACAGAAACAGGGCATATGGCTATGCTCCCATCTGGGAATGAGGAACTGAACTTAGATCCTTGCATAAGTCCAGGACCTTGGAAAGGATGCCTCTTTCCAAAAAGAGAACTAGAAAAATTCTACCTTTGGGTCTAGGGAGGTAGTGATGAAGCCTGTCCTCTACCCTGCAGTCTGAATAAGGGAAAGACACCCCTGCTAGAACTCAAAGTCCCATGTATAGGTACAGGATCCAAATTTATACTATATTATAGATGAAAGGACTGATGCTGAAACGGAAATTCCAATACTTTGGCCACCTGATGTGAAGAACTGACTCATTTGAAAAGACCCTGATGCTGGGCAAGGTTGAAGGTGGGAGGAGAAGGGGACGACAGAGGATGAGATGATTGGATGGCATCACCAACTCGATGGACATGAGTTTGAGTAAGCCCCGGGAGTTGGTGATGGACAGGAAGGCCTGGCATGCTGCAGTCCACGGGGTTGCAAAGAGTTGGACATGACTGACCAACTGAACTGAACTGATAGGTGAAAGATTGAATGCAGAAGGAGAAGAGGGCATCAGAGGATGAGATGACTGGATGGCATCACCAATGCAATAGACATGGACTTGGGCAAACTTCGGGAGACGGAGAGGAACAGGGAGGTCTGGTGTGCCATGGGGTTGCAGAGTTGGACACAACTGGGCAACCAAACAGCAAGATAAGTGAAAGAATTAGATGCTGAGAAAATAAAAGTTGCAAGGTCTTAAAGAAATAAAAAATTGCTCTGAAGGACCATTCATAATCTAGTACTCATGCTGTGCTAAGTTCATTTGGGTTGCTATAATAAAATACCATAGACTGTGAGGGTTAAACAGCAAGCATTTATTTCTCACAGTTCTGGAGGCTGGGAAGTCCAAGATCAAGGTACTGGCAGATTCAGTGTATGGTGAGAGCTTGCTTCCTGGTTCACAGATGCTATCTTCTCACTCACATGGAAGAAGGGACAAGGGAGCTTTCTGGGGTCTCTTTTACAAAGGGCACTAACCACATTCATGAAGAGTCTGCCCTCACGTCCTAATCACATCCAAAGGTACTACCCGCCAATCACCATAACACTGAGTACTAACTATATTTCAAAATATGAATTTGGGAGTGAGGGGGAAGGGACACAAACATTCATTGCACAGCACATGATAAAGATGAGCTCACAACACCTGTGTTTCAAGTCATCTGAAGAATCAATTCAACATGAGGAAAATCAGTGGTTACCACAAACATGTAAATTAGTATTCCAAAAGTTTGAGATAATAGAAAAGTCTAACATGTAGCATTCTCAAATTCTTTAAAGATGTAGATGAAGAAATAGAAACCATGTGAAGGAGATAAGTGAAAGTACTGAAACCAAATAGAACTTCTAAAACTGAAAAGCCAAATCGATGAAATAAAAACTACAGGAGTAGTTTTTTATTTATAGTAGTTTATTTATAGTAGTATTTATAGTAGTTTATTTATTTATAAATAAATGGAGTAGAAATAGCTGAAGAGTCAACTGGAAGAAAAATCTTAGAGAAAACCCAGAATGTATTATAGAAGGAAAAAATGTGAAGGAGGGACTTCCCTGATGATCCAGTGGTTAAAACTCCATGCTTTCATTGAGGGGGACAAAAAGAAAAAAAAAAAAAGAAAGGAGAAGTGAAAAGAATTTTTGATTCCATGGGAAAGAAATATATATAAAAGAATTTCCAGACGGAGAAAACTGAGATAATGAGATAAAAACACTGAAGAGATAACTGCTGAGAATTTTCCAGAATTGATGAAAGGTACTTATATTAAAGAAGCATACCAAGTTTGAAGCAGGATAAATAAAGGTAAATCCATCTAGGTGAAATTGTAGAACACCAAAGCATAAAGTAATTCTTAATATTAATCTGATAAAAAAGACAGATAATCAAAAGAAATGACAATTGGACTGCAGGAGATTTTTCATCTCAATAACTGAATTCACTGTTCACTGTTTTCACTCTCCTCTTTCACTTTCACCAAGAGGCTTTTTAGTTTCTCTTCACTTTCTGCCATAAGGGTGATGTCACCTGCATATCTGAGGTTATTGATAATTCTCCCAGCAATCTTGATTCTAGTTTGTGCTTCTTCCAGGCCAGCATTTCTCATGATGTACTCTGCATGTAAGTTAAACAACTAGGGTGACAATATACAGCCTTGACATGCTCCTTTTCCTATTTGTTCCATGTCCAGATCTAACTGTTGCTTACTGACCTGCATACAGGTTTCTCAAGAGGCAGGTCAGGTGGTCTGGTATTCCCATCTCTTGAAGAATTTTCCACAGTTTGTTGTGATCTACACAGTCAAAGGCTTTGGCATAGTCAGTAAAGAAGAAATAGATGTTTTTCTGGAACTCTCTTGCTTTTTCGATGATCCAGTGGATGTTGGCAATTTGATCTCTGGTTCCTCTGCCTTTTCTAAAACCAGCTTGAAATCTGGAAGTTCACAGTTCATGTATTGCTGAAGCCTGGCTTGGAGAATTTTGAGCATTACTTTACTAGCATGGGAGATGAGTGCAATTGTGCGGTAGTTTGAGCATTCTTTGGGATTTCCTTTCTATGGGACTGGAATAAAAACTGACCTTTTCCAGTCCTGTGGCCACTGCTGAGTTTTCCAAATTTGCTGGCATATTGAGTGCAGCACCTTCAAATAAAGTTCTCATATGGTAAACCAAATATGTGTGGTTTCCCTTCGAGTCTTTTTTTTTTAAAGGGTAATCTTTAAATTAGGTATTTAAAGGAAAAGTACTTTTCCTATTCCACAGGAAAGTCAAGATAGATGAAAGATCAGCTTTGAGACCTAGATCAAACCACCAGCAAGTTTTTATAAATATCTAATATACACGTTTAACCACTTCTAAGAAAATCTAAAAATTTTAAATGAAAAAAAATTCAGTATCAGATTAACTGGAAAGGTCTTAATGATGTTATGTTTGCCATATTCAGGTCTGAGCTGGTCACGCCCCACTTAGAGCCCTTCGGGGATTCCCTGCTCCCTGAGGATGAGTCTGAGCTTCTTAGTCGGCCAGTCAAGGGCAGGCCTCTGAGAACTGGTTCCCACCTACTATACCCCAGCCTACAGCTTCATTTCCTGCCCCTGCCTGCCCCCTCCCAAGTCTCAGTTTCTCTCTGATTCACACCCTAAAGAACTTACAATTCTTTGTCATTTCATGCTTGTCATATTTTTACATAGTGTTTTTCTGTGTTTTCACAAGTGTTTCCCTGCCTCTCATGCCGAGGCCCTCCTTTTTTTCCCACTTGACTAATACGTTCAAGGGTCACTTTCTCCGGGACCTTCCATGCAAACTGCAAGACAGAGCTATTCTTTTCAATAATTTTCATTCATTCACTGTATGGCATTACATAACTGTTAGTTTCTATGTCAGTTCCCCCCACTCCGTTCTATGCTTTCTAAGGGCAGGAGCTATGCTTTTGTGCATCTTTGTACTCGTGGTGCCCAGTTATAGAAGCTTTCAAATGAAGAAAAAGTTGCAGTTGGAGATGGGGATTAAATTTCATGTATCCCAAGAGGCCTCCCTCAAGACCAATGACATTGGCCTTCGCTGCTACTTCCTGTCTCTGAACACACATTCACATAATGGAATACTTTACAACAATGAAGATGAAATGCAACTAGAGCTACAAGCAGCAACGTGGATGAGACATGTAGATTGATTCCAATTATGCACATTCCAAAAGTAGGCAGTACTAAATTGTAATATTTAGCTACACATACACAGGAATATAAACTATAAGTGAAAGCAAGGAGATAATGATCATGAAGGAGAAAATAATGATGACCTAGGGGGAAGTTGGAGTGAAGGGAGTATGACAGGGAAGGAACACACAGGAGCCTAACGAAGGTTCAAAATATTCTATTATTGATCTTGGTGACAATTACATAATGTATGCTCTGTAATTATTTGTTACACTGTACTTGCATGTATATTAGTTCTCCAATGCTGCTACAACAAACTACCACAAATTTAGTGGCTTAACATATAAACTTATTCTCTTAAAAGTTTGGTAGGTCCAAATCCAAAATGGGTCTCACTGGCTTAAAATCAAGGTGTTGGCAGGGCTGTGTTCCTCTCTGGAGGGTCTGGGAGAAAACACCTTTTCTTGCCTTACCTATTTTCTAGAGGCTGGCTGAATTCTTTGGCCTTTCTAGCTTCAAAGGCAAAAATGGCTGGTATAATCTTTCATACAGGGCAGCATTCTGACACTGAGACTGATATTTCGGCCTCCCTCTTGAACATTTAAGGACCCTTGTGATTATTATTGATTGAGTCACCCAGGACATTTTCCATACCTTAAGGTTAGCTCATTAGTAACCTAAATTGCATTTTCTACCTTAATTCCCCTTTGCCATGCAATGTGAAATATCCACAGATACTGGGGACATGGACGTCTTGGAGAGGCCATTACTCTGCCTACCACAGCACACAATATGCACATTTCTGAATCTGTGCTCTACTTCTCAGTGACAAAAGGTTAGAAGTAAAATTTGGTATATAAACACAAAGAATTCCTATACAACCACAAAAAAGAATGACCCTTTTAAACTTAGTGTTATGGAATAATCTCTAAGAAGCATTTAAAAAGTAGTGTTAGAACTACTGTGTAAAGTATGCTGTCATTTCTGCAAAAAAGTAAGAGAAAAAGCATATCTGTATGTTTCTCATTTTATGTGCTCAAACTATATATGAAAACAAAATTAAAACAAGGGAAGGAGCTTTTCTATTTGCCTAAGAAGGATTTCTTAGTGACCTAAAATCAGGAGGTTTCACCAACCCTTTGAAGATAATAGTAAGGAATCAGCGCTAGCCCTTGAAAAGACACACAGAATTGCATGGAATTTAGAGAAGATAATATGGAATTACCATGCAAATAAAACCCTTTCCTGGCAATCATATCTTTAAATAAATCACTAACAAAATAAAAAAGAATGTCATGCAGATGGAAAATTACACCATTCACTTTACCCAGGATGTGAATTCTGTGGCAGAATTCAGAAATTGCAAAGAAAACAATAGATAAATACAATTAGTTATGTAACGATTGGGAACCTCCTGGAGAGCAGCCAGCCCCCTGGAATAAGGCCAAGCACGATGACATCCCAGGGGAGCCATCGATGGGAGGGAGATCCCAGCACCTGTGATGTGGGGGCCACTGGACCATTTCCAGCCTATGTCTGAACACTGATGTACCAATATTTCCTCCAGATCCACTAAGAAGCCTGGGGTAGATGATGCTGATCTGAAGCATGGAAACAGGTCAATCCAGAAATTTGTAGTGCATTCTACATTCATCTTAGTGCCACATTGAGAATCCTGCATCCATGCACAAAGGGAGAGACCGGATCAAACTAGGATTCATTTGTTTTCACTTATCTGCTCATTCATTTAATCAGTATTTACTGAGAGGCTTTATCTTTCAAGTACTAATAGTGTAAGACACAAAATTTTTTTAAAACAGGTAAAATATACTGTTTTGCTTAGGAATTAATACATAGGTGGTAATACACAAGAAAATGACTATCATAAAAGTCAAGGTGATGGCTACATCCAGGGGAGGTGAGGGAAATATCATCAGGAAGGGACATACAGCTGGGGTAAGTGGAAAATGGCACAGTCTTGGGTTGGGCAGTCCATTCTAAACTGCCTGACCCCTGTACACAAAGAGAAGAGTGACTGTATAGATATGAACTGGAAACATGCTGATTATAACAGAATAGTGGAATTTTTGCACTTCGGGATACTATGATTGTGCACTCTTATTACTCTCCCTCCAAGTCTAAAATAACCACCACAGCCATATTCCTGGGAGACCTACAAAGAGGTAAGTAGCACAAGCTATCCTGAAAATTAAGTCCATTTTCTTTCTTTTTTTTTTGTAAGTCACATATCTGTAGTTTCATTTTTTTTTTCTTTTAAACCATTGTTTCTCACCCCCCCCCCCCAGTTATTTTTATTAGTTGGAGGCTAATTACTTTACAATACTGTAGTGGTTTTTGCCATACATTGACATGAATCAGTCATGGATTGACATGTGTTTCCCATCCTGAACTCCCCTCCCACCTCCCTCCCCATTCCATCCCTCTGGGTCTTCCAGTGCACCAGCCCTGAGCACTTGTCTCATGCATCCAACCTGGACTGGCGACCTGTTTCACACTTGATAATATACATGTTTCGATGCTGTTCTCTCGAAACATCCCACCCTCGCCTGCTCCCACAGAGTCCAAAAGTCTGTTCTGTACATCTGCATCTCTTTTTCTATTCTGCATAAAGGGTTATTGTTACCATCGTTTTAAATTCCATATATATGCATTAGTATACTGTATTGGTCTTTATCTTTCTGGCTTACTTCACTCTGTATAATGGGCTCCAGTTTCATCCGTCTCATTAGAACTGACTCTAATGTATTCTTTTTAACAGCTGAGTAATATTCCATGGTGTATATGTACCACAGCTTCCTTATCCATTCATCTGCTGATGCGCATCTAGGTTGCTTCCATGTTCTGGCTATTATAAACAGTGCTGAGATGAACATTGGGGTGCACGTGTCTCTTTCAGATCTGGTTTCCTTGGTGTGTATGCCCAGTAGTGGTATTGCTAGGTCATATGGCAGTTCTATTTCCAGTTTTTTAAGGAATCTCCACACTGTTCTCCATAGTGGCTGTACTAGATTGCATTCCCACCAACAGTGTAAGAGGGTTCCCTTTTCTCCACACCCTCTCCAGCATTTATTGCTTGTAGACTTTTGGATAGCAGCCATTCTGACTGGCGTGTAATGGTACCTCATTGAGGTTTTGATTTGCATTTCTCTGATAATGAGTGATGTTGAGCATCTTTTCATGTGTTTGTTAGCCATCTGTATGTCTTCTTTGGAGAAATGTCTGTTTAGTTCTTTGGCCCATTTTTTGATTGGGTCATTTATTTTTCTGGAATTGAGCTTCAGGAGTTGCTTGTATATTTTTGAGATTAATCTTTTGTCTGTTTCTTCATTTGCTATTATTTTCTCCCAATCTGAGGGCTGTCTTTTCACCTTGCTTATAGTTTCCTTTGTAGTGCAAAAGCTTTTAAGTTTCATTGGGTCCCATTTGTTTAGTTTTGCTTTTACTTCCAATATTCTGGGAGGTGGGTCATAAAGGATCTTGCTGTGATTTATGTCATAGAGTGTTTTGCCTATGTTCTCCTCTAGGAGTTTTATAGTTTCTGGTCTTATATTTAGATCTTTAATCCATTTTGAGTTTATTTTTGTGTATGGTGTTAGAAAGTGTTCTAGTTTCATTCTTTTACAAGTGGTTGACCAGTTTTCCCAGCACCACTTGTTAAAGAGGTTGTCTTTTTTACATTGTATATCCTTGCCTCCTTGGTCGAAGATAAGGTGTCCACAGGTACGTGGATTTATCTCTGGGCTTTCTATTTTGTTCCATTGATCTATATTTCTGTCTTTGTGCCAGTACCATACCGTCTTGATGACTGTATAAGCCCATTTTCTTTTTTTTTTTTCAAGAGGATATTAAATCTTTTATTGATTACACATGATAATGGATGATACACAAGCTTCATTCCCATCTATAACTTTTATCTAGTACCATAATTCAATTTAGATATATTGCACAGGATGTGCCAACAATCATTAATAACCAAAAAACAAAAAAAACAAAAAACCTCCATGACTTTGCATGGGTGACCCTTTTTAATGGTGAACTCCAGGTCACAACACAATAACTTTCAGTTTAACTACACCAAGGTTCTGAAGACAACAGCTTCTCCACCAAGCAGGTTGTAAATAAATTTCAAATGGAACCTGGCATCACCCTGAAGGAATTCTAACTTCACACTGTTGGGGTAGTTTACCAAAATGGCTTCAGAGTAGACTAACTTTACACAGCACATTAAAAAAAAAAAAAGACATTTATTCAGCGTCATGATCAGACTATTACATTTAGCAATCAACAGCATGGGTGCAAAAGAAAAATCTACATTAAAACCCTTTGTTGGAATGCTTTACACTTTCCACAGAACAGAAACTAAAATAACCTGTTATACAATTAGTCACAAGTACAGTCTTCAAGTTTTTTGCCCATACACATGAGCATTGTCTAAAACATGTCTTCTTTGTAGCAGCTAGGCCCTGCCACCACTGTGCTTGGCTGAGTTCACAAATCTGTTGTCACCTGTAGCTTCCCTGTCACTTCTCTGGCTCTCCTCTCCTGCTAAGCTTTGTTTCCTGGCAGTAATTAAAACCTTCTGCCACTGCCATAGCTACTGCTGCTGCTGGAACCACCATAGCCACCTTGGTTTCGTGGTTTGGCAAAGTATTGGCCTCCACCACCATAGGGGCCAGAACTTCTGCCTCCGAAGTTTCCTCCTTTCATGGGTCCAAAATTTGAAGATTGATTGTTGTAATTGCCAAAATCATTGTAGCTTCCGCCACCTCCAAAATTGCTTCCGTCATTACCAAATCCATTATATCCATCCCCACTGCCACCATATCCACCACCACCACGGCTGCCACCAAAGCCACCTCGACCACTGAAGTTTCCTCCACGACCAAAGTTGTCATTCCCACCAAAACCACCTCCACGGCCACCACCAAAGTTTCCAGAACCACTTCAACCTCTCTGGCTGGATGAAGCACTAGCCATCTCTTGCTTAGACAGGGCTTTTCTCACTTCACAGTTGTGGCCAATTCACAGTGTGGTATTTCTGAATGACAATCTTGTCTACAGAGTCATGGTCATCAAAGGTTACAAAAGCAAAGCCTCTCTTTTTGCCACTGCCTCGGTCAGTCATGATTTCAATTCAGTTTTTCCATACTGTTCAAAATAATCTCTCAGGTGATGTTCTTCAGTGTCTTCTTTAATGCCACCAACAAAAATCTCTTTCACAGTTAAGTGGGCACCAGGTCTTTGAGGATCTTCTCTTGACACGGCCCTCTTTGGTTCCACCTTATGTGGCCTTGCATTCATGGCCGCATCCACCTCCTCCACCGTGGAGTATGTGACAAACCCGAAGTCTCTGGAGCGCTTGGTGTTTGGATCCCTCATTACCACACAGTCTGTGAGCGTTCCCCAATGCTCAAAATGGCTCCTCAGACTCTCATCAGCTGTTTCAAAGCTCAATCCTCCGATGAAGAGCTTCCACAGTTGTTCGGGCTCTTTGGGAGACTCTGATTTAGACATGACGGCAGTGGAGGCGGGGAAGTCTTCAACGATGCTTTCTCGGTGGCGTCCACGGGCTGAAAAGAGTAACCTCACGAACGTATCTCCCATTTTCTTACTCTTATATACAAATAGACAATCACAGACGAGAAAACACTGGAAGGAGTCCTATGAATGCAAGATACAAGTTACCTGAATTTTTCTGACTAATAAATGTCAGAAATGTATTTCTCTGGGCATCCTTACTTAATGGCTTTAAATGGTGTTTAAAGTAATTTACTATCCATGTTGGAGGATTGAAATCTTATTCTTTAACAAAAGATGATCAATTCTGTATGTTTAACTTTAGAACATTAAAATCTCCAAAAGAATACAATGAAAAAGATGGAGGAAAGTATGTTTAAAAAAAAAAATTCCCAAAACTGAAGTAACATACGAGTAATCAGATTTGGCCCATAGAAAGCTGAGGAGAATGAACTAGAAAAACTCACTTTTGGACATACCTTCACAACATTTCAGATCCCAAATACAAAAAGAAAACCCTAGAAAATATGAGAGAAATACCAGGCCACCTGCAAAAGAATGAAAATTGAGTGACTTCAAGCTTCTGAACTTTTATAATAAATTTGGCACAAGGTCTCAAAGTTCTGAGGAGAAATTATTTTGAACCTAGAATTCTAAAGTCAGCTGAACTATCAAGTGGGTGCATGCATGCATGCCAAGCCGCTATAGTCGTGTCTGACTCTTTGCAACTCTATGGACCATAGGCTGCCAGGTTCCTCTGTCCATAGGATTTTCTAGGCAAGAATACTGGAGTGGTTTGCTGCCCTCCTCCAGGGGATCTTCCTGACCCAGGGATCGAACCTGTGTTTCTTAATTCTCCTGCACTGGCAGGCAGGTTCTTTATCTGTAGCCCCACCTGAAAAGCCTATCAAGTGGGTACGGAGGGAGAATAAGACATTTTCTTGCATGCAAGGATCAAAGTTTCCCATCTAGATACCCCTTCTGAGGAAATTACCTGAGCAAAATGAGAGACAAAAAATACAATGGAATGCACATGGAAAAAAAAAAAAACTCCTGGAAAAAAACTGTGCAGGAAGTAAATGATCTAAATTAGAATAAAATGCTGATGGGCTCTGAGGAAATATCTTCAAGGAGAAGAAGAGCATGACCCTAAATTTAGATACAAATTTTTAAAAATGAGGAATTAGAAACCACAGGGGGAAAAATACCAAAAACTATATGGAAGAGTCAAGTCAATTATGACCTGAGTTAAAATGAGATATAAGTTGTGAGAAGATGGTGGACAGTCAAGAGAATCTACATTACACACAAGTCAGAATGGCTGCAATCCAAAGTCTACAAGCAATAAATGCTGGAGAGGGTGTGGAGAAAAGGGAACCCTCTTACACTGCTGGTGGGAATGCAAACTAGTACAGCCACTATGGAGAACAGTGTGGAGATTCCTTAAAAAACTGGAAATAGAACTGCCATATGACCCAGCAATCCCACTTCTGGGCATACACACCAAGGAAACCAGATCTGAAAGAGACACGTGCACCCCAATGTTCATCGCAGCACTGTTTATAATAGCCAGAACATGGAAGCAACCTAGATGCCCATCAGCAGACGAATGGATAAGGAAGCTGTGGTACATATACACCATGGAATATTACTCAGCCATTAAAAAGAATACATTTGAATCAGTTCTAATGAGATGGATAAAACTGGAGCCCATTATACAGAGTGAAGTAAGTCAGAAAGATAAAGACCATTACAGCATACTAACACATATATATGGAATTTAGAAAGATGGTAATGATAACCCTATATGCAAAACAGAAAAACAGATGCAGATGTACAGAACAGACTTTTGGACTCTGTGGGAGAAGGCGAGGGTGGGATGTTTCAAGAGAACAGCATCGAAACATGTATATTATCAAGGGTGAAACAGATCACCAGCCCAGGCTGGATGCATGAGACAAGTGCTCGGGGCTGGTGCACTGGGAAGACCCAGAGGGATCGGGTGGAGAGGGAGGTGGGAGGGGGGATCGGGATGGGAAATACATGTAAATCCATGGCTAATTCATGTCAATGTATGACAAAAACCACTACAATATTGTAAAGTAATTAGCCTCCAACTAATAAAAATAAATGAAAAAAAAAAAAAAAGAGAGAATCTACAAGATTCAGACCTTAGGGACATTCTTTGAGTGATTTAAGGTCAGAACACTCAACCAATAGAGGATAAAATGTTATCCCAGAGTACAGTTTGGCCCTCCAGTGTATAAAATTTATGTAGACAAAACAGAAGACTTGAATGTGGTTATCAACAATGACAACACAAAAGTAGAACAACTCACAGAAGAGGGAGAACTGCAGTGGGCAGACAACTCATCTAAGGATATTGTAGAGTGATGGACACAAATTTATAGTTTTAAATATATAAGTAAAGGCTATTTGAGACTATAAATAAACCTCATAAAATACAACAAATATAATAAAAAATAATTGGGTTACCAGGGATTAAGGTGGGGGGTAGAATTGTCTGCAAAGGGGGGCATGAGGAAATTTTACTGGGTCGTGGAGATATCCTACGCTTGCTTTTGGTGGTGGCTACATCACTGTTTACGTCTGACAAAGTTCACAAAACTATATATCCAAAAAGAGTGAATTTTACTGCATGTAAATTATAATCTATTAAGTCCAGGAAGGGGTAGAGAAGACAGGAGTGAACTAAATCCTCATTTTTTATATTGAGGACTCAAAAGTAGTATGTGAAGGTGATATATCAACAAATAGCCATATAAGCAAGAAACAGCTAAAAGTACTTCTTGGAAAGCAGTACTGAAGAAATAAGACTATTATTTAGCTTTATAATGTTATTATATGTATTTTTACTTATTTATTGATATCAGCTTTTTTTAAAAAATTCTGAAACACTTTTAAAATACATAAAACTCTCCTTAGTAGTACAAAGAACTTCTACATATTCCTTTGCTCTCAATAATCTCCTTGGTAGCAAAGGATCCAATGCAGGGTCACATGGTTGCACCCAGATGTCGTCATGTTTTGTCCTTCACCTTGGGTGAGTCTGAGGCTTCCTTGTGATTAGACTCACCTAAGTATTTAATATCACTGAAGAGATGCTGTGCTTCTACTGCATCCTAGCAGGTGCTATATGAGGTTGATTTGCTCTATTACTGCTGGTATTAACTAAGATGACATCCACCATTCCATTCCAATACCAAAGGCTTCCTCCTTCCCATATCTCTATTTCCCTTCTCTGAGTGAAAATTACTAGCTCTTGTTATCCTCGATATACTTACTTTTTTGCTTAATTCCTCTATATGTATCCAATCTCCTGAAGTCATCAGGTTGCCACCCTACCAGTACACCCTCTTTGTGGCTCTGGCCACTGCCAAGCTGCCTTCCCATCTCACTTGGCATGCATTATTCTGATAAAAACTTAAAAAGGAAAAAACTAACTATTCAAATACTATAAAAAGAATAAAACATAACATTGTGAGAATTTGTGTCAAGTAATATTCTTACTCTGGGACTTCCCTGAAGTTCAAATAGTAAAGAATCTGCCTGCAATGCAGGAGACCTGGGTTCAATCCCTGGGTCAAGCAGATCTTCTGGAAAAGGGAATAGCAGTCCACCCCAGCATTCTTGCCTGGAGAATCCCATGCACATAGGAGCCTGGAGGGCTACAGTTCATGGGGTCACAAAGAGTCAGATATGATTGAGCAACTAATACTATTACTATTGAGCAAATACTACTGTTACTACTAATATTCTTCGGTTCAGTTAAGTTCAGTCACTCATTCATGTCCGACTCTTTGCAACCAAGTAGACAGGCTTACCTATCCATTACCAATTCCCAGAGCTTGCTCAAACTCAGGTCCAACAAGTCGGTGATGCCATCCAACAATCTCACCCTCTGTCATCCCCTTCTCTTCCTGTCCTCAATCTTTCCCAGCATCAGGGTCTCTTCAAATGAGTCAGTTCTTTGCATCAGGTGGCCAAAGTATTGGAGCTTCAGTCTCAGCATCAGTCCTTCCAATGGATAGTCAGGACTGATTACCTTTAGGGTTGACTGGTTTGATCTCCTTGCAGTCCAAGGGATTCTCAAGAGTTCTCCAACACCACAGTTCAAAATCATCAACTCTTCGGTGCTCAGCTTTCATTATGGTCCAGCTCTCACATCTATACATGACTACTGGAAAAACCATAGATTCGACTAGATGGACCTTTGTTGGCAAAGAAATGTCTCTGCTTTTTAATATGCTGTCTAGGTTGGTCATAGCTTTTCTTCCAATGAGGAAGCGTCTTTTAATTTCATGGCTGCAATCACCATCTCCAGTGATTTTTGGAGCCCCAAAAAACAAAGTCTCTCACTGTTTCCACTGTTCTGCCATCTATTTGCCATGAAGTGATAGGACCACATGCCATGATTGTACTTTTCTGAATGTTGAGTTTTAAGCCAGCTTTTTAACTCTCCTCTTTCACTTTCATCAACAGGCTCTTTAGTTCCTCTTCGCTTTCTGCCATAAGGGTGGTGTCATCTGCCTATCTGAGGTTACTGATATTCTCCTGGCAATCTTGATTCCAGATTGCATGTCATCCAGTCTGGCATATCACATGACATACTCTGCATATAAGTTAAATAAGCAAGGTGACAATATACAGCCTTGGCGTACTCCTTTCCCAATTTGGACCAATCCTCTGTTCCATGTCTGGTTCTAACTGTTGTTTCTTGACCTGCATACAGATTTCTCAGGAGGCAAGTAAGGTGTTCTGGTATTCCCACCTCTTGAAGAATTTTCCAGTTTGTTGTGATCCACACAGTCAAAGGCTTCACCATAGTGAAGCAGAAATAGATGCTTTCCTGGAATTCTCTTGCTTTTTCTATGATCCAAATTATTCCTTGATTTATAGAGCAATAAGAATATTAGTTGGAATTCTCTTGCTTGGATCATAGAAAAAGCAAGAGGATTCCAGCTAATATTCTTAGTGTTCTAAAAATCAAGGGGTAACCTAGATCTGTGGTTTTCCATCCCCACCCAGGACACCACAATTATAAAGTTCGATCTGTTCTAGAAAGACGTATGAAGTGCATAACTTGCCTCTATTATTCTCCTCCCGATATCATGTACTGCACATAAACGCCAATATTCTCACACACACAGCACTTTATCACTTTATGCTCTGAGCACTTGGTAACCTGAATTTACCACATGAAGGAAGTCTTTACCCGAAATGTCACAGTAGACGGTCTGCTGGTAGAGCCTGGCTTCCCGGGGATTAAAGTACACAGTGATTTCAGCGGATGAATTGGGCCAGACATCGCCTTCCTAAAAACATGAAAGAATAATTAAAAAACAATATGATGAAGGGAAGACACTGCTTTTAAATGCTATTATTATAACTCTAGGAAATTTGAAGGCAATATTTTGACAAAAAATAAAAGGAAGCACAACTTTACCCAATAGATAGGAAATTTCTAGTATTTGTTAAGAGGTGATACAAGCTGGAAAAAAGCTTCAAAGATCATTTCATTGAGTAAATGGATTCATAATTAGTTACTAAAGGAAGTTAGAATACTTAGGGCATTTTCTAAAGTTTGCAGATTCAACTAACATTCATTGTATGCCAATGCGTGTACAGCATTGGGCTTCAGAGATTAAGAAAGGCATGGTCTAAGATTGCATGGAGCTCATCTCTTAGAGGGATGATAAAAATGTACACAGATATCTTAAAATATATGTGGTAAGTGCTATCTGTGCTTTAACTACATAAGATCCAGATATTGCTTTTCACACGCAAAGAAGTATCTAATTCACTTGATGGAGAAACCTCATTCCGAACCTTTGAGTGACAGCATAAAGAAATACTCTTATTTTGTGAAAACAGCAATGGTCTGAGGCAGAACGATGGCCAAATCGAACTCTGGTTCTGATCCTGTGTGATATTAATTCTCATTTTAACTCAAACTACTGAAAAGTCATAATAAGAAAACAGGTTTGAAACTGTAATGCAACATACGACAATATCAGAATCCCCTTGAGATACCCTTTGAAAAATATTTTCTACAAACCATGCAACCTCTCAGGGCTGTAAAAGGACATGTTATAGGACCTGCCTCAAAGGGTTTCCTAACTTCTGATGAGGGATCATGAGGTCAAATGCTTTTGACCCACATTTAATACACAGTAAGAACTCAGCAAATAACAGCTTGCTATGATTGATGTTATTCTTTTGCCACTTGGAATGACTAAGATGAAAATATCAGAAAAAATAGGGAAGAAAATGTGTTTTTTCCCTACGATTTTTATAAATAAGGCCAAGTAGAGTATCAGTGATAAGCTGATACATCCAAAAATGTATAAGTAGTCCTACCAACTAAATAAAAAACTAAGGAATGTGATGATAAATAATTGGGATCCAGTTTCAGACAATCCCACAGGCATGTTCTAGTTCCATTTTGACTTGACATGAACATAGTGCTGGAATAAAGAATTAGGCAGACATGAAAGTGGTTTAAAATGCAGCTATCAAACAAGAGGGCAAGGAAGAGAAAACTAGAGTCAATTTGGGTTTGCTTATGAAGGTTACTGTCTGGTGAGTGTGTTGCTCAGGCTGTATCCCTCTGCTTCAGGAGAATAAAGGGCACAGAGGTTCCAAGAAGGAGCAGTGAGGGCTGTGGGGGTTACGTGGGTCCTGGGAGCTCTCACATCCCTTCAGCCCACTAGAATGAAGGCTCCATGAGGGTAGGTGCTATTCTATCTCCACCACCTAAGCCAGAGGTGACTCATAGTAAGTGTTCAACATGTTTATTGAATTGGTTGTATCCATTCAGTTTGCACAATGTGGAGTTATTGACAGTTGCCTATTCATCTTTGCAACCTATTTCTGCTATCTTCTTCTCACCTGGAACCCAAAAGTCATACAGTCTTAGATCTGACAAGGACTTCTGAGATCATGCAGGGAATAGGGAAGTCCTAAGCACTTTCGCTTATTTGGGCATCTCACTGTAGCCCTTTTCTAAACTTGTAGCTGGTATCTGCTCTCTTCTGATATATAGTGAATACCTGGCCCATTTTGATTTGTGGGGATTCTGGTGATATGGAGTGCTGGGAATGTTTGTGGCTAAAATGAGCAGAGAGGACAAGCAGAAAAGGTGGTTCATCCATTCCGTGGTATATCAGTGGGTAGTCCATCTTAGAATGAAGACCTGGGCTTACTCCTAACCCACAAGACAAATGTATTCCCCTGGAGGGATCAGGCTCTGCTTTGTTTGGAAGTGTATAATGGACACAGCTAACCTGTTCCCATTCAAACTGCTTGACCACAGATGTCATCTTGGATCCCTAGAAAATTTCTACTAGAAAAGCCTCACCAAAATGGTAGGAAATGCCCCAAAAAGGATATGTTGGAAGACAGATAAGCTCAGTACCTGTGGATAAATTCAAGTCTTATGGTTTGGGCTGGTCCAAACCAAAACAATATTCAAGCAACAAAATTCAGGGCCCATGTGCACACAAGAAGGCAATACACTTAAGTATTATCCCAGAGGCACTTTGGCACACTCCATCTTCTAAGAAGTCTGATTATCAGATTGTGCTTAGTCACTCAGTCATGTCTGACTCTTTGCAACCCCATGGACTATAGTCTGCCAGGCTTCTCTGTCCATGGGGATTCTCCAGGCAAGAATACTGGAGTGAGCTGCCATGCCTTCCTCCAACTGATGAGTTGGGAAAAGGTGGGACAGACATGCTCCAGAGAGGCAGTCAGAATCTCCCAGAGGAAGGAGCAGTAACATCTGGATGTGATCCAGGAGCAGACCATCCGATATGGATGACCTAGAGGCTGAGAAACCCTTCTGCCTGGTGAGGGAAGAACAATGTGAGAGAATCTGAGCCCACCGGCTGTTCACACTGGGCGAATGCAACTGTGGGTACCGTGCTTTCTCATCCTAGGCTGCAGTGGCTTTGTTGTGTCTATGACATCTGCTAGTAATTTAGAGCTTTTATTGAGCCCCAGGAGATAATTCAAGGACAAATCCTGTTCTAAAGCCTCTCCTGGGCTTGTAGCAGCTACTGTGCATTAAGAGTGCTGAGTGTATCTGTAAAAACAGAAGTGTGGTCATTCAGTTTCCTGTCACAGAGGGATGCTTCTCACATAAGGTCATTTCAAGGAGTTAGGAACATTGTAAAAGGATACTTTTATTTTTCAGTTGGAATTAAAATAAAAGTTAAAGAACTTAATTTTTTTTTTTTACAGCAAAAACTCACTACAGCATTTCCTACCAAATCAGAGTGCAAATACCAGAAACAGGTCATCAGCCTAAGATGACCCCGTTTTTACTTATGTATCTTTGATATACTTCATATTACTTTTCAGACATTTCTGAAGTTAACTACTGTCATTTATGTCATCTCTGAAAAGAATTTTTCTTTCTTTATTGCTCAGTTCTAAAGTTTCTTTCTGAGAGCCAAAACATTCAGAATGTTCCCCGCTGGCTCTGACATCAGTATCATTTCCTCCCAGGCCTGTGAAACCAGCCTCATCACGCAGAACCCCCTGCTGTTCTCCTTTGCCTTCCACAGACGACTCCTTTCGCATCGTTGTCCATTTTCCTGCTCCAAATGAGAGACTGAGAACGTAGAATATAATCTGCAGATGCCCATTATCTTGTTTGCTGAAAATAATTGGCAAAATGACCTTCTGTTTTACTGTAATGATCTTCCTTCTTGGTCTTAATCTTTTGTTTTCCCCTCAGAACCACCACTACATTTCACTTATCAATCAAGTGACCTGCCGGAAGAAATCAACTTTGAATTTTCAAGTTTAAAGTTAATTTGCTATGTTTGTGTTTTTGGTCCAAATATTAAATATTTCTTGAAATGGAACTACTGGGACAAGAACAACCAAGTGTCTTGAGAGGGACAGTTTGGAGACGTTTTGAAAGCTGTTTATGATCATACAGCCACTGGTTCATGATAAGCAATTAATATGATCATGAGAAGGGTATCCCATTAAAATGATCTCCTTAAAAGATGATATTGGCAATGATCAAATAGGACCTTTAAAAATTCTCTACGATGTCTCTATGATGACCTACAAGACCTCCTAGAACTTACACCAAAAAAGCTGCCCTTTTCATCATAGGGGACTGGAATGCAAAAGTAGGAAGTCAAGAGATACCTGAAGTTACAGGCAAATTTGGCATTGGAGTACAAAATGAAGCAGGGCAAAGGCTAATAAGAGTTTTGCCAAGAGAATGCACTGGTCACAGAAAACACCCTCTTCCAACAACACAAGAGGTGACTCTACACATGGACATCAACAGATGGTCAATACCAAAATCAGATTGATTCTATCCTTTGCAGCTGAAGAGGGAGAAGCTCTATACAGCCAGCAAAAACAAGACTGGGAGCTGGCTGTGGCTCAGATCATGAGCTACTTATTGCTAAATTCAGATTTAAATTGAAGAAAGTAGGGAAAACCATTAGACCATTCAGATACGACCTAAATCAAATCCCTTACAATTGTACAGTAGAAGTGACAAATAGATTCAATGGATTAGATCTGATAGACACAGTGCCTGAAGAACTATGGACAGAGGTTCATGATATTGTACAGAAGACTAGGAACAAGACCATCCCCAAGAAAAAGAAATGCAAAACAGCAAAATGGTTGTCTGAGGAGGCCTTACAAATAGCAGAGAAAAGAAGCCAAAGACAAAGAAGAAAAGGAAAGATACCCATCTGAATGCAGAGTTCCAAAAAAATGGAAAAGAGAGATAAGAAAGCTTTCCTAGTGATCAATTAAAAGAAATAGAGGAAAACAATAGAATGGGAAAGACTAGATATTTCTTCAAGAAAATTAGAGATACCAAGGGAATATTTCATGCAAGTTCAGTTCAGTTCAGTTGCTCAGTCAAGTCCGACTCTTTGCAACCTCATGGACTGCAGCATGCCAGGCTTCCCTTTCCATCACCAACTCCTGGAGTCTGCTCGAATTCATATTCATTGAGTCGGTGATGCCAACCATCTCATCCTCTGTCGTCCTCTTCTCCTGCCTTCAATACTGCCCAGCATCATGGTCTTTTCCAATGAGTCAGTTCTTGGCATCAGGTGGTCAAAGTATTGCAACTTCAGCATCAGTCCTTCCAGTGAATATTCGGGACTGATTTCCTTAGGATGGATTGGTTGGATCTCCTTGCAGTCCAAGGGACTCTCAAGAGTCTTCTCCAACACCACAATTCAAAAGCATCATTCTTCAGTGCTCAGTTTTCATTATGGTCCAGCTCTCACATCCATACATGACTACTGGAAAAACCATAGCTTTGACTAGACAGACCTTTGTAGGCAAACTAATGTCTCTGCTTTTTAATATGCTGTTTAGGTTGGTCATAAGCTTTTCTTCCAAGGAGCAAGCGTCTTTTAATTTCATGGCTGCAGTCACCATCTGCAGTGATTTTGGAGCCCAAGAAAATAGTCTGTCACTGTTTCCATTGTTTCCCCATCTATTTGCATGAAGTGATGGGACCGGATGCTATAATCTTAGATTTTTTAATATTGAGTTTTAAGCCAGCTTTTTCACTCTCCTCTTAGATGGGCACAATAAAGGACAGAAACAGTATGGACCTAACAGAAGCAGAAGATATTAAGAAGAGGTGGCAAGTATACACAGAAGAGCTCTACAAAAAAGATCTTCATGACCCAGATAATCATGATGGTGTGATCCCTCACCTAGAGCCAGACATCCTGGAATGTGAAGTCAAGTGGGCCTTAGGAAGCATCACTACAAACAAAGCTAGTGGAGGTGGTAGAAGTCCAGCTGAGCTATTTCAATTCCTAAAACATGATGCTGCATTCAAGATGCCAACAAATTTGGAACACTCAGCAGTGGCCACAAGACTGGAAAAGGTCAGTTTTCATTCCATTCCCAAAGAAAGGCAATGCCAAAGAATGTTCAAAATACTGTACAATTGCACTCACCTCACATACTAGCAAAGTGATGCTCAAAATTCTCTAAGCTAGGCTTCAACAGTACATGAAGTGAAAATTTCCAGATGTTCAAGTTGGATTTAGAAAGGGCAGAGAACACAGAGATCATATTGCCAACATCCGTTGGATCATTGAAAAAGCAAGGGAGTTCCAGAAAAACATCTATTTCTGCCTTATTGACTACGCCAAAGCCTCTGACTATGTGGGTCACAACAAACTGGAAAATTCTTCAAGAGATGGGAATACCAGAACACTTTACCTGCCTCCTGAGAAATCTGTATGTAGGTCAAGAAACAACAGTTAGAACCAGACATGGAAGAGCAGATTGATTCCAAATTGGGAAAGGAGTACATCAAGACTGAATATTGTCACCCTGCTTATTTAACTTATATGCAGAGTATATCATGCAAAATGCCAGACTGGATGAAACACAAGCTGGAATCAAGATGGCCAGGAGAACTATCAATAACCTCAGATATGCAGATGACACCACCCTTATGGCAGAAAGCAAAAGGAGCTAAAGAGCCTCTTGATGAAAGTGAAAAAGGAGAGTGAAAAAGTTGGCTTAAAACTCAACATTGTTAAACTAAGATCATGGCATCTGGTCCTATCACTTCATGGCAAATAGATGGGAAAACAATGGAAACCATGACAGACTTTATTTTCTTGGGCTCCAAAATCACTGCAGATGGTGACTGCAGCCATGAAATTAAAAGACACTTCCTCCTTGGAAGAAAAGCTCTAACCAACCTAGACAGCATACTGAAAAGCAGAGACATTACTCTGCCAACAAAGGTCCATCCAGTCA
Organism: Muntiacus reevesi; assembly: GCF_963930625.1. Lineage (NCBI taxonomy): Eukaryota > Metazoa > Chordata > Mammalia > Artiodactyla > Cervidae > Muntiacus > Muntiacus reevesi. The sequence continues at coordinate 252,188,217 of NC_089250.1, read as the reverse complement.
AAGCTATGCTTGTTCCAGTAGTCATGTATGGATGTGAGAGCTGGACCATAAAAAAAGTTGAGTGCCAAAGAGTTGATGCTTTTGAACTGTGGTGTTGAAGACTCTTGAGAGTCCCTTGGAGATTCCTTGGAACAAGGAGATCAAACTAGTCAATCCTAAAGGAAATCAGTCCTGAATATTCATTGGAAGGACTGATGCTGAAGCTGCAATACTTTGGCCACATGATGCCAAGAACCGACTCATTGGAAAAGACCCTGATGCTGGGCAATACTGACAACAGGAGGAGAAGGGGATAACAGAGGATGAGACGATTGGATGACATCACCTACTTGATGGACATGAGTTTGAGCAGACTCCGGAAGTTGGTGATGGACAGGGAAGCCTGGTGCGCTGTAGTCCATGGATTCGCAGAGTTAGACATGACTGAGTGACTGAACTGACTTAAAAATTCTCTATTGAAAATCTTTACATAAAAATAAAATACTTTAAAATCACCTTTTCCCCTCCTCTCTGTTACCCATCTCCTTCCTTCCTTCTTTCCAATGAAGAACTATTTCTTGAAAAATTTTGAAAATCAAAGCCCAAAGTGCAAGAAGAATGGGCTGTAACTCCCTCCAGTATTTCTCCCTGGAAAATCCCATGGACGACAAGCCTGGTGGACTACAGTGCATAGGGTTGCAAAGAGTTGGACACCACTGAGCAACTGAGCATACATACATACATACATGGATACATTGGTTTATCTGGAAAGTAGTTTACAATAAGATTCTGCCTATATTTATCATAAAATAGCTGCATTTTAATTCCCAACTTACACTTAGAAGAGTAATCCAAATGCTTGCCTGCTCAAATGTTACATTTTCCAGTCATACTCTCTAATCTGGCAAGATATTAGACACAACATAAGACTGAATTGTGAGAAGGCAATGGCACCGCACTCCAGTACTCTTGCCTGGAAAATCCCATGGACGGAGGAACCTGGTGGGCTGTGGTCCATGGGGTCACTATGAGTCGGACATGACTGAGCGACTTCACTTTCACGCATTGGAGAAAGAAATGGCAACCCACTCCAGTATCCTTGCCTGGAGAATCCCAGGGATAGGAGCCTGGTGGGCTGCCGTCTGTGGGGTCGCACAGTCAGACACGACTGAAGAGACTTAACAGCAGCAAGACTGAACTGTATTTAACTTCAAATCATTATATTTGCTGTTAAGTGAGAGCTCATGTTCCCAGTACTGTGTTAAGTGCTGAGGTACACTATCTAGTTCAATCTTTACAACCTTGTGAAGTGATATTATCCCCATTTTAAACATGTGAAAATCAAGGCAAGGAGAAGTTAGTATCTCACCCCAGGCTGCATCAACAGTTAGGTGGCAGAGCTGGGATTCTGCAGTACTTTTTTCTTTAATTTCCTGAACCCTGCTGCAATTATAACAAAACGTGAGGCCTCTGCTTTTAAAAACTGCCAGGAGAAATTTAAAAACACTACAACCAACAAACAGGCTTAATTGAAGCCAGTGGGACCTGGTGTTCGTCCAGTGGACATAGTAGGACATGCTGCATACTCAAACATTCAGGTACTTTGGAAGGTGACTCGCAGGAGGTTCCTATGAATGACACAGTCAACATTAGCATGGAGCAGCTCTTGAGAAGTACACTGGAAGATCTTCACCAAGCTTTCCTGGTCGCGTCAGGGTACAGCCAATTCAGAACAAGTTTCCTGAATAATGACTTCAAGAGCAGCTATAATGTGCCACGAATTTCATAATGTTCTACCAAAATGGAAACATTTTTTGGGTAGAATGGAACAAATATTTTCAGCTATCTTATCGTTTTTAAGGAAAATTTAAAGAATTTCTCTTGGGAAATAAAAATATCCCCTTAAAGTCAGATTTCTATTAGACAGTAAGAGAAAAAAATAGAAGTACTGATGAGCAGCTATAATCCACAATGACTTTCTTAGAACCTTCCAGATCAATGGGAGGTTCTCCTTATTGTCACCTGGGGCAAATATTAATAGAAGTGTCTCAAAGAGAAATAAGAAAAAATAGAAGCTAAAAACTAAAGGTAAACTATTCTAATTATCATTGAAAGAAAAGACTGAACTGGCACATGGCAAGCAAAGAGATTTTTCTCTTTCAGTATATCTCCTGGGAGAGGAAATTGTCAATTTAGGCAAGTTTTGATTCTGATCAGAAAAGTTTTTAAGAGAAGGTTTTAAGATCTGGCTATCCCAGGGAGACTTCCCTGGAGGTCCAGTGGTTAAGATTTTACCTTCCAACACAGGGGGTATGGGGTCCATACCTGGTCAGGGACCTAAGACCCCACATGCCTTGTGGCCAAAAAACCAGAACACAAAACAAACAATATTGTGAGAAATTCAATTTAAAAAACTGAATGTAGACCACTTTAAAAAATGGTCTACATCTAAAAAAAAAAATCTTAAAAAAAGATTTGACCATCTCTCAGAGAATGTTTCACCAAAGATCTCTCTTGGGTGAGATACTCCAACCCATGTACAGCGAAAACTCCAGCAGGATTTTGTGGAGCTGAGGTAGCTGTGGGTGATGCTCCTGCATTGAGCCAGGCCTGCGTCACTTTCAGCAAAGAAGGGTCTTAATTTATTCAACAAGCCATGAGGAACCTTGATGGTTCTAAGACCTCCCTAAGTCTCCCTCCACCTCCACTGGTTCTCAAATACAGCAGTGAATATACCAGCACAAATGGAAAAGATTTGGCTGAGCATAAAGATCTGAGAGGATGAACAATAATAAAGGGAGGGTGAAGAATGGGAAAACCACACTGACGGAAGAGCCATGACTTGTCAAGGACAGTTTGTTCCCAGCACAACCCTGTCCTCTTTTCTCCTTTCCGGTGTCCATTTCCAAGAAGTCAGCGCCCACATGTTTGCAATGTGACTCACGACTAATGGTACAAGAAGTGGAAGGGGTTTGCAGTAAAGAGCTCGATCCTTCCTCTTTGCTAGCCATCTGGGCTCCCACCCAACCATAGTTCTGCTGAGCTCACATGCTATGCCAATTTGGGAAAAATAAAGTAAACTAAATTTGAGCTGTGCTTTCAAAGTCTGAATTGCTGAACCCCCTGTTTTCTGCAGGCTTAGGTGACGACAAAGCATGGTTTACTGTTACTTACGTGGTAATAAAGAAATTATCAAGTTTCTCTCCCTTTAAAAGGCTTAGTTAAATTAAGCTGAAGCTTCCTAGGAATACTGGATGAAGTCTGCTTTGATGGAAGACACTTGCTAAAAGAAGCAGAAATGTTTTCCCTGATGTCAGTCAGTCAATCAGATAGGGCCAGTTTGGGCAAATATCTTTAAATTCTCAGACATTTCTTTTTGAGAAAATATCTAGTGTTCAACATTCAGAAAATTGCTGCATTTTCAAAGTGTGACCTGAGCTAGCAGTACCAGAGTTCAGAAGCAAGGCTACCACACCTGTGCTGTGAAGTCTCAGAGGACTCCTAGATGCCCATGGAAATCGAAAGCTTAATTCTCTCTTTTTGCCCTGTAATATTCTTTTGCCTCTCAATCCTCAGAATTGTGTTTTTTTTTTTTTTCTTTAAATCTCTCTCACTCAGGATACTCAAGAGACATAAGCAAAGGAAATGAGAGAATAAGACTGTCAAAATTCTGTACAGCTAGAGTCCATCTAGTAAAATAGAATATTACATTTCTGAAAGTAGTCCATTTCACTTGTTTTTCTGGAAGGCACAAAACATGCATAATATACTCAATTTTGCAGTTCTTTTCCAAAGGGAAAAGAAACCTGTGTGGATGCAGGTGGCTTGAGAAATGATCAACATTCTATAGAACCTAGTGCCTTCCCTAGGTAAGAAATAAAGAGAAATTTCAGGTTAAGTACATTAGTATTTTGAGATGTTATCAAAAGAACTGACATGAGGAACTGGATATAAATAGCAGTAATATACATGTTTTAAAGACTAGAACAATTTTTGTTACTATTAGAATATCAGTGGTTACTACTAGAATATCAATAAATTATCAACTAAGTTGAAAAAAATCCCTTCCATCCCGTTTTCATGTATCTGCCCAAAACTGCCTACTTCTTGTGTTTTTGCCCACACCCTTCTGATGGAAGAAGGGTCTCTCAAAAGACAAACTTCCACTTTTGCACTCTGTGACCACACCAGATCCAAAGATGCCCAGGCATAACTCCCCAAGATTCTGCCAACAGACCCTATAGCAATGGTATTCAATGAGCAGAATGAGAAGAAAGTGAACTGAGACAGTGGAACCAATCAGGTGTCAGGCGGTGAAAAGGTTATAGAATAGAGTAAGAACCTGTAGTTCCAGAGTTTTGGATCATTCTTACAGCACTGAGTCAAACTACTTCTCACAAGATCATATAAACAAAATGTGATTTAAATTCAAACCCTCACCACCTTTTGCAATTTATGGACAGTGACTGATCTCTTAATCTTGAATCTACTTGCTTTAAATTGAAAGAGCCTCTAAAGTAGGAACAATGTTCCCATAAAATACTCAATATGCAAGGAAAACAATAAGGGCTAAACTAAACTCTATTTTAACTGATGCATTTAAAGAACCAGATACATAGACAAAGGTCTGAGAAATAATAAGCATATCATTCTTTACTTATTTTCAGACCCTAAAGTACCATTTTTTTTCTTTTTGGTTTTTAAACTAATTTTTTAAGTTTACCTCATTTGAAGAAAATATCCTTCCTTAGTGGACAAAGAGGCTGAAGGACCTAACAGAAAGCAAGGTAGTCTCTAAACCCCTACATCAACCTTTAATTTTATTTTTTGAACAGGGCATCGATTAGGGACTGACTGTTAGATCAGTAGGTGGCACTGCTTGGTTTTAATCATCTCTGCTTCTGTTGTGAACTCATATCATATCAAGAAACTAATTAAAAAGAATCACATCCTAATAAAGAAAACTAATCACTGATGCATAACTCAACTGTCTGAAGTTAAATAGTGGCCATATGGCACAACTGATCTTATACATGAGCAAGATTCAGAAGATCTTTCAGTAGAAAATGGTGATGAACAAGGCATAATAGGGTAGAAAGACATGTAGGATAGCCTGGTGAGTTATCAGTCAGCTGATTCTCCTCTTAGCCATCCTTCTCTGTGAAGTAACAGCCTCTCCCCTCTTTCTAGGGCCTCTAAAGGTGAGCACCGGGGGGCTATCTTAGGCCTGCTGCAAATTTTTTTCTGTGCTGTATTCTTATTTTAGAATTTCCATCCACTCTTCCTTCCATGAAGACCTCCAAAGGATACTCGCAAATCTTGCCTCCAGACCTGATTTCCATCCCACAAATTAAGTACTGTATTTTCAAAATTATTTGAACATCTAGTGTCATCTCAAATTCAGAACCAAATTAATCATCATTAACTTATTTCCATTTGTTCATTTGTTCCTTCTTCCACCCATTAATTGGAACTGTGCTATGCACGGGGTACAGATAAGGATAAGGCACTTCTTGATTTTAAGGAGCTCAGAGTCTGTCAACCTAGACAGTCATAACCTACTAGGCACAAAGCATCAACACACCCTACCCAAATATCCTTATCTGGTGTATGAGGCAACTGATGCCAAAGGAGACGAAATGGCTTGCTTAAGGTCACATTTGCTATCGGCAAAGCTAGGAGAAAAACCCAGGACTTCTGGCTTGCCAGTTCCTATTAAAGTCATAATTCTCCCAGTCACTCTAGTTCAGATCTGAGAAGACATGTGATTCCTCACCATGTCTCACCCTCAATGGCCAGTCTACCAAAAAGCACTTTGGTATCTTTGTTTTGAGCATCTCTTACATCTGCCATTTCCATTGCTTTCTGACTGTCACCAGGATGTTTCAGGTCAACATCACCTTCACACAGCACCCTCCACTTGCCAGCAGATGTTCAGCTTCCTGACCCTCCCTGCATTAGTGAATTTCCCTGCCTGACCTGCACTACCCATCCCAACTCTCATCCTCCTCCAATTTGATCTACAAGTGGATGCTAAGATAATTTTTCTGAAACACCCTGAACACACCCTGTGCCTGATCCAAAACTGAACTGAGTTCTCAGAAACCTTCAGTACCAGTTACCAAACTAGGATCCACAGAACACTGACCCCAGTATACATTTTGTGTGAAAAAGGGTCTCTTGTCATGGGAAAATACTGTTTGCACTTTGCCTTTTGAGAGTCACAGCCTCTTGAACCAGTATTTCCCAAAATTATTTGACTGCAAAATTCCCTTTTTGCAGGGAACATACACTACCACCTGTCAGACCCAGTGTTTACAGAAACACTGTAGGAGACAGCCAGCCATAGCATAACAGGTTGCCAGCGCAGCCCGGACATGCCAACTCTCCTTCTCTGTCTCAGTTCTTATATTCTCCATGACCACCGGCTCCAGACAAACGATCGTTTCATTGCTATTTAATATGCTATGAACCTAACACGTTCTCTTTTGTTTTCATAACTTTACCACCTGGAAACATTCTTCTTCCTTTCTTAAATCTTACCCTTCCTTCAATATTCAGGTCAGATCTCATCTCTTCTATAAATCTTTTACCAACTCCCTCACAGAATTCATTTACCTGTATCATAAAACCAAAATCTCAATGGTGGAAAATACTCATAGTTCATATCTGAATCAAGAATCTAATGTTACAGAATTTTCCCATCAAATAACTTCAAAAGTAATTTACTAGGTAAGATTACATTACACCTAGAAGAACTGTATTTCTATAGAATTATCAGGGTCTCTAAGTAGGAAAAAAGGAAGTTTAATATCAATAAATAATTCACTATAACAGATACTGAGTTCTCTTTTTTACCAGAAAAACACTAAGGAAGACATTAGGAAAAATTCATGACTTCATTGTTCAATTTGCAAAAATTATCAAGAATCAGCTAACAAATACTACCATGAGAAGAAAACCTGATCATTACAGATGCTATAAGCATCACTTATACACTAAGCAAATATTATCCCTTTCCTGGAGATTTTTTTTCATACAATATAAACAAAATTAGTCTCATTTATTTAAAAGATATCATATCTGTGTATTGCTATCTTAAAAAGTGGTTTTCTTCCTAATGGTAAAAATATGCCTTGTGCCCAATTCAGTTCCTATTTTAGAATTCAAAAATAATCATATTAAATGCCACACATTAACACATTTAACATCTGCAATGAGAAGCTTTGGGTTTTGTGCGTGAAGAAAAGAAAATCTGAGGAAGCCTAGTCTTTTTATTTCTGAATTTAATATGTACAAGCCTTACCTGTGGGCCTCCCACCTCCTTTTGACTACCAATCTTTGCCATCCCAGTCACCCATTCCCAGAAGGCTATGAGAAAAGGACAGCAGTCATCAGCCTGGATTCTCTGTACCAGCTGAGTAAAATCCTGGACTGCCCATACTCTGGGCCTTCCCAGCCATGTCTAAGACTGCCCTGACTGATTGCTCCTCCCTGCCTCTGTCCCACTCAGCAACTTACTTGCTTGGGATTTGTAATGCCTCCTTGATCTTCTCACATCTTTGGGTATGACTTACTTTTACAGGTACATGTCCTGTTCTTCCAAGACTATATTTTCACCTTGACTTAACCTCTTTCTGGTCTAACTCATTATATCTGAAGATCCGTTTGCTCAGTTGAACCCTAGATTGTCTTCTGACATGAGCAAAGATTCAGCTTCAATCCACATCTCCAACCTTATTTTCCTACATGAATCCTTTACTTCAAGCAAAACTGAACCATTAATGGAGCTCTAAATGAACCACGCCTTGAATGAAACCCCAATTTTGTTTTCCAAAAGTTCCATCTTGCAAGATCCAACTCAAGGCTCTGCTCTCAAAAAGCCTACTCTAACTTTGTAACCTATGATAATCACCTCAGCCTCTGAATTAGTGTCCTGACAATCTTTACCAGTGACTCATATAACCAATTCTACTAAATATTAGTTCCAAAGGATATCTCCAAGGGGAAGGCTCCCTCTTAGAGATTTATAATGCTCATTATCATATGAAAGATTTTTAGATGTCTAACAGCAAAATAAACCTTTCAAACAACATGGAACCCAGTGTTTCTCAAACTCACTTAGCCATGGAATACCTTTTCTATGTTATATCTTGTAATCATAATTTCGAAGTACAGATAAAAAGAAAACTGCTGTATAAAAGCCAGTGGCATTTCTCACAAATGACTCTTTATTCTAATGTGTCCTTGTGCCCAACAGGTCTGAATAGTAACAATCCAGCAGCTCTAACTAGTTGTAGGCTTTCTTAACTCCTATTATTGTCTTTATCCTCACATCACTCTATGCTTGCTAAGTTTAAAATAACATACAGTGCCTAGCACATATAAAAGATGCTGGTTATTCATTTTGAGGCAGTGGGGCAGAGTGGTCAGGAGTTTGTTCTGTGATACAGGCACATAAAAGTATAAAGCATATTAGTAGACATAAAGGGAGGAATTTACAATAATATAATAATAGTAGTGGACTTCAACATCTCACTTACATCAATGGACCAATCAACCAGACAGAAAATCGATAAAGAAACTATGACCTTAAATGGCATATCAGAGCAGCTGTACTTCATAGATATCTACAGGACATTCCATTCAAAAGCAGCACAATAAACATTCTTTTCAAGTACACATGGAACATTCTCCAGAACAGATAACATGCTGAGTCACAAAACAAGTCTAAACAAGTTTAAGAGATGGAAATTATATCAAGCATCATGTCCAACTGCAACAGTATGAAACTAGAAATCAATCACAGGAAGAAAAATGGGTAAAACACAAACCCATGGAGACTAAACAACATACCACTAAAAATCAATGGTTCATTGAAGAAATCAAAAAAGAAAGCATCAAAATAAATGGCAATAAAAACACAGCTTTCCAAAATCTATGGGATATAGCAAAAGCAATATACTTACAGCAATATAGTCTTACCTCAAGAAACAAGAAAAATTTCAAATAAGCAATATAGCTTTTTATCTAAATGAATTAGAAAAAGAAGACCAAACAAAGTCCAAAATCAGCAGAAAGAAGGAAAAAATAAATATAAGAGAGGAACTAAATAAAATAGAGAACAAAAAGAAAAAAAATCAATGACACGAAGATAAATAAAACTGATAAGCCTTTAGCCAGGGCCATTAAAACAAAAAGAAAGAGAATGCAAATAAGCAAAACAAGAAATGAAAGAGGAGAAACTACAACTGATATCACAGAAATACAAACAATTGTAAGAGAATACTATTAACGTTCATATGCTAACATATTAGACAACCTAGAAGAAATGGGTAAATTCCCAGAAACATACCATCTTCCAAGATTGAATCAGGAAAAGAATAGATAAACTGAAAGATCAAGACAAAGACTGGCTGAATGGATACAAAAACAAGACCCCTATATATGCTGTCTACAAGAGACCCACCTCAAAACAAGAGACACATACAGACTAAAAGTGAAGGGCTGGAAAAAAATATTTCACGCAAACGGAGAACAAAAGAAAGCAGGAGTCGCAATACTCATATCAGATAAAATTGACTTTCAAATAAAGGATGTGAAAAGAGACAAAGAAGGACACTACATAATGATCAAAGGATCAATCCAAGAAGAAGATATAACAATTATAAATATATATGCACGCAACATAGGAGCACCGCAATATGTACGGCAAATGCTAACGAGTATGAAAGAGGAAATTAATAGTAACACAATAATAGTGGGAGACTTTAATACCCCACTCACAACTATGGATAGATCAACTAAACAGAAAATTAACAAGGAAACACAAACCTTAAATGACACAATGGACCAGCTAGACCTAATTGATATCTATAGGACATTTCACCCCAAAACAATGAACTTCACCTTTTTCTCAAGTGCACACGGAACCTTCTCCAGAATAGATCACATCCTGGGCCATAAATCTGGTCTTGGAAGATTCAAAAAAATTGAAATCATTCCAGTCATCTTTCCTGACCACAGTGCAGTAAGATTAGATCTCAAATACAGGAAAAAAATTGTTAAAAATTCAAACATATGGAGGCTAAATAACACGCTTCTGAATAACCAACAAATCGTAAAAGAAATCAAAATATGTATAGAAATGAATGAAAATGAAAACACAACCCAAAACCTATGGGACACTGTAAAAGCAGTGCTAAGGGGAAGGTTCATAGCATTACAGGCTTACATCAAGAAACAAGAAAAAAGCCAAATAAATAACCTAACTCTACACCTAAAGCAATTAGAGAAGGAAGAAATGAAGAACCCCAGGGTTAGCAGAAGGAAAGAAATCTTAAAAATTAGGGCAGAAATAAATGCAAAAGAAACTAAAGAGACCATAGCAAAAATCAACAAAGCTAAAAGCTGGTTTTTTAAAAAATAAACAAAATTGACAAACCATTAGCAAGACTCATTAAGAAACAAAGAGAGAAGAACCAAATTAACAAAATTAGAAATGAAAATGGATGGATCACAACAGACAACAATGAAATACAAAGGATCATAAGAGACTACTACCAGCAGCTCTATGCCAATAAAATGGACAACTTGGAAGAAATGGACAAATTCTTAGAAAAGTATAACTTTCCAAAACTGAACCAGGAAGAAATAGAAGATCTTAACAGACCCATCACAAGCAAGGAAATCGAAACTGTAATCAAAAAATCTTCCAGCAAACAAAAGCCCAGGACCAGATGGCTTCACAGCTGAATTCTACCAAAAATTTAGAGAAGAGCTAACACCTATATTACTCAAACTCTTCCAGAAAATTGCAGATGAAGGTAAACTTCCAAACTCATTCTTTGAGGCCACTATCACCCTAATTCCAAAACCAGACAAAGATGCCACAAAAAAAGAAAACTACAGGCCAATATCACTGATGAACATAGATGCAAAAATCCTTAACAAAATTCTAGCAAACAGAATCCAACAACATATTAAAAAAATCAAACATCATGACCAAGTGGACTTTATTCCAGGAATGCAAAGATTCTTTAATATCCGCAAATCAATCAATGTAATACACCACATTAACAAATTGAAAGATAAAAACCATATGATTATCTCAATAGATGCAGAGAAAGCCTTTGACAAAATTCAACACTCATTTATGATTAAAACTCTCCAGAAAGCAGGAATAGAAGGAACATACCTCAACATAATAAAAGCTATATATGACAAACCCACAGCAAGCATCACCCTCAATGGTGAAAAATTGAAAGCATTTCCCCTAAAATGAGGAAGAAGACAAGGGTGCTCACTCTCACCACTGCTATTCAACATAGTGTTGGAAGTTTTGGCCACAGCAATCAGAGCAGAAAAAGAAGTAAAAGGAATTCAGATAGGAAAAGAAGAAGTGAAACTCTCGCTGTTTGCAGATGACATGATCCTCTACATAGAAAACCCTAAAAACTCTTCCAGAAAATTACTAGAGCTAATCAATGAATATAGAAAAGCTGCAGGATATAAAATTAACACACAGAAATCCCTTGCATTCCTATATACTAACAATGAAAAAACAGAAAGAGAAATTAAGGAAACAATACCATTCACCATTGCAACAAAAAGAATAAAATACTTAGGAGTATATCTACCTAAAGAAACAAAAGACCTATACATAGAAAACTATAAAACACTGATGAAAGAAATCAAAGACGACACAAACAGATGGAGAAACATACCGTGTTCATGGATTGGAAGAATCAATATTGTCAAAATGGCTATTCTACCCAAAGCAATCTATAGATTCAATACAATCCCTATCAAGCTACCAATGGTATTTTTCACAGAACTACAACAAATAATTTCACAGTTTATATGGAAATACAAAAAACCTTGAATAGCCAAAGTAATCTTGAAAAAGAAGAATGGAACTGGAGGAATCAACCTGCCTGACTTCAGACTCTACTACAAAGCCACAGTCATCAAGACAGTATGGTACTGGCACAAAGACAGAAATATAGATCAATGGAACAGAATAGAAAGCCCAGAGATAAACCCACGAACCTATGGACACCTTATCTTTGACAAAAGAGGCAAGGATATACAATGCAAAAAAGACAACCTCTTTAATAAGTGGTGCTGGGAAAACTGGTCAACCACTTGTAAAAGAATGAAACTAGAACATTTTCTAACACCATACACAAAAATAAACTCAAAATGGATTAAAGATCTAAATGTAAGACCAGAAACTATAAAACTCCTAGAGGAGAACATAGGCAAAACACTCTATGACATAAATCACAGCAAGATCCTTTATGACCCACCTCCCAGAATATTGGAAGTAAAAGCAAAACTAAACAAATGGGACCCAATGAAACTTAAAAGCTTTTGCACTACAAAGGAAACTATAAGCAAGGTGAAAAGACAGCCCTCAGATTGGGAGAAAATAATAGCAAATGAAGAAACAGACAAAGGATTAATCTCAAAAATATACAAGCAACTCCTGCAGCTCAACTCCAGAAAAATAAATGACCCAATCAAAAAATGGGCCAAAGAACTAAACAGACATTTCTCCAAAGAAGACATGCAGATGACTAACAAACACATGAAAAGATGCTCGACATCACTCATTATCAGAGAAATGCAAATCAAAACCACAATGAGGTACCATTACACACCAGTCAGGATGGCTGCTATCCAAAAGTCTACAAGCAATAAATGCTGGAGAGGGTGTGGAGAAAAGGGAACCCTCTTACACTGTTGGTGGGAATGCAAACTAGTACAGCCACTATGGAGAACAGTGTGGAGATTCCTTAAAAAACTGGAAATAGAACTGCCATATGACCCAGCAATACCACTTCTGGGCATACACACCGAGGAAACCAGATCTGAAAGAGACATGTGTATCCCAATGTTCATCACAGCTCTGTTTATAATAGCCAGGACATGGAAGCAACCTAGATGTCCATCAGCAGATGAATGGATAAGGAAGCTGTGGTACATATACACCATGGAATATTACTCAGCCGTTAAAAAGAATTCATTTGAATCAGTTCTAATGAGATGGATGAAACTGGAGCCCATTATACAGAGTGAAGCAAGCCAGAAAGATAAAGAACATTACAGCATACTAACACATATATATGGAATTTAGAAAGATGGTAACGATAACCCTATATGCAAAACAGAAAAAGAGACACAGAAGTACAGAACAGACTTTTGATCTCTGTGGGAGAAGGTGAGGGTGGGATGTTTCGAAAGAACAGCATGTATATTATCTATGGTGAAACAGATCACCAGCCCAGGTGGGATGCATGAGACAAGTGCTCGGGCCTGGTGCACTAGGAAGACCCAGAGGAATTGGGTGGAGAGGGAGGGGGGAGAGGGGATTGGGATGGGGAATACCTGTAACTCTATGGCTGATTCATATCAATGTATGACAAAACCCACTGAAATGTTGTGAAGTAATTAGCCTCCAACTAACAAAAAAATAAAATTAAATTTAAAAAAACCCCAAAATTGAATTAGTAATCAAAAAATTTTTAAGAGAAAAAATGTCCCAGACTGCATGGCTTCACAGGGAATTCTATCAAACGTATAAAGAATCTATCAAACATACCTATCCATCTCAAACTAATCCAAAAAATTAAACAGGAGGGAACTCTCCCAACCTCATCTTATGAATCCATTACCCTAGTACCAAAGCCAGAGAAAGATACTGCCAAAAAAAACCCCAGGAGGCCATTATAGGCCAATTATCTATGATGGACACAGATACAAAAATCCTCAACAAAATATTAGCAAGCCAAATTCAACAATATATAAAAAGGATCATACATCATGGTCAAATGGGATTGTTCCAGGGATGAAGGGATGGTTCAATATACACAAATAAATCACTGTGATATGCCACACTAAGAAAACAAAGGGTAAAACCCTACACGATCACTTCTCAAATGATTAAGAAAAAAGCATTCAACAAAATTCAATAGCCATTCATGATAAAAACTCAACAAAGTTGGTATAGAGGGAACATATCTCAACATAATTAAGCCCATTTACAATAAATACTCAGCTAGGGCTTCCCTGGTAGTTCAGATGGTAAAGCGTCTGCCCACAATGCGGGAGACCCAGGTTCGATCCCTGGGTTGGGAAGATCCCCTGGAGAAGGAAATGGCAACCCAATCCAGTATTCTTGCCTGGAAAATCCCATGAACTGAGGATCCTGGTAGGCTACAGTCCATGGGTTCGCAAAGAGTCAGACACGACTAAGCTAATATAATACTCAGTGGTAAAAAGGTAAAATCTTTTTCTCTAAAATCAGCAATAAGACAAGGATGCCCACTCTTAAAAATCCTATTTAACATAGTATTAGAAGTTCCAGCCTCAGAAATCAGATAAGAAAAAGAAACAAAAGGAATCTAAATTGGAAGAGAAGAAAGGAAACTGTCAGTATTTGCAAATGACATGATACTATATAAAAAGAATCCTAAAATCTCCTCCATAAAACGACTAGAACTAATAAATGAATTTGGTAACATTATAGAATATAAGATTAATATATAGAAATCTGTAGCTTTTCTATACACTAATAATGAACAATTAAAAAAGAAATCAAGAAAACAATTCCATTTACAATTGCATTAAAAAGATTAAAATACCTAGGAAAAAACTTCATGAAGGAACTGAAAGACTTGTACTCTGAAAACTAAAGACACAGATGAAGAAATAGAAAATGATATAAATAAGTAGAAAAGCATCCTGTATTCATGGACTGGAAGAATTAATATTGTTAAAATGCCCATATTACCCAAAACAATCTACAGACTTAATATAATCCCTATTAAAATACCCATGACACTTCTCAAAGAACTGGAACAAGTAAACCTAAAACTTACTTGGGACCACAAAAGACCCCAAATAACCAAAGCAATCTCAAGAAAAAAGAACAAAGCTCAAAGCATCACCCTCCCTGACTTCAGACCATACTAAAAAGCTAATCAAGAGAGTGTGGTACCATCACACAGATCAATAAAACTGAATAGAAAGCAGACATATAGATCAATGGAACAGAATAGAGAGCCCAGATATAAACCAACACACATATGGTCAATTAATCTATGACAATCTAATTCCATCAACAGACAAACAGATAAAGAAGATGTGGTGTGGTGTGGTGTGCAAAAGAGTTCGGTTTGCGACCCCATGGACTGCAGCATACAAGCCTTCCCTGACCATCACAACTCCCAGAGTTTGCTCAAACTCTGTCCATTGAGTCGGTGATGCCATCCAACCATCTCATCCTCTGTTGTTCCCTTCTCATCCTGCCTTCAATCTTTCCCAGCATCAGGGTCTTTTCAAATGAGTCAGTTCTTCGGATCAGGTGGCCAAAGTATTGGAGATTTAGCTTCAGCATCAGTCCTTCCAATGAATATTCAGGACCAATTTCCTTTAGGATTGACTGGTTGGATCACCTCGCAGTCCAAGGGACTCTCAAGAGTCTTCTCCAACACCATAGTTCAAAAGCATCAATTTTTCAGCGGTTAGTTTTCTTTATGGCATAGCTCTCACAATCATATATGACTACTGGAAAAACCAAAGCTTTGACTAGACAGACCTTTGTAGGTAAAGTAATGTCTCTGCTTTTTAATACACTGTCTAGGTTGCTTATAGCTTTTCTTCCAAGGAGCAAGCGTCTTTTAATTTCATGGCTGCAGTCACCATCTGCAGTGACTTTGGAGCCCAAGAAAATAAAGTCTATCACAGTTTCCATTGTTTCCCCATCTATTTGCCATGAAGTGATGGGACGGATGCCATGATCTTAGCTTTTCGAATGTTGCGTTATTTTTGTTCTTGTTTTTTTTATTAGTTGGAGGCTAATTACTTCACAACATTTCAGTGGGTTTTGTCATACATTGATATGAATCAGCCATAGAGTTACACGTATTCCCCATCCCGATCCCCCCTCCCCC
Organism: Muntiacus reevesi; assembly: GCF_963930625.1. Classification (NCBI taxonomy): domain Eukaryota; kingdom Metazoa; phylum Chordata; class Mammalia; order Artiodactyla; family Cervidae; genus Muntiacus; species Muntiacus reevesi. The sequence continues at coordinate 252,172,279 of NC_089250.1, read as the reverse complement.
CTCCCTCTCCACCCAATTCCTCTGGGTCTTCCTAGTGCACCAGGCCCAAGCACTTGTCTCATGCATCCCACCTGGGCTGGTGATCTGTTTCACCATAGATAATATACATGCTGTTCTTTCGAAACATCCCACCCTCACCTTCTCCCACAGAGATCAAAAGTCTGTTCTGTACTTCTGTGTCTCTTTTTCTGTTTTGCATATAGGGTTATCGTTACCATCTTTCTAAATTCCATATATATGTGTTAGTATGCTGTAATGTTCTTTATCTTTCTGGCTTACTTCACTCTGTATAATGGGCTCCAGTTTCATCCATCTCATTAGAGCTGATTCAAATGAATTCTTTTTAATGGCTGAGTAATATTCCATGGTGTATATGTACCACAGCTTCCTTATCCATTCATCTGCTGATGGACATCTAGGTTGCTTCCATGTCCTGGCTATTATAAACAGTGCTGCAATGAACATTGGGGTGCACATGTCTCTTTCAGATCTGGTTTCCTTAGTGTGTATGCCCAGAAGTGGTATTGCTGGGTCATATGGCAGTTCTATTTCCAGTTTTTTAAGAAATCTCCACACTGTTTTCCATAGTTGAGTTTTAAGCCAGATTTTTCACTCTCCTCTTTCACTTTCATCAAGAGGCTCTTTAGTTCCTCTTTGTTTTCTGCCATAAGGGTGGTGTCATCTTTGTAACTGGGGTTATTGATATTTCTTGCAGTAATACTGATTCCAGCTTGTGTTTCATCCAGTCTGGCATTTCTCATTATGTACTCTACATATAAGTTAAATAAGGAGGGTGACAATATATAGCCTTGGTATACTCCTTTCCCAATTTGGAACCAGTTTGTTGTTCCACATCTGGCTCTAACTGTTTCTTCTTGACCTACATACAGATTTCTCAGGAGACAGGTGAGGTGGTCTGGTATTCCCATCTCTTGAAGAATTTTCCACAGTTTGATGTGATCCACACAGTCAAAGGCTTTAGCATAGTCAATGAAGCAGAAGTAGATGTTTTTCTGGAACTCTCTTGCTTTTTCTGTGATCCAGCAGTTGTTGGCAATTTGATCTCTGGTTCCTCTGCTTTTTCTTTTTCTTCATTTATTTTTATTAGTTGGGGGCTAATTACTTTACAATATTGTCGTGGTTTTTGCCATACACTGACATGAATAAGCCATGGATTTACATGTGTTCCCCATCCCGATCCCCCCTCCCACTTCCCTCCCCATCCCATCCCTCTGGGTCTTCCCAGTGCATCAGCCCTGAGCATTTGTCTCATGCATCTGACCTGGGCTGGTGATCTGTTTCACACTTGATAGTATACTTGTTTCAATGCTGTTCTCTCAGAACATCCCACCCTCGCCTTCTCCCACAAAGTCCCAAAGTCTGTTCTGTACATCTGTGTCTCTTTTTCTGTTTTGCATGTAGGGTTATCATTACCATCGTTTTAAATTCCACATATATGCGTTAGTATACTGTATTGGTCTTTATCTTTCCGGCTTACTTCACTCTGTATAATGGGCTCCAGTTTCATCCATCTCATTAGAACTGATTCAAATGGATCCTCTATGACCCACCTCCCAGAATATTGGAAACAAAAGCAAAAATAAACAAATGGGACCTAATGAAACTTAAAAGCTTTTGCACAACAAAGGAAACTATAAGCAAGGTGAAAAGACAGCCTTCAGAATGGGAGAAAATAATAGCAAACGAAGAAACAGACAAAGGATTAATCTCAAAAATATACAAGCAACTCCTGCAGCTCAACTCCAGAAAAATAAATGACCCAATCAAAAAATGGGCCAAAGAACTAAACAGACATTTCTCCAAAGAAGACATACAGATGGCTAACAAACACATGAAAAGATGCTCAACATCACTCATTATCAGAGAAATGCAAATCAAAACCACAATGAGGTACCATTACACGCCAGTCAGGATGGCTGCTATCCAAAAGTCTACAAGCAATAAATGCTGGAGAGGGTGTGGAGAAAAGGGAACCCTCTTACACTGTTGGTGGGAATGCAAACTAGTACAGCCACTATGGAGAACAGTGTGGAGATTTCTTAAAAAAACTGGAAATAGAACTGCCATATGACCCAGCAATCCCACTCCTGGGCATACACACCGAGGAAACCAGATCTGAAAGAGACATGTGTACCCCAATGTTCATCACAGCACTGTTTATAATAGCCAGGACATGGAAGCAACCTAGATGCCCATCAGCAGATGAATGGATAAGGAAGCTGTGGTACATATACACAATGGAATATTCCTCTGCTTTTTCTAAATTCAGCTTGAACATCTGGGAGTTCTCAGTTCACGTACTGTTGAAGCCTCGCTTGGAGAATTTTCAGCATTTTTTGCTAGCGTGTGAGATGAGTTTTGTGCAGTAGTTTGAACATTCTTTAGCATTGTCTTTCTTGGGATTGGAATGAAAACTGACCTTTTCCAGTCTTGTGACCATTGTTGAGTGTTCCAAATTTGCTGGCATATTGAGTTCAGCACTTTCACAGCATCATCTTTTAGGATTTGAAATCGCTCAACTGGAATTCCACCACCTCCACTAACTTTATTCACAGTGATGCTTACTAAGTAAGGCCCATGTGACTTCAGGTTCCAGGATGTCTGGCTCTAGGTGAGTGATCACACCATCATGGTTATCTGGGTCATGAAGAACTTTTTTGTATAGTTCTTCTATATTCTTGCCACCTCTTCTTAATATCTTCTGCTTCTGTTAGGTCCATACTGTTTCTGTCTTTACTGTGCCCATTTTTGCATGAAATGCTCCCTTGGTATCTGTAATTTTCTTGAAGAGATCTCTAGTCTTTCCCATTCTATTGTTTTCCTCTGCCATAAAAAAGAATGAAATTCTGCCATTTGCAACAAGTGGATAGACCAAGAAAGTATTATGATTAGTGAAATAAGTCAGATGGAGACAACAAATACTATGTTATCGCTTACATGTGGAACCTGAAAAATAAAACAAATATATACAGCAACACAGAAACAGACTCACGGGTATAGAAAACAAATTAGTGGATATCAGTAGGAAGAGAGAGTGGGGAGGGGCAAGATAGGGGTATGGAATTAAGAGATACAAACTACTGTGTACAAAGGGATAAGAAACAAGGATATATTGCACAGCACAGGGAATTATAGTCATTATTTTGTAATAACTTTAAATGGAGTACCATCTATAAACATATCAATTCACTACACTGCATACCTTAAAAAAAAAAGAGAATTTAGTCTGTGGAATCAGACAGATTCTGTTCTAACTCTAGCTCAGGTGTCAGTAGTTGGACAGTGAGGTCAAGGACTATGTCTGTTTTGTTCATCAATGCCCAGTACACAATGCCTGGTACAGAACATGCAGTCAATAGTATTTATTGAGTGAATTAAGGACAAAACAGTTTTCCACTCAAATGATTTTGCCCACCAGAGGACATCTGACATCTGGATGGATATTTGGTTCTTACAACTAGCATCCAATGGGTAAAAGTCAGAGCTGCTATTAAAATATCCTACAGTATACAGGACAAAGAATTATCCAGCCCCAAATATCAATAGTAAAGACGTTGAGAAACCCTGCTGTAGAATGAGGCCAATCAGGGATAAATTTCTAACTACTAACATTAATTGCTTGACCTTGAGTAAGTTATCAAATTTCTCTAACTCTTAATTTCCTCATCTGTAGAATGGGAGACTAATTACAACTGATAATAACATATATATAAATGAGATAAAGTAGGTATCATGTATGAAGGGCTTATCAGCAACTGGTACATAGAGTGTGACCTTTATAAATGTCACCTCTGAGTGTTCTAACCATTAACCTTCATTCACTGTCACATAATGACAATGAGGTCCCTCGATGGAATCTTTACGCTCTTGGATCACACCGTTATCAATCTCAGAGTGAGTATTCACATCACATTAAGCCCTGCTTCCCCACTACATTTATTGCAAGGTTTATTGTATTTATGTGCTTACCAGAGGCTCAATAGTGAAAATGGTATTCAAGAAGAGCATGCTGTCTGCCTGAACCAGCTTTCTCTGATTCTCAAAAGTGCGGGAGAGAATGGAAAGACGCTGTCGGAGAGAAGGATCAGTAATGCACTCTTCAAGAAACTCATCGGTCTCACTCTTTTCCTTTTTGCTAAGATCATCACAGATCCTAAAAAAAAAAAAAAGAAGAAGAAACATGCGATTCATTCTGGTACTTCCATGAAGAACACTGTAAAGGGCTCCCCTCCAGCCCATCCTGTTGGGAATATTCTCACCCATGACCTTGGGGTGGTCCTTCCTTGCCTGAGACGTAATATACCAGTTGAGAGACCTTATACCATATTCTCTGGAGAACTTCAATTTGTTTCCTTCTAGAAGTCTCCCAGGCTTCCTAACCTACTCAATGCTCACTTGCTTACTCCTGAGCCCTTACAGATATTTGCACAAATATTTTCCTTTAGGTAATTGTGTTTTCCAGGATGTTTTTTCAGTATTTAACATCTACCCTGCCTCTCACACTTCAAGGGTAATTTTTTGTTTCTTCTAAACTTGCTTAGCTTGAATTCTTTCCTAGCCGTTATTACCTACAGAACAGAATCTGGAGTCAGCAAAAACTAGGTTTTGATACTAATTCTACTCTTTATTTACTCACTCTGTGACTTCAGGAGTTACTTAAGTCCTCTAAGCCTCAGTGCCTTCATCAACAAAATGGAAAGAATAGGAGATCCTCCATCATAAAGATGTGCTGAGAATTAAAAGTGATCAAGCTCATGGGGTAATTCTTAGAACAAAGCAGTTGCTCAAGAAATGCCAGTTTTCTCACTATATGAACCTCAGGCAGTTACAAAGCTGTCAAGTTATAAAATACTCAGACTACATGTGGAGACAAGTCCTTTCTCTCTCTCTCTAGATCTTCATATCCCTTGTGATAAGTCAGAAAAGCAACCTTCACAACCGTCTACTCATTACTAAAGGTATGCTCACAAAACTCCTTGCGTCTGTGACTTCATCTGAAGACTGAATTTCAAGCCCAGCAAGGATACATGACCATTTTCCCAGCATTTTTCTGGTATTACCAATGGTGAGAGACATTATTTAGTAATGTGAATACTGAGTGAGAAGCTAGGGTCACGTAAATCCAATCCTAGCCCCAATTATTTTGTAAATGACTTCATGCAAACCATATGCTCAGCAATGTCAAATAATTCTTTTTAAAATAACTTCAGTGTCCAGGGTCCTTCGGTCATACAGCATAAAGAAATCAAAGAAATGGGTTCAGTGTGTTCTGGTCCCGATGAAGAAAGCATCGTGAGCTCCCTTTTTCTTGCTGGATGGGAAGCAGTGCACAAGGTAACCAGAGCAGCCATCCTTCTCTACTGCTGGGCAGGTCAAGGTAAATTAACGGCAGCTCAGGACACAGGAAGAAAGGAAACCATGTATTCCTCCAAGTGGAACTTATTAATACATATCTACTCCTTAGGAACAAATCCTAAAGAAACAATCATGAATGTAAATAAAGAGCAACAAAGAGGTTCACCAAAGTGCTTGTAATAACACAAAAAATGTGGGTAAATTTGATATACCAGATTGAAGTATTGGTTAAACAAATAATGGGACTCATACACATTACATTTGTATATGAGGGTTAATGGGAGTGGGGTGTGGGGATAAAAAGCCTTGTGTGGACCAAAGATATAATGCTTTATGAATTGAGCAGTACGATGAACTCAACCCTGAAACAGAACAAGGCAACATAAAAATTCTGTTTTTCTCCCAGGCTGTTGGGACTCTTGAGTCCATGACAGCTGTATAATGAGAACTGGGGGGGGGGGAGTGGAGTGAGGACACCCGATGTCCTCCTCTCTGCCATCTATGCAGAATTACAGCCATGGCTGAGTGTAAGAAGGGAATGTATCACTCCACTGTGAGCTGGGTTGACTCCAACAAGGACTTCTATATACCTCAGTCTATTGTTTTGCCATCTTGTCTGGCTGATACTCATTGTCTCCCGCACTTAGAGGTGTTCTGCTTTTCAGATGAAGATGCCTCTCATCACAGAATGTAACAATACACTAGCCTTCTCTTTCAGTAAAATCATGGATTTAACCCATTTTGCAAATTGCCTGGTAGCCCAAACATCCACCACCTTCAGGCATCAACTACAGTTCAGTCAGTGGACTATACTCAGTGGGGAGTATAGCGTGTCTCAAGTACAGTAGCACTGAACCAGCACTGCCCTCTAATCTTGGGTTCCTAGACACCTGCACTCTGATCCTTTGCAGCATCCCAAGAGGTGGTAATTGAATGCCAAGATTAAAAACTAAGAACCTCAGCCATCATGGCTGGCAGGAACATTCCCCTCTACAGCCAGTATGGAAAGGACAGAGCCATCCAACTTCAACTGGACTGTGCGATATTGGACAGAGAATATTAGTAACTCTGAGATGCCTGTTATAAATGAAGTACTAGAGGTCCTCGTCCTGTTTACCAAGTACCACCCAAGTCTTTAGGTTCTTATATGACTAGGAAAGGGAGGGCTGTGCTAGGTCATTTCAGTCGTGTCTGACTGTGACCCCATGGACTGTAGACATCCAGGCTCCTCTGTCCATGGGATTCTCCAGGCAAGAATACTGGAGTGGGTTGTCATTTCCTTCTCCCAGGATCTTCCCGACCCAGGATCGAACCAGAGTCTCTTATGTCTAATCTGCATTGGTAGGCGGGTTCTTTACCACTGGCACCACCTGGAAGGGCTCCTCAAACACAACTGAGATTAAATTTGTTACTACCTGGGAGGAAGGTTGAAAGCCCAAATACAACTGATTTATTTAGAGAAACGCGTCATCTCCAGCACTGTAATGCTTTGGAACACATCCATGCTGATCATTTTTGGGGCAGGGGGCTCCACTGAGGATTCTGTGTTCTTGTACACAGTGAATCCAGAACCAGATCAGCTGTTATTGAGAGAATGGTCACGACCTTGATGGAGAAATGGGGAGCAGAAGTCCTCAAAAGCCCATGCTGTGTCTTTGGAAATAATAAACTTTGATTAAGAATGAGGATGGAAGTATCTTGTAGGATATTTTATAATCCCTCAGACCAAGATAGAGGAAGTAAGGAGGAATTTCAGTCTCAATTTTTGAAGGGATCATTTTGTAACTGCTACAAAAATGTCAGAAAAGAGAGAGAACCGAAAGATCATTTTCAAAGGTTCTTATATCTGATTCTAAAAAAAATGGGAAAAAAATAAGTTCAGAACTTCTTCCTAGGGGAAATGATATCTCCATTGTCAGAGTCTGGAGCCTGAGATTAGCCTGAGGTCCCCAAATCTGAATGTGTGTCCTAAGGTTCATACCAACATGTTTTGGAAGACAGAGAGGAAGACTTCCTTCGTAGAATGAAAGTGATAAACTGCCAGAAAGGTAGAGGGCTCAGATGTGCCTTTGCTCAGCATCAAGATGCTGGAGAACAAGAAACTATGATGGCTAGAATAGGACCTTGAGGATGTCCATAATACTAAAGGGATTAGAATTCTCAAAGTGATCATACAGCAAGTTTCAGCCTCTTAGATGAATGCCTTGGGATGAGTTTTAAGCCATATTATAACTGGAAAGCAGTGGGAAGACTCTTGAATTCATCTAAAATCTACACTGAAGTTTTAAAATCTTAAGTCACTGGGATACTGCAAAGGGAAACGTGAATCTCCTAAAGTATACCTAAGGCCCGTTTAGATCACCTATTTTGCAAGTTCAGGACAGAAGTCAACCTTTCTCTCTACACCTTAACTACAGAGGTTACTGAAGGAAGAGGAGAAAAAAGAGCTTGTTCACCACTATGAGTAGCAGAGTCAAACACAAAAAGATTATTCCAGGGATTCTTGCACTGGTCTTCCTGGGGAGCTCAAGAGAGAATTAATGCCAGAAGCTAAAGATCTCACTCCTGTTTCTTAGAGACAAGCAAACCTTGGCCCATAAGCCAGCTATCCAAGAACATTCTGCTTGATCTGTTGCTGATGTAAGCCCAAGAGACAAGCTAAGGGTTTGTTACATGGAGGAGAAGAGGATCTACATTCACAGCAAGAGAACAGCCACCCATGAAAGGGGCACCTATCCAAAGACAGGAACCAGATGTTCAGTAAAGAATACCCTCTTTCTTTGCTTTTTGAGATGATGGGCATTTTGCTCATTAGTCTAGGACAAGAATCCATGGCTAACAATATGAAACTTGGTGGCATGCTTGGGAAGGTATCAAGGAACAAGAGAGGCATGGAAGAGAAGAGACACCTGGTCAAGTAAGAGGTTAGGCATCTTACCCTAAGAGAAGGGTAGGAAGAGGGGATGGGGCAGAAAATTCAATACATTCTCCACTTAGATCAACCAATCCAGTTTGTAGCAATACAAGTTATGTTGCTGCGTGTCACCCACACACAGCAAAACATTCTTATTTAGCCTTCTGAAGCCACTTTTCAAGTCCATTGTTTAAGGGAGGGGTATGATCCAAGATGATAAAAGTGGGCTTCCAACTGTGGTGGTTAAAATGCTCTATTATATTGTTTTCTTGCCACAAAAAAGCAAACAAACAAACAAAACAAACAAACAAATCCAGGAGGAGGATCTAACAGAAAGAGCAAGCGAGAAAATGCAAAAGAATAAGACTCAAGGATAATAATAGAGATCGGGTCATGAGTGTTGGGGGGACAAGAAGTGTGGGGGAGGGTAGAAATGTCCATTCACGTGTGGTTAAAATTATAACCTCTTAGAATTTCTGACAGCAATTGGTTTGAATTTTTCCTGAGTTTCACTGCTGAATAACTTCCTTACATATCTTTTGGACATAGCCATGGCATCAGCCATGTCCTATACATTTGTTCAAACACAAAGACATAGTTGAAATTAAAGCTGGCTTTCCCTCTGGTGATTTTCCCTGGTGGCTCAGACAGTAAAGAATCTGCCTGCAATGCAGGAGCCCCAGGTTCGATCCCTGAGTTGGGAAGATCCCCTGGGGAAGGGAATGGCAACCCACGCCAGGATTCTTGCCTAGAGAATCCCATGGTCAGAGAAACCTGGTGGGCTACAGTCCATGGGGTCGCCAAGAGTCGGACACGACTGAGCCATGAACACTTTCCCTCTGAGAGTGCGTACTCTTTTCTCCCCAAAAGACGATGCCCACAGCACAAGGAGGGACTGAAACACTGTTTTACTGCTGCTTCTGCACCTAGCCCTGCTCTGTTTTTATCTTTGAACATGCCTGGACCATTCTGATTGTTGCTACATACATGTCAGCTGAAGAATCAGTGCCGATGAAGCAATGGACAAGAGGTCTCCTCTTGCCTTTTTTAAACTACTGGTGTTTCTATGCCATGAGGCAACATGAAGTTTTCAGGCAGGAAAGGCTTTTCTTTCCTCACTTTTTAAAGATGGCACAGTGGCAATGCGGTGATTAAAGCTCATTGTCTGGATGACAAAGCCTCTGGTCCGCGGTGTCCTGTCACTGTCACCGCTCCTTCTGATTCAATTAGGGACAGCTCGCTGGGGGATTTCTGCCTGGCCTTCACAGACCTAAGACTTTTTATTTTTATCACATACTAACTTGGTGTTAAACAGGGCTTTGAAGCTTCTCGGGGCTAATCTTTAATGAAAATGGAGAGGCAAATAAAAAAGACTGAAATAAATTCCAATGAAAGCGACAAAAGTGCTAATTCAGGGAGGATGGAGGAAGCTAAAATTGCAAATGGAGTTTAAAAGAGTCAATGATAGATTCAGTAAAAAAGAGAAATATTATAAACTTAACAGTGATGAGATTAATTAAAAGTTTGGCTTTCCATTTTATTAATTTTCTCCACTGCCTGAAGTATCATTTTAAAAAGCAGCAGATTAAAATACCAACAAGAAACCTCTATTAAACTATACAGTTAGTGAGGATTGAGCAATGCTACTAAAACTGAAATTATTAAAGCCATTATATCTAAGCCCTCATTTCCCCCACTCTTTGTCTTTTCTGAAAGTTTCTTTTCACTGGGAAAAAAGTAGTCTACAAGGATCCCAATCCAAAAGAGATTACTTTTAGAAACCCTATGAAAACTGACTGATCTGGTTAGGGTTATGAAAAGAAATAAAGACATGTAGATTTGTTTTGAGAGAATAGAGAAGAATGATGTATTTGGTCTTTAAAATTCAGGAAACCAACTACTGGTAAATTATTAACATAAGCAGGATAAGATTAACTGAGGACAGACAATATTGTGTTCCACATAGTTCAATCCAGGTTCTTTAAATGAAACAAGGGGCATTGTATACTGAACCCAAATGATAATATATCTGACATTGTTTGAGTTGGTTAGAAACTTACCACAAAAGCCACAGAATTTTCATAACTAAATTTCATATTCCTTCAAATTATATGGATAGTGATTTTTCTTACAAACCTGTACTTTTCTTGGTCTTCCTCTTCCTGGGTAGCAAAGATCTTCCACTGGAAGTGGGCAATGATGTTACTGTGGTTGTGAATAGTTATAGTTCGCTGATTGGCCAGAGATATGTAAGTTTTCTCAAGGATTAAGGAATTCTTGTCCAACCTTATGTTCATGTCTATGGCAGCTCCATACAGAGATATAAACACTTTTTCACCTAGAATATTAACAAAGTATAACTGCACTTTAAGATTTATTCTAGAACTATGCTACCAAGCTATGTTCCCCCCATGGTGAAGTCAGGGAATATTGCACAAGCATTAGACACTTCATTCTCCCCTCTTCCCCGTCAGAGATCAGACATGATCAGAAATCTGAAATGTTATGTTTGGTACAATTATAGAGAAATAAACTATCTTTCTTGATTACTGTAAAAAGAATACATAAAATATGAATTGTGGTAAGTGCTACCAATCTTTTACTTCTTTGTAATAGTTTAAAATCCAACAACCTGACCATGAGGGCACCTGAGTTCTAGAACTGTAACTATTAGCCTCATCTTTATTCCAAGCATAAACTGGATTTCTTAAATTAACTGCACCAAGTACATCTGGGAAGAGCTGCTCAGCATGAGAGGATATAAGTCCAAACAAAGGGGATCAGAAAGGCGGCATTAATAACTTCATTAACAGAAAACTGACTATTCAAAAGGAACCACATTCCTAACAACAGTAATTAAAACAAAAATGAAACACACATGCACATACATACATACTATGGGTGGATAGTGGTTACATGAAAAGGAAAAAATAGAAAGACAAAAGTACTGGTTGAAACTTAAAATGTTTTAATGCTAAGAACACCTTTATTCAGCATAGTAATTTAAGTTTTTATTTCATTCAGGATGCATCAACTGCCTTGAGTCTAGATATATGAATGTCCTTGGGCATCCAAGAAGACACGAGTTACAAACATTTATTTTATCTGATCTCTGCACTGTCACGGCAAGTACCTTACTCTGACATCAAGGTAGACAAGGGAAATTCTTAAATATCATGAATGTCTGTTGGTCTGTGCTGCTACCATTTTAATTAGGACTCAGAAGGCCTAATCACTCGGACTTTTTTTAGCAAATATTTCTGCTACATTCACAACTGTATGAGCTGAACAGGTATTTAGTAAACTGATAGCCCTTTATATAGTGCAAACGTTTTTTAGGCCCTATTACTTTGAACACATCAAAACATTTCACAAACTTTAAAGAAAAAGTTAAGTAACTAGGCATTTGCCTCTAAAATGTTACATTTTTATTTAGAAAATATGTATATGGGGTTAAAAATTTAAGTACGAAACAGCACATACCATGAAAAGAAAACATCTTCCTCTCCTTCACTCAACCCTCGGCCTGCTTTTTAGAGGTAAGAGCTGCTAATATTTTCATGTGCTTCCTTTTTGCTTTTTGATGAGTTAAATTTAACAGTCTGATGAGTGGAAACTTGTTGCTTTAATTTGCATAATCTTAATTATGGATCACAATAAACTGTGGAAAATTCTTCAAAAGATGGGAATACCAGACAACCTGACATGCCTGTTGAGAAATCTGTATGCAGGTCAGGAAGCAACAGTTAGAACTGGACATGTAACAACAGACTGATTCCAAATAGGAAAAGAAGTACGTCAAGGCTGTATATTGTCACCCTACTTATTTAACTTATATGCAGAGTACATCATAAGAAACGCTGGGCTGGAGGAAGCATAAGCTGGAATCAAGATTGTCAGGAGAAATATCAATAACCTCAAATATGCAGATGACACCACTCTTATGGCAGAAAGTGAAGAACTAAAGAGCCTCTTGATGAATGTGAAAGAGGAGAGTGAAAAAATTGGCTTAAAGCTCAACATTCAGAAACCTAAGATCATGGCATTCAGTCCCATCACTTCATGACAAATAGGTGGGGAAACAGTGGCTGATTTTATTTTTCTGGGCTCCAAAATCACTGCAGATGGTGATTACAGCCATGAAATTAAAAGACGCTTACTCCTTGGAAGGAAAGTTCTGACCAACCTAGACAGCATATTAAAAAGCAGAGATATTACTTTGCCAACAAAGGTCCGTCTAGTCAAGGCTATGCTTTTTCTAGTGGTCATGTATGGATGTGAGAGTTGGACTATAAACAAAGCTGAGCACCAAAGAATTGATGCTTTTGAACTGTGGTGTTGGAGAAGACTCTTGAGATTCCCTTGGACTGCAAGGAGATCAAACCAGTCCATCCTAAAGGAGATCAATCCTGGGTGTTCATTGGAAGGACTGATGTTGAAGCTGAAACCTCAATACTTTGGCCACCTGATGTGAAGAGCTGACTCATTAGAAAAGACCCTGATGCTGGGAAAGATTGAAGGCAGGAGGAGAAGGGGATGACAGGGGATGAGATGGTTGGATGGTATCACCGACTCGATGGACATGGATTTGGGTGGACTCCGGGAGTTGGTGATGGACAGGGAGGCCTGGTGTGCTGCAGTTCATGGGGTCGCAAAGAGTCAGACACAACTGAGTGACTGAACTAACTAACTAATTATAGATGATGTTGAACATCTTTTCATATATTAATTGATTTTATACACACACACATATACATGTGTGTTATATCATTCTTTGATCATTCATCACAGAAGATATCATTCTGAAGGGGGCAAGAGACATAGAAATCCAAGTCCTAAGCCTATCGAAGGGAGAGGTTAACACACAAAAAAAGTATTATGCAGGAACTGCCTATGTCTTTTAGAGGACTTTAAACCTTGATTTTGGTTGTTATGAATGGGTTTTGTCCTCAGAAACCTAGATAAAAGAACTCATTTCTCTTTAGAGTAAGATACCTGATCCAATGTTTCAAACTGTTCCACATTTTTTTAAAAAAGTCAAACATAACCAGACATGCAAAGAAACAATACTCTGTAAGTTAAAAACAGCATACACAACAAAAACAGAAGCAGACTCACAAAGAGTCAAATACTAGAACCAAACTACAAAACGATCCTACGGCCCACTTCTAGAGATTTATCCTACAGATAATTCAGAACAAGATGAAGAGTATTCATAGTATTGTTCCTTATAACAACAGACTGGAAAAAACAGAGCATCTATCAAGAGAAGGCTGGTTAAAAAATCTGTCTTACACCTAAAAGTGGAATACTGTGCAGGTATTAAGAAGTATCCAGTGAAAAGAAAAGAGCTCCAAGATATACAATTAAGTGGAAAAATCAGGGTTTAGAACAATACACATATTGGTTTGGTTAAAAGGTTCGTTCAGTTTTTTTTCATAACATATTACAGAAAAACTCGAATGAACATTTTTGCCAACCCAATAGTATGTTATTTTTGTGTAAGGTGGGAAAATAAGAATATGAATTCAAGTTTACATTTATTTGTATAAAAACACTGGGAAGATATACAAGAAACCAATAAAATGAAAGAAGGGTCAGGTGAATGTGGTAGGATGGAAATAGCACTTTTCAAATATTGCTTTATTTTTTGGCTATCTGATTACATTACTCGTCCAAAACTCTGATGTAAAAAAAGGACTACAGGGCATCCAGGAAACATTTAAATGTGCTAGATAGCATTAGTAATGAGAAAGACATAAAAGAAAACAAGAAGATATCATTTCATAACCATTAGATTAACAAAAATCAAACCATTTGACAATGCTGTTTTGTCAGTATATTGACAAGTAGGTAGAAAAACAAGAATTTTCATATACTGCTGATAGAAATACAGATTGGTACAACCACTTGACCAATAAATTTCATATCCAGTAAAGCTCAAGATGAGTCTGAGGAAACTCTGGGAGTTGGTGATGGACAGGGAGGCCTGGCGTGCTGCAGTCCATGGGGTTGCAGAGAGTCGGACATGACTGAGCAACTGAACTGAACTGAAAGCTCAAGATACATTTGCCCTGTAACTCAGCAATCTCACTTCTAGTTATTTATCCCTAAGGATAATCTCACACAGCTGCATAAGACATATACAAAGATACCCACTGCAGCATTGTTCATAATAGCAAAAAACTAGGAACATCCTAACATTCAATAGGAGTACAGATAAACTATAGTATTTTCACATGCTGGAGCATGCTGCATTAGTTAAAATGAATCAGAGCTATATATCTATGTGTTTAAATCTTTAAAACATAGTGTTGAAGGACTTCCCTGGTGGTCCAGTGGCTATGACTCCACACTCCCAATGTAGGGGGCCAGGGTTCAATCCCTGGTCAGGGAACTAAAGATCCCCGCGTGCTGCAGCTAAGACCCAGCACAGCCAAATAAATTTAAAAAGTATTTCAACAAACAAAAAACCCCATAATATTGAATGAAAAAGTCAAGTTGGGAAATGGTATACACAATATAATATCATTTACAAGACGTTTGAAACTACACAAGACAATGGTTTATGGACAAGTAATATGCAGGAATGGCATTAATATGCACCCAGCATGGCTCCTCTGAGGACTAAGACGTGAGAATTAGATTAGGAAAGAATAACAAAGCAACTGCACATCTATAATCAGTTTAGTTACCTATAAAACATCTGAAAGAAAAGCATATGGCAAAATGTTGAGATATGTTAAATGTAATGGCTGTTGATTACATTATTTCTGTGCTTTTGCACTTATTTGAAATATTTCATTGTTTAAAAATCTAACTGAGGAAAAAGATTCCAGGGCTTACTTATTTCATCCAAATCTAGGAGTCAGACAGACTAATGTTATCAGTTTAAGTTGCTCATTGCAAAACGTTCCTTCCCAGAAATATAGCAAAAGCCACTGTATTCTTTTCAAGAGCCATCTAATATTGATTTTTTTTCACTATTATCTTCCAAAAGTCATCAGATCACAAAGTGAAGGAAGCAATAACTCTTGTCTTGCTTCCATAGCTGTTGAAGAACTTGCTATTCACATCTGCTTTCATGAAGACAACAGTAAATAGGGTCCCTCTCCCCAGCTAAACAAATGATAGGAAAGATGGAAAAGGTGTTAGGCCTAGGAGAATGGTTAAGGTTGCTGTACCTCACCAACGGTATTTTTTGTGCCCTTGGAGTGCCTGTTACCACTATAGTTTCTTATCGGTTTCAGGGGTTGAATTCTGCAGTCACTGTAGATGAGGTTAGCCACAGTCATTTATTATGTTCTAGTAAAGACGCATTTTGTGGAAGGTCTCATTATTTTTGCAAGTTCTGCCACTATCAATCAAGCAAAAACAAATATGAGCAAAACTAATTTTGCCCCAAAAATGTGAAGCCAGCTATATCCACAATACATTTCATTCTGTGGTTTCAGTTACTTTCAGACAATGGAGGACAGTAAATAAAATATATGAGCGGAGCCATAGATTCTCTAGGGAACTAGCAAGTTGATGGAAAGAGTGTTTCTTATCTCCTGATCACGGCAAGGTCAAATTCACCTCTCAAGTTAACTGCTGAATCAAACATCTTCGGAAGTGCTCCTTCTCTGAAGGGTTCAGGAAACAAATTATGCAAACTGATCTGGGCTTACCCAGTACACCAGTGTCAATGGCAATGCCAAAATCGGTATTCTTAATCTGCGCAGAAGGCAGTGTGCAGATTAGTAGCAGCAGTAGTGGTAGCAGTAATAGTATTATAGTACTATAGTATTATAGTAGTAGTAGCATTATAATAGTATATACTATTATTGTAGCATACTATAATGCTACAGTTTTATAGTATTGTTTTTGCTGTTCAGTCGCTCAGTCATGTCTGACTCTTTGCGACCCCATGGGCTGCAGCACATGAGGCTTCCCTGTCCACTAACCATCTCCTGGAACTTGCTCAAACTCATGTCCATCCAGTTGGTGATGCCATCCAACCATCTCATCCTCTGTCATCCCCTTCTCCTCCCACCTTCAATCTTTCCCAGCATCAGGGTCTTTTCAAATGAGTCAGCTCTTTCCATCAGGTGGCCAAAGTATTAGAGCTCCAGCTTCAACATCAGTCCTTCCAATGAATACTTAGGACTGATTTCCTTTAGGATTGACTGGTCTGATCTCCTTGCAGTTCAAGGGAATCTCAAAAATCTTCTCCAACACCACAGTTCAAAAACACCAATTTTTCAATGCTCAGCCTTCTTTATAGTCCAACTTTCACATCCACACATAACTACTGGAAAATCCATAGCTTTGATTAGATGGACCTTTGTTGGCAAAGTAATGTCTCTGCTTTTTAATATGCTGTCTATGTTGGTCATAGCTTTTCTTCCAAGGAGCAAGTATCTTTTAATTTCATGGCTGTAGTCACCATCTGTAGTGATTTTGGAATGCAAGAAAATAAAGTCTGTCACTATTTCCATTGCGACCCCATCTATTTGCCACAAAGTGATGGGACCAGATGCCATGATCTTAGTTTTTTGAATGTTGAGTTTTAAGCCAGGTTTTTCACTCTCCTCTTTCACCTTCATCAAAAGGCTCTTTAGTTTCTCTTCACTTTCTGCCATAAGCATGGTGTCATCTGCATATCTGAGGTTATTGATGTTTCTCCTGGCCATCTTGATCCAATTTTAGCTTCATCCAGCCCAGTATTCGGCATAATGTACTTTGCACATAAGTTAAACAAGCAGGGTGACAATATACAGCCTTGACACACTCCTTTCCTGATTTGGAACCAGTCCGTTGTTCCATGTCCAGTTCTGTTGCTTCTTGACCTGCATACAGGTTTCTCAGGAGGCAGTAAGGCAGTCTGATATTCCCTTCTCTTTAAGAATTTTCCAGTTTGTTGTGATCTACACAGTCAAAGGCTTTAGCATAGTCAATGAAGCAGAAGTAGATGTTTTCCTGGAATTATCTTGCTTTTTCTAAGATTCAATGGATGTTGACAATTTGATCCTCAATTTAATACTATAGTATTATAGAAAATATTGTAGTATTCTAGAAAACTTATTGGCCTCAGAGGGAACCAAAGAGCTGGTTCAAGTTCCAGCTGTACTTAGATGTACCGTCACTTAAAGCCTCTGGGCTTCAGTTTGTTGTTTACTTGTCAGTTAAGTCGTGTCTGACTCTTTTGTGACTCCATGGACTGTAGGTCGCCAGACTCCTTTCTCCATGGGATTTCCCAGGCAAGAATACTGGAGTGGGTTGCCATTTCCTTCTCCAGGGGCTCTTGCCAACCCAGGATCCAACCCACGATCCAGCCCACGCCTCCTACATTAGCCAGCAGATTCTTTACTACTGGGGCACCAGAGAAGCCTGGGCCTCAGTTTACTCACCTTTAAAAAGAAGGGAGTTACAGAGATGTTCTCTGTAAGCACTAACATCTAATGATTTGAGACTTTTCACTTGCTATGTAATTTTCAAAAACATTCCACTTAAACAATCTCTAACCATCAGTGTATCCTAACTTCTGCCATTCCCTATCCTAAACTGTGGAATACGAGGCAAACAAAATTGTGACAAAAATATAGACAAAAAAATATTCCTAGGTCAAGGAATATTTGCACTGATTCTAAAGCCATGTTAAAAACATTTCCTTTTTTTTTAACAGTAACGATGTTTTGCTAGATTTTGTAATTATAACGGCACATGTTTATAATTCATTATAATAATTGCACACCTGACACAAAGTTCATACAGGTAAATCTGCAGGAGTATAGTGAGTTAGCAGGGCTTTTTATTTTTTATTTTTCTGGCCTAACCTGGCAGCATGCAGGAAATCTTACTTCCCTGACGAGAGATCAAATCCGGGCCCCTTGCTGTGGAAGCCCAGACATCCCAAACACTGGACCACCAGTGAATTCTGCATGGTTATATTCAGATGTATATTATTTAGCAGTTTTAACTGCAAGACAGCATATCACACTCAATTACTGTATCATAATTTGGTATTCATTTATTAGCTTTTAGGAGGAAAAAAATATTTCTCCATATTTTATTAGAGTAAAATATATAACTGACCATAAAACTGCTCTGTGAAGTATTAATGATTGCTTATATATTTAATAATACATCATCACACCTTTGGGGAAAAGAGCCTATTTGCCAACTTCTAGTCCCTGAATTGAACTATCTTTACTTTAGTAAAAGACACAACACTTTCAAAAATGCTGAGTAAGTGCATTAGCTCTGTTTCCTATTTATGCCAGTAATGTCAGCTCTAAGTTACAGCATCATTACCAGGCATTAAAGAAAAAAACACTGCTATGCTCCTACTTCTAATGCTTATCCAAGTAACCAAAATTTTAGAACCTATGTCTTTTTTAAGCCTATTCTGAATACTGATATTTCTTTGAACCCTTAGATTATATAAAGTTTCTCAATACCCAGTTGAAAAGTGTGAAAGTTAAGCAATTATTTCTTTGTCTCCTGTGCATGTGTGCATGCATGCTCAATTTTGTCTGACTCTTTGCAACCCCGTGGACTATAGCCCTCCAGGCTCTTCTGTCCATGGAATTTTCCAGGCAAGAATACTGCAACGGGTTGCCATTTCCTACTCCAGCTATTTGTCTCCTAATAGTCAATATTTTCACTTCTCAGTTTTAATCAAATGATAGAACTAATTTACTAGTTGTTCTGGTTTTGTTTTAGCTTGGTTTTTGTTCTATTTCACTGTTATTAATGTAACCTTGAGAAACTGTATTCCTAATCTCTTCTGGAGGTTTGTAGTTTGCAAAAACCTTCAGTTACTTCAGTTCTTTCTTAGTTTTTGACTATAATAAAAATATAACTAAATCATCCCTGGGGTACAATCAATTGCTTGAACAAACTTGATTTCACTATGGAAGGGCATACACAGGAGAAAAG
The DNA here is from genome assembly GCF_963930625.1 of Muntiacus reevesi. Taxonomy (NCBI): domain Eukaryota; kingdom Metazoa; phylum Chordata; class Mammalia; order Artiodactyla; family Cervidae; genus Muntiacus; species Muntiacus reevesi. The sequence goes on along the minus strand of NC_089250.1, from coordinate 252,153,066 downwards.
GAGGCGAGAGATAAGATTCAGGAAAATGATAATGAGTAAAATATTAGATGTTGGTGAAATTTACACTTGACTGCCATAATTGCTAGAGCACTGCTTCAAGCTCTGGATGTCAAGAAAACAACATGTCCTAGCTGTATTTAATCAATAATTAAATCCAGTGAAGGACCAGCAATGGAAGGGCATAAACACAACTGTTAGAGAAGTGACTGAGTACTTCCTGCTGAGGAGCATCACTGTTTCTCCTTGGAACATTGTTTGAAGAAGTATGAAGAAAAAGTGATGCTAAATTTCCCTCCTCAAATCAATTCATACTTCAAACAGCTGCAGAAAGTTCAATCAGATGCTTATTTAGTGAGATGACAAGCCAATGTGATCAAGGCTGCTTGGAAAAGCTCTGTGATTAATTGTGTTTAGGTAGTCATTACTGTTTTTCACTAATGAAAGGTTATAAGTCCTGGTCATTGATAACCCACAATAAAGATGAAAGCGCATTCTTATCAGCAGTTCTTTTCATGTAAGGAAAATGCTACAAGACAGTTTATCTCTGTCTGCAATCTTTAGAAAATGACTTTATTCAAAAATCAAAGCTGACACCAGAACCTCAGTGTAGGAATTCAACTTTTCTATGCATGACTAAATTTTAATATACAAATATTCACTTTCTTTAGCAAGGGACTATACATGTAAGTATGTGTGTCAATCCAAATACTTACATAAAAGTAAAATCCAGATTGAGGGTTGCTAGGAGAATGTACAGATAGCTGCATTTTAAAGTCAACAGATTAAGGGAGTAAAAATGTGTATGCAGTAATATAAGAGATTAGGGAGATGATCCATAATGGAGGAAAAAGCACTGCGCGAGAGCTGAGAGTCTGAGTTTGGGTTCTAACTGTGCTCCTGACTACTGATATCAGCTACAGGCAAGCCTCTTCATTTCTTAGGATGTCAGTTTTCCATGCGCAAACAAAGCTAGGGACTAGATTGGATGCTCACTGTCTTCTCTCAAGTTTTGATTCTACTGATGATGTATGGGCAATCTAACTACTGCATAAATACAGCTGCATAAGGTGAAAAAAGACATATATTAGAGTCAGTTTTAAGCAGCATATTAAACTAGAGATTGAAATAACTAAAATACTCAATAAAACATTTTTCAAACTACTTTAAAACTGATTACTAACCCAATAGGAAAATAAGGACATTAAAGCAAAAGGAAGAATATCAGGAAATAATCTAGTGCCAAGGCTGTCTTTTGCCCTACTGGCCTTTGTTATCCTTTGAACCTCTGTTTTAACTATTACATTGGATGCCTAGGACAGGACATAAAGTCCAGGACCTGCCCAAAGTGACAATGCTAAATCCAAAAATTATAAAACACAAAGAGGCATAAGATATGATGGGATCTATAACATACTACCACAAAACATGGCACCTTGACATATTAAATATATCAAACTGAAGGAATATAAGAAATGGCAGGTGCAAGAGGGACTTTGTTAACCTCCCCTGAAGCAGGTAATAAGATCCTCTATTTGAGAGGTACGTTTCAACACCGGGTAGAAAGAAGTATGTTTACCTTCAAATACAGAAGGATACCAAGAGGAATCTGAATTAACAGGCCTTACTGTTTCCCTCAATTTACTATGCTTAGCTCAAACACTGTTTGGTCCTATCACATTTTCCCACAACCTTCCACCCTTCATCGAACCTAGCATGAAGAATTCAGATTTTACTACTTCTTCAGATCATTTCTTATGAAGGCTCAAGTAAGTTGCAAGCGAAAGTTGCTTAGTCATGTCCAACTCTTTGCAACCCCATGGACTATACATATACAGTCCATGGAACTCTCTAGCCAGAATACTGGAGTGGTGGCCTTTCCCTTCTCCAGGGGATCTTCCCAAACCAAGGATCGAACCCAGGTCTCCCTCATTGCAGATGAATTCTTTACCAGCTGCTCACATACCACATAAAACTTATATTAAATGCATTTTTATGTTCTTCTCTTGTTAATCTGTCCTTTGTTACAGGGGTCACATCTTAAAAAACAAAATGGATAGAGGAAAAAAGACATTTTTCCTCCTCTACCAGATACCATGATAGAAAACCATAAGAAACAACAAATAACAAAATAAACAAATAAATAGATGAGCAGACTTAGTATGTCTGAATTACCAAATATACAATATAACTATATTTACTATATTAAAGAAATAAAAGGAAAATATGAAAAATAAGAGTAGAGAGCAATCAGATTTGACAGAACCAAATAAACTTTCAGAAACTAAAATAACTGGTGCACTGGGAAGACCCAGAGGAATCGGGTGGAGAGGGAGGTGGGAGGGGGGATCGGGATGGGGAATACATGTAACTCCATGGCTGATTCATGTCAATGTATGACAAAACCCACTGCAATGTTGTGAAGTAATTAGTCTCCACTAATAAAAATAAATGAAAAAAATAAAATAAAAAATAAATTAATTAATTAAATAATTATAAATAATTGAAAAATTAAAACTCAGCAGATGAGTATTCACTGAAGAAGAAATTACTGAATGGGACAATGCATAGGAAGCATTCAGAGAAGTCTGCAAAAAAAAAAATGGAAAACATAAAATACAGGTTAAAAAGACTAAATAATAGACAAATAGTAGAATAAATAATAGAATAATACAGTAAGTAGTTGGAATTCCAGAATAATAGAAAGGAGATCAGCTAATAACCCACAGGGTAAAAATAAAGCATGGTGCACACCTGAAACATATTCTAAAATGAAATAAAAGATAAATCATTAATTTAAACAAAGCAGCTAAAACTACTACCCTTATAAAAGTGGACACAAGAGAACATATTCATGATCCTGGAAAAGGCAGCAATTTCTTGGCAAGAAGGCAAAGAGCATTAGTCTTAAAGGAAAAAAAAATTATAGTAGAGGTTTCATCAAAATTAAAAATGTCATCTTGTCAAGAAATATCATTAGGGAAATAAAAAGGCAATCTACAGAGCAGAACAGAAGATTAGCAATACATACACTTGACAGATGACTAGTATTCAGAATAACAAGCTGTAAAGTACTCTTACAAATTAATGATAAAAGGAAAAACAGTAAAATAAAAATGAGCAAAAGACTTGAAACTTAATTTTAAAAGATAAATTAAAAGCCAGCAAGAACATGAAAAGGTGCCCAACATCATTAATCATTAGAGAAATAAAAACTAAAACCACTAGAAGACATCACTTTATATATCCAGTATGCCTAAGATGAAAAATACAACACTGTGGGCAGGCAAGGATGTGAAGCAAATGGAACTCCCGTGCTTTGTCAGTGGGAGACTAAAATGGCACTACTTTGAAAAACTGACATCCATGATGGTTTATGTACTCTGCTTTTAATCTTCCACCGTTGTGTTACCAGGGCTGAAACTTCCCCCTTCTCCTTAAGCTAAGTCCAGGCTGAAACTGTCTTGCTAGCAGCCAGTGAATTGTGGACACACGAAAAGATAAATATAGACTGTGCCACTGATTATTAGTTGCTGTTATGCTGGGCTTTGTGGAGCCAGGACCACTTACCCACAGGTCCTTAAGCAAGGGCTTGATTGGTCCTGCTCAGACACACATCCACAAAGCCAGCAATTCTGAACTGTGACCTAGATGTTATTTGCTGATTTTTCCCTGTCTGTGCACTGTTTTCTCCCTACAATGCCCTTCTGATGAAGACAGTCTAGGTCAATCAACATAAATGGGTAAAGAAGAAATGAGAAAAAGTGAGAAAAATCACAAAACAATAAATAGTAGGACAGAGGAGCCTGGTGGGCTACAGTCCATGGGGTCACAAAAGAGTCAGATGCAACTTAGCAACTGAACAACAACAACAAGATAACATATATTAATTTGCAAACCAACTTTGGAGACTGGCATAATGTACATGCAATCTACATGACCACAGACCAAATAGCTGCAAAAACAGTTAAGTGAATATTCATTATTATGAAGGGCAAGGCCTTTAAGAAAATGCTAGCAGCAACAAAGCCCCAGGTTTAAGTAAGATGTTAAGTAAGACATTTGCATATTCTAAGGATTAAATAACCAGATCTTACACAGACTAGAGGGCACACAGAAGAACATTTTGAACTGGAGTTTATAGTTTTTAAATGTTAGACAAAGGCAGCAGTAAACTGAAAGCCCAAGGAATATTAAGTTATCTTCAATTTTACATTTACATATAAATAACCTCAGTCTACCAGTGTAACTTCTGGGTAACTGGTTCCTTCCCTTCCTTCTGAGCCCTATATTTCTCAGGCTTTCAAGCACTGAAGAAACTGGTAGGTGGGATTTACATGTGGCTCAACATTATTTCTGCTGGAGGCGTTTACTCTTCAGTTCTTCACCATGTGGGTCTTAGCTTTAATCTAACACAAATAACCAAAATAACCATTTCCTATTTTGCTTAATCATGTTTTTCATCCAACCTTTCATAACATGTAGAACTTTACCAAAGAATAATGCATACCTGTGTCGTAATGCACAATAAGTCTTTCACTGTGATTGCCCACAGTCTGTGGTTCAAAATCCACTTCCAGTTGCATGGACTCTCCTACATTAAGAGTTCCAACAGATGGCTCTACAGAGAAGGGCCTGCAACACACATGGAGACACACACCATCAGAACACACTGCTGACTAGTGTGAGGGGAAGGGGAGAAGAGACATGAGTTCCAGGTCTGCAGACAGAGCACACCCTACACCACAATTCAGCGATTCAGAATTCTACTTTCTCCTTAATGTGAAAAAACTGTATATTAATATTAAAATGACAGATACAGAACAACAAATGTAAGAAAAACTTAAATGGTGCATGACAGTCTTGTTTGTATCCTTGCCATTTAGCCATTCTTTGAACATTCACTGAGTGATTCCAGTGAAGGATGGACTTATAACATGTATGCAAATACTGTAATTTGCAAAAGAACAGCACCTTCAAAGAGACAAAAACCAAGTTTTGGGAAGAGTTCAGAGAAGAGAAGGTTTTTACAAGGGAAAAACCGTATCAAAGTCTCAAAAGGAAAGCGATCACACAATTGCATGAGAATGAGATGAGTGCAGTTTAACAAAGGGTCTATTTATAATCAAAGGGTGAAGGGATATCGGGAAACTACAGGAGACAATGCGATCACCGAGGGTTAGTAACAGTAGACTTACCAAAGAGCACAAATACCCAAAGAGCCAAGAAGGAGGAGTGGTTCTGAAACCTACCAGTGGCCTAAGAGAAGGCTCCATGGGCTTTAGTCAAGAGTTACAGTCATTCCAGGGGGCCTCACACATAAGACTCTAGAGTGAAAAGTGTCTTGACCTCACATCCTTTGTCTGATTGCCTGCTGGGGCTCCCACTGACTGACCCCAATCAAAAGCCAAAGGCATACTGACCTCTTAAATAGGTCAGCCTCCTGGGTGAGAGTAAGTTGGAAAAGGGTGGAGAGCATTTGGAAAGGGGACATCTGTCTCTTGAAAATAGAATTTAGGCAAGGAGACCTTATGAAGAGGTAGGGTACATCTGGGAACAGGAAATAATTGAGTTTAATTGCCCTGGAAAGGAGCAGTAAGAGAGAAGATGCATCTGATCATGATGTACCTTAAATAACTTTCAGATCTCTTCCTCTTAAACAGGAAACCCAGCCCATTTAATTCTTTCCATGGTTCATTTCACTTCTTTTTTTTTTTTTTTTTTTTTTCATTTCACTTCTTTAAATTGCTTGTTTTTCAAAGTAATGTGCTGGACAGTGTATCTGGCAGGCTAAGCTGTTTCTGATTATTTACTTCAATGCAAGCATTTTTAGAGTCTTCATTCCTTAAAATCTTCCCTTAGATAGTGAACTTAATTTCAGAAAACCTAACCTTTCTTCTGAGGGCACGGAGCTTACAGTCTGGGTAGCACGTGGTGGTACCTGAGATTATCATTGCAGGATCTCAAGTGCTTCCTACCATGGACAAGTGTTAACTTCCTCTGGTGCTCTCTACTTGGATTGCCCTTTTCTTTCACTACTTTCCCTTTCCTGTGTCTGTCCATTTCCTGTGCCTTCGGCACCAATCCTCCAATGAACTCCAGGCGCTGCTGTAGGGGCACCATAAGGTAGTTACTAGCCTGGAGTCAACTGAATGAGTTCAAAACCCAGATCAGTCATGACTTTGAGGAAGTTACTCAAACTTCAGTCTCCTCATCTGCAAAATGAGGTAATGACAGCACCTATTTCACAGGATTGTAGTGAGAATTGAAGGAGCTGACATAGGTAAAGTGCTTAGAATAAGTCTGGCACATAGCAAGAGCTAAAAAGATGTTTGTCGTTATTTTTGTTATTGCTGCTGTTATCTCCCTCACTGGCAGCCCCTAGATGGAAAAGCAGACAGAGAATGATCTTCAGAATTCAGATGAGATCAGGTGTTTGTCATTGTCCTTTCAATCCCTCACTCTGCTCCAGAGATATTGTGAAAAACAAACAGAGGACATAACACCTTGTTCAAACAACTTCAGAGGCCCCCATAATTTATGTAGTAAAGTTCAAAGTTCTAGACATTTAAAGTCCCAAGTAATCTGCTTCCAACCAGTTTTGGCTTTCTCATTAAACAGATACATTTGTCCAAATGTCCTGTATACCTGTCACATTTCACATCAGGCTGGGGTGGACAGGATGGGAGGGCTTTAGTCTCTTCACCCATAACCCTCCCAGCATTGCAGCTCCTCTTCCTTCCAGCCAGACAGTGCCCTCTACATACACATTCCAGAACTGCTTGAGTTTTATAGGAACATTCAGTGTTTTCTCCATCATACTCCTTCCAAAGTCACCTATCAGAGCCCAGACTCAGAGTTACCTCTTAAATTGAATCTTTCCAGATTCTCCCTCTTATTAATAAAGTCTCCTTCCTCTCAGGGGAAGCTGTAACTTTATTTTTACTTTTTACTTTGTACTATAATAAGTTTTCATGCCTGTCTCTCTCAATAGCTAGAGACTTTTGAAAGGAAAGAGAAAGCAAAATTTCAAGAGCATGTACTCTACTCAAGAGCTGGATTTCATATATGTCAATTCTTTTAATCCTCAAAAACCTTGAGAAAGTAGGTCCTGTTATTTGCATTTTAGACATGAGAAATGTTTGCTCTAAAAGCACATACAACCGGCCCAAAGCTACCCAACTAGTGAGTGGTAGAGCAGGGATGGAAGCCTTAAGTTCTCCCTATCTCCCCAAACTATCCCTGAATGTGGAAACCACCTGATTAGATTTATCTTTGTGTCTCTCACCAGTCCATGCACAGCTATTTACTCATAAGAGCCTCTCAAAACATGCTGAATTGAATTATAATCAACTTTTAAAGGGAAATTAAAAATATATCTATTTTTTACTTAATCTTTCTACCATTTCGGGGGAATACAGAAGGAGTAGACTTCTGGTATCTCAAGAATTTCTACTTGATGGGAGATGGAGGCGAATCTTACCGTCTTTAAAGTTTTTTCCTTTCTTAAAGGCTCAGAAAGAAACAAGAACTGGCCCCAGCTTCCTGGCTTTGAGAAAAACACTGTAGTATTTTCTTCTGTCTCTGCTTCCCTTGTTCTTAATATTTTTCTTCCTACACTGTGTTTTCATTTTCTTTTCAAACATTTCTCAGTAGCAAAATAACAGTTTTGGAATGAATTAGTATTACATTACAGAACCTAAGTTAATTTTCTATGGACAAAAGGATTCTTCTTAGGACCTCTAGAAATCCTAATTCTAAAGAGTGGTAACAGTTTCTTCCTTTTTGTGCTAATTGTTGGGCTTATATTACACTAAACTTCTTCAGTGGTTAGAAAGTCACCGGGGAGAGTCATTGCTACTTAGAGCTGCCTAAGCTTCCTCAATAAATCAGACATTAATTGGAGAGAGTGTGTTAAGTTCTGGTGCTTAAACATTGTCTATAATTTGATTCTGTACTTCATTTTACTAAAGGCAGACAGACAGAAAAGGCTAGAGAATATCAAGTATCAGAAAATGATCTTACAAAGAGGTAAAAGGTGCTGTTCCTCCAGGGTATAAGGCTGGCTCTGTCTACCAGAATGTCTGGTTTTGACATCCTCATTAATACTGCATACTTGATCAGGGAGGGAATTCAGTTTGTGAAAAATCATGAGCCATGAGAAAGATTTTGAGTTTTTGTTCAATTCACTATGAATTGCTCATAAGAACTAAAATATCCCATCCAAATGATTCAATATTTTAGCAGAAGGCTAAATATTGGTTGTATTATATTAAACACTGAATATGAAATTAGTATTTTTTTCTTTTAGAGAATCTTTCTTATTAATTGATTCCTAAATTGAGATTTTAGATTTTAAAATTGCTTCTTCATTCTTTCTATCTCACCTTCCAAAATTAATCCTACTTTAATAGTCAAAGTTATTCTGGTACCTACAAGAGTTTTAGGTCAAATCTGTAATAAAGTTGAAAACTTATTGTTTGTGTTCTCTGTATATTTTACAGCACATTGAGGCTCCTTTTATAGTGTAAAAAAACATTATGCCTCTTTTATAGTACTTGGAGCATGTTTTTTATTTTAAATTATTATAGAGGTTTATAGTTGTAGCTCTGCTGTTGTGATATACTGTTGGTTAGGCATCCTATAAACATTTATTGAGCACTTATTTATTCTAGACACTTTGCTAGATGCTGGGGACATACAAATGAAAAGAGATAAAATCCTTGCATTTGAGAAGCTCATATTCTTACGGGAGCAACAGACACATAAAGAGTTTTACTTTTTGTTATTTATATGGACCTATTTATAAACTTAACCATTAATTAAGCCATTATTTCAATGAAAATAATATGATTTGCTTTTTTAAAACAATTTCCTAAGAGATATTTCTGACTGTATAATGACCATAAAAGAAGCAAAACTTTTTGACTTCCCAAACTATTACTGATCCACTATGTCTGTTGACAATCATGTTGTCAATGAAAGAGGGGTCCTCAGTCCTGCCTGGGCAACATAATCACCTATGCATTTTTTAGAATAGATAATCATCAGGGGATCTCCCCAGACATTTGGATTTAATACAAGTGACCACAAAATCAGCTGCATTCTTCAGAAACCAATTCTGGCGAACTTAGACAAAAAGGGGATTTATTGGAAGGATTTAGAAGTAACTCGCAGAATCGACATCATGGTTGGAATACACACATTTAGAGGAAAGAACGTAAAAGTACCATTTGGTGCAGAACCTACACAGGAAAACAAAAATGAACAGGAAATTCAACTGAAAGATTTGATTATATAGAAGATGAAAGCTATGAAAAGCCCAACTTAAGATGGTAAACTAGCTCAGGGATTGGTAACAGCAGTAAGCCACTTCCATCACTGGGCTAGAGACCAAAGGAGAGGAGGAGGTACTAGCAGATCCTGGGGAGCGGGTGGAAGTTGGAACCATGGCAGGTCTGTCTGACAGGAGCTAGAACGGCAGAGGAGATGCAGCTGCCTGCTGGGGACTCTACTGAAGTCGGAAAGGGAGAAAGAGAAATACTCTGACTTCTTCCCACTCTCCAGCCTCCTTCTAGTTCCCACCCCCCTGGACAAACACAGCTGGAATTCAGCAGGTCCACAGGCTAGGGAGGCTAACACAGCCCAACACTGATGCTGAGCAAAGTCTAAAAGGGCAAGGAATGGATCTTAAGGTAAACAAGGCCAGGACTGGCCCATGTTTGTTTTTAATCCAAGTTTTATTATTAACTTATTGGGAGAACTTGAATGAGTCATTTCCCTTCTCAGACCTTACTTCTTTCATCTGTAAAATTAAAATGTGGGACTAGAGTTTCTAATGTTATCATGATTCCTGGCTAGTCCTTGAGTTAGCTCACCATTTTACCTTAGAAGTGTTTCCACATTATGATTCACTTTCAGTTGTATGGATACAAAAGTTTTAGATCTTTTCCTGCAACTTCATACTATTAAATCTGTGATTTCACTTTACTTTATATGAATGTATTGCCATTCATGTGTAGTTTTGAAGATTCAGCCAAACAATTCAGGAAGATATGCTGCCTGTGTTTGTTTCTCCACCTTACGTGGATTCTCTCTATCACTGGAACAATACCAATGTAACAGGAAGTTTTTAACGTGTATTATGGATGGTGGTTATGAAGGGTCTTTTTTCTTAATGAAAAGAGACTGGTTCTTTCTAAGTGACAGTGAGCCAGTTGAACAACTTGCTCCCTTCCCTTCAATCAAAATATGAGTCTCACCACAAAATGCAAACAAAAGCTTTATAAGTACTTTGACAATCTAAGGAGACACTGATTGACAAGAGTTTTTCCTTTGCCTCTGCTGACTGATTTATCTAAAGTGGGTCAGAGTCCTGCTTCCACCTAGGAGGTAGAAAGCTTGAAAGAGTGTTTCTCCTACCCTAACAATGAAAAATGCCAGATAAACCACAAAATCACAATTTTTCTCAAACCCATTAGAGAGCTGACATTGCAGGGCCAACAAAAATGGGCAATGCCCTGCTCCTAATTAAGATGAGACGTGTGCTAAGGAGTTCACCTGTGGCAGGCAGAGCATTCCTACAAGCAGAAGAAATGATGAAAGAGGATGGAGCAAAAGCAAAAGATGTATTTGAAGATATAATAGCTGGTATTTTCCAAAAATAAGGAAAGATCCAAGAAGCTCAGAGAACATCACGCAGGATTAAGATCAAAACAAAATAAAAGCAAAATAAAATTCTTAAAACAAAAAATAACCAAAAACAAAATCCACACCTAGATTCATCACATTTAAACTGCTAAAAACCAAACATCTTCAGAAATCTTGAAGGTAGCCCAAGAAAAAATATAATTACCTATAGACGAACAAAGCTAGAAATCTCTAAAATCTCATTAGAAAAATGTAAACCAAAAGCCAATAAAGTGACATCTTTCAAGTACTAAAAAATGTATATATAATTCTATACTCATCAAATGTATACAGAATTCACAATTCTATAGAGAAAAAAACCTTTCAAAAATAAAGACAATATGTTTTTTTCAGGTAGACAAAAACTGATAGAATATCCATTAGATTTGTGCTGCAAGAAATATTAAAGTAGATTTCAGCCAGGAACAAATGATATTAGACAAAAACTTGAACCTACATGAACTGGTTTACAGATAGTGATGCTCCTGGGACACATGTAAGAATAAGCACAAATTCCCTCCTGTGGGATGTGCCTCAACCTATATTATGGCATCCCTGCTACTTATAACATAGCAGACCAAGTAACATGAAAACTATCCCACCAGAAAACACCTAGGAAGTCTGGATAAAAAAATAACTTACGTAAATGTGCAGCTAAGCGTGTGGAAAAAAGAAAAAAAGGCAAATTCACAGGATTCAAATTCTCAGGAAAATAAGAACTAGAGCAGTAGGTGACTGAGCCCTTGAAGCCTGGGTTTTAACAGCCCTGCTAAACTAGGAGACAAGGTCTTGGGTTGGTGAAGTGAGGGGGACTGGCAACAAAATCCCCATATAAACCTGAGAAACGTCAAAGGCTACCAAAACATTAGCACAAGGAGAAATGTCTATCTTGGTTCTAAGGGAGGGAAATAGGGACTCTAGGGAATTCATATTGGACACGTGTCTTCTACAGGTTTGGGGTTCAGACATGCATGCTCAGTCCAGGAAACCCTAAGCCAAGAAATTCCCAGAAGGGCAGTGTATGTGGTCTAACCTTTGGTAACCAGGCAGAAGTAAATGCTAATCCTTTCTGAAGAGATGTATCCTTAAACTAGCAAAGGATTCCACAGATAAAGCCCTTATGAAAATGAATTCATGATCCAACCCAGGATCTGCACTATTTTTCAAAAAGCCACAGAAAAGAACTTGACCTTCTGTCTCCTGTCTTCCCAGGCTGGCCATTCTTTTTATGGTCCTGCTCATCAGCCAGCATTTTCACTTCCCATAACAACTGATCTTTCCTGTCTTATAAGAGAGGTCCTTGAGGACCATATTTGTACTGTCTCACTGTCTACTACACTGTAGCTACCAAATAAATAATCAGATTAACACTGAACACCTTCGCTTACTAGCTGTGTGCTCTTGAGCAAGTTATGCAATCTCTCTATTGCTCAGTCTCTTATCCAGCATTTCAGAAAACCACTTATACCCAAAGAGGTAACCTTGAATTTTGGTTTTCTCATGGGATGAAGAGGAAGTCTGCCCCATGTCAAGGAGGTCTCCCATCCTTGCAACTGAAGATTGTAATAAGCAGTTGCATCTTGACTGCTATTCTGGGAAATTACATGTGTGGACTAGATTAGCTAGAATCAATCAAAACCAAGAGTTGAAGGAATGCATACCTATGAGTTTTGATGTGAAACACAGAATCTTTGTTGCCAATGTTTCGTACCAGCAGGGTCTTCTGAGTGCTGTATTTGACAGGGCAAGTGGAAAAATTCAGCTTGTCTGGAAAATCTATGATGGCTCGTGCACCTCTAGCTTTGATGGGCACAATAAACTTTTCTCTTTCAGTAACACAGGTCAACATATGGGCATAATCCTACAAGAGAAGGAGACAATCATTACTTGTGAAAACACCAATGATCAAGATAACTATAAGAAATGTGGCTGTATGGCAATCATCTTGGAAAACAGTGTAGTATGTGTGTATATATATATATTCTATGAAATCGTCTCCAGAAAGATATACTTTCAATGAGATTAATTAATATCCAATGAGATTAATTAAAACCTACAAGCCAATAGAGAAGCTTATACTTGTGTTTCTCAGACATTAGGGAGGTGGGATGCAGGATAGTTGAGGTGCATTCTTCTTTAGACCAGAGGAGGTTCACACCAGTAATTTCATGTCCTCCGTCTAAACCCTACCTACTTATCCTACTTATCCAATTAATGGTCTCTAGCTACACTCTTGCAATATGACTGTACAGCTTCTCCATCATGAGTTGAGTCTATTTCTTCAACTGTGTTCTGACCAATGGAATTTGGTAGAAGTTATGCTGTGCCAGGTCCAGCTTAAGGCCTCAAGAAGTTTTGGGCATTTCCGGTCTAGCTCTTGAAATCATGCCATGGAAGTAAGTCTGGTCTAGCCTACTGCAGGATGGCAGCCCAGTTATCCCAGCCAGGGCCATGCTAGACCAGACTGAGGCACCAGATATGTGAGAGAGCTCAGCCAAGTTAAGCAGTTGCTTACTCAACTCATGAGGGGGTCCCATCAAGTTTATCTAAACCACAGTCTTATGAGCCTTAATACTTGAATTTGGGAGTGGTCTGTCATTATACAACAATAGCTAAAGAACACAGAGCCATTTCAAACCTCACCTCATGTGCAAAGCCATTACTGACCATTCCAAATAAAAATGAGGAGGTCTTGGGCATCTATCCTTCCCCGTCTTAAGTCTAAATGCATAAATGCAACAGAAGTACTGAATCAAGTCACCCTTTACCTCCTCTCATAAAATTGGAATTCTTACCCTCAATGCACCAAAGTTAAAAGTAAACCCTCACCAACAAGCAAATCTAAACGTGAAAGCGAAGTGTTAACAGTCCCCTCAAGAATAGGCCAGAAGCTCAGAAGTCACCATGAAAGGAATTTGCTATCTAAACCAGGATCACTTTCCTTCAAGTTTCCCCATCATTTTAGTGTGTGTTTTTGGCTGCAAGGCAATCTTGATTAAGTATTACGGCCTCTTGGAACTCAAGTTTCCTTTTGGTAATCACATAACAAATGGTTTTCAGTAGTGAGGGTTTTAAAACCTGTTTGGACTTGAAGTACTGAGCAGAAAACGGGAATGTCTGACAAACTGACAATTAGACCTTAAGGCCATGCACTCAATTTCATGAAATCCACAGGACAAGTAGAAAGCAGTGGTACCACATTAATCAGTGTTCAGGTGCCAGGCACTGAGCTGGGTCTGGGTATAGCACAACTGAGTAGTAAACACAGACATGGATCACCTCGAGCTCACACAGTGATGGCGGAGACAATGAGTGAGTAAATAAAGCGTATCTAATGTACAGTGTAACACATACACAAATATATAAAAAATATAAAGATAAAACAGCTAGGTGTGGTCTCATGACACAGCCTTACATCTGCAGTCTCTCTGGCTCCCTGAACCCAGCAGCCCAATCAGCATCTCAATGGCTACAAACTTACCATGGCCCAGAGCAAAATCCCTGACTAAGGCCATTGCCTACAGCTGTGCAGAGAGGCCCTGCCAAGGGAAGGAGTGGGGCCTGAAATCCTGTTCACTCTGACAGTGCCTACTGAATCAGTCTACAGGAGCAGCCTTTTCTCATGCCCACAAGAGCTCAAGAATGCTGACTGAAGGCCTGCTCATGACCTTCTTTCCACTTTAAATCTGTCCCTTTACTGCCTCCCTATCTCGGTACTGGCACCTACATCCTTCCAGTGGTCTGGATTTAATATCTTGGCATGAGACATCCTTAATTGCACTATTTCTCAATTTCTTAGTAAACATATAGGACTGACCCTCAAAATATATCTAGACCACAATTAGGTCTCACTATCTCCACTCTGCCATCCTGACCTGACCCTACCCCCTCCAATCTTTTCAGGATCTTCTAACTGGACCCTTTATTTCAAACCTTGCTCCCCAAAACTCCATCTTCTACACAAGGGCCAGACATGTCAGCTCAGGAAGCTCCTCTGTTCAAAATCTCCCAAACAGGGAGGTGGGGTGCGCTGAGTGCTATTATCTGGCACCCCTGTCACTTCTCTAGCCACACCTCCCTCCCCCACTGGCTCCTATCCTCCAGCTACAGCCTCCCCTTCTGCTCCTTGAGTATTTTAGACATGTTCTCCCTTCAGAGCCTTCAAACTCAATGTTCCTTCCATCCAGAACACACTTCCATGTAGTTATTCACATCGCTTGCTCCCTCACTTTCTTCAGGACTTTGCAAAATGTCCATTGTCTCCCCTAGGCCTCCTCCGACTGCCCTACTGTAAACTTAACTCTCCCTCTGCTGTCTCATCAACCTGAGCCTTTCGTTTGCTTTAGCT